>NC_140584.1:343195888-343811721 GCF_964204655.1 Triturus cristatus
AGGTTCTCCACTTTTTCGACCTCTTCGTCCTCGGCGCTGAAGATGTTGGTCGGGGCCGGTGCCGCGTGCTGCGCTTCAAGTCTCGCTGCTCGTCGATTCCGGAGAGTCTTTTTGGATCGGAATCGGGCACAGGCCATAAATGTGGACTCGTCGTGGTCCGGTGAAAGGCATTTGTTGCACACCGGGTGGACGTCGACATGGGGATATTTCGCATTGCATACAGGACACCGCTTGAATGGTGTCCTCGATTCCATCGTCGATGTCGGGTCGATGGTCGGGTAAGATGCGAAAAAGTTGTTTTTGAAGTTAGTAAACTAACAAATAACTATCGATACCGATCGGGAACAGTACCGACGCGAACTAAAGGCCTTTTGGCCTGTAAAAAGTTTTTCCTAACTTGAGTCAAGATAAGCACATCCAAACCCAATGGCGGAAAAAAACAATCTGAGGATGGAGAGGATGCCCATGCGCACTGTAGTCCAGGGGAGGAGTCACCTATCCCAGGATACTTCGAAGACTCTTCCAGGACAACAACGTGCAAACATCCGGACCCAACACTAGGCGGCGATCTATGCACAGATATGAATTCAGCAGCCCACATGCCTCGAACAGGAGCGTTTTCTTTTTCGATGAGATTTTTTCGGCACCGAGGGCAAGCTGACTCGAGCCCGAGCTGCCTGAAGGCTTGATGGGCTTCTTAACCGGGCCCGAAAGCGAGGTATGGGAAGCAGTCTTTTGGATCATACCTAGGCCCAAAGGTGTGACCGAAGCCCTTTTCAATGGCGTGGAGGGGGGTTTAGGGTCTGGGTCGACGTTTGTACTCGCGCCCCTCTGTGCCGGAGTGATGTCCTCAATGTCGGAGTCGTCAGCTTCGGAGGTGCTGACGATGCCCTCTTCGGTGTGCTGTTGTTCCGGAACATCGACTACTTCTTCGAAGATGTCGTCGGGGATCGAAGTCGACGAGTGAGCCATTGGTCTCCTTGCTCGTCGGTCCCGGATCATCGTCTTCGATCGGAAGGAGGCGCAAGCTGGACAGTCCCTTGCCTCGTATTCTGGAGAGGCAGAGGTTGCACACCTCATGGAGATCGGTGTGGGGAAACTTCGACCCACATCGAGGACACTTTTTAAATGGCGTCCTTTCCATCAGCCAGGACCGGAGCCCAGGTAGGCCCAAAAGGCCTTTGTCGACAACCGGAATCTAAGACTTCGATTGTTGAGAGTCGCGTCGAGAACGCGATCGACAATACCGTCGAAGGGGGGAGGATTGCGCGCCGAATAGGGAAACTGGAACGGTTCTGAACTGGAGCGCGAAGAACACGTCCGAGCCCGATGGCGGAAAAAAACAATCTGCGGATGGAGCAGAAGCCCATGCGCAATATGATCTAAAGGGGGGAGTCACATACCTAGTGACTTCCAAAGACTTTCCAAGAGAAAAACAACTGCAACATCCGGGCCCAACACCAGATGGCGATCTATGCACAGTGTGTAATCTGCAGCTCATATGCCTCGAACAGGGCATTTAGGAAATGGGAGGTTCATTTAGAGCAAAATGCACACTCATCCTTAATGATATGCGAGGCATCATCTACTGCTGCCACAATCATAATAGTGCACTGTTAAATGGATTCTAACTCATTCTGCACACAGACTGCTTGCCAAATTCTCTTCTTTATCCGAGTATCTTCGCATTAATAAAACATTGCGGAAGACACTCACTCATATAAGGCTTCATTTGTGCCAGAAACCTATTTATTTGAGTTTGTAATCGGTTTGGTTTGATTAACTTTATCATCAATCAAAAGGTTTGCCGCAATTTTTTTTGAGAGAACATAATAAATTGCCATTTCCACTGGCCTCATAAATTAAAGTAGTTGATAGGTACCGTGGTTGCTTAAGTGTAAACATTTTTGTTCTGAAAAGATAGCTTACAACGAACATATCTTTGCATGCTGTTAGACTTCGCAGCCTTGCTGTGTCTCTATTCATACATCTACTAAACTCCAAAACAAATAGATAAAAGACACTCATTTACAACGCCAGTAGCTCTAACTCTCACAAACGCGAGACCTATTGCATTGCAAATGCTTGTTTAAACTCTGGAGCAGCAACATTGTCGTGGGGTCACCAGGGCTTTAAGTGGAAGCTTTTCCAATAATATTCAAGCCATAGTTGCTGCTTATTTATCTTATGCAATTAACCGTTGAAAATCACAGATTTTTAGCTTATGTGTTTTTAAGCCACGCCCTTAATTACATTGGCCTCTCTAAAGTGGTAGCTTGGTCGAGCAGTAAGGCAGTCTCAGAGGACAATGTAAAGCATTTGTTGCACACACTCAGTCAGCAAATGGTCTCACACACAAGAAATTAACTCTAGGCCAAAGGTTTATATATAAAAAATATAAACTTGTTTTATTTTAGAACCAACAATAGGTATCAAAATATACTTTCTCAGACTGAGATGCTTTAGATAAATACTTTTGCAATAGGCAATTGGCTTTTGTAGAAAGTTACAGGTTGTTGTAATAGGCAACACAATTTTAAACACAATAATGCATTGAGTTCAATGGAAGTTTTAAGTTATTTGCAATAGATTACTTTCAGGATTACTTTTTGTAATTCCAGGACTGGATCCTAGATTCAGTCCTGGGTCAGTTCTTAGAAACAAGTGATAAAAGTCAACTTAGTTACTGTTATGATTTTTAGACAATATTTTGCTATTTTAAAAGTTGACACTTCATAGAAAACAGTCAAGGATTCCCAATGGAAGAAAATTCAAGTTGCAGGTATAGTATGTTCTTGTTACTTTTGTAATCCAGTACTGGGTGCCTACACTCAGAACTGGGACATCTATCTAAAACAGGTAAGTAATTACGTTTTCACAATTTGTACGATTTTTAAAGAATATTTGAAGTTTGCAAAAATCGACACTTAGAAGAAATTTCACAGAAAAACAGTCAATGATTTCCTATGGAAGAAAAATGGGTTACTGGTAAGTACGGTTGTGAATATTTTTCAGGGTCAGTGCTGGGCACCAAGATCCAGCACTGGGATTCCCACCTAATAGCAGGTGAGTAATTTCGTTATTGTTACTCGGCTGATTTTTGGTGAATATTTTAAGTTTTGAAAACTCGACACTTGGAAGAAATTTCAGAAGAAACCAGCCAATGTTACCCTATGGAGAAAATTGAGTTATTGGCTTTCAGGTAAGTACTCGGCTGGCAAAGTTAAGGTTCTGGGCACAGACTCAGGGGTATCCCAGGGTCAGGTAGGTACAGTTGTTACACCCTCAGCGGCACAGGGGCAGCCGGGTGCAGAGTGACTTCGGCCCAATGTTATCCTATGGGAGGCAGGGGGGCCTTGGTTGGTGGCTGCGGACTAGCAGGCCACGCACCTGTGGGAGCTGGTCTCCTGGTCACTTGCTCAGGGCAAATGGGGAAGTAGATAGGTGTAGAGGTTACACTGCCAGGGCCACTCGGGCGGCTGGGTGCAGGGTGCTTTTGAGCCTTCGGGCCATCAATTGATTTCAATGGGAGAGCTCCGGTTTGGAAAAAGACTGCAAGCTCGGGTACGAAGACTCTTCAGGTGCCACCACCACTTCGAGAGGTAAGTTGGGTAGTTGGAGGATAGGTAGGTACCCAGGAGTTGGGCACAGGGGCCGCCGGGTGCAGGGGTGCCTTTTAGCGTCAGGAAATCTTACCCTCTGTTGATCGCGGTTGGGGGGGGTACCTGGTTCTGAGGCTGCAGGCGTAGTCAGGAACGTCGAGGGAAGTCCTTGAGTGCCGGACTCGGGTCACAGTCGCCAGGGGGGGGGGGGGGGGGGGGGGGGGGGGGGGAGGAGGGGGGTCGTCCTTGTGGTCTTTTTTCAATCCAGCACAGGCCAGGCTTGGCGGGTGCAGAGTGTGCAGGGTTCGCAGTTCCAGGCTGATGCCAGGGATTAGATGCTGAGTTTGAGCAGAGCCTCTGCTCATGGGAGTCCTAGGTGCTTAGAGCCAAAAGGTAGCCAGGTCCTCCGGGGTTTGTGAGGTTGCTAGCCACAAGAGGTGCCGGGTTGTAGCAGGAGATGGTTCGAGGGTCGACAGGCCGGTAGGGCTGGGGCCAAAGCAGTTGGTGTCTTCCTCTTCTTAGCAGCTGCACGGCAGGTCTTCGTTCTTCTTGCTCTTCTTTGTATTTTGGAATCTGGGGAAGGAAGGTCCAGGGTGCCCCCAAATACTAGATTTAGGTGTGTTACAGGTAGGTGAAGGGCAGGGACCAACGGGTCCCTGTCCTGGGGTGGGTACACCCCCTATTCTGCCTCTCTCCTGTGGGAGGGGGGCAGTAGCCTAGTCCTGATTGGGTAGGGCCTCCCAACTTCAAGATGGCGAGAGCCCGGAGATGTGCTTCACCTCGCCTCCCCCACCTGAGGGGTGGGGTTGGCAGGCTAGCACATCCCCTCCCCCACCTGAGGGGTGGGGTTGGCAGGCTAGCACATCCCCTGTCCTTATTTGGGGTTTCCGGCCAGGCTTCCCGCCAGAGTGGGGCCTGCCAGTGGCCTGGGGAAACTCACAGAGGCGGCATGCCTTTAAAGCTTCCCCCTGCCCATCCTGGGGGGTGGAGATCTAGCACCTCGCCCAGGATGTGCATTGTTACAGGCCCAGGAGAGCAGGGGATCTCCTACCCAGGGGTCCAGCAACATGTCTGCTGTGTGGCAGCCTAGGCAGTCTCCCAGGCCAGACGTGGATTGTATGGTTAGGTTTCAGGGGACATCTCTAAGATGCCCTCTGGGGTGCTTGGTACATTAAATCCCACACTGGCATCAGTGCGGGTTTAATGTGCTGAGAAGTTGGATACCAAACTTCTCAGTCTTCAGAGTTGCCAATATGGTGCTCTGGAGTTCGTGTTTGACGAGCTCTCAGCACCATGTACTCTTAAATGGCAGCACTGCACTTACAGTGCCCAGGAATGGACCTGGGTACTGTAGGGGCACAGGGCTCATGCACCTGTGCCCACACCACTGGCATAGGGCACCCAGCTAGTGGGGTGGCTGATGTATGCCAGGGCAGTGTAGGTGGTGGACATGGCACACAGGGATGTGTGCCATGTCGACTCTGTTTTCTCTTGTACCCAGACACTCAGCCTTCAAGGTCAGTGTGTGTTAGGGTACAGGGCCTCTAAGGGTGGCACAATGAGTGCTGCAGCCCTTAGAGGCCTTCCCTGGTCACAAGGCCCTGGGTACCATTTACCAGGGGCTGACATGTGGCCAGGGTTTGCCAATTTGGGTTTTAGGGAAGGAACATAGGCCCTGGGCACCTGATTGGCAGGGGTCCAGGGCACACTCAGTCAAAATACATTCTGCAATTCAGCAAAAAGTGGTGCATACCATGCAAGAAAGATGGCACTTTCTCACAACCAGCGTTTCACAATTAAGAACTCTGCATTGAGGAACAGCGAAAGCGTCCACAAGACCCACGTCTGCACCCGACGCCCACGGCCCGAGTCCAAGTGGCCCACTGGTCCTGTGAAGGTTCCCAAGCGATTCCGAGCAAGAGTCCACTGTGTGCTGAGGCCTGCCGGACTCCACATCGATGCCTGCAGCCTCTGCATGACTACCTACCGAACAACGACCTGCTCCTGCAAGCATTTCACGACATCAAAGGACACCCCAGCACACAAAACCCCTGGGGCTTGGGAAGTTCCACTCATGGTGTACCTACGTCCCCAATCATCAAAACTTACCTGGGAAGCTGTTGGTTTTCTTCGTCAAGCCTCTTGGCCAGAGCCTGCATCCTTTTTCCAAAACCAATCTCCCCCATTGATTAGCAATGGGCGCCTGACGCCATGTTGGCACTCTGCACCAGGCCGCCCATGTGCCGCTGAGGGTGTATGTTTGGTGCTGCCCTGTGGCCCCCCCCAGTGCTGGTCCAAACCCCTGGAGCTTGACCCCAAACACTGCTTTTACTTACCTGTAAACAGCACCTCTTCGATCACCCTTTGTTTATCGGTTAACATTGGGCACCCAACTCCGAATTTGACCTCTGCAGCCAGCTGCTCCTGTGCCGCTGGCGGTTCAATTTTTGGTGCTAACCTGAACCTTGCCTGGTGTTGGGCCACCAACTCCAAAGACTGGATTTGTAACTCATGTACTTAACTGCAAATCTCCATTCTTGTATTCCTCCAATAGGTTAATATTGTTGAACTGAAAAATTGCACTAAACGTCTACTTTTTAAAGGGAAAAGTAATTTTATTGAAAAACGTATTAACTTTTTAACGTTAATCTCAGTCTTAAAATAAATCTAGAAAAATATTTTTTTTCTAAAATTGGTGTGGATCTTAAGTTTGAATCGTGTGTCATTTAATAATCCCTGTGTGCATAACAAATGCCTTACACTCCTCTGTGTTAGGCCTAAGAGTGCTCGCCCACACTACCCCAAATAAAGCACTTTGGATTTACATTGAGCCCTGTACACTTCTGGGGAATCACTGGACTCTTTAACCAATAATTGGTATATCACATAGAGCCAGCTTCCTACAACAGTGGAGACAGATGCATTGGTCCTGGGTTGGTGAGGCCATCTGGGAGAGATGGAAATCGGAGGCCTCTGGTCTCCAGCTGAAGCTCAACTCACATCAATTTGTTTGAGCTAAGAACAATTCACTTGGTGTTGAAAGCCTTCCTGCTCATCATTAAAAGAATGCGAGTGAAGGTGGTCACGGACGACACCACTGACGTGGTACTTAAACAAGTAGAGAGAGGTGGAGTCTTGAGTCATGTGTCAAGAGGCTCTATGGCTGGCTCACTAGAGAATTTCTCTGGTGGTGAATAACCTGGTGGGATTTCTAAATACCTGGGCCGAAGAACTCAGCTGTTTATGCCGATCAGACTATGAGTGGCAGTTCCACCCGGAGGTTGCGCAGGGCATGTTCCTAGAATGGTGAGAACCGTGGCTCAATCTTTTTACCACTATCGAACATGCAGTGTCAACACGTTTGCGCACTGGAATTTGCAAGGGGAAACAAAACTATATTCTGTCCCTAAAGATGTAGTTAAAGTAGTTTCAAAAGGTTTGAAAGGACTGCTAAAGAGAAAGAAGCCAAAAAAGGCGAAGCTCAGTGCACCAGGATCCTGTCACCAGAAGTCGGAAGAAAAAACGAGTTCAACCGCCACTGATAGTTTTTCAGCCTTTTACATTGCAGTCTATTAGGCTACTTTGTTCTTATTTGCGAAAGTTTTCATGACACTACACAGAACATAGTGACATTTCTCTGCCTTTTTAAATTGGCTTATTTTTTAAAGGAATTAGGTAAAATTACCTATAAAGCCTTTTATAGGCTGTCAAAAGTTTTTTTATTTTTACAGAAATGAGCATTAAAAATAAAATGCATGGATTTTTAATTTTTTTTAAATAAAAAGTGCTCCTGGAGCACACGCATGCAGTGATGTGATCTAACGGCTAGAGCTACCGACTTTGAAACTGGAGAACCAGGTACGTATCCTGGCATTGGCTCACTATGCTGTGATTCTGGGAGGTTATTTGAGCTCTCTGCCCCTAAAAAATGTGTCCCGTCTGATTCTTATGTCAGAGGAGGTATTGCAATTTGCCAGAATTCACATAATATATAAAACTTCGAATTTTTTTTTTGAAAACCCCAAAAAAAAACGAGCTTACGAACACCAAAGATGCGCATCTGGAGGAGAATATAAGAGCACTATACAAAAAAAGGTTATTGACACTACTTGGATATATTTAAAATTTGTATCCAATCCAACTAAAATTATATAATTAGAAATGGTCTGCATTACCTGTACCAGATGAAGACTGCCTATTTTGTCGTCTATACTGGCGTCTTTGTTGCACAGAATCTGCAGCTGCCATTCTACTCCCTTTGTCATCTTCTACAAAACAAGTGAATGCATATCAAAACTTTGCATTTGAACACATTTTAAACTGAACCGATTCATACATACCCACACACATATGCATACCCGGACACACACACACACACACACATATATATATATATATATATACACATACACACTGAAAAAAACCATAGGTTTCGGCACGTTATAGTTAGGAATCAGCATTTAAAAAAACCTTAGAAATTCACTGAAAAAAACATAGGTTTCAGGGCTGTTATAGTTAGCTGGACATTTCACTAGTACAAAACCATTGAAATTCCTCCGTTATAGTTAGTTCTGCTAACTATAACTCGCGCGCCCGCAATCCACTGCTGAAGATGTCACATATTACATCATTCATGACATGGTCAGCGACATCACTGATGACATCATCCAGTGAATGTGGTTTGGTTCGTTATTTAAATATGTATATATATATAGCAATCTGCATTGAAGAATGAGTGGATATATAAATATCTGGATGGAGGATTTAGTAGCAGCGTGATTGACTGTTTAGTTGACTAATTTATAGTGTCTCACTAAATATATTGGATAGTGATTAAACTGTGTGAATATCTGTATCACTTTGTCAGTTGTTGTGTAAACTGCTGCACCAGTTGGTTACTAGCTACGTGAAGGTCTATATTAGTTATTGATTAGTTAACTGAGTGTTTGTATGGGAGAGTGAATGTGTGTGTGGTTCGG
Source organism: Triturus cristatus (assembly GCF_964204655.1). NCBI lineage: Eukaryota > Metazoa > Chordata > Amphibia > Caudata > Salamandridae > Triturus > Triturus cristatus. Next base: position 343,204,470 of record NC_140584.1, read on the forward strand.
TGGGGGGGGGGGGGGGGGGGGGAGGGGGGGTGACTGCCCAAAGATGTGTAATTAGTTGATTAAGTAGGTATATGAGGTTAAGACTGCATGTGGAAACAGTTGTTTGGGTGAGTGAACATCTTTATGGGTGTGATGATGAGCAAATACATCTCTCAATGGTATATGTCCAACAAACTTGAAAAATAAAAGGCAGTGTAGGTGACAGTTGTATATAAATAAGTATACATAAGACTCAGTGATTGTATGAGTGACTGTATGGATAACTATACTTACAATAGTGATTTTATAACACTAAGAATTAGTTACTAACTATATGAATAAATGAAGTGGTGTTTGTATAAGTGTGTAGCTGACTAAATGTAAGTATGATCCATTGTTTTGTAAGTGAGTAGGATGACTGCGTAAGTGAATAGGATGTGTGCTGGTGTGTAATGTCGATATAGGTGTACAAGTATATTTGAGTGTGCTATTGATCATTGACAGCATGTTGAGTGAATCTATAGGTAAGTGATTAGATGTGTGTGTAGATCTAGAAATCACTGAGTGGGTTTTTAGAAACTTGCATTGGTGTGTCAATGGATTCAAATATGGTACTCTGTATTTTACAGTGAGTGATGAAAGGTTATACTAGTGTATGATGAGGTGTATCCGATTGTCACGTGGATGTCGTCATCAGTGATGTTATTTGAGATGTCATCAGTGATGTCACTGACCAAGTCATGAATGATGTAATATGTGACATCATCAGCAGTGGATTGCAGGCACGTGAGTTATAGTTAGCAGAACTAACTATAACGGAGGAATTTCAATGGTTTTGTACAAGTGAAATGTCCAGCTAACTATAACAGCCCTGAAACCTATGTTTTTTTCATGAATTTCTAAGGTTTTTTAAAAGCTAATTTGTAACTAGAACGTGCCTGAAACCTATGTTTTTTTCAGTTAATTTCTAAGGTGTTTTAAATGCTAGTTTCTAACTATGCCTACAGAGGTAGGACATGTGAAGAAAGAAGAAAAAACACACAGAAAGAAGAAAAAGAAATGCAGAAAGAAGCAAAAGAAGCCCACAAAGACGAAGAAAAGTGCAGGAAGAAGGAAGACATGCAGAAAGAACCAACAGAGGAGCAGAAAGAGGCCTTGTTGCAAAATCATCCAGTACCCTCAACTTTTTCAGATGGGTACTGGTGGTAACTGACTGACTAACCAGTCCTAGAGCCAGTGCTATGCTAAAAGACACTTAGAATACAGTTAAAACACCTACATACACTAGTAAACACTATGCGTTGGGGTACCCCTGTGATTAGAATGACCTCCTCTGTAAGCCCTTAGTACATAATAGGGCAGGGGGATTAAAGCTACCTCTTAAAACACGCCACAGGGCGTGCTTGCACACTGGTGAAGGGGGGGGGGGGGGGCTTAGTTGACGTGTTCAAACATGCCCTGTGGCCGTTTTAATTTGGAGGATAATGTCCCCTTGAACCCGGAGTGTCCCTTGGGTCCAACTATCTTACCAGGTATCTCTAGTTAGTGCCACAGAGCTGCATTGCAGAGAGGTGGAAAAAAGGGCACGGCCTGGACCACCTCTCTGCAACGCAGCGCAGTGGCGCTTACTGGAAGCACCTGGTGGACTAGTTGGCCCCCAGGGGCCCTCCGGATTGAAGGCAAATTATTTCCCCATCTTAAAACGCGCCACAGGGCATGTTTGCATACGTCACCTCAGGCCCCCTCCCTTCACCACTGTGTAAACGCGCCCTGTGGCCGTTCTAATTTGGGAGATTAAGTCCCCTTGAATCTGGAGGGTCCTTAGGGTCCAAGTAGCCCACTAGGTACCTCCAGTAAGCACCACAGAGCTGCATTGCAGAGAGGTGTAAAAAAGGGCAAGGCCTGGACCAACTCTGTGCAACGCCGTGCAGTGGCACTTACTGGAAGCACCTGGTGGACTAGTTGACCCCCAGAGTCCCTCAGGATTGAAGGGGAATTATTTCCCCATGTTAAAACCCGCCAGAGGGCGTGTTTGCACACGTCACCTCAGGCCCCAACCCCACCCTTCACCACTGTGTAAACACGCCCCGTGTCCGTTTTAATTTGGGAGAATAAGTCCCCTTGAATCCTGAGTGTCCCTAGGGTCCAACTAGCAAACTAGCCCACTAGGTACCTCCAGTAAGCGCCACAGAGCTGCGTTGCAGAGAGGTGTAAAAAGGGGCACGGCCTGGGTCACCTCTCTGAAACACAGCGCACTGTTGCTTACTGGAAGCAACTGCTGGGCTAGTTGGCCCCTTGGGGCTCTCAGGATTGAAGGGGAATTATTTCCACAACTTAAAACGCGCCAAAGGGCGTGTTTGCACACGTCACCTCAGGCCCCAACCCCTCCCTTCACCACTGTGTAAACACGCCCTGTGTCCATTTTAAGTTGGGAGATTAAGTTCCCTTGAATCCCGAGTGTCCCTAGGGTCCAACTAGCAAACTAGCCCACTAGGTACCTCCAGTAAGCGCCACAGAGCTGCGTTGCAGAGAGGTGTAAAAAGGGACGTGTGATCTCTGACCACCTGTCTGCAACGCAGCTCCCTGGCGCATACTGGAGATAATTGGTGGGCTAGTTGGCCCTCTGGGACCCTCAGGATTCAAGGGGAGTTAATCCCTCAACTTAAAATGCGCCACGGGGCGCGTTTGCACAGTAGTGAAGGGAGGGGGCGGGTCCTGAGGTGACGGCGCGTTTGCAGAGTGCAGCAAGAAGGGGGCGTTGCCTCCGTGATCCCGTTTATTTTTTTTAAGAAGGGGGGTGGGGGGCTGTGTGCCCCCCCCCCCCCCCCTTTTCTAATTTATTGGCCCTGGGGACCCCATCCCCCGGGGCCGGCCTTTGGTTTTTTTTTTTTAATATATATTTTTTTATTTTGGGGAGGGTGGCCGCACGGCCCCCCCTCCCGGGTCACCAATAGCCCCAGGGTCCCATCCCCCGGGGCTGGCCACCTCGTTGGGGACCGTGGGGGGGAGGGGGGTCTCCAATCCCCCCATGGTCCCAGCCGGCTCCCCGCCTCCTGAGGGAGCCGGCATTGCTTTTCCACATGGGGAGCAGCTAACATGCTGCTCCCCATGTGGAAAAGCAATCTGCTTTGCTTCATTGAAGCGAGAGCAGGTTTCCCTGCTCTCGCTTCAATGAAGCAAAGCAGTTTGCAATGACAGGGCGGGAGCAGCGAGGCTCCGCCATGTGGGGTGGTGGTCCCCAGGGCCACGACAAGGCTCCAGGAGGAGGTCCGCACGGCCCCCCTCCCACTTAATTTAAAGCCCCGGGGGGTCGTGGTCCCCGGGCCCCTCATTCCAATATGCATATTGGCCCCGGGACTTGGCCCCCCCGGGGGCTAATAAAAAACTGAGCTCGGAAGCCGCGCTTCGTTTTTTTTTTTCCACTGCGGGATGCGCATCTCAAGATTAAAAAAATTAAATTAAAAAATGTGGGGCCTTGTGGGACCCCCTGAGCAGGCCTAGGGGGTCAGGGTGTTTCTACCCTGCCCCATTTTTGCGTTTTTTTCACTACTTTCTTGTGCCTTGGTTACCGAGGCACAAGATGGCTGCCAACACTTCCCGGTTTGAAGTGTTGACAGCCAATTAGCACAAAGCTCGTGCTCGGGAAGATCCGTGGCCCTAGATATATCTATGTTTTTACTTTTGAATTTCTCAGGAACTACTGAACGGATTTACACCATTTAACCAAAAGGCACGAGTGTGAACCAAGGGCTACCTCTTTGCCAAATTTGGTGTAATTCCGTTCAGCAGTTCGGGCTGTAACTGCGACTAACAGTCCCTATGGAAAATTGCATGGGGAAAACACGTTTTGAAACCCCCCTCTTTTCTCGGCTCCCGCTTGACAAATCACTCCAAGACTTTCAGGATGGGAGCGGACCGGAGGGGCCACGAGTTTTGAAAATTCCGCGAAGAATCGTCAACCGGCGCCAAAGTAATTCCAAATAGAATGTTGCGGATTTCCTATGGATAATAGGTCCTAACTATAACTACCTACTGGCGACTGCCAGTAGCTAATACACATACATACATATATATATATATATATATATATATATATTACCTACTGGCGGTCGCCAGTAGGTAGTTATAGTTAGGACCCTGTTTCCATAGGAAATCCGCAACATTCTATTTTGAATAACTTTGGCGCCGGTCGACGAATCCTCGCGAATTTCTCAAAATAGGTGGGGCACTACGCTCCGCTCCTACCCTGAAAGTCTCGGGGGGATTCGTCAAGCGGGGGCTGAGATAAAAGGGGGGTCCCAAAACGCGTTTTTCCCATGCATTTTTCCATAGGACCTTTAGACAGGGCTACAGCCCGAACGGCTGAACAGAATTACTAGAAATTTGGCAGAGAGGTAGTCCTCAGGTCAAGGAAGTGCCTTTTGTAGGTTTGGTGTAAATCTGTTCAGTAGATTCTGAGAAAATAGCCTTTAAATCAATATATATATCTGAGCCAGCTTACGGTACGCTTACCGTAAGCTTACCGTACGCGTACGGTGGCGTGCGCGAGCGCGATTCTGATTGGCTGTTACATCTAAGTAAACATTCGAATCGGTCGAAACCAGGAAGCGGCGACCGCCATTTTCTCTCTCGCACTCTGAGGGGGGGGCTGTAAACAAAGGCAAAAAACATATAAAGGGGCTGTTTAGACAGCGCCCATGCACATAGCCATGTTAGTTGAGTCCTCAAAGATCCCCCAAGGCCAAAAACGGTAAATTTTTATTTTTTGAAAATTTCGCCGATTACGCTTACCGTACGCGTACGGTGCGCTTACGCTAAAAATGTTAATAAAAAAAAAAAACACTCTGTGCATGGCATATTATTGTCATCACTTACAAATTAAATTTAACAGATTACCTATCACAAGGAAGCGCATAATATGTCCTCCTTGTGCGCACGGTGCGTAACGTGGGCACGCGGTGCGCGTAGCGCACTGCGTGCCCACCTTGCGTGTACGGCACTAACTGCGTAAAGTGGGCGCGCGGTGCGCGAAGCGCACCGCGTGCTCACTGTGCGCGCACGGTGCGCGAAGCGTGCGTGCACGGAACGAACTGCGTTAAGTGGGCGTGCACGCCACGAATGGCGTAAAGTAACTTAGCATTTAAAAAACCGTACAAATTCACTGAAAAAACCATAGGTTTCACACACGTTATAGTTAGGAATTAGCATTTAAAAAACCTTGCTAATTCAATGAAAGAACCATAGGTTTCACACATGTTATAGTTAGCTGGAAATTTTACTGATAAAAAACCAATGAAATTCCCCCGTTATAGTTACTGTAGGCAACTATAACTCGCGACCGCAATCCTCTGCTGATGACATATGTGTCTTTATGAAAAAAAAATATTTGTAATATATGTATAGCTAAAATTTAATGGAAGAAGACATGGGCAAATAAGTGTCTAAATACAGTATTAGCATCAGCAGAGGATTGCGGTCGCGTGAGTTATAGTTGCCTACAGTAACTATAACGGGGGAATTTCATTGGTTTTTTATCAGTAAAATTTCCAGCTAACTATAACATGTGTGAAACCTATGGTTTTTTCATTGAATATATATATATATACACACCCCCCCCCCCCCAACACACACACACGTACATACAAATTAAGTCTCTGAAGACGTTTACAACTATTTGGGTGCATAACATACCATTACTTTTGGGAAATGTTTATTTTAGACAACAGTGGTCCCTAGATTAGAAAATGATGAAGCAACAAATAAAATATAAACTCAGTTGGTACTATATTGATTGGACTTGTCCAGCTGGACAGAGGTCTAATATTTACTTATTAAACAATTTCAAAAGAATGGTTGCACACACTAATACATAAAGTGGGACACAAGCCTGTGTCCTACTAGACCAACAAAATACAAAACACAAAAAGGGGGCTCAGGAAAAGGTCATAGTTTGTTGCATAAGTATCACAATTTTTTAAACAAGCCCAATCAATATAGTACCGACTGAGTTTATATTTATTCGTTGCTTCATCATTTTCTAATCTAGGAACCACTGTTGTCTAAAATGAACAATTCCCAAGGTCCCTGGTTGACTTATTTGGGTTCCCTTGTTGTTTGAATATATATATAATTACTTTTGGGAAAAGCACACAATTACATGCGCACACAATTACATGGGGGGGGGGATATGGGTATTTGAACATTTATTTGTAATTCTGACATGCAGTCTTTCATGTCTTTTTATATGCAAAAGGTATTTTTTCTCTCTACATCCGGTAAGAAACTACTTGCCTCAGAAAAAAAAGCATCTAGAGCCAAGATCTAAGTTACTAAACTTTGGTGGCTATCTTTCTAGTGGATACTCTAGCAACCTGCATATGGCTCCCCGGTTGAGTATTTACAGGTACCAGTGTGGGGTCTTCTACATCAGTGGAGCATAAAGCCCCCCCAAACCCGGCACAACAATGTCAGCTCACCATCCATTTTTACCATGCCGTTGCTTGCAGAGATGAGGAAGTGACAGATCAGACATAGAAGTGCAATGCAACAACTAAATTGGAACCTTTTTAATATGGTGATTTATGACCACTTTACAGAATTGAGAGGAAAGATGCATCACTGAGTGTAAGAAAGTGCCCCTTTTTGACATAGTCTTCCCCCACTTTCTGCATTGTATTTGATGCAGTTTGACATAAGTGTACTAGGTTCCTGCTAACCAGGTCCACAGTGCCAGTACTCTGTCCCTAAAACAAGTTAACTGTTCAAATGAAACCCGAATGGCAATACCTTTAGCACCTTTGCAAATCACTAGTAAACAGTACCCCCGATACATATTGCATAGGTACTAAAGAGGGCCCCTAAGGGATGCAGCAGGTATTGTCCCACCCTAACACACCCGCCACCAAACTCATGCAGACTGCCACTGGAGGCGGCATGAAATGGTGTAGACAAGTGTGAAAACAAGACCAGACACTGTAGGAAGCTGGCTCTGTATACGATATTGAAACTATGTGGTAATACTGTGCACACATTCCATGGGGTTACCCAAAAGTGTACATGGTCCAAAGTAAAACTCAAAGTGCTCTAATAGTGGTAGCGTGGGCAAGAAGCCTTAGGCCTAACACAGAGGAATCTAAGACATTTATTGCAAAACAGTGATCAATAACGGATACACGACTCAAGAAGGAGATCCAGAACAATTTTGGTAAAGAACACTTTACTTACATTCGGTAACAATGTATCTGTAAGAGACATAGGCTAGTTGTAGATTCCTTACCTTAGAATTACCCCCAGGCGCCAGACTGGATGCGGAGAATCTTTTCTTAGCAGTACCCCTTCACGTCAGTAGGTGGCGTCGGTCGACTCCTGTCCATCCTCGGCATCGTGGTTGCCGGGATGACATCGTGGGGCCTACTTAGACGCTGCCATGGCGTGCTGTTGTCAGTTCGGACACGTTTTTCCACGCCAGAAGCGCAGCGCCATGAAAGACACTGACCACTGGTGTGCCACAACTAGGGCCCTGTAAGGGAGTCCCTATCTCTAGAAGTCAGTCAGTTCAAAGAGCGGTGAGGATGGGTGGGGCAGTAAGGAATCTACAACTAACCTATGTCTCTTACAGATACATCATTACCAAAGGTAAGTAACATGTTCATCTGGCTCTATACTGTAGCCGTATTGTATGATGTTTGGTATCCATTTGTCCGTTGTGACCGTCTTCCATTCCTGGAGAAAGAACCATATCCTGCCTACTACTGGTGTTTGAGGAACGGTTTTGTAAAATCATATTTTGGTTTTGTCTTATGTTTTGATGCCCCCCTAGAGGGGTTGTTAGGGTGGGCGTTTGCCTTACGGCGAAGTCACTTGGAGGTGGGTTTGTTGCCCTACTCTCCGTGCCGGTCCTCGTCCGTTTGAGCGCCCTTGAAAGGACTGGCCTCGTGGCTGGTACTGCCAGTGCTGCTGCTGCTGTCCCTGGCCGTTTCCTTGATAACCTTGCTGGAAGGTTTGGTGCAATGTACTAGGTAGGTTGCCTCCCCTACCGTTTGGCCTTCTTGAGGGTGTACTGTAAGAAAGTGGCTCTGTAAATACTGTTTCCAAATAGGTACAGTGTGCACAGAGTCCACAGTCCCCAGAGGTTTGGCAGAGGCTAAAGTTAGATATAACCTTACTGTGAGAAAGTGGCTCTGTATATACTGTTCCTTAATAGGTACAGGGTGTACAGAGTCCACAGACCCCAAGGGTTTAACAGAGGTTAAAGTTCGATATAACCTTACTCTCCAAAGTGGTAGCCTGGTCGAGCAGTAAGGCAGTATCAGAGGACAGTGTAAAGCATTTGTTGTACACACTCAGTCAGCAAATAGTTCCACACACTCAATAACTGAACTCTAGGCCAATGGTTTGTATATAAAAAAATATATGCTTGTTTTATTTTAGAACCAACACTTGGAATTAAAATATACTTTCTCGACAGGAGATGTTTCATAAAAATACTTTTGTATAAGCAATAGACTTTTTAGGAAACAGTTACAAGTAGTTGCAATAGGCAACTCTATTTCTAAACACAATACATTGAGCTCAATGATAAATTCAAGTTATATGCAACAGATTACTTTTTAGATTACTTTTGTAATTCCAGGCCTGGATCCTAGATCCAGTCCTGGGTCAGTTCTCAGAATCAGCTGTTGAAAGTCGACTTTGGTACTGTAATGATTTTTAACTAATATTTAGCTATTTCAAAAGTTAGCACTTAGAAAATATTTCAGAGCAAACAATCAATGATTCCCTATGGAAGGAAATATAGGTTACAGGTACAGTAGGTTATCGTTTCTTTTGTAATCCAGTACTGGGTGTCTAGACTCAGTACTGGGACCTTTATCCAAAACAGGTAAGTAATGACGTTTTCAGATGTTATACGATTTTTGATGAATATTTAGAAATTGCAGAAATCAACACTTAGAAGAAATTTCACAGAAAAGCAGTCAATGGTTATCTATGGAAGAAAAATGAGTTAAAGGTAAGTATAGTTGTGGGTACTTTTCAGAGTCGGTGCTGGGCACTAAGATCCAGCACTGGGAGCTCACCAAGAGCAGGTGAGTAAATTAGTTTTTGTCACTCGGCTGATTTTTGGTGATTATTTGAAGATTTGAAAAGTCCACACTTAGAAGAAATTTCAGGAAAAAGCCAGCCAATATTACCCTATGAGGAAAATAGAGTTTGCGGTCTAAGGGTAAGTACTCGACTGGCAGAGTTGAAGTCCTGGGCATAGACTCAGGGGTCCCCCAGTGTCAGGTAGGTACAGTTAGTTCACCCTCAGCGGTTTCAGGACGGCCGGGTGCAGAGAGAGTTAGGCCCAATGTTATCCTATGAGGGATAGGGGGGGCCTTGGTTGGTGGCTGCTGTCTGGCAAGCCACGCAGCTGTGGGAGCTGGGCTCCTGGTCACTTACTCAGGGCAAGTGGGGAAGTAGGATAGCGTAGAGTTTTCACTGCCAGGGCCACTCGGGCGGCTGGGTGCAGGGTGCTTTTGAGCAGTCGGGCGCTCAATTGATTTCTATGGGAAATCTCCGGTTTGGAAAAAGACTGCAGGCTCGGAGACGAGGACTCTTCAGGTGCCACCACCACTTCGAGAGGTAAGTTGGGTAGTTGGAGGATAGGTAGGTACCCCGGGATTGGGCACAGAGGGCCGTGGGGCGCCGGGTGCAGGGGTGCCTTTTGGTGTCGGGAAATCTTACCCTCTGTTGATCGCGGTTGGGGTGGCACTCTGTTCTGAGGCTGCAGGCTTCTCCAGGATTGTCGAGGGGGGTCCTTGGGTGCCGGACTCGGGGTCACAGTCGCCGTGGGGTCGTCCTCGTGGGTTTAGTTCACTCTGGCACCGGCCAGGCTTGGCTGGTGCAGAGTGGGATGGGATCGCGGTTCCGGGCTGCTGCCAGGGGTGAAAGGTAGGTTCTGAGTAGAGCCTCTACTCATGGGAGTCCCAGGGAATCAGAGTTCAAAGGTAGCAAGATCCTCCGGGGTTTCTGAGGTTGCGGACCACAAGAGATGCCGCGCAGGAGCAGGTTCGAGGGTCGACAGGCCGGTAGGGCTGGGGCCAAAGCAGTTGGTGTCTTCCTCTTTTTAGCAGCTGCAGGGCAGGTCTCTGTTCTTCTTGCTCTTCTAGTAGTTTCGAATCTGGGATCTGGGGAAGGAAGGTTCAGGGTGCCCCTAAATACTAGATTTAGGGGTGTTACAGGTAGGTGAAGGCCAGGGACCAATGGGTCCTTGTCCTGGGGTGGGTACACCCCCTATCCTGCCCCTCTCCTGTGGGAGGGGGGCAGTAGCCTAATCCTGATAGGGTAGGGTCTCCCATCTTCAAGAGAGCCCGGAGATGTGCTTCACCTCGCCTCCCCCACCTGAGGGGTGGGGTGGGCAGGCTGGCACATCCCCTGTCCTTGTAAGGGGTTTCCAGCCAAGCTTCCCGCCAGAGTGGGGGGTTGCAGTGGCCCGGGGAAACTCCTAGAGGCGGCAGGCCTTTGAAGCTTCCCTTTGCTCATCCTGGGGGAGGAGATCTTATCACCTCACCCAGGATGCGTATTGTTGCAGGCCCGGGAGAGCAGGGGCTCTCCCACCCAGGGGTCCAGCAACGTGTCTGCTCTGAGGCTGCCCAGGCTGCCACACAGCAGACGTGGATTGTAGGTTAGTTGTAAGGGGGCATCTCTAAGATGCCCTCTGGGGTGCTTGGTACATTAAATCTCACACTGGCATCAGTGTGGGTTTAATGTGCTGAGAAGTTTGATACCAAACTTCCCAGTCTTTAGTGTTGCCATTATGGTGCTGTGGAGCTCGTGTTTGACGAGCTCTCAGCACCATGTATTCTTGAATGGCAGCACTGCACTTACAGTGCCCGGGAATGGACCTGGGTACTGTAGGGGCACAGGGCTCCTGCTCCTGTGCCCACACCATGGGCATAAGGCACCCAGCCAGAGGGGTGGCTGACATATGCCTTGGCAGTGTAGGTAATGGGCATGGCACACAGAGATGTGTGCCATGTCGACTCTTCATTTTGTCCTGCACCCAGACACTCAGCCTGCAAAGGCAGTGTGTGTGTGTGTGTGTAAGGGTACAGGGCCTCCAAGGGTGGCACAATGAGTGCTGCAGCCCTTGGGGGCCTTCCCTGGTTACAAGGCCCTGGGTACCTAGGGTACCATTTACCAGGGGCTGACATGTGGCCAGGGTTTGCCAATGTGGAGTTTGTGGGTTTTAAGGAAGGAACATAGGCCCTGGGCACCTGATTGGCAGGAGTCCAGGGTACACTCATTCAAAGTACATTCAGCAATTTAGCAAAAAGTGGGGGCATACCATGCAAGAAAGATGGCACTTTCTCACACTTACTCTCTAAAGTGGTAGCTTGGTCGAGCAGTAAGGCAGTATCAGAGGACAGTGTAAAGCATTTGTTGTACACACTCAGTCAGCAAATGGTCTCACACTCTCAAGAACTGAACTCTAGGCCAATGGTTTCTGTATAAAAATATATAGTTTTATTTTAGAACAAACAATAGGTATCAAAATATACTTTCTCAGGATGAGATGCTTTAGATAAATAATTTCAATATGCAATAGGCTTTTGAATGCAATAGACAGTTGTTGCATTTGGCAACACAATTTCAAACACAATAATACATTGAGCTCAATGGGAATTTCTAGTTAAATGCAATTAATTACTTTGAGGATTACTTTTCTAACCACAGGACTGGATCCTGGATTCAGTCCTGGGACATTTCCTGTAAACAGTTGAGTCAATCAATCAAACATTTGTAGAGCGCACTACATACCCGTGAAGGTCTTAAGGCGCTGGGAGGGAGGAGGGGGCTACTGATCGAACAGCCAGGTCTTGAGTAGCCTCCTGAAGGTCAGCAGGTCTTGGGTCTGTCGTAGGCTCAGTGGGAGGGTGTCCCAGGTCTTCGCGGCGAAGTGGGAGAAGGATCTCCCGCCGGTGGTTTTTCTTCGGATGCGCGGGACGGTGGCGAGTGCGAGGTCGGCGGAGCAGAGCTTGCGGTTGGGGATGTAGAAGGAAAGTCGTCTGTTGAGGTAGGCTGGGCCGGTCTTGTGGAGTGCCTTGTGTGGGTGGATGAGGAGCTTGAAGGATATCTTCTTGTTGACAGGCAGCCAGTGCAGGTTTCTCAGGTGGGGGGTGATGTGGCCGTGGCGTAGTACGTCGAGGATCAGTCATGCCGAGTGGTTTGGATGAGTTGCAGTCGTTTGATGAGCTTGGTCGGGGCTCCCGCGTAGAGAGCGTTTCCGTAGTCGAGTCTGCTGCTGACGAGGGCCTGGGTGACTGTTCTTCTTGTATCTGTCGGGATCCACCTGTAGATCTTGCGGAACATGCGGAGGGTGTTGAATCAGAAGGAGGAGACGGCGTTGACTTGCTTGGTCATGGACAGCGTTGAGTCGAGGATGATTCCCAGGTTGTGTGCGTGGTCGGTGGGTGTTAAGGCTGCCCCCAGGAGTCATCCCAGGCTGAAGGGTTGGAGCCGAGGATGAGGACCTCCGTTTTGTCAGTGTTCAGCTTCAGTCGGCTGATCTTCATCCAGTCGGCGACGGCCTTCATTCCTTCGGGGAGGTTGGCTTTGGTGGTGATGGGGTCCTTGGTGAGGGAGAGGATCAGTTGAGTGTCGTCGGTGTAGGAGATTAGGTTGGTCGTGCTGTCGGGCGATGTGTGCGAGCGGGGCCATGTAAATGTTGAACAGTGTTGGGCTGAGGGAGGTTCCCTGGGGTACGCCGCAGATGATCTCAGAGGCTTCGGATCGGAATGGGGGGAGGCGGACGCTCTGGGTTCTGCCGGAGAGGAAGGAGGTGGTCCATTCCAGGGCTTTGTCTCGGATCCCTACAGCGTGGAGGCGTGCGCGTAGTGTGCGGTGGCAGACGGTGTCGAAGGCGGCGGAGAGGTCCAGGAGGATGAGGGCTGTGGTCTCACCGTTATCCAGCAGGGTCCTGATGTCCTCGGTGGCGGCGACTACGAGGGCAGTCTCGGTGCTGTGGTTGCTGCGGAATCCTGACTGGGAAGGGTCCAGGATTCTGTTTTCTTTGAGGTATCGGGTTGGCTGTCGGTTGACGATCTTCGATGACCTTGGCCGGGAACGGGAGCAGAGAGATGGGCTGGAAGTTCTTGAGGTCTCTAGGGTCTGCCTTGTTTTTTTTTAGTAGGGCGTTGATCTCGGCATGTGTCCAGCTCTCTGGGAAGGTCGCGGTCTCGAGGGAGAGATTGATGACATTGCGCAGGTGGGGTCCGACTGGAGCTGCTGGCTTTGTTGAAGATGTGGTGCGGGAATGGGTCTGACGGGGAGCCGGAGTGGGTTGTGCTCATGGTCTTGATGGTGTCATCGATGCTCACACTGGTCCAGGCTAGCAGGCGGTCGTGGTCGATGGTGTGCGGAGAGTCTGTTGTGTTGCTGTCTGTTGGGGCTGTCTGGGTGTTGAAGCTGTAGTATGGATGTCTGCTATCTTGCGGTGGAAGAAAGTGGTGAGGGAGTTGCACAGGGCTTGCGACGGCGGGATGTCGTTGGTGTTGGAGCTGGGGTTGGAGAGTTACTTCACGATGTTGAAGAGCTCCTTGCTATTGTGTGTGTTGTTGTCGAGGCAGTCTTTGAAGGAGGTCCTCTTGGCAGTCCTGATGAGGTGATGGTGGTTGCGGGTGGCGTCCTTGTGGGCTACGTGGCTGTCTGGAGTCTGTTCGCTGTGCCATTTCTTCTCTAGTTTCCGGCAGGCTCGCTTGGAGGCTAGCAGTTCTGGGGTTAACCAGCTGGCCCTCTTGCTGGTGTCTCTGTGGGGGTGTTTCTTCAGTGGGGCGAGGGTGCTTGCGCAGTCGTCGATCCAGTGTCTGAGGCAGTGGGCAGCGTCGGTGGGTTTGGTGGGTGGGCTGAGAGCGAGGTTTGCATGTAGTTGGTCTTAGGTGATTTTTCTCCAGCAGCGGCGAGGGATCTGTTGGGTGTGGTGGTGTGTGGTGGGTTTCTGGAAGGAGAAGTGGATGCAGCGGTGGTCGGTCCAGAGGAGTTCGGTGGTGTGGCTGAAGGAGACGTGGGGGCTTGCGGAGAAGATGGGGTCAAGCGTGTGGCCGGCAGAGAGGGTAGGCGTTGTGACGAGTTGCCTCAGTCTGAGGTTGGCGAGGTTATCAATCAGGGTTGTCGAGTTGCTGTCGTCGTTGTTCTCAAGGTGAAAGTTCAGGTCTCCGAGGAGGATGTAGTCGGTGGAGGTCAGGGCGTGCATGCTGATGAAGTCGGCGATGGAGTCGCTGAACTGGGGTTGGGGTCCGGGGTTCTGTAGAGGAGGGAGCCTCAGAGGGTGGAGTTGGGGTCTGTGTGGATCTGGAAATGCATGTGTTCGACGCTCTCAGCACCACCGTCGGTGCTGGTCGTGACCCTGATGCTGTTCTTGTGGACGATGGCGATTCCTCCTCCGACTTCGTTGGTGCGGTTTCTGCGGGTGATCTTGTAGCCGTCTGGGATTGTTACGGCGATGTCGGAGGCGGAGGAGTCGTTTATCCAGGTTTCTCTCAGGAAGGCAACGTCGGGGGATGATGGGTCGAGCAGGTCCCAGAGCTCGACTGCGTGTTTGCGTGCAGAGCGGGTGTTCAGTAGGATGCATCAGAGGTGGTTGAGGTCTTTCTTGGCGGGTTGTTCGGCGGCTCTGAGGCTGGTGTAGCTGCAGTTCCGGAAGGTGAAGGGACTGTGTGTGCGCGTTTCGAGGCGGCCTTGATGCAGGTGTGGGTCCGTTCGGGGTTGAGAGCATGGAGTGTGCTGGCATCGTAGCGGTGGTGGTCGTTGCGGGTGCAGGGACCAGGGGTTCTGGCGCTGGGCGCGGTCCATGCGCGGACGGGTGCAGACGGGCTTGCCTTAGGCACGCTTTGGCGTGCCAGCGGTGCGGCTGCGCAGCGGCCACCATATATGGGGATGTGGGAGGGAGGAGAAGCTGGGAGGCGGGAGCAGTGAATGGGCAGCGAGGGGGGACGGGGCAGGAGCGGCGAGGGCACAATCAGGGGCAGCGAGGGGGAACAGTAGGCAAGAAAACGGGCACAAATCAGGGGCAGCGAGGGGGAACAGAAGGCAAGAGAATGGGCACAAATCAGCGGCAGCGAGGGGTAACAGAAGGCAAGAAAACGGACAAATCAGGGGCAGCGAGGGGGAACAGAAGGCAAAAGAGTGCACAGAATGAACGGGCAACGAGGGGAACAGAAGTCAAGCAAAACGGGCACAGATAAGAATGCAGGCACTGGGGGAGACAGGCGACAGCGGTCACAGACACCAGAAGACAGTATGGGCAGTACAGGGAAAGACAGACAGAGACAGTGATACAAACCTAAGGCCTACCACTGGCCACCAGGGATGAGGCGCAGGTGGTAAAGCGTTTTGGTTACAGTAGTGATTTTTAAGCAATATTTTGGTATTTTAAAAGTTGACAATTAGAAACTTTTTCTCCTAGAATCACCAATGTTATCCTACGGGAGGAATTTCACTTAGCAGGTAAGTGGGGTTATTGTTACTTTTTCTAACTCAGTGTTGGATCCTGGATCCAGCACTGGGGCATCACCTGTAAACAGTTGAAAGAATGTGTTTTGGTTATACAGGCGATTTTTTATGAATATTTGAAAGTTTGCAAAATCGACACTTAGAAACTTTTTCAGCAAAAACCAGGCAATGTTATCCTATGGAAGGAAATTCACATTATAGGTAAAGTATGTTCTCGTTACTTTTGTAATCCAGTGCTGGGCTCCTAGGTTCAGCACTGGAACATCTATCTAAAACAGGTAAATAATTACGTTTTCACAGTTGGTGCGATTTTTAAAGAATATTTGTAGTTTGCAACAACCGACAAGAAATTTCACAGAAAAACAGTGAATGGTTTCCTATGGGAGAAAATTGGGTTAGCGGTAAGTATGGCTGTAATTACTTTTCAGGGTTGGTGCTGGGCACCAAGATCAAGCACTGTGATCTCTCCTGATAGCAGGTGAGTATTTTTGTTTTTGTTACTCGGTTGATTTTAGGTGAATATTTTAAAGTTTAGAAACTCCGCACTTTCCAAGTTAAACGAGTCAATGTTACCCTATGGAAGAAAGGAATATGCTACTTACCAGCATGCATCTGTTCTTGGCATGTAGACCTGCAGAGCCACACACTTAGGATAGTAGATCGCCATCTGGTGTTGGGCTCGGATGCTTGCAGGTTGTTGTCTTCGGAAGAAGTCTTTGGTCACGAGATAGGTGACTCCTCCCTTGGACTACAGTGCGCATGGGTATCCACTCCATCCTCAGATTGTTTTTCGCCATGATGGGAAATGATGGAGTTTGTAAAAAGAGAGAGATGTCCATGTGTAATGTCTAAATAAGACGATGCTGGAACAGATACAGGTCCCGGGGAGGTGGGTGGGCGTGTGTGGCTCTGCAGCTCTACATGCCAAGAACAGATGCATACTGGTAAGTAGCATATTCCGTTGGAGGCATATGAGCTGCAGATGACACACTTAGGATAGACTATATAGCAGTGTCTCCCCTAGCAGTGGTCACCTGTATCGGTTGCAGCAGTTTGGAATAAGGTTTTAAGGATAGCCTGACCTACAGAAGCTTGTTGTTCTGCTTGAACGTCAACACATTAGTGTTTAGTGAAGGTGTGTGTTGTAGACTTACAAATATCTTCTAAGGGAATGTTTCCTAAGAATGCCATGGAAGCCCCTATTTTGCGTGTGGAATGTGCTCTAGGGGGAACTGATAGTGTGCGTTTAGCCTTGTGGTAGCATATTTGGATACATTTAACTATCCACCTGGCTATCCCGGATTTGGAAATGGGGTTGCCTTTATGTGGTGGAGAGAAAGCAACAAACAATTGTTTGGTTTTGCGGCATGATTTGGTTCTGTCAATGTAGTAAAGCAGGGCTCTTTTAACGTCTAAGGTATGAAGAGCTATTTCAGCTACCGAGTCCGGATATGGGAAGAACACTGGCAGCTCAACTGATTGGTTAAGATGGAACGGAGATGTGACTTTTGGCAGGAATTCCGGATTTGTTCTAAGAACCACTTTGCTGCAGTGTAATTGTAGGAATGGTTCTTGTGTGGTTAAAGCCTGGATTTCACTTACCCTTCTAAGCGATGTGATAGCAATAAGGAAAGCCACTTTCCATGTGAGGAACTGCAGTTCGCATTTATGCATATGTTCAAATGGGGTCCCATGAGTCTTGTAAGAACAATGTTTAGATTCCACACTGGAGAGGGTGGTAATCTGGGCGGAATAATTCTCTTAAGGCCTTCCATGAAGGCTTTAATCGCAGGTACTCTAAATAGTGACAAGTGTTGTCGATTTTGTAAGTAGGCTGCTAATGCTGCTAGGTGGAGACGTATGGATGAGTACGCTAAATTACATCTTTACATGTAGAAAGTAGCAAATGATGTTCTGGATGGATGCATCCAGTGGGCGTATATCATTGTTAGTGCAGTAAATGGCAAATCTTTCTATTTTGCAGCGTAGCAGGCTCTAGTGGTAGGTCGTCTGGCCTCTTTTATAATATTCATGAAGTCTGGCGGTAGGTTGAGGTAACCGAACTCAGACTTCAGGAGCCAGATCGCTAGATTCAGTTGACCTGGATCTGGGTGTCTGATTTCTCCATGGTTCTGGGTTAATAAGGACGGGGAGAGGCGCAGTTTTTGGTGTGGAACTAGAGAGATTTCCAGCAGTGTTGTGAACCAGGGCTGGCGTGCCCATGTGGGAGCTATTAGGATCAGTTTGAGAGACTGTTGCCGGAGCTTGCGTACCACGGATGGAATGAGTGGGAGAGGCGGAAAAGTGTACGCAAATCTGCCTGACCAGTTCATCCATATCACATTGCCCTTAGACTGTGGGTGGGGAAACCTGGCGGCGAAGGTTGGGAATTTTGCGTTTGTGTGTGGCGAACAGATCTATGTCTGGTTGGCCCCACTGTTGGAAAAAGGGGAGTAGGACTTGTGGATGTAATTCCCATTTGTGGATCTGTTGAGTCTGTCGACTTAACAGGTCGGCAATCTGATTGTGAACCCCTGGAAGGTGTTCTGCAAGTAGGTATATGTTCTGGGGAACGGCCCATCTCCAAATGTTCTGTGCAAGCTGGGACAGCTGGAGAGAATGTGTGCCTCTTTGTTTTTGTATATAATACATGGCTGTCATGTTGTCCGTAGGGATGAGGACAGTTTTGTTCTGGAGATGTATTTGGAATGATTTTAGTGCTAGGAATATTGCCAGTAGTTCCAGGTAATTGATATGGAGCACTTTCTGTTGAGTGGTCCATTTGCCCTGAGTGGTGTGTCCTAGGAGATGGGCTCCACATTCCGTGAGTGATGCGTCCGTTGTTAGAACTATTTGTGGAAGAGGCTCGAGGAACGGCCGCCCTTTGGACAGGTTTATTGTGTTCCACCATTTTAGAGAGCGATGTGAGCGGCTGTCCACCAACACCAGATCTGTTAGTTGTCCGTGAGCATGATTCCACCGACGTGCTAGACACTCTTGCAAGGGACGCATCTGTAGTCTTGCATAAGGCACAATGAAGATGCATGACGCCATCATGCCTATGAGTTGCATGAACACTCTTGCTGGAAGAGTGTTGGGTTTGAAATTTTGCGATCAGAGCTTTTATATTGGCTATGCTAGGGCTTTGGAAAGATTTATGGTGGCTCCCAGATATTGATGTATGTGGGAGGGTTGGAGATGAGATTTGGGATAGTTTATTGTGAATCCCAAGCTGTGTAAGAGTTGAATAGTTTGGTGAGTATGTAGAACGCATTTGTTGAATGAGTTGGCTTTTATTAGCCAGTCGTCTAGATACGGGAAGACATGAATTTGTTGTCTTCTGAGATGCGCTGCTACAACTGCTAGACATTTGGTGAATACTCTGGGCGCAGTTGTTACCCCGAATGGAAGGACTGTAAATTGATAGTGTTGTCCGTCCACCACAAACCTTAGGTACTTCCTGACAGCAGGATGTGTGTGAATGTGTAAATTAGGGTCCTTGAGATCTAGTGTGGCAAGGAAATCGCCTTGTTGTAGTAGTGGGAGCACTTGTTGAAGAGTGATCATATGGAAATGATCTGAGTTTATATAGAGATTTAGGGGTCTGAGGTCGAGTATTGGTCTTAGAGTCCCGTCCTTTTGGGGGATTAGGAAGTAGAGTGATTATACCCCTGTACCCTGATGTTGTAAGGGAACTGGTTCTATTGCGTGTTTTTGAAGCAATGAGAGAACCTCTTGTTTGAGGAGCGTAAGATGGTCTGGTGACATGGAACGCTGCTTGGGTGGTGTGTGTGTGTGTGTGTGTGTGTATGTGTGTGTGTGTGTGTGTGTGTGTGTGGGGGGGGGGGGTGGGTAGTGGTGAGTTCCAGGCAGTAACCATACTGGATAATTTGTCTTACCCACTTGTCTGTTGTGATGGAGTTCCGGAGAGGTAGGAACTGTTTGAGTCTTTCCCCGACTGGAGTGGAATGGTCTGGAGGGGGGGGGCGGGGGGGGGGGGGGGGGAGTGGAGGAAAGTCACTGTTTTGAGGCAGGAGAGGTACGAGTGTTGGTATTGCCTCGACCTCGTCCCTTGGTGTTGTTTCCTCTATATCTTCCTCGGGTGCATCGGAGTGATGGTGACGCCATGGTAAAGTGCTGCCCTGTTTACTAGTTGTCCAAACCCCAGGTGGTCATCTGGAGGTGATGGTTTGAAGGGATATGGTGTAGGGTCAGGCATATCTGGTAGATGGTACGCCCAATCATCCAATGGTGCGGTATCTGGATCCGTGAACGGATCATTAGGATCACCAGGATCACCCCCTAGGTCATCATCATCATCCTGTCGAGGTGGTGTATGTGATGGAGATGGTAGAGGTAAGGGTGGTATAGGCAGAGGGGTGGGGGTAGAAGGTCGTATGGGAGAGGAAGGAGGAATAGGTGATGTTGCCGAGTCCTTTCTTATAGGAACTGGGGCTGTTGTTGTGTCCAGTTTCCGTTTCTTACATGGCACTGCAGTGACATGTCCAGTCTTAGGATTAATATAGATCCTTTTTTGTGTTGGATCTGAATGGAAAAGTGGTTTCGGTGCGGATGAAGGTTTCGGTGCCGAAGTTAAGTCTTTCGGTTTGGGAAATTTCGGTGCCGGTTTATCTATGGGCCTCGATGTTTTCGGTACCGAGGTCGTCGGATCCGATTTCGGTGCCGAGGGGTCATTTGTCTTCGGTGCTTAAGGTGCCGGGGGTACAATTACATGCGGCTTGCTCGGGTCTGAGCCAATGGAAGGCTTATGTTTCTTCGGAGCCAAGACCGAAGGCGGGGCTTCTGAAGGGTGTTTTCAGTCTCAACTGAGGCCCGCTGGCAAAGTCTTGACCAATGCCTTTGGTTTTGGAGGGGTTGGGGCAGGGGCAGTGGTACTCATGCATTGCCCAGGAGTAATGGGGTCGTCCGAGTCGTCTGCTTTTGTGATGATTTGAAGTTCCTCAGAATTTTCTTTCAGGACATCGGGATCCTCAAAGATGTTTTCTGGTTACGGGGCTGGTTTGTGTGCCATGATATGGCGTAGAGCTCTTCGATCCCGAATGGTCTTTTTGGATCGAAATGCTACACAGGATGGACAGCTGGCTTCGTCGTGTTCCGGTGATAGGCACAGGTTGCAGACTTTGTGATGGTCACCGTGCAGAAATTTTGCTCCACACTGGGGGCATTTTTTAAACGGCGTCCTTTCCATGAGCCGTAGGCCTCATGGCGTGGATAAGCCCAACCGGCCGCATCGACGTCCGGAATCGAGCCGATGAATTCGATGTCGAGTGAAGGTGCTTCGATGTAGTTGTTAGAAGTGTTTTCGCTTCGAAAAGCTTGTATTTGAGATTTTCAACCGGAGTGGAAAAGTTACATCCGAACCCAATGGCGGAAAAAAATCTGAGGATGGAGTGGATACCCATGCGCACTGTAGTCCAAGGGAGGAGTCACCTATCTCGTGACCAAATACTTCTTCCGAAGACAACAACAACCTGCAAGCATCCGAGCCCAACACCAGATGGCGATCTACTATCTTAAGTGTGTGATCTGCAGCTCATATACTTCGAACAGAGAGTTATCGGCTTTTGGGTAAGTACTCGACTGGCAGAGTTTAGGTTCTGGGCATAGACTCAGGGGTCTCCCAGGGTCAGGTAAGTACAGCTGTTACACCCTCAGCGGCACGGGGCAGCCGGGTGCAGAGTGAGTTAGCCCCAATGTTATCCTATGGGAGGCAGGGGGCCCTTGGTTGGTGGCTGCTAGCTAGCAGGCCACGCGGCTGTGGGAGCTGGGCTCCTGGTCACTTGCTCCGGGCAAATGGGGAAGCAGAGTAGAGATTGCACTGCCAGGGGCACTTAAGCGGCTGGGTGCAGGGTGCTTTTGAGCCGTCGGGCGCTCAGTGGATTGCAGTGGGGAAGCTCAAAAACAAAGGCTGCAAGCTCAGGGACCAAGATTCTTCAGGTGTGACCACCACTTCGAGAGGTAAGTTGAGTAGTTGGGAGCATAGGTAGGCACCCAGGAGTTGGGCGCAGAGGGCACCGGGGTGCCTTTTGGTGTCGGGAAATCTTACAGTCTGCTGGTCGCGGTTGGAGGGGTCCCTGGTTCTGAGGCTGCAGGCGTCGTCAGGAGCGTCAAGGTGGGTCCTTGGGTGCTGGATTCGGGGGTCACAGGCGCTCGGGGGACGTCCTCGGGGTCTTTGTCCACTCCAGCACAGGCCAGGCTTGGCGGGTGCAGAGTTCGCGGTTCCTGGCTGATGCCAGGGGTCAATTACTTGCTTTGAGCAATACCACTGCTCGTGTGAGTCCCAATTGCTTAGAGTCGGAAGGTAGCCAGGTCCTCCGGGGTTTGTGAGGTTGCTGGCCACGGGAGATGCCACGGTTTAGCAGGAGCAGGTTCGAGGGTCGACAGGCCGGTAGCGCTGGGGCCAAAGCAGTTGGGGTCTTCCTCTTGTTAGCAGCTGCAAGGCAGGTCTTCTTGTTTCTTGATCTTCTTTGCTGTTTCGGAATCTGCATCTAAGGAAGGTAGGTTCAGGGTGCCCCTAAATACTAAATTTAAGGGCGTTACAGGTAGGTAGGTAACCTACCTGTGCCAACCACTGGGTCCCTGCCCTGGGGTTGGCACATGTCCTATCCTGCCAATCTCCTGTGGGAGGGGGGCAGTAGCCGAGTTGTGATTTGTCAGGGTTTGTATGAATACAGAAATGCACCCCCAACAACTTGGGGTGTGTCCCCCAGGCGCGTAGTTAGTCCTCCAAAATGGGTTTCAAAAGATTATACTTGATTCTTCAATATGTTGAAAACTTTATTTGTTATTTCAAATTCATCATGAGCGTTTTTTTTCACTTCAAACGCATTACGAAAATTATGACATTAATTGTATATTCCCAATGCATTTCGGCGTGAGCCTTCATCAGGGGAACTCCGGTGTGAAAAGCGTAGAAGTGTGCTCACAGATTCGATCACGAACGTGATCGAATCTGTGAGCACACAATCATTTGTCAGGGTTTCCCATCTTCAAGATGGCGAGAGCCCGGAGATGTGCTTCACCTCGCCTCCCCCACCTGAGGGGTGGGGTTGGCAGAGGCTGGCACACCCCCTGTGCTATCTTGGGGTTTCAAGCCAGTCTTCCCTACCAGAGTGGGGGTTAGAACCAGTAGGGGCCAGTTGCTGAATACAGCAAGTGGCCTGGAGAAGCTCACAAAGCCGGCATGCCTTTGTGAGCTTCTCCTGCCCATCCTGGGGGAGGAGACCTAGCACCTCACTCAGGATGTGCATGGTTGCAGGCCCAGGAGAGCGGATGGCTCTCTACCCAGGAGTCCAGCAACACGTCTGCTGTGTGACAACCTAGGCAGCCCCTCAGACAAGACGTGGATTGTAGGTTAGGTTCAGGGGGCATCTCGAAGATGCCCTCTGTCGTGCATTGTACATTAAATCCCACACTGGCATCAGTGCGGGTTTAATATGCTGAGAAGTTTGATACCAAACTTCTCCGTTTTCAATGAAGCCATCATGGTGCTGTGGAGTTCGTGTTGACCATCTCCCAGCACCATATATTCTTAAATGGCAGCACTGCACTTACAGTGCCCAGGAATGGACCTCGGTACTGTGAGGAAAGGGGGTGTGCCAGCCTGTGCCAACCTCCACCCTTCAGGTGGGAGAGGCGAGGTGAATTACAACTCCGGGCTCCGGCCATCTTGAGGATGGAGAGCCCTGCCCAATTACAGCTAGGCTCCTTACCCACTCCCACTGGAGAGGAGCACGATAGGGGGGTGTACTCACCCCAGGACAGGGACCCATTGGTCACTGCCCTCACCCTACCTGTAACGCCCCTAAATTTAGCATTTAGGGGCACCCTGAACCTTCCTTCCTCAGATACCGATTCGAAAACAAGCAAGAAGATCAAGAAACCAGAAGACCCACCGCACAGCTGCTAACAAGAGGACGACACCAACTGACTTGGCCCCAGCCCTACCGGCCTGTTGATCCTTGAACCTGCTCCTGTGGAACTTCGGCGCCTTCAGTGGTCAGCAAACTCAAAAACCTCGGAGGACCGGACCACCTTGAGACTCTACCAAGACTGGGACTCCCACGAGCAGCAGTTTTGCTCAAACAGCAATACCCCTGGTGCCAGCCAGGAACCGCGAATCCGGCACTCTGCACCCGCCGAGCCCGGCCTGTGCCCGAGTGGACAAAGACCCTGAGGACGTCCCACCGGCGATTCTGACCTGGAATCCAGTGCCCAAAGACCCTCCTCGACGACCCAGGCGCCTAAAGCCTCAGAACCAGGGACCCCTCCAAACGCGACCAGCAGAGGGTAAGATTTTGCGACGTCAAAAGACACCCCTGCACCCGGTGCCCCATGGCCCCCTGTGCCCAACTCCTGGGTGCCTACCTATCCTCCAAGATCCCAACTTACCCCTCGAAGTGCCGGTCGCTCCTGAAGATCCTCCATCCCGAGCCTGCAGCCTTTGTTCACTTTCCAAGATCTCCATTGAATAACATTGAGCGCCCGACGGCCCTTAGGGGCCATCTCTGGTCACAAGGCCTTGGGTACCTAGTGTACCATTTACCAGGGGCGGACATGTGGCCAGAGATGCCAACTGGGTTTAGGCTTCAACACAGTTTTAGGGAAGGAACATAGGCCCTGGGTACCTGATTGGCAGGAGCCCAGGGCACACTCAGTCAAAGTACATCAGCAATTCAGCAAAAAGTGCGGGCATACCATGCAAGAAAGATGGCACTTTCTCCCAGTCCCCCATTGCAAAGAGGGTGCCCGATGTCGAAACGGCACCCTGCACCTGGCCGCCCTAGTGCTGCTGAGGGTGCACTTTTGGTGCAACTGTGTTTCCCCATTTGCCCTGAGCTAAAGTCCAGGAGCTTTGCTTTCACAACAGAATGGCCTGCTCGTCAGCAGCCACCAACTGGAGGCCCTCTACCCCCCATTGGATAACATTGTGCCTCAGCACCCGGCCGCCTTAGTGCCGCTGAGGGTTTAACGAGAGTGCATCCCTGACCCTGGGGGAACCCTGAGTCTAACCCCAGAACCTCAACTTTCTCTACCGAATACTTACCCTAAAGCCGATAACACTATTTTCCGCCATAGGTGTGAGAAAGTGCCATAGGAGCCCAGAAGTGGATTACAAAAGTAACGAGAACATACTTTAGCTATAATTTGAATTTCCTTCCATAGGATTTTTGCTGAAAAAGTTGTGTGGATTTTGCAAACTTTCAAATATCCGCCTGTATAACCAAAACACATTCTTTCAACTGTTTACAGGTGATGCACCAGTGCTGGATCCAGGATCCAACACTGAGTTAGAAAAAGTAAAAATAACCCCACTTACCTGCTAAGTGAATTTCCTCCCATAGGATAACTTTGGTGTTTCTGTGAGAAAACATTTCTAAGTGTAAACTTTAAAAATACCAAAATATTGCTTAAAAATAGCTATTGTAACCAAAACACTTTTACTCAATTGTTTAGAGGAAATGTCCCAGGACTGAATCCAGGATCCAGTCCTGTGGTTAGAAAAGTAACCCTTAAAGTAACTAATTGCATTAAACTAGAAATTCCCATTGAGCTCAATGTATTATTGTGTTTGAAACTGTGTTGCCTATTGCAACCACTGTAACTATTATATTCAAAAGTTTATTGCCTACTGAAAAGTATTTATCTAAAGCCTCTCAGTCAGAGAAAGAATATGTTGAAATCTATTGTTGGTTCTAAAATAAAACATTCATATTTTTTTTTACAAAACGATTGGCCTAGCGTTCAATTCTTGAGTGTGTGAGACCATTTGCTGACTGAGTGTGTGCAACAAATGCTTTACACTGTCCTATGATACTGCCTTACTGCTCGACCAAGCTACCACTTTGGAGAGTAAGGTTATATCTAACTTTGGCCTCTGCCAAACCTCTGGGGACTGTGGAATCTGTGCACACTGAACCTTACTTTGGTGCAGCATATACAGAGCCACTTTCTTACATCGGGCTTAATACCCTATGGCCATTTCCGAACACATTTGACTGTCAAATCTTCCAAAAATTGCCAGAGAATCTGCTGCTCTAACTGTTAATGCAGCCATGCTGGGAGAAACATTTGGCAATTGTGTCCAACAGACGCCCTTACCTATCTGGTGATATTATGATAGGGGTAGCAGGGTTCAAAGAGCATCTCTGAGCTGCTTGGCTTATCACTAAATCTGGTTGCCGTTGTCCAATGAGGCATGCAGGGGCGTCATCTGGTGGCTTGTACTTTTTATCCAACCTGGGCAGAAAAGCTGTGACTGTTGCTGGGCTCTTCATTATAGGCAACACTTCTTGCCAAATAAAATCTGTAATAGGGCCAGCCCTTAAAATTTTTTTTATTGGTTCCTTAAAATCATACAGAAAGCAGTCTGCTTGGTCCAGAAAGGCAATTGGAAGCGTTTCGTCACCTTTTCCATTATATTATGGAATCCTCCAATATCATCCGGAAGAGAGTCCACCAGAGGAGTGTGAGAAAGTGCCATCTTTCTTGCATGGTATGCCCCCACTTTTTGCTGAATTGTTGAATGTACTTTGACTGAGTGTGCCCTGGACTCCTGCCAATCAGATACCAAAGGCCTATGTTCCTTCCCTAAAAAAAAAAAAAAAACCACAAACCCAAATTGGCAAACCCTGGCCACGTCAGCCCCTCGTAAATGGTACCCAAGGCCTCTAAGGGCTGCAGCACTCATTGTGCCACCCGTAGAGGCCCTGCACCCTAACACACACACACTGCCCTTGCAGGCTGAGTGTACAAGACAAAACCAAGAGTCGACATGGCGCACATCCCTGTGTGCCATGCCCACCACCTACACTGCCCTGGCATATATCAGCCACCCCTCTAGCTGGGTGCCCTATGCCAGTGGTGTGGGCACATGAGCATGAGCCCTGTGCCCCTACAGTACCCAGGTCCATTCCTGGGCACTGTAAGTGCAGTGCTGCCATTTAAGAGTACATGGTGCTGAGAGCTCGTCAAACACGAACTCCATAGCACCATAATGGCAACACCGAAGACTGAGAAGTTTGGTATCAAACTTCTCAGCACATTAAATCCACACTGATGCTAGTGTGGGATTTAATGTGCCAAGCACCACAGAGGGCATCTTACAGATGCCCCCTGAAACCCAACCTACAATCCACGTCTGGTCTGAGAGGCTGCCTAGGCTGCCACACAGCAGACATGTTGCTGGATCCCTGGGTAGCAGAGCCCCTGGTCTCCTGGGCCTGCAACAATGCACATCCTGGGCGAGGTGCTAGGTCTCCTCCCCCAGGATGGACAGGGGGAAGCTTCAAAGGCCGCCTCTGTGAGCTTCCCCAGGACACTGGCAGGCCCCACTCTGGCGGGAAGCCTGGACGGAAACCCCAAATAAGTACAGGGGATGTGCCAGCCTGCCAACCCCACCCCTCAGGCGGGGGAGGCGAGGTGAAGCACATCTCCGGGCGCTCAATCTTGAAGATGGGAGGCCCAACCCAATCAGGACTAGGCTACTGCCCCCCTCCCGCAGGAGAGTGGCAGAATAGGGGGTGTACCCACCCCAGGACAAGGACCCATTGGTCCCTGCCCTTTACCTACCTGTAACACCACTAAATCTAGTACTTAGGGGCACCCTGAACCTTCCTTCCCCAGATTCCAGAATACAGAGAAGAGCAAGAAAAAAGAAGACCTGCCGTGCAGCTGCTAAGAAGAGGAAGACACCAACTGCTTTGGCCCCAGCCCTACCGGCCTGTTGACCCTCGAACCTGCTCCTGCTACATGCCGGCACCTCTTGTGGCCAGCAACCTCACCAACCCCGGAGGGCCTGGCTACCTGGGACTCCCATGAGCAGAGGCTCTGCTCAAAATCAGCTCTAATGCCTGGCAAACCGCAAACCCTGCACACTCTGCACCCGCCAAGCCTGGCCTGCGCCGGAGTGAGCAAAGACCACGAAGACGACCACCCGGCGGCTGTGACCCGGAGTCCGGCACCCAAGGACTTCCCTCGACGCTCCTTACACCTCAGAACCAGGTACATCCCCCCCCAACCGCAATCAACTGAGGGTAAGATTTTCTGACACCAAAAGGCACCCCTGCACCCGGTGCCCTGCGGCCCCCTGTGCCCAACTCTTAGGTACCTACCTATCCTCCGAGCTTGCAGCCTTTTTCCAACCAGGAGCTTTCCCATTGAAATCAATTGAGCGCCCGAAGGCCCAAAAGCACCCTACACCCAGCCGCCCGAGTGGCCTTGGCAGTGTAACCTCTACACCCATCTACTTCCCCATTTGCCCTGAGCAAGTGACCAGGAGCACAGCTCCCACAGCCGCGTGGCCTGCTAGTCAGCAGCCACCAACCAAGGGCCCCCTGCCTCCCATCGGATAACATTGGGCCCAACTCGCTCTGCTGCCCCAGTGCCGCTGAGGGTGTAACAACTGTACCTACCTGACCCTGGGAGACCCCTGAGTCTGTGCCCAGAACCTTAACTTTGCCAGTCGAGTACTTACCCAACAGCCAATAACTCAATTTTCTCCATAGGGTAACATTGACTGGTTTCTTCTGAAATTTCTTCTAAGTGTGGAGTTTCTAAAACTTAAAATATTTACCAAAAATCAGCCGAGTAACGAAAACGAAAATACTCACCTGCTATTAGGAGAGATCCCAGTGCTGGATCTTGTTGCCCAGCACTGACCATGAAAAATATTCACAACCGTACTTACCAGTAACCCAATTTTCTCCCATTAGAATCATTGACTGTTTTTCTGTGAAATTTCTTCTAAGTGTCGATTTTTGCAAACTTCAAATATTCTTTAAAAATCGTGCTAACTGTGAAAACGTAATTACTTACCTGTTTTAGGTAGAGGTCCCAGTACTGAGTCTAGGCACCCAGTACTGGATTACAAAAGTAACAAGAACATACTATACCTGCAACTTGAATTTTCATCCATAGGGAATCATTTGACTGTTTTCTATGAAATTTTTTCTGTCAACTTTTAAAATAGCAAAATATTGCCTAAAAATCATAACAGTAACTAAGTTGACTTTTATCAATCGTTTCTAAGAACTGTCCCAGGACTGAATCTAGGATCCAGTCCTGGAGTTACAAAAGTAATCCTGAAAGTTATCTATTGCAAATATCTTGAAACTTCCATAGAACTCAATGCATTATTGTGTTTGAAATTGTGTTGCCTATTACAACAACTAGTAACTATCTACAAAAGCCAATTGCATACTGCAAAAGTATTTACCTAAAGCATCTCATTCCGAGAAAGAATATTTTAATTCCTATTGTTGGTTCTAAAATAAAACAAGCCTATATTTTTTTTATATATAAACCGTTGGCCTAGAGTTCAGTTATAGAGTGTGTGAAACCATTTGCTGACTGAGTGTGTGCAACAAAATGCTTTGCACTGTCCTCGGATACTGCCTTACTGCTCGACCAAGCTACCACTTTAGAGAGTAAGGTTATATCTAACTTTAGCCTCTGCCAAACCTCTGGGGAATGTGGACTCTGTACAACCTGTACCTATTTGGGAACAGTATATGCAGAGCCACTTTCTCACAAGGAGCACTAGGAGGAGATGGTGTAGTTATTAAATAACCATCCCACTCATTGATAGTGGAAGCACGATCCCTTATCCCTCCCTCATCTACTTCTTGA
Organism: Triturus cristatus; assembly: GCF_964204655.1. NCBI lineage: Eukaryota > Metazoa > Chordata > Amphibia > Caudata > Salamandridae > Triturus > Triturus cristatus. The sequence goes on from NC_140584.1 coordinate 343,233,591, forward strand.
TCCCCGAACACATAATGGTCATGAGTCTGGGGTTCTGCCAGAGGTAATTTAGATAGAGCGGTTCCTGGAATTTGAAAAATGCACGGTCTAGGGAGGCGTTTTTTGTGCAGACTGAGCTGAAGGTGGAAGTAGAGGAGCAGGAGTACAAGAAACAGGTTCTGGAAACCGTTTAAGGTAGTCCTACAACATTCCCTGTAGATACTAAATCCAAGGGCATTTGTATTGAACGCTCTTGAGGAATATATTCAGGATAATGTTGGTGTTCCCCCTCAATTTACCTCTTCATCAAAGTCTTGGCATTTTACATTTAATTCTGAAGGGCTATGAGCCTCTTTGAAAAGACTCATCAGATTCTTCCTCCAATAGGATAGCTGGTGGGAAAGGCAACACCTTGCTTGGAGACGTGTGAACTGGTAGAAGTACTAAACCAAAATTGAACAGGGCGATGGACTAGTCAGGTTGCACCTCACTTAGTCAATGCAATTTGATGTTGAGATTTGTGCACAAATCCTCCAGCACATGTCGACCTTTATTGCCACTGTAAACAGATTTCGAATTTTGATGAAAGCAAGGAGGTGTACCAAGAAAGCAGATTTAGTCCATTGTGATGCTTGAAGAAAATTCTTTTTCAATGGTTCGTGAACATTCAATGAACAACCAGCCAAATCTTTTCGTTCCCAAGATACATTCATGGAACTTCATCAGGGCTCTATAATGAAAAAGGATAGTGCGCCGTAAGAATACATCATGAATCTGTTATTGCCTTATGATAAAAGGAAAATTCCAGGCATACAGTCGGACACCTTGCTACGTGTCTAAACTTCTCTTCTGTGGTTCCTTGTTGAAGTATGTCAGCTTTAAACTTATCAAAATAAGAAAGATGTGACACTGGAACCAGAGCAGTTAACAGTGCTGCAGATGACAGATTGTGGGCCTTGGTCGATGATCAATCCCTCAAAGAGGATTTTAACATTTTCGCAGGCAAAACCAGATTTTCTAAAGGAGGTATTGTCGAAGAGGCTGTCTATGTCGACGGTAATGCCGTCGACGAATGTTCCATCGACTGTGGTCTCTTCGGGATATCCGTCTACATGGATTTCTTAGTCGATGATGCACAATCATTATCTGTCGACTAGTGTTTAGAAAAACGCTTCGTCGACGAGGAGCCGTTGATGATAACAGTCTACAGGTAACAATGGTCGTCGACGCTGTCGGATACTAAGATATTATCAAAGGTGATGACGCTGTAGTGAATGTAGGTGTTAGCGTCGATGTCTGAGAGCAGCATCGACGATGTCGATGGAGAAAACGATGTAGAACTCCTCATTTTTTTCAGTCTGAGAAGATCCTGTTTTCAACGGGAGGGATTTAGAAGACATTTTGCAGAGAACAGGTTTCTCTGATGGCGTAGAAGGCTCAGAAGGAACCTTTAAAGAAGGTCTTTGGGAGACTTTTTCTGATATTTCCTGGAATGAACGGGTATTCAGAAGCCCCCTTTTCTGATGATCTCCTGCTTTTTTGAGATTTGGCAGAAGTACAGTTATCATCAATCTCCGCCGCAGAAACAGGATTGTCTTAAGATTGAAGCCTCTGCAACCACAATAAAAGTCTTCCCGGTCGGTCCTTGAGGGTGTTCTGTTTAAAAGAGCGACATATCTTACAGTCTTTTTTATGAGGATCATCAACATAAAGGATCGTTTTTACAACATGACCTAAATAATCCCTTTTTTGAACGGTCTGACATGTTTAGAAAGTCCCAAGGGATACAGAAAGTAATACATATCTGACCTGCTAGAAGTTTCTAGAAACCAGAAGAAACAACTGAGCAGAGCTCAGGGAAACTCACTTCACACAATGTGCGGTAGAAAATCTGAGGGAACTAGCCTCTGTAGGGAAGGTTCTAGAGGGTGCAGTCGCATTGAATTCATGGCCTAGTGTCATCTTAGCCGATGCTACTTATATAATTGCTTTGCTATAATACAGTGGGACTCAGACGATGGGAAATGATTCAAGCATGTGAATCTATGAAAGTAAAAACAGCTGACAATATAATGCTAGAGGAACAAAAAGGGAAGGTGTTACCACAATGTTCTTCACAGTTCTACTACTCCTCTTTTGTGTGCCATAAACATTATGTTTGTTATATCAATTTGACACATTTAGATGACTTACATACTTCATGAACACAAGAGGTTTAACAACTAAAGAGAGCTATGAACCCTATATCCGAAAATATCGTGGTGCACAGCAGCAGAGAGAAATAAGAGGCTCGGAATAGTCTTAACTAATATATTATTTTTAAATTAATGCATGCGACTGGGAAGAAAAAAAAAAACAATCAGGAAAATGACACAATGTAAAGCAGTAAATGTATCAAGAATTATACTTGGATGGTAAGCATAAGACAAACAGTCATACCAGATTCTGACAATTCCACTCTTTTAGGTTTTGGAGCTTGGGGTGGTGAAGACCTTTTTTCTAGGATTTTGTGTTTTGGTCCTGAGAAGAAAGCACACACATTTCAAACCTCAATAAAAATGTCTCAATTTGTGTCACCAAAGGCTATGTGCATTTCATGAGCACCTTTCACAGTAAGAACTATGTATTTATTAGCTAGATTGGATCTCCAGAAATGGATCTTCAAGAGATTCAAATCGTCTAGACAAATATCATAAATCAGATACAATAATGGGACACAATACTAACTAAATTCTTAAAGTAGCAAACCCTTGTCTGGAAACGTATTGGTCCCGATGCAACAGGAACAGTCCCGTTCAAACTGCCAGGGCAACGTTTGTTCCCATCTGAAGGGGGCCTTCTCTTGCAGTTCATGCTGGATGATTCCTGTTGGAGATGGACCAAAACTGATTCACAAACACCAGGCCGCTGTCCATATAGTCATAGTTGTTGAATATTAATGACTGGAATTCAACCCTGAGCAACTGTCAGTGGCTGAGATTAATTCAAGCATTCCTTTCATCACGTTGGTGCTTGTTACACTTTAGCGCAACAGGTATGTTCAGATGTGAGTTTCGGCTCACAGTGACATAGAAATCAAACTATAACTCACTGTTGAGGACCGAGTAGGCTGAAAACGGTCTGAGGTTGCTTGCGTTACCATCTGGAGCAGAGGTGGACTAGCAATTGGGGCAGGACACTTCCTATGTAAACAGAACCAGGGCGGTCTGGAGTAGCATAGTGGGCAGAAAATGATGGATTGTCAGACGCTGAGATTAAATCAAGCATTCCATCATTTCATTATTAGAATTGAGAAAAATTCGGAGAAAAATATTTCTGTGGTACATAAAGGAAGTGACTAAAGGAAGAAATTTGTTCTCTGTAGGTGGCTCTTGTGGAAGATCTTTACATCGGAGTTCTTGCGCAGACAAAAGCAACTAGGTATGTCCCATGAGTTTGTATGGTGCTTCCTAGGTTATGGTAAACATGCAGACACCGCACAGTTAAAGTAAAAGCTTCAGCTCTCCCTTTAAAGAGAAAGGTGTCAAACTGCAAAGGACAAAAAGCTGGGCCATACATTACATAACGCAAAAGACTCAAGGAACACAACCACCATGTCGATCTGTATCCACCAGATAAAGCAAAAAATCCATCTTCTCTGGTTACATTTAAAACATCCCTTACTGTAATGAGCAATGATCAGAGGCACTTGAGGCTGAAGCCAATAATGTTCCCATCCACTAAACCCTTGGATTGGAACTTTCATAGCCAATACGATCAAGCATAACACACATTAACTAAGAGCCAAAGACAAGTAATCATGTTAGTGATATACTTTCAAGATGTCCCCTCACCCATTTCCCAGGAACAGCAGTACAGACTGAAAAGGCCAGACATCAATTGTAATGGTTAAGGGCTAGTTAGTGATGTAATTTATCTCTTGCTTAACCTTGCCCTTTGTAAACAGAGTCACTTGTAACTATGCAAGAAACATACTTTCATTGAAGGTTTAAGCCAATAAGGCATTTTGAACACACCATTTGTGTGCAATTTAAGCAGCACAACTATTAGATGATACCTTAAGGAAGGTAACCTAGAAATAGCTTAGGTTTATGGTGATAGCTCTGTTTTGAATAAAGCACTTTTACAATTGATAATCAGGTTCACCTGAGAATCTACCTGGAGACACCGAGCCGCGACCTTTCCTTTGACGACTGGATTGCTGAGGAGAGGGAGATCTGCGTCCTTTTTGAGGGGGGCTAGGAGGTGGAGCTGGCCTGTGCCGCCTTCTAGGAGGGCTGCCAGAAGGAGACCTGCGAGGCTTACGAGGAGGACTTGATGAAATTCGCTTTGGTGGTTTCTTTGGAGGAGGTGGCGTCTTTGAACGCGAGGAAGAGGAAGACGAACTGCTGCCAGATAAAGAAGCTGATGAATGGCGTCTTCTGTAAAACAGATGCTAAATGTTAGTGGTACCCTTCAGAGAGCTGCAATTGTGAAAGATATCTTATTTTAATATTTTTAGAAATTATTCAGCCAACAATGCCCAAATATGTATTGCAAGATACAAAGCAGCAGTGGTCTACTACAACCTGCAATTAAAAAAAACATGTTTGGGGTTATTTTTAAGTCAAATGTGATACAGCAGTTACTCAGATATGTCTTAATCAAAACCTTGTAAATGGAGTTTTGAAAGAAAGACCTACAACCATGGACAATTTTGCCATGCAGTTAACTATACACTTTAACAGAGAAAGAAATTTGACATTTAAGGAGAATATCCCATTGAGCTCTTGGCAAATGTTTTTATCAGATATTTGACATTTCCGGGGTCTTCATTGCCCTTTTTGGTGGCCAAAAAAAAATGTGGAACTCTGGTTCTCTATGGACTACTGTAAGAAAGTGGGTTTCTGTAGCAGTAATCCCCCCTTTTTTGCCTAATAGCTGATGCACTTTTCCTTGTTGTGCCCTGGGCTCCTGCCAATCAGGTGCCTGTGTTCCTTCCCTAAAAACTGCCCAACAGCCAAAACCCAAATTGGCAAACCCTGGCCACATGTCAGCCCCTGGTAAATGGTACCCTAGGAACCCAGGGCCTTGTGGCCAGGGAAGGCCTCTAAGGGCTGCAGCACTCATTGTGCCACCCTTAGAGGCTCTGTACCCTAACACACACACACACACACACACACACTGCCCTTGCAGGCTGGGTGTCTGGATAAAAGACAAAACAGAGAGTCTACATGGCACACATCCCGGTGTGCCATGCCCACAACCTACACTGCCCTGGCATACATCAGCCACCCCTCTAGCTGGGTACCCTATGCCAGTGGTGTGGGCACAGAGGCAGGAGCCCTGTGCCCCTACAGTACCTGGTCCATTCCTGGGTCCTGTAAGTGCAGTGCTGCCATCTAAGAGTATATGGTGCTGGGAGCTTGTCAAACACCAACTCCACAGCACCATAATGGCAACACTGAAGACTGAAGTTTGGTATCAAACTGCTCAGCACATTAAATCCACACTGATGCCAGTGTGGGATTTAATGTACCAAGCACCACAGAGGGCATCTTAGAGAGGCCTCCTGAAACCTAAACCTACAATCCACGTCTGTTCTGAGGCTGCCTAGGCTGCCACACAGCAGACATGTTGCTGGACCCCTGGGTAGGAGAGCCCCTGCTCTCCTGGGTCTGCAACAATGCACATCCTGGGCGAGGTGCTAAATCTCCTTCCCCAGGATGGGCAGGGGGAAGCTTCAAAGGTATGCTGCCTCTGTGAGCTTCCGCAGGCCACTGCAACCCCCCACTCTGGCGGGAAGCTTGGCCGGAAACCCCAAATAAGGACGGGGGATGTGCCAGCCTGCCAACCCCACCCCTCAGGTGGGGGAGGCGAGGTGAAGCACATCTCCGGGCTCTCGCCATCTTGAAGATGGGAAGCCCTGCCCAATCAGGACTAGGCTCCTGCCCCCCTCCCACAGGAGAGAGGCAGGATAGGGGGTGTACCCACCCCAGGACAGGGACCCATTGGCCACTGCCCTTCACCTACCTGTAACGCCCCTAAATCTAGTATTTAGGGGCACCCTGAACCTCCCTTCCCCAGATTCCAAAATACAAAGAAGAGCAAGAAGAAAGAAGACCTGCCCTGCAGCTGCTAAGAAGAGGAAGACACCAACTGCTTTGGCCCCAGCCCTACCGGCCTGTCGACCCTCAAACCTGCTCCAACCTGGCATCTTTTGTGGCCAGCAACCTCACAAACCCCGGAGGACCTGGCTACCTTTTGTCTCTAAGCCCCTGGGACTCCCATGAGTAGAGGCTCTACTCAAAACCTACTTCTAATCCCTGGCAGCAGCCCGGAACCGCGAACCCAGAACACTCTGCACCAGCCAAGCCTGGCCAGTGCCAGAGTGAACAAAGACCACGAGGACAACCCCACGGCGACTGTGACCCTGAGTCCGGCACCCAAGGACCTCCCTCGACACTCCTGAAGAAGCCTACAGCCTCAGAACAAGGTGCCCCCCCTACCGCGATCAACAGAGGGTAAGATGTCCCGATACCAAAAGGCACCCCTGCACGTGGCGCCCCGCGGCCCCCTTTGCCCAATCCCGGGGTACCTACCTATCCTCCAACTACCCAACTTACCTCTCGAAGTGGTGGTGGCACCTGAAGAATCCTCGTCCCCGAGCTTGCAGTCTTTTTCTAAACAGGAGATTTCCCATTGAAATCAATTGAGCGCCCGAAGGCTCAAAAGCACCCTGCACCCAGCCGCCCGAGTGGCCCTGGCAGTGCAACCTCTACACCTACCTACTTCCCCACTTGCCCTGAGTAAGTGACCAGGACCCCAGCCGCGTGGCTTGCTAGTCAGCAGCCACCAACCAAGGCCCCCCCCTATCCCTCATAGGATAACATTGGGCCTAGCTCTCTCTGCACCCGGCCGCCCTAGAGTCGCTGAGGGTGAACCAACTGTACCTACCTGACCCTGGGGGACCAGAGTCTATGCCCAGAACCTCTACTCTGCCAGTCGAGTACTTACCTTTAAACCGATAACTCTATTTTCTTCATAGGGTAACATAGACTGGCTTTTTGCTGAAATTTCTTCTAAGTGTGGACTTTTCAAATCTTAAAATATTCACCAAAAATCAGCCGAGTAACGAAAACGAAAATACTCACCTGCTCTTAGGTGAGCTCCCAGTGCTCAATCTTGGTGCCCAGCACTGACTCTGAAAAATACTTACAACTGTACTTACCCGTATCCCAATTTTCTTCAATAGGAAATCATTGACTGTTTTTCTGTGACATTTCTTCTAAGTGCCAATTTCTGCAATCTTTAAATATTCTTCACAAATCATATAATATCTGAAAACATAATTACTTACCTGTTTTGGATAAAGGTCCCAGTACTGAGTCTAGACACCCAGTACTGGATTACAAAAGTAATGAGAACATACTGTACCTGCAACTTGAATTTTCTGCCATAGGGAATCATTGACTGTTTTCTTTGAAATATTTTCTAAGTGTCAACTTTTAAAATAGCTAAATATTGTTTAAAAATCATCACAGTAATTAAGTCGACTTTCATCACTTGATTCTAAGTACTGACCCAGGACTGAATCTAGGATCCAGTCCTGGAATTCCAAAAGTAATCCTAAAAGTAATCTGTGGCAAATAACATGAAACTTCCATTGAACTCAATGCATTATTGTGTTTAAAATAGTGTTGCCTATTGCAACCACTTGTAACTGTTTACAAAAGTCAATTGCATATCGCAAAAGTATTTATACAAAGCATCTCATTCTGAGAAAGTATATTTTAATTCCAATTGTTGGTTCTAAAATAAAACAAGCATATATTTTTTTTATATATAAACCATTGGCCTAGAGTTCAGTTATTGAGTGTGTGAGACCATTTGCTGACTGAGCGTGTACAACAAATACTTTACACTGTCCTCTGAAACTGCCTTACTGCTCGACCAAGCTACCACTTTAGAGAGTAAGGTTATATCTAACTTTAACCTCTGTCAAGCCTCTGGGGACTGTGGACTCTGTACACCCTGTACCTATTTGGGAACAGTATATACAGAGCCACTTTCTCACAACTACAGAGCCCTGAACAAAGTCACTATAAACAACAGGTACTCATTACAATTACACCAAATACTACGGTCGAGCTCGGTCATGCTCCAGCAGCATTCAAGTTTTAAGCAAATGAGGTTCTTCTGGGTGTATGTGTGGTTGTTGGCAGATTATATTTTAATCTACTACAAATACTGAAGCTGAGCATGTGGAACATGTGCTGGCTGCCGTCCACATGAGCACTATGATTCAACTAGGCTAATTTCTACTCTGAGTGATGAGTTTCTAGCTCCTTTAATACCCCAGTAGGAATACATATTGTAGTTAAGTGCCCTTTTTTGACATGGTCACCCCCCACATTTTTCCTACTATCTGTTGCAATTTTGCCAAAAGTGCACTGGGTTCCTGATATCCAGGCCCCCAGTGCCAGATTCCTTTCCCTAAAGTACGAGTTACTTACCTTCGGTAACGATGTATCTGGTAGAGACAATTCTAGCCGCAGATTCCTTCACGTAAAATTATCCCCCGCGCCCGAGACTGGACCCGGAAAACCTTTTTTGCCAAGCATCCCTGCGCGCCGGGGGACGGCATCACACGACTCCGCCCAGGCGTCGTCCAGGTACGCGACGTCAGCGTGCTCACATAAGTCCCACCCCGGCAGAAGAGCAGAAAAAGGAATGGTGAGGAACAACACCATAAAGAGCAGTGCCCGGCACTGCAGTACCCAAAGGCAGGGAAAGAATAAAGAACAGAGGGGGAACAGAGGGGGGAACATCCCCCCCTCCCCGGGAGACAAGGGACATATGTAAAAATGAAAATGTCACGATAACATGCAGCAGGACTACAACCCCAACTAAAGACAAGGAACACACAGGGAACGACAAAACTCCAAGACATCCCCATCACAGTGAGTGACAACCCCCATCAGGAACAAGGGCAGAGGCACAGCCAAAAGACCCCCAACCTCAAAGATCGCAAGGAGCCAGAAGCACCAACAAACTTATCCTCCCATGTGACAACGGGGAGGAAAAAGGGACAGCCTGACAGAAAGAGGGAAAGAATGTAATCATAGAAGACACAGCCACCCACAGGAAAGCGAGTGCAAAAGACCAAATCACAAGCCCTCCCAGAACGGGGAGGAAGGGCGGGCAGTGAAGGAATCTGCGGCTAGAATCGTCTCTACCAGATACATCGTTACCGAAGTAACTCGTACATCTGATAGAGACTACTAGCCGCAGATTCCTTCACGTTGAATAGATACCCTAGCCATACCCAAGGGGAAGGAGGGTCTGCGAGAGGACTCCCACCCACCTGGGCAAAACAGAGGGCCGCACGGGGGCAGAGTCCGAAAACAGGACGAGGAGCCCAGTCCCCCAGGCAAAGGGAAACCCCTGCCAGCAGGAGGCCACCAACCCCAAGGGGGGGGGGTGAGGGGGGAGCGCGGGAAAAGAAGAGAAGAAGATAGCCTGTCCTCACTCAGCAGAGGAAACAAGGCAAGGCGCAAAGAGGCCAAACACCCAACGCCCACATGAGGCAACAAAACCTTCGCCCAAGGCCAAGGAAAGGAGCACCGAAGGAGAAGAGCAACCTAGAGACTCTATGGAGAAGAGGCAGAGCAAAGGCAATCCCAGACAGGACGGCGCCAGCTGCAAGAAGCCGGCGGAAGCCGAAAAGGGTAACTCAAGGTCACATGAAGAATTGTCCAACGCCCCGCAGGGACAAACTGCGCCCGCAAGAGGGTCGAGAAGTTAGGGACCATTCCCCCACAGGGAGAAGAGGTAGAACAGAGCGCAAGGCCCACTGGAAGCAGTGGAGAAGGCAGGATGACAGTACCACTAAAGCCTCAAGTAGGCACAACGGTGCAGAAAGAACAAGAGGGCGGCACTGGCAAGCTCCGCCAGACACCAGGGACACCACAGAACGAAACACTCAAAGCAAAAAGGCAACGAAGAAGGAGTAGTTTCTTACCTGTAACTCCAGTTCTGCAGTAGGGGTATCTCTGTTATAGTTATAATCTGTGCATAGTCCGCCCATGTGCGTGGACCCCGGAGCAATCAAAATAGTCTCTTAAGGTGTCCTCTTCTGCAGTCCTGCATAGACACTTAAGAGAAAATCAAAGACATTAACAAGGCTACACTGGCCAGCACTTCATCCTGAAGTGAGAAAAGGGATAGCCAAATAATATTTAAATTAACACATTTAGCTAAGTTTCACACCAAGAGAAACTATCCTTCACAAAACTCCTTTGTCATGATAGAGAGGAAGGGTTGGACAGACAAGCCCCATAGGCTGCCATTGTGTGTCTGGAAAAGGGATACCGTGCCTTTAAGGAACCCTCTAGAGACCCTCGGTATCCCATGATGCACAGCCAAAGGCAAGTTACTTTCAGTTCTTTTTGAAGGTGTATAAAGCCTGGCCTGTAGCATTCATGATGTCGACGTTTCATCCACCAGGGAGGAGGGCGGGTCGCTTAGGACTATAACAGAGATACCCCTACTACAGAACTGGAGTTACAGGTAAGAAACTACTCCTTTTGTAGTAGGGGATATCTGTGTATAGCCATAATCTGTGAATAGAATGGCAAGCCCATCCCAAACAATCAACCCAGTGGTGGAAGAAATGTATAGAATCACTACTGTGCAAATAAATTCCTCAGCAAAGCCTGTTCAACCTGCGCATCTGCCCTGGCATCAGAGTCCAAGCAGTAATTATTAGCAAAGGTATGGACGGACTTCCAAGTGGCAGCCCTACATATGTCTACAATGGGAACATTACGCAGCAAAGCCGTAGTAGCTGCTTTGCCCCTGGAAGAGTGAGCTTTAGGCTTACCCCTAGAATCTTGTTAGCTTTCTGGTAACATAATTGAATACAAGACACAATCCACCAAGAAATGGACTGTTTAGAGGTGGCAAGACCAGTCCTGACCGATCCATAATTAACAAATAACTGATCTACGAATCTCCTTGGTCTTATCTAAGTAGAATTTAATTAATACCCATCTCACATCAAGCGAATGAAGGGACCTCTCCGCCGGAGAGGAAGGATGTGGAAAAAACGTTGGTAAGGTGATCGTTTGATTGACATGGAAATCAGATATCACCTTAGGGAGAAACTTCGGGTGAGTTCTCATGACAACCTTAGATGCATGAAATACAGTAGAGGGCTCTTGGCAACACAGGGCCTGGATCTCACTCACCCTGTGGGCCGATGTTATAGCTACAAGGAAAGCTGCCTTCCAGAATAAATGATGTAAAGAAGCCTTATGAATAGGCTCAAAAGGCTCCTTTATCAATCTAGACAGCACCACATTAAGCTCCCATGGAGGCGAAGGACGCCTAATGGGTGGAAACACCTTCCTCAAACCTTCCAGAAAATCTTTGATGACAGGGATTTGGAAAAAGGAAGTTTGTGAAGGGCATTTCCTATACGCAGTTAAAGCTGCGAGGTGAACCTTAATAGAATGAAAATTAAGGCCTGACTGAGCCAAATGCAGCAAGTACAGAATGATGACATCCTCCTTGCAGGATGTAGGATCAGCATCTTTAGAGGCGCACCAAATGCAGAATCTCTTCCATTTGTATGCGTAGGAAGTTCTCGTAAACGGTCTCTTTGCCTCTTTTAGTATCTCCATGCAGCTCTCTGGAAGATTTACATGTCCATACTGCACTAGTTCAGGAGCCATGCTGCCAAACTCGACGAGAGGTTGGGATGCACCATCTGCCCTCCTAACTACGTGAGCAAGTCCTGCCGACACAGAAGCCGAAGATGCGGCAGGAGAGACCGGTGTAGTAGGTTGGTGAACCACCACTGCCGAGGCCATTCCGGAGCAATGAGGATCATCTTGGCCCATGACTGGGACAGTTTGATCAACACTGTCGGGATCAGGGGAATTGGTGGAACAGCGTAGAGAAAGCTGTTCGACCCGTTAATCTACAGTGCATTCCCCAGCGTCCCCGGTTGGTAAAACCTGGAGGCGAAGTCTCGGCATTTGCTGTTTTCTGCGGTGGCGAACAGATCGATGTCTTGTGTGCCCCACCTTGCGAACAGGTCTCTTAACACCTCGTCGTTTAAGACCCACTTGTGGTTTTCTTGAACGAGCCTGCTGAGAGCGTCTGCCTGAGCATTCTGCACACCTGGCAGATGGGTCGCCGTTATCGTCGGTCCCCTGGTCAACAGCCAATTCCAGATCGCTTTCACTTCCAGAGACAGTGTGCGCGATCTTGAGCCTCCCTGCTTGTCGAGGTAATACATCGTTGTTGTGTTGTCCATTTGTACAAGCAGGGAATTGGTCCGAAAGGACGGGTGGAAGGCTTTCAGCGCCAGATGAAAAGCTCTGAGTTCCAGAAAATTGATGTGATACGTGGATTCTGTCTGAGACCACGTGCCTTGGATCTGAAGGTGGTCCGAATGCGCTCCCCAGCCCTGCAGAGACGCATCTGTTACAATGGTCTGAGTTGGTATCTCCTTGTGGAATGGAATCCCTTTGAGGAGATTCTCCGGTGAACACCACCACTTCAGGGATTGTAGAGCGTGTTGAGACAGTTGAATCCTGTCCTCCCAGCTCCCTAGTCTCTGGTTCCACCGATCTTCCAGACATTCCTGCAACGGCCTCATGTGGAGGCGTGTATGTGGAGTGAGAAAGATACAAGAGGGCATTGACCCCAGGAGAGAAGACACCGTCCTCACCGTCGGTGATGGAATGGACATGAGTCTGAGCTTTCCGAAGGATCGATAAGCGTCGCTCCTCCGAAGGACACACGCTTGCCTTGAGAGTATCGATGGAGGCTCCCAAGTACTGAAGACACTGAACAGGAGTCTGGACAGATTTGGATATGGTGATGTGAAGACCCAATTGGTTCAACAGAGCAGCCGTCCTGTTGAAATGTAGCTGCGCCTCCTGGAACGTGGATGCTTTGATCTGCCAGTTGTCCAGGTACGGATCAACAAACACCTTGTTCTTTCTTAGGTGTGACACCTTGTTCTTTCTTAGGTGTGCTGCCACCACGCCATGCACTTTGAAAAAGTCCTGGGAGCAGACTTCAGGACGAACGGAAGTACTGTATACTGATAGTGGTTGGTGCCGACCAGGAAACGCAGGAACTTCCGATGCTTCTGGGCAATGGGGACATGGAATTACACGTTCTGCAGATCTATGGCGCAGAGCCACTCTCCTCGATGCAGCTGAGGATAAATCTGGTGCAGGGACAGCATACAGAACTTTTCTCTGCAAATCCATTTGTTTGCTTGCCGCAAATCCAGCATGGGCCTGAACTCGTGTTTGTCCTTTTTCCGCACAAGAAAGAACCTTGACACACTTGGGCAGATGATCGCTAAGCGCAATATAGCGCAATTATGGGGGGCCGCTGCGCTACCGACATTGAAGAAATGGAAAAAGGATATGGACTGGTGTATGGTTAGGGAGAAAACAGTCTACGTGGCGCGGGGATGTCCCAAACAATGGTTGTCAATTTGGACTAAATGGAGTGTGTACCGGGGGGGGGGAATTATGTGAACCCCCATATGTCCTGTAATGAAAGGATACTACTGTACTATATGATGCACAGCTTTATACAGCATGACCACTGTTTCTCTAAGTTCAATAAACAGATTTAAAAAAAAGAAAGAACCTTGAGTATAGACCCTTTCCTCTTACAGATGGAGGAACAGGCTCTATCGCCCTTTTTCTTAACAGGGTATCTGCCTCCGCTTGGAGTTCGCGTAGCAGGTATTGTGAGCGAACTGGTGGAATAGCTGGAGGAGGGCTGATAAAGCGTAGACTGTATCCATTGCAAACAATATTCAGCACCCACTTGTCTCGAGTAATTTTTCTCCACTCTGCCAGGTAGTTCTGAATGCTTCCCCCCCCCCACTGGAGTGGGTAACAGAAGAGGGGGAAGTAATCCCTCAGGGCTTAGACCCAGCCGGGCCCTTGTTCCCTGATGTGGACTGTTGGTTGCCTCTGCCCCTTTGACATCTCTGAAAAGGCTGCCGCTGAAACTGCTGCTGCTGCTGTCCAGCCTGACAACCCTGCCCGCATTGGCGCTGGGAAGAATAGCGTCGTTGGTAGGGGCGGAAAGTCTTATGCTGTTCTTTGGGCTTCTCCAAGCCAACAGCCTTAAGTGTCTCAACTTCCGCCTTCATGCGAGCCATTTCCTCGTCTGCATGGGTACCGAAGAGCGTAGAACCCGAAAAGGGCAGATTGCAATTCGCTGCTGTGCCTCCGGTTTCAGGGAGGTAAGCCGCAACCAGGCATGTCGCCTCCAAGTCACACCGTGACAGTATTTAAGGGCTGCCAGGAGAGAGGTGACTGCAGCCGAACTGATGATTTGGTTTGACACCATCATGCCTTCTTTGAGAATCTCCTGAATGTCCTCACGCTTGTCCCTAGGGAGGAGTTCAAGAAATTGCTGGAGAGACTCCCATAAAGAGCAGTCATAGACAACAGAGTGGGGTATCCAAAGGAGGTTGTCTCTGACAGAAGTGCCAACTTCATGTCAGGATATTTGACTGCAATGTGGAAGGAGTGTGGTGTTAACTACAAATTCACTACACCCTATCACCCACAATGCAATGGGCTTGTTGAAAGGTTCAACAAGACCCTAAAAGGGATGATAAAAGGTTTACCAGACAAGCTTAGGCGAAGATGGAACATCCTTTTACCCTGCCTTCTGTTTGCTTACAGAGAGGTCCCACAAAAGGGGGTTGGCTACAGCCCTTTTGAAATTTTGTTTGGGCATCCTGTAAGGGGACACCTATGCCTAGTAAAGGAAGGATGGGGGAGACCTCTCAGACAACCCAAACTTGACATAGTGGATTATGTACTTGGCCTCCGCTCAAGGATGGCAGAGTATATGAAGAAGGCTTCTAAAAACCTTGAGGCAAGCCAAGAACTCCAAAAAGCTTGGCATGACCAAAAGGCTGTGCTGACTGTGTACCAGCCAGGACAGAAAGTGTGGGTGTTGGAGCCAGTGGCCCCAGCAGCACTCCAGGACAAATGGTCTGGACCCCACACTATTGTTGAACAGAAGGGAGAAGTCACCTACTTGGTGGACCTTGGGACTCCCAGAAGCCCCCACAGGGTGCTTCATGTCAACAGATTGAAGGCATATGTTGACAGGGCAGACATGGGCTTACTCGTGGCTACATATGAGGGGCAGGAGGAAGAGAGTGACCCTCTCCCAGACCTGCTGAGTCAGAACCCTGATGATGGTTCAGTTGATGGTGCGGTCTTTTCTGACAACCTCACTAGCCATCAACAACAGGACTGCAGACAAGTTCTGCAGGCCTACAGACATATGTTCTCACTGACCCCAAGTCAGACAAACTGGTGCACCCATGCGGTGGACACTGGTGACAGTCTGCCTGTGAAGAGTAAAATCTACAGGCAACGTGACCATGTCAGGGACTGCATAAAGATTGAGGTACAAAAGCTGTTGGAGCTGGGAGTCATTGAACCTTCAGAGAGCCCTTGGGCTAGTCCTGTAGTTCTTGTGCCAAAACCTCACAACCAAGATGGTAAGAGAGATGAGGTTTTGCTTGCGTGGACTACAGAGATTTCAATACTGTCACTAGGACAGATGCCCACCCAATACCTAGGGCAGATGAGCTCATTGACAGACTGGCAGCTGCCAAGTTTTTGAGTACATTTGACCTGACAGCAGGCTACTGGCAAATCAGGCTAGCTGAGAGTGCAAAGGCCAAAACTGCTTTCTCAACCCCAGGAGGACATTATCAATTCGTGGTAATGCCCTTTGGCTTGAAGAATGCACCTGCCACTTTCCAAAGGTTGGTGAATCAAGTCCTTACAGGTCTGGATGACTACTGTGCAGCTTATCTTGATGATATTGCTGTTGTTAGCTCCACCTGGGAGGATCACCTGGTCCACCCGAGGAATGTTTTAGAGGCCCTGCAAAAGGCAGGCCTCACTATCAAGGCCACAAAGTGCCAGATAGGGCAGAGCAAGGTTGTGTACCTGGACCACCTAGTAGGTGGGGGTCAGGTTCAACCACTGGAGAGCAAGATCCAGACCATAAAGGACTGGACTCCTCCAATTACCCAGACTCAGGTCAGAGCTTTCTTGGGCCTGTCTGGGTACTAGAGAAAGTTTGTTAAAAACTATGGGTCCATTGTGACACCACTTAATGACTTGACCTCAAAGAAGATGCCAAAGAAAGTTCAGTGGACAGTAAGCTGTCAAAAGGCATTTGATGACCTGAAGCAGGCCATGTGCACTGCACCTATTCTGAAAAGTCCAGATTACTCCGAAGAATTCATAGTCCAAACAGATGCTTCTGAGTTGGGTGTGGGAGCTGTTCTTTCACAACTGAATATAGATGGTCAAGACCAGCCCATTGCTTTTATTAGTAGAAGGCTGACCCCTAGAGAGAAACGTTGGTCAGCTATTGAGAGGGAGGCCTTTGCTGTGGTCTGGGCCCTGAAGAAGCTGAGGCCATACCTGTTTGGCACCCACTTCAAGATTCAGACAGACCATAAGCCCCTCTTGTGGCTAAATCAGATGAAGGGTGAAAATCCCAAACGTCTTAGGTGGTCCATTTCCCTACAGGGGATGGACTTCACAGTGGAACATAGACCTGGGACTGACCATGTCAATGCAGATGGACTCTCCAGATATTTCCACTTAGAACATGAAGACTCAACTGGTCAAGGTTAGTTTAATGTCCCTAAGTTTTGGGGGGGGGGGGGGGGGGGGGTTGTGTAGGAGAGCAGGGTCTGCTTCCTATGGTCACCCCCACTTTATGCTTTTGCTTTACTGGTTTACGACTTCGATGTGGCTGTGGGCCTGCTAATCACACCCACAGCCCAGCTGTTCTCTCTCTAAATTCATACTATGTACTTTAGGTGCATAACCCAATTGGTAAGGATCACCTTATTGGACCCTGTACAGTGTACCTTAGGTACCCAGGGCATAGGTGTACCCTAGGCCTACCAGGGGCTGCAGCATGTATTATGCCACCCCTGGCTGGCCTTCCATCGTGACAACTGGCTGATCACTCAGCTGGGGCAAGGTCGTGTAATCACCCCTTGCTTAGGTGTAGTAATCCCTATACCTACCTTGTATATAGACACATGGGTAACCTGTCAGCCACTCCTATAGCAGGCCTTAACAATCCTGGATGCAGAGTGCTTGGTAACATGCGAGATGGTGCTCTAGCATGAGCTGAGCCTGTCTGCAGCTTTCGGAACCATGTCCGTATAGCTGTTCAATGATATCGCCTACCATATACTCTTAAAGTGCCTTATAATCCTCGCGGTTATGGTATCTATGGTTTGGATTTATCAAAACATGTCGTGTAAGGTGTCTAGCACTTTGGAATACTACCCCCACACCATTTCAGGTGGTGAGGATAGTATTCCCCCCTTCTAGAGGGAGAAGACATGTTGAAATCCTACTACCCGGTTAAAGTTAACCAGATCCCCAGCTTCACAAAATGGACGCTGCTGCCACAGACACAAGTCTGACCTCCTGCTGCTGGGAGTGCTTCTAGCGAGGGAGGCTTGGACAATAGGTTTCCTGCCTTGGGAGGTGCTAGCACCAACCCAGACAGGACTTAGTGTATTGGGGCAGGAAGGGATGAAAGAAACGAGACACTGCCTGGGGCACACAAGGTGTCCCATGCATAGCCCGGTTCAAACCGGTGCTGGGGCACTCCAGCCCCAGTCCTGGCGCGAAACTGGACAAAGGGAAGGGGGTGTAACCACACCCCTCCCTGGTCCCACCCATAGGAGGGACCTAGCAGGTAACCCAGCCCCCCAGATTAGTATAAGAGTGGGAGCTGAGTCCCTAGGACTTTGGATTATCCTGAACTGAAACAAGACACGAAACTCTGGACCTTCGACATTCGACGACAAGAAGACTGAAGAATCTCCCTTGTGGCCAAGGAGTGACCACCCTGTGCAAACAGGCACCATCAAGCAACCTGCCGTTTGCTTTGCCCAACGTTCTACGAGGAACCGACTGCAGAGCCCGACCAGCGCCTTGACTTCCAGACTTCTCCGACCCTGATCCACATCCACAGCCGAGCTGAGATCCGTGGAGGCGACGAGAGACGTGGGACTGGCTACCTGGGAAAATTGGCTAGTAGCTTCCAGCGCAGCTTCTGAGGCATCCTCGAAGTTGTACTCTGGGGATTGAGAAGCCCCAACCCCAAGCACCATCGGCACCGAAGATCAGCCCTCCCCACTCCACGAGTTCTGCGTGGGGCTCTTCTGCATTTTCCTGCTCGACGCGTCTGTCCGGTTGCTGGCCCGTTGGCTAGTAGCCTCTGCGACGACGAACCTTTAACTTTCCACTGCTGGTTTGGTTCACCCAGACTGGCCCTTGCTTCCCTGTGAAAGAGAAGCACCCCAGACCTTCCTGGTCTGCACCTGAAGCGAATTTCCCTTTCTGCGTGGGTTGCCTTTGCCAAGACTTGTTGACTCCAATCGGGACGTCAACTCCGCCATCAGCAAGATCCTTCGTGGGACAGCTCGTATCCTTGTTCTGGTCGTCCTCGACGCCTCCTGGTCCACGCAGCTGCAGAGACAAGCTTCACGACATCACCTGTGTTCTGCACGACATCGCCTGGTTCCTTCCTGGTTCCACACGGTCACTGGCTAGTGATTCAGACTTTGTACCCTCTGCTTGCAGGTGTCCTTCCTTCAAGATCCATCCTTGGATCCACCGGACATCTTCCTCCTGGCCGCCTGCCAGCATCTGTTCTTCAGGCATCCATAGGATCCAGCAACGACACCCAACACATCTTCACACCTATGCACCCTTCTCCTGTGGGCGAGGTAACGCGAGTACTCCGGTGCTCCAGTGGATATTGACTATCCAAGTGTCTAAGTCTTGAGTTGCTTCCTCCTAGCTCCTTCGGAAGTGTCCTAATTCTCCCTATTTATATCTGTTACATTCCCATTGACTTTAATGTAACCCGCGTGTGTGTTTCCACACTGCACACGCTTCCCGTGGGCCTCCCACTTCCTAGCTCTTGGTAGGGTAGTGTAGCCCCAGCGATGCCCTAGGCCTACTCCCTGTTCGTGACGTGGTACTTATACCACTTTTT
Source organism: Triturus cristatus (assembly GCF_964204655.1). Classification (NCBI taxonomy): domain Eukaryota; kingdom Metazoa; phylum Chordata; class Amphibia; order Caudata; family Salamandridae; genus Triturus; species Triturus cristatus. The sequence continues at coordinate 343,252,671 of NC_140584.1, forward strand.
TAGTATATGGTTTGCGTGGCCCCTGGGCCCAACTGTATTTTCCTGTGTAACTTAACGTATGCTACTTAAGAAATTGTTTGTACTTAGACCTCTGACCTCATAAAGAGTGCTGAGGGTATATGCTAGAATAAATACATTCTAACTTTATATATACTTGGTGTGGTGTCCTTTCATTTGGTATTCAAGGGACTATAATGGTATAACAGCTGGCTTCACATGCCATACAGAGTTTAGCCTAAGACTGCTCTTGTCCATGCTACCACTAGGATAGCTGGTCTATAAGGTTGACTTTACAACCAATCACCATAAGGGTTGTTTGGACTGATACAAGGTGTACACTAGAACTAGTGACATCATATATTTCCCTCGACGTCGACTTTTCCATAGACGTCGACTTTTCCCTCGACGGCGAGCGCCGATGCCTTCGGGACTCAGATCGACGACGATGATGTGTCGACGTCGTCTGTAATGGCCTCGACGTCTACCTCGTCCGAGGTCTCGACGTCCTTCCCCTCGATGCCGAACGTAGACGCCGTTTAGACTCAGAGCCCTGGGTCAACAGGGAGCATATCGTCGTCATACCTTTCGACGTCGTAGCCATCGACGTCGACCGGGACCAGTGCCGTTTTTGGGCCTTCTTGTGATTGGGGAGCCCCCCAGAGGCCGAAGCGCGGGAAGTGGAAGATGAAAGGTTCCCTCCATGCCCCGAGGTCCCACCTGCATCCTGATGTCTTCTCTGCTCCAGGCCTTGAAGATGAATCTTCTCCCTGTCACGCAGGGTCTTGCAGATGACACAGGAGTCAGGAAATGAGAACATGGAAGACAGAGTATGCAAACCCTGTGAGAGTCTGACTTGGCCTTCTTCCTGCCACACTCCGGGCACTTGTCAAATAGAGCTGGCATTTTGACAAATAGGAAGTGGCTTAACTGGCCAAAAAGGACAGCAAATGGAAGATAAAGGCCCCAGACGTCGAATGAAACACAAACTTTCAAAAAAGCTCCAAAAATTTTAGAAATACCAATAAAGGTAGAGCTCAATGCTCCAGGGTCCTGCTAGCAGGAGCCGGAAAAAAGAACTGAAAGTAACTTGCCTTTGGCTGTGCATCATGGGATACCGTGGGTCTCTCAAGAGGGTTCCTTTTCCAGACACATAATGGCAGCCTATGGGGCTTTTCTGTCCAACCCTTCGTCTCTATCATGACAAAGGAGTTTCGTGAAGGGCAGTTTCTCTTGGTATGAAACTTGGCTAAATGTGTAAATTTAAATATTATTTGGCTATCCTTTTTGTCACTTCAGGATGAAGTGCTGGCCAGTGTAGCCTTGTTAATGTCAGGCTGCATTATTTGTCTTTGTTTTTCTCTTAAGTGTCTATGCAGGACTGCAGAAGAGGACACCTTAAGAGACCATTTCGATTGCTCCGGGGTCCATGCACATGGGCGGGGCTATTCACAGATTAGGACTATGCACAGATCTCCTACTACAGAAGGTTGTATCCGCAACATACCAGAACGCCACAAAGAGCAGAAGCCCACAGGCGACCACAACTCCCCAGCACATATCAGGGCTATATAATAGCCAATCCTGCCGCACATAGGGCATGTCATATCCCAAGACATGGGAAACTCTTAGGAGGAAACTTCCACAGCAGAGGACAACAAAAAAAGACCTGCGCCAAAAAACCCCGCACGAGGCCTATCAACCAACCAGAGGAGAAACGCAGAAGGCCCATTCTAAGGCCCAGCATGGTGTAAAAAACCCAAAGGAAAAACACACAGTCAAAAAGGGCTGGCCCGCAGCCAACAGAACCACAGCCTCAGCAAGGAGGACTCGAGTGGCCATGAAGCCCACAGAACAGACAACCGGGGCGAACCGCCCCAACGGAAGAACAGCTTCAAGAACCAGATCAACACGCAGGTTACTGAGGAGGAGAAGGAGGGGGAGGACGAAGCCCTGCTAAGAACCTCTGGATGGCTGAGTCCACAGGGGCATGGAACAAAAGAGCACCATCGAAGGGGAGGTCCACCAGCCGTTCTTGAACTTTCTCCGGGAGCACACTGTCCCGAAACCAGGCATGGTGACGTAGGGCAACCGAAGAAGCCATGGCACGATCCAGCACCTCCGAGATGTCCAGAGCGGAGCGAAGAATAAACGCCGCCACCTCCTGACCATCCAAGACATGGTGTCTCAAATCCACACAGGCACCCTCCTGAGAAGCGGCAGACATAAGGGACTCCGCCGAGTCCCACAAGCAAGAAGTGGCCCTAGCCAAAACGCACAGTGTGTTAAGGGCCCGCAGAGCTGCACTGGTCGAGGCAAACATATTGCGCCCCCAGGAGTCCAGCCAGCGGGCCTCCCGTGACGGGGGAGACGACAGCAGCGGCAAAGCAGGAAAGGCAGACTGCAAAAGGGGGCCTCTGGTCGAAGGGTGATTAGAAAGGCACACCGGATCACGCGGTGCTGGATGGCGGCGGGGCAGAAGGTGCTGGGGTACTGGGTCCCCCGTGGCGGGACGGCCCCAAGAGAGAAGAGTGGAGTGAACCCTCAAAGGGAAGCAACAGTTCCCTACCACCAGAGCCCTGATGGAGAACCTCCAGAAGATGATCTGCGGGAAAATGGGTAGCTGGATCACCCATGGGCAAAATTCCCACATCCGTGGAAACTGCGCGGGCGAAAGCCGCACCCGCCTCCGTAGGGACCCACGGAGGGGAAAGCAGCTCCTTGTTAGGTGACGGCTGAAAGCTATGGCGGCCATCTCCCAAGCCAACCGGAAGAAGGAAGGGCCAAGGCCGGAAGGAAGAGGGACCGAGGAGTGGGGGACCTGCGGCTCCTTCGACGAAGACCGCGGTCATGGAGACGACGAGGAGCCGCCCTTAGATGACGGCGGGGAAAAAGCCACGACACGGTGGCCCATCTCCGGCGAGGTTAACACCAGCAACCGCCGAACCTCTAAAGAAGAGTCAAGAACCCGACGTCAGCCCGTAGAGTCCGCAACCTGAGGCAGGACACCATCGTCGACCAGCGCCGGGGGAGACGCCGGGGCGACCTCCGACACAGAACACGGCGTAGGAGACCAGAGCTGGGCCGGAACCGACCTGACCCCCGACGAGGCAGCCGCGTGCTTGGAGGGACGAGAAGGGCCCGGGGTGGGACGAGGAGTCCCCCGCCAGCCGCAGCCCGTGACAGGGCGAGATGGGCCCTCTGCCGACCCCTGTGGCGCCGCAGGAGCCGTAGCGGCATCACCCCGACCTCGGACAAAAACGCCGCCTGTCCCGAGGACCGAGAGGGGCTCAGGGGTGGGACCCAAGCCCCGGCGACCTCCCGCGACACCACAGGGACTCCCGCGGGAGTTTGCGGCGAAGCAGAGGCGCCGTGGTCTGAAGAAGGGACCCCCGAAGGGCCGCACCCAAACGGCACCACAGCCTCCGAGCCTGGATCTGAACCAGTCAACGCCGCGGAGGGCCCCGCACACTGCAAGGGATCCGCTGATGTCCCAGAAGGAGGAGGAGAAGCCAGCGAGGCCTGCAAAGCCACCGCATATGTCTCCATCTGGGCTCTGGTCGCCCCCACACTGGGAAACGGCGGATAAGAGGACGACACACGGGGCCGCACCACCCGCGGTGAGCCCACGCCCCCAACAGGCTGGAACCCAACCCTCGGGGACAAACTGCGACACTTACCAAGAGGTGAGCGGCTCTCGTGTGACCTGGGAGAAGATCGAAGTCGGCGAGGGAAGCCGCGGGCGGGTCCGAGAACCCTCCACAGGGGCCGGGCGAGATGACGACGCTGACCTGGACACACGAGTCGAAAGAAGTTTCATCCGGCGCTTCCGCCGGGATTTCGGCTACATCTGCTGGCACGCCTCACAATCAGTTGAGTCATGGTACTCCCCCAAACACCACATACAGATGGGGTGAGGATCCGTCGCCGACATGAGGCAGGCTCACGACGAGCAAGTTTGAAAGCCCGAAGGCATTCGCACACTGTTCCCACACACGCAGCAATAGCATAAGGGAAAGGCCTAAACAGGCCCAGAGCACAAACCAGATCTGCGTTGCACGCGGAAAAGGAAAAAACTGACGTGGGCGCGCCGGGGTGGGACTTGTGACCTCGCTGACGTCATGTACGCGGGCGACGCGTGATGCTGTCCCCCCCCCCTGGCGCGCAGGTACGCTAGGCAAAAATGTTTTCCGGGTCCAGTCTCACGCCTGGGGATAATTCTACGTGAAGGAATCTGCGGCTAGTAGTCTATCAGATACTGTGCAATTGCTCCTCCAGTTGGCAATGCCTTTAGCACGACCTGGGTAGTAAATAGTACCCCTGGTGTCTAGGTCAAGGAGGCTAAAGAGGGTCCCTAAGGGCCGCTGCAAGTATTGTGCCACCCTAAGAGGCCCCTCAGTACCATCAGGCAAACTGCCATTGCAGGCTGCGTGCCATGGGGCAGAGAAAAGTTAAGAAGACATGACATTGCACACACCGTGTGTCATACCTGCAGACTGCATGCAGTATACGTAAGCCACCCCTACAGTAGGCCTTACAGACCTAAGGCAGGGTGCATTATACTACGTGTGGACATCTCTGCAAGAGCAGATCTGCTCCTGTGATGTCTACGTCGATTCTTTGATATTACAAATGAACAGGGAAGCAGTTTTGAGAACATGTGCTGGACAATGGTATTTAAGAGTTCCCCAGCTACATGATGGCTTCACTAAAACTAGAGATGTTTGGTATCAAACATCTCGTATTAATAAGTCCACACTGATTCCGGTGATGGATTTATTAATACAAGCACCCAGAGGCCACCCTAGAGGTTCCCCCTGAAAACCTATCGACCACTAGTGTACTGGATGACTGGTGCAGACCACCCTGCCACCACAGAGAGGTTTGACCCCCTGTGGCTGAGAGCCAACGCTCTCCGAAGGCAGAAACAATGCCTAACCACTTGGGGTGGATCCAAGGAGATGAACAGAGGGACTCTGGAATCACAATGATAACATCTGAAAGCCTTCACACATCTGGTGGGGTGTCCTGCTTCATCATAGGGCGATCCTCGTCGAGCCGGGCGCTCAATGGTCGACGGGTCCCTGAATTGGGGCTCTTAAGCGGAGCTATTTTGATCTAGTGTAAGGTGAATGCACGTCAGGGGATGGGTGTAGGGTGGTGCTCAAGTGAATTAGAAGAGTAAGAGGAATCCAAGAAGGATTTATTCTATTGGTACCCTTGATACAGTAAAAACAGTGGGGCTATCTGTAGTAATAACTGTAGTAACTGGGATATTTCAAAAGGTCAACATGTTTCATGCCTACATGCCAGGAGGGTTAATGGCATTTCTTCAGGACCACTTGACTATACCTATCCTACCACGGATTGGGACGAAGGGATATCTGTGGGAAACCAATCCAAATTATTTCAATAGCACCTGCTGCGGAGCAAGAAGGATCGAACCTGTGAAGGGGAAGTTAATGATAGGCCATTACAACTTATGCCAAGAAAGCAGGCTCTAAAATATAACATAAAAACAATGCATCAGCACTCTGATGCATTTGCCATAGAGACAGAAAAAGCATTTGGAATGGAGATTTCTGTATGCTGTCCTGGAGCAGATGGGAGTGGGAAATGGTTTTATACAATGGGTATGTCTGTTGTATTCGGAGCCCCTGGCTTGGGTGCAGGCTGGCCGCTCGGAATCAGACCAGTATTCGGTGGAGAGGGGAACACGTCAAGGGTGCCCCCTCTCCCCATTACTGTTCGCTTTAGCCTTAAAGGACAACATGACCCGCTGGGGGAGCCTCCCTATATCTGTGGCTGGTAGGGTGGCCCTGTTAAAGATGGTGGCTCTCTCTAGACTGCTGTACTTTTTCACCACACTACCCGTGTGGGTACTGCGAGCACAGTTTACAGAACTTGACACATGCATGTTATCTTTCATATGAGGGACCGGCGGGCTTAAGGTGGCACTGGTGACACAAACTACCAGCTGTAGAGGGGGAACTGGCTGTCCCTGACTTGGAATCATACTACCTGGCGGAGCAACTGCAGAGGCTCACACAGTGAATAGCCGGGAGACTGATATCAGGAAGGGAAGTAGGACCCTTCACCCCTGAGAGAGAAGAGCTCTTACGTACCCTCCTGCGGACAGCACAAACTCAGAGTGATACAGCGATGCTGGGGTAGTGTCTCCAGAAGACAGACCCGGCGACCCTATTCACTGGACCTTCCACTGATAGCGCTCTGAGAGTTGCCACACTGGGGCCAATGGAGAAGCCTAAAGGACTGGATGTAAGCAGGGGCCACCAAATTGGGAGACTTCTATCGTGATGGGGAACTCCTGCGTTCGAAACATTTAGAATGGACTGACACACCTCAAGGCCAGATTTTGCTCCATAGCGCGATTACAGGGGCTATACGAAGGCAACCTAGAGCCTGACCACCACTCCACGAGCAGCTACATAGGCACAGCAGGAGGCACCATAAAGGCCATCACATGCCTTTACAGTGCAATTGGCAAAGACTCCACCCAACCACTGGCATCGCTTAGAGATCATTGGACAATAGACCTGTGCATCCCCATAGAAGACCAGGATTGGGAGAACATACTTGATAGAACTCATGGTCTTGAGGAACGCCTGTTTTAGACTCATTAGTTTCTACGTCATACCTCACGCCAGAACGCATCAACCGATACTTCCAAAGGGAATATGTGGGATACCCAAGATGTGGGGAACAGGGAGCAGACATAATGGATATGATTTGGAGGTGCCAGTGTGGACTACATACTGGCAGGAGGTGACAACTGACAGCCAGAATGACTGACCGGGAGGTCACATACGACCAGCGCGCTGCATCCTTAACCTATTACCCCACACATCTAAAACAAGGGTCACTGACAAACATCAGGATTTGGCCTGCATTCTGGCCAAGCGTGAAATTACTAGCCGATGGAAAGCACCAGGGGGCCCTGCATTTCTAGATGGAAATGGGAGCTGGAGAAATGGGCACGCTGCGAGGGTAGGACCCTGCTTAGGAATGCACGAAGGGGGAATAGGTAAAATTGAAAGGGCCAGGGGTTGGAAGGCTCTGGTGGAGAGCATGCGACATGCCGACCTGGAATTAGGCAATTCAACACCAGTCAAACAGTCCAGACAGGGAAGCCCAATACGACAAAGTCCGGCCCGGGACTTAGCATAGGCGCCACCAGCTGAGTAAACTCAGGCAGGGCGGGAGGATCTTGAGAGGATAAAAAAACAAGCATTTACAATGCATTAGGTCTCGCATTTATGAGAGTTTGAGCTATTGGCATTGTAAATGACAATGCCTTTTATTTATATGTTGCTTTTAAAATGGGTAAATGAAAGGCATTGTCATTTACAATGACAATAGGTTAAAATCTTGCAAATGCAAGACGTATTACATTGCAAATGCATGCTATAAAAATAAAATAAGCTATAAGCATTGTAAAGGGCAATGCGTTTTATTTATATTTTGGGTTGTAAAACATAAATAAAAGGCATTGTCAATTACAATACTAATAGCTTAAACTCGCGTGAATGCGAGACCTATTGTATTGCAAATGCTCGTCTTTTGTAGGTTTCAATTCTTCTGACAGCAGTGTTTCCAAGGGGCACTAATCCATCTGGGGCTAGTACTTTTGTTTTCCACTGTTCAGCGCTCTCAGGTAAAAGCATGATAAGTGCTGATGGATACAAAGTCAGGCCAGGCTGAGGCTGTTGCACATGTCAAGGTGGCCACTTGGCAGAGCTGAGCTATCAGATTCTTTTAGTACTGGGACAGCATGTTCTGGCCTTAGAAACGACTGGAACCGTTAATCAGTTAGTACTGAAAACTGTTCGCTAAATTGGTAGAATGAGCAGTGACCCGGCAGTTGCAGAATTTTCTGGAAAGTAACTTTCTTCTCCATACATTCCAAACAGTTGAATGTGAGAATACTGTAAAACGAAATATTGTCTGACAAACAGTGTCCTAAATGTTGTTTACAAAATATAATTGCATTGAATGGAGAAATTCAATTATTAACTTAAACAGGGTGACATTTTTGTAGGCTCTGTTTAGGACACAATATGGATGCTGAATTATATTTTACCAACTATATTTTTGTAATACACGTGCCAACTATGTGTCGGTCCATGTTTGGGCGCAGAACTTTTTGTCCGAAATACAGGATGAGCACAACCCATCTGGGGTTGATTGTGTTCCACTTTAGAAGCAATGTGGCCTAGACTTTACAGTGAACTGTTATTTTTGAGACTGAACTGGTTTGCATAGGGGTTGACATAAACCAGCACATATTTATAGAAATGCTGCTTTTAGTTCTAAAGTAGTTCTGACACTAGCTCAAATATTTCAAAATAGTGAAGATTCTGGGCAAGTAATGTAATCTGCCCGTGCCTATAAACTATACATTTGAATTTGTTTAATGTAACTGGAGCTCCTGTAAAGCGCTCAGGCCTCGGGGCGAATTCACGCTATGTTTATAACTGCACTAAAAGGTAAAAACAAAGCCGTAACATGAAGGAAGACAAATGGATACCCATTTACTGTCTAAGTTGTACAAAGTGAAACCAGAAAACCAAGATAAATTGTTGGTTCCCCACTTAAATTGTGTGATCTGAGGCAAACATCTTATTTCACCAAAACTTTTTTTTTCATTCTTGTTTATGAAGGCTCTTCCAAATGTGTGAGTTTAGACTAACATTTGTACAAAAGAACAAGTTGCTTACCTTTGGTAACGATGTATCTGTAAGAAACATTAGTAGCGATAAATTCAAGACATCGTCCCGAGGAGTGGGCAACGTCAGGAGTGGTGCCGGTGGGGCCGACGTCGGTGGAGGCGTAACAAGGTCAACTGGCATCGACCGGGGTCCGATACCGGATCCCAAGGGGGCCTGCGGTGCCGGCGACGCCGGGGCCAGAGCCCGTGGCGATGGAACAACAGGACCCCCTGTCGGGCCCGAGGGGCCCAGCAGCGGGGCCAGGCGGCCCAAAGAGTTGGGCCATGGCAGCAAGAAACTCTTGCACCTGGGCAGGAGTCGCCGCTGGACCCGGGAAGGGCGGGTAGGCCAGCGGTGACGGCCAGAGCCGCGGGGTGGCACCGCCCTTACCCTCAGACACGTCGCGCGACGGGATGTCGAAGAGCGACGTCGTTTCATCGACTTCTTTTTGGAATGCTTCGACTTACCTGACCCCGAGTGCGAAGACTTGGATCCAGAAGAATGATGGTCACGACTCCGCGACCAGTCCCTCGACTTCTCACGGAACTGGGACCTTGAACGTCACGGAGCCAACTGCCGGACTGCGCGCCCCAGGCAGTAGAGACGCACTTGGTGTGGGTCCATCACCGATATCATGCGGTGACAGTCTCCACAGTTCTTAAACCCGGGCAGCCCTACGGATAGGAGACAAAAAGCCTAAAAAAACTCAGTCAAAAAATGACTGGGGGTACTAGCTCTTCCCGGATCTGCGCTTGCTGGCGCGGAAAAAGAAAGAACGGACGTAAGCGCGCGTGGGCACCATCCAAGTACTGGCCGTGACGACATCCCTGCGATCGCGACGACGATGACGGACGTGGAGCTGCATGACACCACCTACCGATGCGCAGGGGTACTGCTGACGAAAAAACTTTCCAGATCCAGTGTGACGCCTGGGGATATTCTAAGGTAAGGAGCCTATCACTACGTGTTTCTTTCAGATCTTTAACTTTTAATAAGTACTTCCTACTCCACGTTAAAGAATTTTGAAGAGGCTTTATCATATTTTTTGTGATGTTCGCTGCATGATTGACACAGCAAAGATTTTCTGTGCTTCGGCTCGTGCACGGGCTCTAAGATCCGAGCGAGGCCCTTAGCTCAGCTGCTGCTTGGCTCTCCCGGTTAATCTGTTGGCCTCACCCACTTCTGATTTCTTTACAATTCAGCCACTGTAACCATGTTTCTAACCAGCTTCCAACAGTGAGGTCGCTCCTTCAACCTCCTACACTTGCCCCACCCTCCGGGGATTCCCTTGTTGCCATTCTTGGTCCTGCAAATCGAGTGACCCAGTGGCTTAGAGAAATAAAAGATTGGGGCACTAAAAACAATTGTTTAGATGCCCCTCAAGTTTCACTATACAACAGGCTGCATCACATTTATAGCAAGTCCATAAGCAGAGTGAATGGCCCTGGAGGGGAGGGAGCTCTCCACCAGGCCCCATAGTACGTTACTGCAGTGATCAGCAGTTCAAGACGTGGCTGTTACTCTTTGGTGAGCACCTTCCGGGACCCTGAAATGACCCCGCCTCAAGATGAGAGCACTAACATCACTCAAGCGCCTCTCTCGGAGGCAGAGTTCACGCGGCGCTGTATAAACGCATTGTCTATTTCAGGTCTCCAGCTGCCCACAACAACACAGCAGCTGCCCTGAAGAGTCTCCGGAACAGGGCAGCCAGCTGGGGGTGATGGCGCATGCAGGGGAGGGCAGGTGCCCTTCCCATGCCCTGTCCCTTTCTTTCACCTCTGTACTAATAGGTTCTCAAGATGAGGTGCCACACGTCGCCTGTAGGTGGCGATCTTTCAGTACAGGCGCCTGCTCAATCTGCTAGAGTCTGAGGTTCTGGCTTGCGTCCCTAAACCAGTGCTTTAAATGGGCTGGTACTGAGTTTCGGCACTTTTTTATTTTGAGACGAAGAGTGCCTGCGCTTTTTCAATGATACATATTACTTTTAATTGGACAGTATCGGCACGTCTCAGAAGCAAACAGGTACTTTGATACAGAGTACCTACACTTCTATTGTTCAATTTCAAGCACTGCCCTAAACACAGTTTTACACCCGAAAATAGCAGAATGTAAATATAATAAGTGTTCACAGAAGGACACCTGAAAGGTGAAAATCTTTTTACACTTGCATGATTGCACGCAACGGCTGCATACCATCATTGAGGTGCACACACCGTGCAACCGGTGTTCATAGGCTTTTCAAGACATGGTTAGCCTTCTGAGTGTATGCACGCGCACACTAGCGAATTTGTGAGCCAAAAAAGTGCATTTTTGCATACGTGCTGGCATTTGACAGTAGGGCTTGTACTTTGCATAACGTTTGCATTTTGGGCATATCGGCTTTAGGAATGGTCACGAGATTTCCAGTAGCACACGTGGAAATCGGCCCTTGGTGCAGTGGGAATGTTTAAAATTTCAGTAAGTAGCTGCAAAAGTGTTTTCAATTAAGCACGGGCACGATAATTGGAAACAGATGGCACGGCTGCTTGATCCCGCAAGGTAAAGGCCATACATGCATGAATGCTCATTGGAAACAGTGCAGTACATGCACGAGTTTCCCAAAAACTCCGGAGTGATTCCAAGAGGTCACTCCTAAGCAGCGCTTGCACGCTGCTAGGCGAGACCTAAAAAGGGATAATAATATTGGGGCTAACGCACATCCTTGACAAATATCTCATCCCACTGGGGCCCAAACCGATCGTGGCTAGTTAGGTTCTCATAAAGACGGGAAGCAATCCAATGATTGGCCTGGGAGAACCCAGGGAGATCAGAGTTGACCAAAGTAAAATATGGTCGACCAAATCAAAGGCACTACTTAAATCGGCAAAAAATAAAGTGTGCCAGCCTTTGCGCCCTAGTATATTTACCAATTTGCAGCTCTAGATTGACACATTGTTCGATAGACCCCAGCTGTTTTCTGAACCTAAACTGTACCGGGGATAGAATAGATTGCTCTTGCACCCATTCCTCCAATCTGATTAACAGGACTCCACTCATTACTTTCATAAAGGAGTCCAGGAGAGAAATAGGGCAATCGTTTTTTGGGTCTGCTTTATCCCTTTTTAGGTCGAGTTAGCGTTGCAGCGCATGCGCTGCTCGCTTTGCGACGCATGCAGTATTCAATACAGAGTGGAAGCTCCGCCCACTCTCCGCCCATCTTCTTCATTGGCTTAGGTCCTAAATGCTGCCTTCTGATAGGTTTTAGGCTCGTTAGTCCCTCCTCATGAAGGCCATGTCCTCATTTGTATCTTTCCATGGCTACTGGCCCCTTTACACCGAACACTATTTTCTTCACCGTCTCCCCCCTCCCGCAGCCCGTGACTTCTCATACCTTCTTGCAACCTTTCACTCTGTCCTAGAGTCTTGAGTAGTAGTTAAAGAAACTGAGTGAGTCAACACGTCTCCAACCCACAATAGAGGAAAATCACTTCCACAGGACTCTTTAATGGCAGCTCAGGCAACTTAAATTCTAAATATGTTATTTGCAGTGCATGCCTGTAAAGTAGTGGATTCTCAGTTTTTAGATCAAGCATTCGAGACCCCTTGCATATACTTTAGTATATACTTGAATATTAGTATCTACTTATTTGTGTATGTAGTTTGTGGGCTCTGGAGATCAGCCCTAGGTGAGTGAATGAGAAACAATGCAGTTCTCCCAGTTAGCCCTTTTTAGGTCGAGCATTCAAGACCTCTTGTATATACTTACATGTGTATGTTCTGTGTGGGCTCTGGTGATCAGCCCCACGACTTGTCTGCTACTGCGAAGCGACTTGTTTTTTCTGTTCAACTGCCTCTATTTAACGGTCTTGATAGAAAACCAGTAGAGGTCGGTAAAATACTAGAATTGCTTTCTGCTTGTTCACCTGACTATTTAACTGTCTTGATAGAAAACGACCAGTGGAGGTCGGTAAAATACCAGAATTGCTTTGTGCTTAGGGGTTTTTATTTTTATCATTTTGCTGGGAACAGCTTCCTACTTCCTTGATAGAAAACGACCAGCAGTGGTCAATAAAATACCATACTCACTTTAGCATTCTCTAGATTCCAGTCCATAGAAATTGTCTTCCACGAGCACCCGTAGACAAACAGTAGATGCTACAGCACCCAGGCTAATATGCTGCATAGCTAAATACATACAAGGTCCCAAAAGCGTGACCGACTGCATTGCAAATGCTTGTTTAAATATGGGTACAATAGTAGATAAGCCTCAAGAAGATGGGATTATATCTATTACGGCTGAATTAAAAACCAGAGGATAGGCCCCCACAGGTATGGGGTAGATTTTAATACTAGCCTGTATAGCCAGATAAACTTCTCTGTTAGTAATGTTCATGGGAAGGCAACCCCTCACACAACTGCTCCCAGTCTTGCCCTGTGGCGTCCCAATTACTAAAAGTTTCAGAAAAATGGGTCACCCATCTATCACAAGGGACAAGAGAGCAGAACTTAGAGCTGTCAACATACTTTTAACAAGCATTGGCATAGCCAATAGGTCTCGCCTTTGGGACCTTTTGTGTTTTGCCAGAACTTTTGGCTATGTTGTAGAGCATTGTGGCTGCTGTGCATTATGTTCAAAAGTTATAATAAAAGGCGTTAAGCATTTTTGTTACCTTTATACAAACGAAGACGCCATTACATACAACTGAAAAACCGGATTAAAAAAAGATTTTAACATAAAAAATGTCTTCTAGTTTTTTTGTAATTGCACTGCTGTTACAGCGCATAGGAGGGGAGGCAGGGGAACAATGCCACGGCGCGCGAGAACGCGCTGTGGATACTAGCAAAACTACACATCCCAGGCACCCCTGCGGCACGACGGGAAGAACGTGGTGACGCACCGTCAAGGAAGCATTCAAGAGCTTCCGGGGACGCCGCAAGGGTGCCGATTACTCTTGTTCCGGTGCAGTGCTGTGAGGCAGACGAAGCGGTAAAGGTGTGGACTCCGCTGTTATAATCCCTCCCGAGTCGTCGAACGGGTGGCAGGGCTGGAACCCGCCCCTTCGTTGATCCGTTGGAGGAACCCGTTGCGGTGGTTCCGTGTGGAGCAACCTTCCGCCTGTATGCAGGGAGGATCCCTATCCCACCTTCATGGCAGGTCAGACCTATGCTTTCTGTTTTGTAAACGCCACGATCAGCGTTTAGCTGTGGAATTCCTAGTTTTCACTCGTATCGTGAGTGAGCTGGGGGTTGGATTATTAAGCCAGAGGATCTGCAAGTAGCAGGTCGAAAGGGGGGAAAAAGACCCTCCCCTAGAGGTAGCCATTACCCTGAGTTCCTACTTACGAAGGAGCGAGACATTGTACATAACCAGGCTTATTCTCCTACTTACGAAGGAGCGAGACATTGTACATAACCAGGCTTATTCGTTAAAGACGTAGCGATACAGAAAAAGCCTAAGCCCCGACGAGGGGACATTTGTTTTGAGTAATGAGAGATGGATGAGTGCAACCACCTCCCAAGACGTATTGTGGATGCGAGTGAAACCATCGCTACCGTTTGCTGAGTGGGTGTAAGCGAGCAACTTGGAAATGATCTATATATTTGTGTCTTCCCGAGCAGGGGATCAGTGAGTGAGCAGACGGACGGCTCGTCGCTCCCCTGTTATAGGCCTACCCCTTTTCTCAGTGGTAGGTCAAGATTGTCTGGCTAATCCTTCCCCAAAGACGCTTCTCATGTTCTAAGTTTGCATGTCCTGTAGCTAATGCGCTTTTCTCTTTAATGCAGTTCTGAGTACGACCCCACGCTGCATTGATTACCTGCTTCAGAAGAACTGTTTTTTCCTTTACAGGTACGAGACGTTCCCCTTGCCTTGGGGTGAGGGAAAAGGGGTAGGATAGGAAAGCAGATTGGGTTATAGGTACTGATCTCGGTCTTATTCTTTCTACAGGTCTCCCTCCCTGCTGTCCCCATCCTTTCCTTCCCCCACTTGATCACCCCATGGAGTCGGTGTATATCTGACCAGACTGTGGGGGTGTCGAGAGGTGGACCCCTTAGAGCAACGTACGATCCTGAGGATTCCTGGCCACCACAACAGAGTAATCGGCCCACGAATTCTATCCTCCCGGTCGTACGTTGAACTATGGCGACCTTAGAGGACGTTCTTGCTGCATTGCATATAGTCCAGGAAGAGTTAGTGCCTCCCGAGCGGAGACAGCAGCCTTACAAGCCACGGTCGATAGAATGCAAAGGAACCCTTTCAGTGCAGGCATACCCGTAGCATCACACGCAGCTCCCTTGCTGGTAGAAATCCCCACTCTCGTTCCTTTGGCCACACCAGAAAGGTTTCATGGGGAAAGTAGCAAGGTACAGGTCTTCCTTACCCAGGTTATGCTGCACTTTTCATGTAAGCCCAAGGCGTTCACGACCAACCATGCAAGAGTGGCGTTCCTGATATCCTATCTGGCAGGGGATGCTGCCCAATGGGCGGTTCCTCTAGTGAAACGAGATGACCCCCTGTTGTATGACTGGGATTCGTTTATCAAGGACTTTGAGAGAACCTTCAACCGAAGAGCAGCCACTCTCTCGGCCGACAAAGACCTGTTAAGATCTCGACTCCCCTGTCGTAGCTCTATCTCATATCTTAATTACTTTCGGAGGTTGGTCACCGAAACTGAATGGCCTGAGGCCAAACAAGCTGCCATTTTTCACCGTGGCTCGAGAGAGGGGATGAAAGACGTATTGGCACAAATCGAACCCCAACCTGCGACGTGTGAGGATCTTATAACGTTAGTACTTCGATTGGACCATCGCCTTAATGAAAGAAAGGAGGAAAGCAAACAAAGAGACAGAAGCTCTTGGTGCTCCAAACCACCACAGAATACAGCGCCTTCAAGCGTCTCCCGACCTGAGCCGATGGAGGTGGGAGCTGTCCGGTCCACACTCACCAGCGAAGAGAGGGAGTTCAGACGAAAGAACGGTCTCTGCATTTACTGCGGGAAAAAAGGACATTACTGTGAGAAAGTGCCATCTTTCTTGCATGGTATGCCCCCACTTTTTGCTGAATTGCTGAATGTACTTTGACTGAGTGTGCCCTGGACTCATGCCAATCAGGTGCCCAGGGCCTATGTTCCTTCCCTAAAACAAACCAAACCCAAATTGGCAAACCCTGGCCACATGTCAGCCCCTAGTAAATGGTACCCTAAGTACCCAGGGCTTTGTGACCAAGGAAGGCCTCTAAGAGCTGCAGCACACCTTGTGCCACCCTTAGAGGCCCTGTACCCTTACACACACAGCCTTTGCAGGCTGAGTGTTTGGGTGCAAGACAAAAACAAAGTCGACATGGCACACATCCCTGTGTGCCATGCCCATCACCTACACTGCCATGGCATACATCAGTCACCCCTCTAGCTGGGTGCCTTATGCCAATGGTGTGGGCACAGGAGCAGGAGCCCTGTGCCCCTACAGTGCCCAGGTCCATTCCTGAGCCCTGTAAGTGCAGTGCTGCCATTTAAGAGTACATGGTGCTGAGAGCTCGTCAAACACGAGCTCCACGGCACCATAATGGCAACACTAAAGACTGAGAAGTTTGGTACCAAACTTCTCAGCACATTAAACCATCACGGATGCCAGTGTGGGATTTAATGTACCCAGCACCCCAGAGGGCATCTTAGAGGTGCCCCCTTAAAACTAACCTACAAATCCACGTCTGCTCTGAGGCTGCCTAGGCTGCCACCCAGCAGACATGTTGCTGGACCCCTGGGTAGGAGAGCCCCTGCTCTCCTGGTCCTGCAACAATGCACATCCTGGGCGAGGTGCTAAATCTCCTCCCCCAGGATGGGCAGGGGGAAGCTTCAAAGGCATACCGCCTCTGTGAGCTTCCCCAGGCCCCTGCAACCCCCCACACAGGCGGGAAGCTTTGGCCGGAAACCCCAAATAAGGACAGGGGATGTGCCAGCCTGCCAACCCCACCCCTCAGGTGGGGGAGGCAAGGTGAAGCACATCTCCGGGCTCTATCCATCTTGAAGATGGGGAGCCCTACCCTATCAGGACTAGGCTACTGCTCCCCTCCCACAGGAGAGAGGCAGGATAGGGGGTGTACCGACCCCAGGACGGGGACCCATTGGTCCCTGCCCTTCACCTACCTGTAACGTCCCTAAATCTAGTATTTAGGGGCACCCTGAACCTTCCTTCCCCAGATTCCAGATTCGAAACTACAAAGAGCAAGAAGAAAGAATATCTGCCCTGCAGCTGCTGAAAAGAGGAAGACACCAACTGCTTTGGCCCCAGCCCTACCGGCCTGTCGACCCTCGAACCTGCTCCAACCCGGCACCTCTCGTGGCCAGCAACCTCACCAAACCCGGAGGACCTGGCTACCTTTTGGCTCTAAGCCCCTGGGACTCCCATGAGTAGAGGCTCTACTCGAAAACCTCTCCCTAATCCCTGGCAGCAGCCCGGAACGGCAAACCCAGCACACACTGCACCAGCCAAGCCTGCCAGTGCCGGAGTGAACAAAGACCCTGAGGACGACCCCACGGCGACTCTCCCCGAGTCCGGCACCCAAGGACCTCCCTCGACACTCCTGAAGAAGCCTGCAGCCTCAGAACAAGGTGCTCCCCCAACCGCGATCAACAGAGGGTAAGATTTCCCGACACCTAAAGGCACCCCTGCACGCGGCGCCCCGCGGCCCCCTGTGCCCAATCCCGGGGTACCTACCTATCCTCCAACTACCCAACTTACCTCTCGAAGTGGTGGTGGCACCTGAAGAGTCCTCGTCCCCGAGCTTGCAGTCTTTTTCCAAACCAGAGATTTCCCATTGAAATCCATTGAGCGCCCGAAGGCTCAAAAGCCCTCTGCACCCAGCCGCCCGAGTGGCCCTGGCAGTAAAAACTCTACACCTACCTACTTCCCCACTTGCCCTGAGTAAGTGACCAGGAAACCAGCTCCCACAGCCACGTGGCTTGCCAGACAGCAGCCACCAAACAAGGCCCCCCTATCCCTCATAGGATAACATTGGGCCTAACTCTCTCTGCACCCGGCCGCCCTAGAGCCGCTGAGGGTGAACCAACTGTACCTACCTGACCCTGGGAGACCCCCGAGTCTGTGCCCAGAACCTCAACTCTGCCAGACGAGTACTTACCCTTAAACCGCAAACTCTATTTTCGTCATAGGGTAACATTGACTGGCTTTTTCCTGAAATTTCTTCTAAGTGTGGACTTTTCAAATCTTCAAATATTCACCAAAAATCAGCCGAGTGACAAAAACGAATTTACTCACCTGCTCTTAGGCGAGCTCCCAGTGCTGGATCTTGGTGCCCAGCACTGACTCTGAAAAATACCCACAACTGTACTTACCCTTAACTCAATTTTCTTCCATAGGAAACCATTGACTGTTTTTCTGTGAAATTTCTTCTAAGTGTCGATTTCTGCAATCTTTAAATATTCTTCAAAAATCGTATAATATCTGAAAACGTAATTACTTACCTGTTTTGGATAACGGTCCCAGTACTGAGTCTAGGCACCCAGTACTGGATTACGAAAGTAACGAGAACATACTGTACCTATAACCTGAATATTCTTCCATAGGGAATCATTGACTGTTTTCTCTGAAATATTTTCTAAGTGTCAACTTTTAAAAAAGCTAAATATTAGTTAAAAATCATTACAGTACTTAAGTCGACTTTCATCACTTGATTCTGAGAACTGACCCGGGACTGAATCTAGGATCCAGTCCTGGAATTCCAAAAGTAATCTAAAAAGTAATCTGTTGCAAATAACTTGAATTTACCATTGAGCTCAATGTATTGTTGTGTTTAGAAATAGAGTTGCCTACTGCAACCACTTGTAACTGTTTACTAAAGTCTATTGCATATACAAAAGTATTTATATGAAACATCTCCTGTCGAGAAAGTAGATTTTAAATCCAAGTGTTGGTTCTAAAATAAAACAAGCATATATTTTTTATATATAAACAATTGGCCTAGAGTTCAGTTATTGAGTGTGTGGAACCATTTGCTGACTGAGTGTGTACAACAAATGCTTTACACTGTCCTCTGATACTGCCTTACTGCTCGACCAAGGTACCACTTTAGAGAGAAAGATTATATCTAACTTTAACCTCTGTTAAACCCTGGGGGTCTGTGGACTCTACACCCTGTACCTATTAAGGAACAGTATATACAGAGCCACTTTCTCACAATTACATCAAGGAGTGTGCTCTGCGAACCAAATTCCCGCGCACGGACACTCGCAAACAGCTGGCGGCCACATTAGAAGGCGGATCGGGAAACTACCATGCCTGACGAAGGGAGAAGGGGATTCTTCAAGCATTACCTGTATCCCTTCTTTGAGCGGTAAATCCCTGACTTTCCGACAACATTTTTTCCTTAATCTCTCCTTATGGGTTAATGGCGAGTGGTGTCAGGTAACGGCTATGTTGGACTCCGGGGCCACTGGGTGTTTCATAGACCAAAGACAGGCCTCACAGATAGGTATGGCACTTCAAGAAAAAGAGACCCCAGCAACGGTGTTTGCAGTAGACTGGATTCGACTAGCTGCCGGTCCTATCAGTTTCCAGACGAAAGCCGTGGATGTCCGCCATGGGCTCGGCCACGAAGAAAGGCTCACCTTCAATGTTATACAAGTCCCCCAATATGGGATAATATTGGGGTTACCGTGGCTGAGATTACATAACCCTCAGGTAGACTGGCTGGATAACACCGTTCTATTGACATCCGACTATTGTTCAGGGCATTGTAGACCCCCGAATCAGCGACCATCACAGTATATGGCAGTCGTCTATCATGTAGCAACCGCCGCAGAACACCCGGTTACATTGCCCAAGGAATACCAGGGATATGCGGAAGTCTTCAACAAGGAAAAAGCCCAGACACTTCCTTCTCATCGGCAATATGATTGCCAGATCGATCTGGTTCCAGGGGCAGTGGTACCTACCAGTAGGGTGTACGCTCTAACCGAACCGGAGAACACCCATCTATCTACGAGCCTACCTAGATAAATATTTGGCGCTGGGGTTCATCCGCAATTCCATGTCTCCCGCGGCTTCTCCTCTGTTTTTTATCCCCACAGCAAATGGCGAATTACGCGCCTGTATTGACTTCCCGGCACTAAACGCTATAACTATAAAGAACCGTTATCCTCTGCCGTTAATCCCGGTGTTATTGGAGCAAGTGCAAAAGGCAGTTATATATACCCGGTTGGATCTCAAGGGGGCCTACCACTTAGTCAGGATGCGAAAGGGCGTCGAGTGGAAAACAGCTTTTAAAACACGTTATGACTTATTTGAGTATCTCGTCATGCCCTTTGTCCTTTGGAACGCGCCTGCTGCGTTCCAGTTTTTCCTTAACGATGTCTTACGACAATATCTGGACCATTTCGTCATCGTGTATATCGACGACATCCTGATATACTCCCCCACGGTAGAGAGCCACGTCACACATGTGCGCACCATACTACGAACCCTGCAGACACACCACCTTTACTGCAAGATAAGCAAGTGTGAGTTCGGGGTCTCCACGGAGTTCTTGGGCGTGATGCTGACCCCGAGGGGACAGGAGATGTCTGAGAGAAAGGTAGCAGCCGTGAAGGATTGGCCTACTCCCACGTCGGTCAGAGACATCCAATGCTTCCTTGGGTTTGCAAATTTTTACCGTCGGTTCATTGGAGGGTTCTCTGGCTTAGTTGCTCCTCTAACCCGTTTATTACAGAAAAAGGTTAATTTCCAATGGACCACGGAAACTCTCACAGGATTCGAGGCTTTGAAGAAAGCCTTCATCTCTGCCCCGGTCCTGGCGCATGCTGATCCCGAACAACCCGTCATAGTGGAGGCGGACGCCTCGGATCACGCAGTTGGAGCGTTGCTGTCGCAGAGACATCCCAATACTGGGCAGTTACACCCTGTTGCGTTTCGTTCCCATAAACCTCACCCAGCAGAACGCAATTATACCATCGCCGAAAAGGAGCTTCTGGCTATTAAAGGTGCCTTACAGGAATGGCGTCACTACCTTATGGGAGCCAAACATGTGGTTACGGTGCTCACTAATCATCGAAACCTACAGTTTATGACAGCGGCGCAACACCTTTCGCCTCGACAATTGCGAGGGACCCTATTCTTTGCAGAATACAACTTCATAGTTACGTACGGACCCGAAAAAGACAACAAAAAGGCAGACGCCTTAACCCGCCAAACCACTGCTCCGGTACAGTGGAACATACCGAAACACCTATCATCAGCCCACTCAAAGTCATTAGCACTACCATCACGGAACCCTTCCTGAAGAGCATAGCGCGCTGCATACACACCGACAAGTGGAAAACTTGGTTAACCAAACACACGGAATGGAAGCTGAAGAACGGCCTGCCTATTCGTGGGAAACAGCTGCTGATTCCGGTCCAGTCGTTGAGGAAACGTATATTCCCCTGGTGCCATACCCTTCCCAGCGCAGGACAGAACGTAGAAAAAACCATTGAGAGAGTACAACGCCAGTTTTGGTGGCCCGCGATGAACGTTGACCTCCATTCATGGATCAAGGAGTGTTAGGTATGTGCTCAAATGAAAACTTCACGTTCATGTCAGGCAGGTCTCCTTCAACCTTTGCCCACGCCTGATAAACCATGGCAAAATATATCGTTGGACTTCATTACAGGCATGCCACCAGATAAAGGGCACACGGTGATCCTAGTGGTAGTGGATTATCTAACAAAGATCCCCCGTTTCATCGCATGTAAAACTCTTCCTAAAGCAGGTCAGCTTGCCCACTTACTACGAATACATGTGGTTCGACTCGACGGATTGCCACAGATGATGGTTACGGACCGGGGTTCCCAGTTCACCGCAAAATTCTGGAGGGTCTGGTGTGCGGCTCTGAAAATAACCCCAAATTTGTCCACAAGTTTTCACCCACAAACAGACGGCCAAACGGAAAGGGTAAATAAAACCCTACAACAATACTTGAGGTGCTACGTGGACAAGACCACTGAAGCGTGGGTCAACAGCTTATGGCTGGCCGAAATAGCCTACAATAGCGCTACCCACAGCTCCACGAAACACTCTCCCTTCTTCTGTACCTACGGTTTTCACCCTAGGTTCATACCATTTATACACCCAGAGAACACAACGCACATACCTGAGGTGAAGGAGAGGATACTCCACATCCAGAAAACACTGGCCGACAGGCAGAAGACGCTAATGGAGGCAAAGAAAAGATACAAAGCCTACGCCGATAAAAACCGACGTCCGGGGCCTGTTTATAAGATAGGGGATTATGTCTGGCTATCCACTCGGAATATCCGCTTTAAAAGATATAGCATCTTTAACCCCAAGTACATAGGCCCTTATAGGATAGTGAAGCTTCTAAACCCTGTTGTTGTGAAACTGGCCTTGCCCTCCTCTTCGCATCCACCCCACATTTCACACATCCCTGTTAAAACCCGCTGGGGCTGCAAGGAAAAAGGGGGCTCCTCCGTTACTAGTAGATGAGGAAGAGGAGCATGAGGTTCGAGGCATCCTTGATTCCAAAATCTACCGTACCAAATTGTGGTATTTCATAGCTTGGAAGGGGTACGGTGAGAAAGAGAACTCCTGGGAACCCGCGGAAGGGGTACACGCGCCTCGATTTCTCAGAATATTCCACAAGCGCTTCCCTAACAAACCCTGCCCGTGTCAGTGTTCCTCGGGAGGGGGGGGGGGGGGATGTCCTGTTACAGCGCATAGGAGGGGAGGCAGGGGAACAATGCCACGGCGCGCGAGAACGCGCTGTGGATACTAGTAAAACTACACATCCCAGGCACCCCTGCGGCACGACGGGAAGAACGTGGTGACGCACTGTCAAGGAAGCATTCAAGAGCTTCCGGGGACGCCACACGGGTGCCGATTACTCTTGTTCCGGTGCAGTGCTGTGAGGCAGACGAAGCGGTAAGGGTGTGGACTCCGCTGTTATAATCCCTCCCGAGTCGAACGGCGAACAGCACTGGGTGGCAGGATTGGACCCCGCCCCTTCGTTGCTCCGTTGGAGGAACCCGTTGCGGTGGTTCCGTGCGGAGCAACCTTCCGCTTGCATGCAAGGAGGATCCCTATCCCACCTTCATGGCAGGTCAGACCTATGCTTTCTGTTGTGTAAACGCCACGATCTTTGGATGTAGAACCTCTCCGTTCTGCATGGAGAGCAGGTCCTTTCTTCTTGTGAATCTGTGGGGATTCCCTTGAGCCATTTCTAGAATTTGGGAGAACCACGTCTGCCTTGCCCACTGTGGTGCCACCAGGTTCAGTGTCATGTTGCTGGTTCTGCATTTCTCGAGCACCCTGTGTAACAGTGGTATCGGCGGAAAGGCGTAGGCAAATGTCCTTGACCAGCTTATCCATAGGGCATTCCCTTGAGATTGCTGATCTGGTTGCCTGGACGCGAAGCTTCGGCATTTTGCATTCTGGCGTGTTGCAAACAGGTCTATTGTGGGAGTTCCCCATTTCTGGAAAAGCTTCTGCGATTCGTGCACATTGAGCTCCCACTCGTGTGAAGCAGAGGTCTGCCTGCTTAGCCAGTCTGCCTCCACATTGTCCTTCCCTGGTAGGTGAATCGCTAGCAGGTCTATCTTGAGAGGTATGGCCCATCTCCAAATCTCCTGTGCCAGAGTGGAAAGGGGGAACGACTGTGTCCCACCCTGTTTGTTGATATAAAACATGGTTGTGGTGTTGTCCGTTTGAATCAACACTCTCTGGTTGTACAGGTGCTTCTGGAATGCCTTCAGGGCTAGCAGGACAGTCTTCAATTCCAGGTAATTGATATGTCTGACCGCATCTGCCGGAGCCCACAGACCCCTCACTCTGAGCTGGTCCATGTGCGCTCCCCATCCCCTTTGAGACGCGTCCGTGGTGATGGTCACAGTTGGGCTTGGTGGTGCCAGGCTTTTCCCTGTAGATATGTTGTCCCTGTTCCACCAAGTTATCTCTTCCTGCACTGCGTGCGTAACAACCACTAGATCCTCCCAACTTCCGCTTGCCTGTGACCATTGCTGTTGTAGCCATTCTTGGAATGGTCTCATGTGAAGTCGTACATTTGGGACCAGGTGGATACATGACGCCATCATCCCCATGATCTTGCTCACTGTTCTCACTGTCAGAACTCGCCCCTTCTGGTAGAGGCTCGTCTCCCTCAGTAGGGCTTCTGCTCTCCTGTCGCTGGGCACGACCGTCCTGTTTATGGTGTTGATTTTTGCTCCCAGGTAAATCTTCACCTGTTCTGGCTTCATTGATGACTTCCCCCAGTGTATGGAGAACCCCAGGTTCGTCAGTGTCTTTGTCACCTGTGCTGCGTGTTTCTCGCACTTTTCGTGGGTGTTTGCTTTGATCAGCCAGTCGTCTAGGTAAGGGTACACATGAATCCCCTTCCTCCATAGGTATGCTGCGACTGCCGACAGGCATTTTGTGAATACCCTTGGTGCTGATTTTAGCCCGAAGGCCAGGGTCGTGAATTGGTAGTGGTCCTGGTTGATGCAGAATCTTAAAAGTCTTTTGTGCCTTCTGTTTATTGGGATGTGCAGGTAGGCATCCTTGAGGTCCACGGTGGACATGAAGTCTCCGTCCCTTATTTGGGGCAGCACCTCCTGTAGTGATGTCATTTTGAACTTTTGTGTTCTGATGTATTTGTTTAGGTATCGCAGATCCAGGATGGGTCTGAGATTTCCGTCTACTTTTGGTACCACAAAGTAGTTCGAGTAGACCCCTTTGTTCCTTTCCTTGTGAGGCACTGGCTCGATGGCTCTCTTTTCGAGCAGCTTGTGTTTCCTCTCTGAGTTGAGCAAGCTCCTGACCTGAGCGTTGCCTTCGTTTTGGTTTTCTGTTTGGAGGCGTCCCCTTCAAGTCCACGCAGTAACCGTGTTGTATGACGTTCAGTATCCACTTGTCCGTGGTTATGCGTTGCCATTCCTGTAGGTAGAGGCCCAGCCTTCCGCCTACGGGTGTTGGATGTTCGTAGGCGATTGGGTCTCTTCCCCCCCTTGCTGTTTTTGCATTGCGCCTCACCCCTGGGGGTATCTTGGGGGTGAGCGTCCCCATGCGTGCCGAGTCACTTCGATGAGGGTTGGTCACTCTCTCGTCTCCTTTGGCCACGTCCGTTTCCCCTCCCGCGAAAGGACTGGCCCCTTGGCTGGTACTGCCAGTTTTGTTTTTGCTGACCTTGCCGTCCGTGACTTTCACCCTGCTGTCCTTGCTGGAACGTCTGGTGCGATGTTCCCTGCTGGTTACCCCCTCTACCGTAGGGTCTTCTAGTTGAGTGCCTCTTCTCATCCCCCTGAACTGCAGGGCCCCCATGGACCTTGCCGTCTCGTTCTCTTTCTTCAGCTGGGTGAGTTTTTCGTCCACTGTCGCCCCGAACAGTGTTTCCCCGTTGAAAGGGGAGCTTAATATGTTGCTCTGCACCTCCTGCTTGAATCCAGAGATTCTCAGCCAGGCCTGTCTTCGTTCGGTGATCCCTATGGCCATTAGTCTGCTGGAAATTTCCGCCCCGTCCAATGCAGTTTTAATGCATGAGTTGGCTATGTTCTTTCCTTCTTCCACAAGGTGGGATGCTCTTTGGCGGTACTCTTCCGGGAGGTGTTTGACTAATTACCCCATCTCGTCCCAGTGCTGGTACTGGTGACGATTGAGAAGCGCATTGGAGTTCGCCATGCGCCAGTGCATTGCCGCATTCCTTTCGACCTTCCTTCCAGTGAGGTCCATTCTCCTGCTTTCCTTATCGGGGGGTGGCCCAGAGGTCGCTGGCACGTTGGCCCTTCTCCTGGCCGTGGAAGCGATGATGGAGTCGGCAGTGATCGCTCCCTTGATGTAAGGCGGGTCCAAGGAGGAGTGCTTGTATTTCTTCTCCGTCCTGGGCGTGATGGACCGGCATGTTGCTGGCTCCTTAAAGGCTTCCTTCCCCTGGTTCATTACGCTTTGGAGCATGGGAAGGAACTGGCTCCTCGTCTGAATGGCGAGCAGGGTCTCGAGAAGGAAATCAGCTTTCGGCTTCTCCTCGTCCAGTTTTACCCCAAAGGCTGCTGCAGCACTCCTGACGACCATATTGTACACCCCGATGTCGTCTGGCGGCGAAGGCCTCGAAGGATACGTGTCCACGGGCTCTTCGGGATTTTCGGCGTCGATATCTTGCCAATCCAGGTCGTGCGTTGTTGATGGTGCCGAGCCGTAGAACGACTGCTGGTCGGCCTCCTAGTCTTCGCCTTCATAGTAGGTGCCTTCTTCCTCCTCCTCAGGATCTCTCGGCAGCCCTTCGGCGTAGAATTCGTCCTGTTCCTCGATCTCGAAGACGTCCGTGGAATTCTGAATTGCTTCATCTTGGCGTCGAACTCCTTCTTCCTCTGAAGGATGCTCTCCATCTCCGCCTCGAGCCCTCTCTTCTTCTTCTCCATTTCGGAGATGCTTTCGACGTCGACCGCGGCTCTTTTCGACGGTGCTTGCGTCGACGCTGGCTTGTCTTTCTGCATCGAACGTCCCGTTTCGTGGACTGCTTTCGACGAACCCAGCCTTTCGGCATCCTTCGGCACCAGGGAGTCCTTCTCGGAGGATCCGCTCGGCCTTTTGGCCATGGATCCACCCTTGGTCGTCGAAATTTTCGGCGCCGGTGATCCTTTTGAGGACTTACTCAGATATTCGAGAGTCTGTCTCGGGTTTTCGAGGCCCTTTCGGGGGTTTTGAACTCGACGATTCTCTTACCTCATCAGGCGTTTTCGTATCGGTCTCTGCGACCGTGAAGACGTCGGGTCCTTCGGCGAGGTTGTCCTCATCGTCGGTGGAGAGGCCCAGATCGTAAAGCGACGGGCCTTACCCTTGCCTTCCATGCTGAAGTTCGCTCTTCTCTGGCGTTCTCTCACTCGGAGAGTCTTCGGCACGAAAGCTGAACAGGCGTTGCAAGCCTTGCTCGGGTGGTCGATCGGTAGGCAAAGGTTGCAGACCGGATGCTGGTCCTTCTGCGCGAACTTGTGGTGGCAGTTAGGGCAGAATTTGAATGGTGTCTTGTCCATTGCGCTCAGAGCCTCTGAGTGCGCATTCCTGGGAATTCTTCCTTCTTCGCTTCCCGGATGCAATTTATTCCTCTGTTATCTCAGCTGTTCTTTCTCGACGAAACTCGCGTTTTCTCCTTCTTCCTTAGATTGAAATCCTGGAGCTTCTCGATGACGATCCAGACCCAACGGCGGAAAAAAGAATCTGAAGATGGCGCCCCAAAGGTGGGACTTCCGCAGGAAGCACGACAACGTCACGAGAGGTGCACCAAATGGTGGGACGTCGACGCCCACCTGGGCTACGAAAAAAAAAAAAAAAAAAAAAAGGACTACGAATCCGGACCCAACCACCAGATCGCGGAATAATGCACAGCATAGTGAATCCAGAAAGATTCACGCTGCAAAACTGTTTTTTTCCTTTACAGGTACGAGACGTTCCCCTTGCCTGGGGGAGGGGGGGGGGGGGGGGGGGAAGAAGATAGGAAAGCGGATTGGGTTATAGGTACTGATCTGTCTTATTCTTTCTACAGGTCTGCCTCCCTGCTGTCCCCATCCTTTCCTTCCCCCCGCTTGATCACCCCATGGAGTCTGTGTATATCTGACCAGACCGTGGGGGTGTCGAGAGGTGGACCCCTTAGAGCAACGTACGATCCTGAGGATTCCTGGCCACCACAACAATTGCTGGCAACTTCCTGCCAGCCTGTTCTCATGGTGGTTTGTTATAACTTTTTTTGTTATGGGGGAGCGGGACATAAATAACGGGGTAGTGGAGGTTGGAAAACAGTAATTTAATTAGAACACAAGCAGCGGACGGACGCTAGGGGAGAATCTACACACGCCGAGTTGCGAGCAGTGAGTGTGTTAGGTCTGTGTGCAGGTAGCGAGTGCGTTGGGTCCGTGTGCGGGCAGCGAGTGCGTTGGGTCCGTGTGCGGGCAGCGAGTGCGTTGGGTCCGTGTGCGGGCAGCGAGTGCGTTGGGTCCGTGTGCGGGCAGCGAGTGCGTTGGGTCCGTGTGCGGGCAGCGAGTGCGTTGGGTCCGTGTGCGGGCAGCGAGTGCGTTGGGTCCGTGTGCGGGCAGCGAGTGCGTTGGGTCCGTGTGCGGGCAGCGAGTGCGCTGGGTCCGTGTGCGGGCAGCGAGTGCGCTGGGTCCGTGTGCGGGCAGCGAGTGCGTTGGGTCCGTGTGCGGGCAGCGAGTGCGTTGGGTCCGTGTGCGGGCAGCGAGTGCGTTGGGTCCGAGTGCGGGCAGCGAGTGCGTTGGGTCCGTGTGCGGGCAGCGAGTGCGTTGGGTCCGTGTGCGGGCAGCGAGTGCGTTGGGTCCGTGTGCGGGCAGCGAGTGCGTTTGGGTCCGTGTGCGGGCAGCGAGTGCGTTTGGGTCCGTGTGCGGGCAGCGAGTGCGTTTGGGTCCGTGTGCGGGCAGCGAGTGCGTTTGGGTCCGTGTGCGGGCAGCGAGTGCGTTGGGTCCGTGTGCGGGCAGCGAGTGCGTTGGGTCCGTGTGCGGGCAGCGAGTGCGTTGGGTCCGTGTGCGGGCAGCGAGTGCGTTGGGTCCGTGTGCGGGCAGCGAGTGCGTTGGGTCCGTGTGCGGGCAGCGAGTGCGTTGGGTCCGTGTGCGGGCAGCGAGTGCGTTGGGTCCGTGTGCGGGCAGCGAGTGCGTTGGGTCCGTGTGCGGGCAGCGAGTGCGTTGGGTCCGTGTGCGGGCAGCGAGTGCGCTGGGTCCGTGTGCGGGCAGCGAGTGCGCTGGGTCCGTGTGCGGGCAGCGAGTGCGCTGGGTCCGCGTGCGGGCAGCGAGTGCGCTGGGTCCGTGTGCGGGCAGCGAGTGCGCTGGGTCCGTGTGCGGGCAGCGAGTGCGCTGGGTCCGTGTGCGGGCAGCGAGTGCGCTGGGTCCGTGTGCGGGCAGCGAGTGCGCTGGGTCCGTGTGCGGGCAGCGAGTGCGTTGGGTCCGTGTGCGGGCAGCGAGTGCGTTGGGTCCGTGTGCGGGCAGCGAGTGCGTTGGGTCCGTGTGCGGGCAGCGAGTGCGTTGGGTCCGTGTGCGGGCAGCGAGTGCGTTGGGTCCGTGTGCGGGCAGCGAGTGCGTTGGGTCCGTGTGCGGGCAGCGAGTGCGTTGGGTCCGTGTGCGGGCAGCGAGTGCGTTGGGTCCGTGTGCGGGCAGCGAGTGCGTTGGGTCCGTGTGCGGGCAGCGAGTGCGTTGGGTCCGTGTGCGGGCAGCGAGTGCGTTGGGTCCGTGTGCGGGCAGCGAGTGCGTTGGGTCCGTGTGCGGGCAGCGAGTGCGTTGGGTCCGTGTGCGGGCAGCGAGTGCGTTGGGTCCGTGTGCGGGCAGCGAGTGCGTTGGGTCCGTGTGCGGGCAGCGAGTGCGTTGGGTCCGTGTGCGGGCAGCGAGTGCGTTGGGTCCGTGTGCGGGCAGCGAGTGCGTTGGGTCCGTGTGCGGGCAGCGAGTGCGTTGGGTCCGTGTGCGGGCAGCGAGTGCGTTGGGTCCGTGTGCGGGCAGCGAGTGCGTTGGGTCCGTGTGCGGGCAGCGAGTGCGTTGGGTCCGTGTGCGGGCAGCGAGTGCGTTGGGTCCGTGTGCGGGCAGCGAGTGCGTTGGGTCCGTGTGCGGGCAGCGAGTGCGTTGGGTCCGTGTGCGGGCAGCGAGTGCGTTGGGTCCGTGTGCGGGCAGCGAGTGCGTTGGGTCCGTGTGCGGGCAGCGAGTGCGTTGGGTCCGTGTGCGGGCAGCGAGTGCGTTGGGTCCGTGTGCGGGCAGCGAGTGCGTTGGGTCCGTGTGCGGGCAGCGAGTGCGTTGGGTCCGTGTGCGGGCAGCGAGTGCGTTGGGTCCGTGTGCGGGCAGCGAGTGCGTTGGGTCCGTGTGCGGGCAGCGAGTGCGTTGGGTCCGTGTGCGGGCAGCGAGTGCGTTGGGTCCGTGTGCGGGCAGCGAGTGCGTTGGGTCCGTGTGCGGGCAGCGAGTGCGTTGGGTCCGTGTGCGGGCAGCGAGTGCGTTGGGTCCGTGTGCGGGCAGCGAGTGCGTTGGGTCCGTGTGCGGGCAGCGAGTGCGTTGGGTCCGTGTGCGGGCAGCGAGTGCGTTGGGTCCGTGTGCGGGCAGCGAGTGCGTTGGGTCCGTGTGCGGGCAGCGAGTGCGTTGGGTCCGTGTGCGGGCAGCGAGTGCGTTGGGTCCGTGTGCGGGCAGCGAGTGCGTTGGGTCCGTGTGCGGGCAGCGAGTGCGTTGGGTCCGTGTGCGGGCAGCGAGTGCGTTGGGTCCGTGTGCGGGCAGCGAGTGCGTTGGGTCCGTGTGCGGGCAGCGAGTGCGTTGGGTCCGTGTGCGGGCAGCGAGTGCGTTGGGTCCGTGTGCGGGCAGCGAGTGCGTTGGGTCCGTGTGCGGGCAGCGAGTGCGTTGGGTCCGTGTGCGGGCAGCGAGTGCGTTGGGTCCGTGTGCGGGCAGCGAGTGCGTTGGGTCCGTGTGCGGGCAGCGAGTGCGTTGGGTCCGTGTGCGGGCAGCGAGTGCGTTGGGTCCGTGTGCGGGCAGCGAGTGCGTTGGGTCCGTGTGCGGGCAGCGAGTGCGTTGGGTCCGTGTGCGGGCAGCGAGTGCGTTGGGTCCGTGTGCGGGCAGCGAGTGCGCTGGGTCCGTGTGCGGGCAGCGAGTGCGCTGGGTCCGTGTGCGGGCAGCGAGTGCGCTGGGTCCGTGTGCGGGCAGCGAGTGCGTTGGGTCCGTGTGCGGGCAGCGAGTGCGTTGGGTCCGTGTGCGGGCAGCGAGTGCGTTGGGTCCGTGTGCGGGCAGCGAGTGCGTTGGGTCCGTGTGCGGGCAGCGAGTGCGTTGGGTCCGTGTGCGGGCAGCGAGTGCGTTGGGTCCGTGTGCGGGCAGCGAGTGCGTTGGGTCCGTGTGCGGGCAGCGAGTGCGTTGGGTCCGTGTGCGGGCAGCGAGTGCGTTGGGTCCGTGTGCGGGCAGCGAGTGCGTTGGGTCCGTGTGCGGGCAGCGAGTGCGTTGGGTCGGTGTGCGGGCAGCGAGTGTGGTGGGTCGGTGTGCGGGCGAGTGTGGTGAGTCGGTGTGCGGGCGAGTGTGGTGAGTCGGTGTGCGGGCAGTGTGTTGGGTCTGTGTGCGCGCAGTGAGTGTGTTTGGTCTGCGTGCGCGCAGTGAGTGTGTTTGGTCTGCGTGCGCGCAGTGAGTGTGTTGGGTCTGTATGCAGGCAGTGGGTGTATTTTGTACTTACTGGGCACATGCGAGCTTTGCCTTCATTGTTGCTGCGTCCCTGTGTCCATGTAAGAGGCTGTAGAGGGCTATGTGCCGACTTCCTACTAGCAGTGAACGTGTTTTGGAAGCCAGCGTGAGGTGTTCTTTCTGGAGGGTTTTACCCCTCTGACGTTTCTAGGGTCGATGTAGGGCAGCGCTTGTACATGACAGGCCAAGGAGTGTCTTTTGCCTCCAGTGTGGTGTACCCTTGCAAGAGTGTTCAGACATGGGGTTGTCTACAGCGGTGAGTGCTGGGAAGGCTAGAGTGAGATGGCCGTCTCTTGTGGGTGGTCTCGGTAAATGCTGGAGTCTGGCTTTGGAAAACTGTGTCCGTATGATGTCCTATCTGGTTTAACAGCCCCCTCTTATGGAAGCTGCAGGGGACATTCACAAGTAGCGAGTGGGATTTGGCAAGATTGTGGCATGTAAACTGTTGCCTCTTGAGGGCCGTGTGAAGGTGCAGCTGTAAAAGGCTGCAGAAGGTTTTGAGCAGCAGCAAGTGTGTACCCCTTAAATAGCATGCGGCGGTTGTGTGCAAGCATAGAGTGTACCGCTATAAAAAGGAGCAGGTAGTTGTATGCTCGTGCTGTGTGCGTACCAGGATAGTAAGAGGGTGCAGATAGTCGTGTGCTCGCGCTGTGTGTGTACGACTTTAACAACCTGCAGGGGCCGTGCGCAGGCAAGTGTACCGCTGTAAGAGGGTACAGATAGTTGTGTGCAGATGCTGGGTGTGTACCACTGTAAGAGGGTGCAGATAGTGGAGTGCACACGCTGTGTGTGTACCGCTGTAAGAGTGCTGTCTGGCAGTGAGTCTGCGTGTTGTCACCCAGTGTGCCAGGGCTTCAGTGCCACTCAGGTTCAGGCTGCCTGTCACTTGCAGTCTGTGTCTCCGGGGAAGCCAGTTGCATGTTAAGGATGCCAGGTAGGCCCTAAATCAATTATCTGGTATAAAACTCGATGGAAGTCACTACCCAGAGAACTGTGGAGCTAGGACCCGATGCAGCTTCAAGAGCGGTGATTTACGATCCTGGTTGTAAACACAAGCCTCAATGCCTCTGCTCAAAGGAACACGAGCAGATCATTTGGAGACCCAGCAGAGTACGTCGAAGCACAAAGAAAGGACGGATGACCTCTACCTGGGTACCACGGTTCTTCTTCACGTAAACTTGAAGAAAGGAGTGCTGCTGTTAATAAAAAAACAAGTGCCCGATGTGCCATATTTCCTGAAATTATTTCTCTCAATCTTAGACTTTAAACTTCTAAGTCCTCCGCATGATGACTGTATCGGACTTAGTTACTGCCCCAACACTGTAAGAATGCCTTTAATATCTCTGCGCAGCATGGGAAAAGTCGGTCATCGTCTCTAAAAAGACGTCAACTTCTGCCATACACCACAAGCATCTGCCATATTGTTCTACAATGTGGAAAGCCCGCCATGGTCTCAGAAAAAGACACAACTCGCCATCTTTCTTTGGACCTGGGCGAACTTGCTTCCTTCTCTCAACAAGCCTGGGAGTGGTGCGCAAGAGCACTAATAGGAATTTACACCAGGGCCAGCTCAACCGCCATCCGTTTCCAATTAAGATAATTGGAAACAGATGGCGCTGCTGCTCGCTTCTGAGCTGCCTCGGGGCCAGGGCAGAGAGAAGGCGGGCCATGCACCCGCCTTTGGCCAATTGCGTGCTGTCTTTCTTAGAAAGACGCACGCAAAGGCCAATAGGTGTGATGGAAAAAAAGCACACGCACAAGCGTGTGATGCAAGTTGCAAAGCCCTTACTAGAAGGCTCACCTCGCAGCGCATGCGCGCTGGCTCAGGCAAGACGTAAAAAGGGTGCCCCATACATGCATAACAGAACACCAATAGCGACTTGCAGTTGGACACAGGAGGGAGGGAGTGAGTTTGGGGGTTAACACTCATAGAATAGATGCACATCATGTAGATCTGGGATACAACAATTTGAAAATGTAAATGAGAAGTATGGGGTGAAAGCCAACAGAAAAGATGTATGCAACTTGTCCTGTTCAATAAGATAAAAGGAAATAAAATCAGTTAAAAAAAATAAAAAATATTATATGGAGTTTGCATTACGAAGTCCGCAGCACCATAATGGCTTTACTGAAAACTGTGAAGTTTGGTATCAAACTTCTTAGCACATTAAACCCAGACTGATGCCAGTGTGTGATTTAATGAAATTGCATTCAGAGGGCATCTTAGAGATGCCCCCTGAAAAACGACCTAACACTAGCGTGCTGGCTGAGTGGCTGCTCCCCAGCTGCCAGCACCAGACATGTTTATGGACCCTTGGGTCGAGAGCCTGCTGCTCTCAGGGGTCTGAAACAATGCACATCCTGGGACGTGATGCCAAGCCTCCTCCCCCAGGATGGGCAGGGTCCACGACAGGGAAGCTTCAAAGGATTTCCGCCTTTGTGAGCTACACCATGTGAGAAAGTGGCTCTGTATATACTGTTCCCAAATAGGTACAGGGTGTACAGAGTCCACAGTCCCCAAGGGTTTGACAGAGGCTAAGGTTAGATATAACCTTACTCTCTAAAGTGGTAGCTTGGTCGAGCAGTAAGGCAGTATCAGAGGACAGTGTAAAGCATTTGTTGTACACACTCAGCCAGCAAATGGTCTCACACACTCAATAACTGCACTCTAGGCCAATGGTTTATATATAAAAAATATATGCTTGTTTTATTTTAGAACCAACAATTGGAATTAAAATATACTTTCTCAGAATGAGATACTTTATATAAATACTTTTGCAATATGTAATTGACTTTTGTAAACAGTTACAAGTGGTTGCAATAGGCAACACTATTTTAAACACAATAATGCATTGAGTTCAATGGAAGTTTCATGTTATTTGCCACATATTACTTTTAGGATTACTTTTGGAATTTCAGGACTGGATCCTAGATTCAGACCTGGGTCAGTACTCAGAATCAAGTGATGAAAATCGATTTAATTACTGTAATGATTTTTAAACAATATTTAGCTATTTTAAAAGTTGACACTTAGAAAATATTTCAAAGAAACCAGTCAATGATTCCCTATGGAAGAAAATTCAGGTTACAGGTACAGTAGGTTTTCGTTACTTTTGTAATCCAGTACTGGGTGCCTAGACTCAGTACTGGGACCTTTATCCAAAACAGGTAAGTAATTAAGTTTTCAGATATTATACGATTTTTGAAGAATATTTAAAGATTGCAGAAATCGACACTTAGAAGAAATTTCACAGAAAAACAGTCAATGGTTTCCTATGGAAGAAAATTGAGTTAAGGGTAAGTACAGTTGTAAGTATTTTTCAGTGCTGGGCACCAAGATCCAGCACTGGGAGCTCACCTAAGAGCAGGTGAGTAATTTCGTTTTCGTTACTCGGCTGATTTTTGGTGAATATTTTAAGATTTGAAAAGTCCACACTTAGAAGAAATTTCAGGAAAAAGCCAGTCAATGTTACCCTATGAGGAAAATAGAGTTTGCGGTTTAAGGGTAAGTACTCGACTGGCAGAGTTGAGGTTCTGGGCATAGACTCAGGGGTCCCCCAGGGTCAGGTAGGTACAGTTGGTTCACCCTAAGCGGCTCTAGGGCGGCCGGGTGCAGAGAGAGTTAGGCCCAATGTAATCCTATGAGGGATAGGGGGCCTTGGTTGGTGGCTGCTGACTGGCAAGCCACGCGGCTGTGGGAGCTGGGCTTCTGGTCACTTACTCAGGGCAAGTGGGGAAGTAGGTAGGTGTAGAGTTTTTACTGCCAGGGCCACTCGGCTGGTTCTGACTGAGTTGGGCGTATTGGATTGGGGTGGATTAGAGTGGGGTGGATTGGGGTGTATGGCACGATTACGTGTTAAAGCATAATTT
The DNA here is from genome assembly GCF_964204655.1 of Triturus cristatus. Taxonomy (NCBI): domain Eukaryota; kingdom Metazoa; phylum Chordata; class Amphibia; order Caudata; family Salamandridae; genus Triturus; species Triturus cristatus. Next base: position 343,287,430 of record NC_140584.1, read on the forward strand.
CAGAAATTACACACAAGAAAGAAATAATGTCGCTTTGCAATAAAAGAATCCTCATCTTTTGAGAACAGAGCCCATGAACAAAACCAAAAGAAAACACGAGTGCAAACTGAGAAAGGAAGACTTGGCAAAATAAGGAAAGTTTACTATACAAAATATAGCTTTGAAATGTTGTTTGTCCTGCTGGGCTCGTTTTTGCCAGTCACCCGCATTCTGTTTGTGGGGCGCTAAAAGTTAAACAGAAAAAAATAGCACCTCAATCACATCGGGAGCAGAAGACAGGCACTGACCAAGTTGAATCAATAAGTGCTTGGTCTCTGCTCCACAGAGAGGAATGGAAATTATGTTAGGCCTGCCTTGACTAATTAAAAGGCTGAAAAGAAGAGTGGCATGCAAGCCAACTCACGGTGAGCAACGGGCAGGCTCCAAACCCTTTTTGTTAACAGTATCTCGCAAGCAAGATGCATACACTCACACATGCTCTCGCAGGCTCTACCCTAAAAATGGGACCACCTTCAGGCTGTCGACCTCACTGTGGGAAAATGGGCATAGCTAGTTTGAAAATATACAAAGGCAGGGTGGCAAAGCTAGCCAAGTTCACCAATCTATCCAACAAGAAACTTGTATTGAATTGTAATTGCATTTATATAGCGCTTACTACCCCTGACGAGACGTCGAAGCGCTTTCTTGGCGAGTAGCACACTACTCCGGACCCATAGAAGATTAGTGTTGAATTAGTATAGTGAAACACGCAAGTACACTTTAAGTGGTGGATAGGTTAGTCAGTTATTTGGATTCGGAAGGATAGCAGAAGGATAGAAGAGGAAAAAAAAGGTTTGTATTTATAGAGCGCTTGTTACCCCTGATGGGGTGTTGAAGCACCCTACTCTGGAAACCCATGAAGGATTAGTGCTGAATTAGTATGGTGAAATATGAAAGTAATTTGAGTGGCTGTCCAGTGTTTCTACTCGGCAAGAAAACAAGTTACTTACCTGTAACTTTGGTTCTCCAGTTTTGGTAACTTTCATAGATTCCCATAGCTTGTATCATTCCCTGTGTCGGAATGGGAGCCTCTGTAAATAAATACCATAGCAGTAGGTACAAAAGAGAAAGAAAGGCTTAGGCCTCATCTCATTTTGTAGCATATCCACCTCTTTTTGTAAACGAGACCAAAATAATACAACAACCAATCAGATTAGCCTCACCACATAGAATCCTCCTAAAAGAACCTCAGATTTTCGTAGCCGTTGTGGAACAATATAACAGAATATGCTGAAGGCTGAGCTTTCCAAGGGGAGCAGGGTGGGCGCATGGGAATCTATGAAAGTTACCAATACTGGAGAACCAAAGTTACAGGTAAGTAACTTGTTTTCTTACTCCAGTAACTTTCATAGACTCCCATAGCTTGTATCAGAATAGCTAGCAGTATATCAGCATGAGAAATAAAAGTTACCAAACACCAGTCAGTAAACATCATCAGATACAAAATGTGCGAACCATTAACAGGAAGGAGGGTTAGAAGGGAAAGCTCACCACTCACTGAAAGATTCCTTAGAACAGCCTGTCCCACTGCAGCATCGCTCCGCGTGGAAGATTCCAAGCAGTAATGTGTCGTGAAGGTATGGGCACTGCTCCATGTAGCTGCCCTGAAAATGTCTTTGATCTGTACTCCAGCGAACAGAGCAGCTGAAGACGAAACTGATCTTGTCGAGTGCGCTCGGACCCGCCCTTCTAGGGGCTTATCAGCGGCTTAGTGACAGAAGTGGATCGCGCTGGCAATCCATCGAGCACCCCCTTGATTTGAAAGGGGAAAACCTTTGCGAGGTGCACTGAAGGCGACGAAGAGTAGATCTCCTGAAGTCATTGGTGCGTTGAATATAAAATTTTAAACACCTTTGAACATCTAGAGAATGAAAAGACTTCTCAGCTGGAGTTGTCGGTCTAGGGAAAAAAGACTTCAAAATGACTGGTTCATTCAAATGAAAATCCGAAGGCACCTTCGGGATGAATTTTGGATTTGTCCTCAGAATAAGTGTGTCTTTTTTGAACTGCAAGAACGGATCCTTAATAGTGAGAGCCTGAAGTTCACCAACCCTCCTGGCTGATGTTAAAGCGAGGAGGAGGGCCACCTTCCATGAGAGAAATTTAAGATCCGCCCTATGAATTGGCTCAAACGGCCTCATGAGTTGAGCAAGAACCAAGTTGAGCTGCCACACAGGAGGAGGAGGTTGAACTGGAGGGAAAACCCTAAAAACTCCTTTTAAAAATTGTTTCACGATTCTCGCAGACCAAAGAGAAGGGCCTGAAGATGTTCGTCTGAACATAGAGATCGCCGCCAGGTGAACCTTGATAGAAGAATGTGCGAGACCTGACTTGGCCAGAGACAAAATGTATGGCAAAATCTGATGAGGAGCAGAAGAAAAAGCATGAATGTTCTGTTAGCGGCACCATAGGCAGAAACGTTTCCATTTTGAACGATAGGTCTTATTCGTACTTGGTGCGTGGGCCTGAGCTAGCAGTCCTCTACATTCTTGAGGGATATTCAAGCCCTGAAATTCTCTGTGCTCAGGAGCCACGCAGTCAACTGCAGAGAACTCGGGTCCAGATGTACCACTTGGCCCTGGGACATTGTCAATAGAGAAGGAAACGGATGCAGGTTAATTGGATGACCCTGGGAGAGCAGGAGAAGCTCTGTAAACCAAAACTGGCAGGGCCACGCCGGTGCCACTAGAATCATTCTGCAGGGTTCTGCTTTGAGCTTCTTGAGTAGTCGTGGGATTAGAGGAATTGGAGGAAAGCTGTAAACAAAGGCGCATGACCAGGCCATCGAAAGTGCATTTCCCAATGATCCCAGATGTTGTTCCCTGCTTGCGTAGGACTGGCATTTCCTGTTCTCTGGAGTGACAAACAGGTCTATGGAGGGTCTGCCCCAAAGATTGAAAACTCTCTCCAGAGTGCGCTGATCCAATTCCCACTCGTGGCTCACAGATTTGAGACGACTTAGCGTATCCGCTGTCTTGTTGAGGGCACCTGGAAGATGTTCCGCCGAAAGTGAAATTTGGTGACGGATAACCCACTCCCAAATCTCTTGTGCTTCCTTGGACAGCAGAGGAGACCTTGTTCCACCCTGCTTGTTCACGTAATGCATGGCTGTCGTGTTGTCTGTACGGACCAGGATGGTGGATTTACGTATCCTCGGAAGGAAAGCCCGTAAAGCTAGACAAATTGCTTTTAGCTCCAGTAGGTCGATGTGGAGAAGACGTTGCTCGGGCCGCCAGCGGCCGCTCACTTGAAGGTCTTGCAAGACCGCCCCCCCAGCCTTCCAGGGAGGCGTCTGTGGTAAGTATCAACGGAGCTGGGGTGACTGTGAAGGTGAGACCCTTTGAGATATTGTCTTTGACCATCCACCATCTGGCTGCCTCTTTCATAAGAGGAGTGATGATTACTTTGTCGTCGAAAGAGCCGTCTGCTTGGCGCCACTGCAAATCCAATTGCTCTTGGAGCGGGCACATACGAAGTCTGCAATGCGGAATCAAGGGAATGCAAGATGAGATCGATCCTAGAAGAGATTTATATAGGCGAACAGACCGAGACCGTCTTGCTTGCAAATGACGGGCGGAGGTGATCAGTCATTGCTGTCTTTCTTCTGATGGAAAAGCTTTGCAACAAGCTGTGTCCAGCATAGTCCCCAGGAACTTGTCAGACCTGGAAGGACAGTGGACTGACTTGTCCTTGTTGACTTTTCCAGATGACTGAAAAGTCGAGTGCAGCTTCGACTGCTTTTGAAGCTGCTGGAGAAGGAGCTTTCACCAACCAGTCGTCTAGATAAGGAAAAACCTCTAGCGATTGTTTTCTGAGAAACGCTGCGACTGGGGCCAAGACCTTTGAGAATATCCGTGGCGCGGATCTGAGTCCGAAAGGCAGGACCTTGAATTGAAAGTGGCTCTTGGCTACTGTAAAGTGTAAAAATCTCCTGTGGGCCAGGTGGATGGGAACATGGAAGTATGCGTCCTCGAGATCCAGAGTGGCCATGTAATCCCCTGGATTGAGAAGCCGCAAAATGTCCTGTAGGATACCATCCGAAACAAGAGTTATGAGATAGGTGTTGAGCTCCCTCAGGTCTAAAATTGGGCGCCATTTGTCTGCGGTCTTGGGAACAAGGAAGAACCGGGAATAGAATCCTTTGCCTCGTTGGGACAGAGGTACTGGCTCTATCGCTCCTTTGAGAAGTAGTTGGTGAGCTTCTAGCCGTAGAAGGTGCAGAAGTTTGGTTTCGGTGGTGCAAGGGGCTCTGGATGGTGGCTGCTGTTGAAACTCCAGTGTATGGCCAAAACGGACAATATTGAGGACCCACTGATCTGATGTTATAAGATTCCAGTTGTGGAGGTATTGTGATATTCTGCCCTCCACTGGTGTGACAGGGGGCGAAGGAACAGTAGACAGAGCCAGGAAGCCGCTATTGGCGCTTAGAGGAATTCCTCCCCTGGCGCCCTTGTCGTCCTCTAGAGGGTTGGCGAGAGAAAGACGACGATTGGCCCGGTCTTTGAGAATACTGAGGCCTGTAAGACTGAGATTGTTGCGAATAGGAGGGATAGACCTGCTGCTGGTATCCACCTCTATATGAAGAAAAACCTCTTCCTTTCACACCACGGAAAGGTACTTTGCGGTAATGCAAAGTCCCAAGGGACTTCGCTGTTTCAGTGTCCTTTTTTATCTCCTGCAGCGCATCGTCCACATGCTTTCCAAAAAGCATCTCACCATCGAACGGCAGATCTAGTATTTTATTTTGGACTTCCAGGCGAAACCAGGTGGCCCGAAGCCAGCCCTGCTGCATAAGGACTGCCGCACCTGCCAAAGAGCGGAAAGCAGTGGTAGCAATGTCCATTGCGCAACCTATAATTTCCAAAGAAGGCTCTCCTTCCTCCAGGATTTTCTTTGCGTAAGCCTTCGCTCCCTCAGGTAGCTGGTCCAAATACGGAGATAGATCGCACCACATCTGGCGATCATATCGTCCCAGAATCGCCAAGGCATTAGCCGCCCAGACCAGGAGGCTGGACATAGAGGAGAACCTCTTACCCACATTATGAAGGAGCCAACCCTCTTTATCCGGTGGTGTGGTAAGGGGCGCCGACGGATTCTTTGACTTCCTTTGGGCCGCTTGAGAAATTACAGAGTCTGGTTTCGGTTGGCTAACCAGACAAGCAGGGCTATCTTTCGGAGCATTGTACTTTTTCTCCAGTCGAGGAAGAACAGGCATGACGGTAGCTGGAGATTTCATTACTTTAATCCCCTCATCACAGACATGGCCCACAATTGGGATAGAACGGATAGACTTTTTATAAGGCTCTTCAAAATCAAAGAAAACATTCCGACTGTACTGATGGTAAGGGAAGATCGAAACGTTTGGATGCTCTTTCCATTAAATTGTAGAAGCCCCCTATATCTGCTGGAGGAGAATCCGCAGGAGATGGAGAAGCAGGATCCGGAATTATATAGTCATCCCACTCCCTATCTGGATTTGGGACTGAGACTGTGCCCTGGTCATCATCCGATGAGTCATGAACTGTGACTACATTTTGTTGAGGTTCCATTGGATCCGGAACCGGAGCTTGTGGAAGCAGAGGAGGAGCAGAAGATTGTGGTGGAGGCACTTGCACCGACAGTTGACCAGAAGATTGAGATGGAAATCTTTTCCTATAATCCAGCAACATGAATTGTAGATCAGCAATCAGTGAAGACGGCACAGCCACCATGCCCTGCTGCGACTGTTCCTGCCTAGTTTGCAGCAGATATTGTCCTTGGTCTATATAGTAGTCCTCAGAATCTGAGTCCTAATACTTGACATGTAATTGGGATGGACTATATGCATCCCCGTAAGGTCCCTCATCTTCATCTGAAAACTCCTCCAAAAGGAGTGCTGGAGGTAGTGGTGTCATTCTACGAGGAGAAGTAATCTCCTGTGTAATCTGGCGTCTTTTTACTGAAATTGACACACTTTGAATAGTCGACGAGGTCGTCGACGAAGGAGTGATCGTCGACTGAATCGACGTCGAGACCATCATCAGTATTATGCTGGAAGCTGTAGATGTCGTCAACCTCACCATCCTCGTCGCCAGAGGTAGTCATCACCGTCGACGACATGGAAACTTGAATTTTAGGTTGCAGCGTCGACGAAGTCGTCGTCGTGGGAAGGTACTGGAGACAATGAAGCTCTCATCGACGATCCCGTCGACGGAGAGGAAATCGAAGTCGATGGATTTTTCGACGCAGTCGTCGACGTACCGGATGCTGTCGTCGTCGACGGGCGGGTTTTCTTGTCAGCTTTCCCCTCAGGCAGGACGGAAGCTGTTTTTTTTTTAATAGTCTTGGCTTCTCAGAAGGTGGAAGTGAAACCGAAGGCCCATAACTCGCCTTCTTAATAGAATGTGCCTCAGAAACCAGTCCTTCCCTCTCCTTTACACCTCGGTGAGGAGATTTGATGGGACTGCGCCTGTCAGACCTATCAGAGGTCTTTTGTAAGGCTGTGGCAGGGGGGTCAGAAGAAGTTGAAGGTGAAGACCTACCCCTCTTTCGAGATCTCCTCGAAGATGTAGCAGAGGAGGCATCATCACTGTCACTCGATACCAGGTATTTCCGTGACTAACTTTTGCAACCAGGTGAGCAAACGTTCCTCACGGTCTCTCAAGGTCTTTGAAGAGAAGGTACGACAGATCTTGCAGTCGGTGGCCTTGTGGTCAGGGTACAAAAAATAAAGTCCTTATGTTTGTCTCCACATAAAGCCTCTTCTTTGAACAAGTAGCACAGGCTTTGAATAAAGCCTTTTTCTCCTTGTCAGACATCCTGAAGAACGCTGAAGTGAAAAACAGTTGAAAAACACAGAAGTTGAAGAGAAAACTGAGCAGAGCTCAGTGGAGACTCCCTTGCACAACGTGCGGTAGAAAATCAGAGGCTCTGAGGTTCTCTCAGGAGGGTTTTATGGGATGAGGCTAATCTGATTGTATTATTTTGGTCTCTTTTACAAAAAGAGGTGGATATGCTACAAAATGAGATGAGGCCCAAGCCTTTCTTTCTCTTTTGTACCTACTGCTATGGTATTTTTTATTTACCGAGGCTCCCATTCCGACGACGGGGAATGATCCAAGCAATGGGAATCTATGAAAGTTCCAATACTGGAGTAACTACAAAGTGTACCTCAAAGGATAATGCGCTTCAAAGTATGCCATTTCTAAAGATTTTATTTTACTGCTCATAAATGCAGGAATTATTTGCATTAACCAGCACCCTCAAAGTTTGTTAGGCACTCCTCTCGTGATTAAGCCAATGTCAAGTTCCTATCATTTAACACTTATGAACAAACTTTTGAAGGCTTGCTTTGATGATATTAATTTGAGGCAGCTGAAAAGTAGCTGTCTTAGATAGAACTTCACATGTATATTATTTTTATGGCAATTCTGCAAAAATATATTTTTTTTAAAACAGACTTCATAGGTTTTCCCATGGTCATCTCTCGAGGATTTTATGAGGTAATTTTCAAATGTCTGAGTGGAATGTTGAGTTAAGAGATGCATGTAGATGCTGTTAGTATTATATTTGAGGCACTACAGCAAGCTGCAATGAATTCTGATATTGTGAGGCCTGTTACAGTTCCCACAGTAATTGCCATCATTCTAGGACTGGAGAATCAAAATGAAGAATAATTTGTGAACAAACAACAATGGCTTGCGAAAAGGTTTCAAACTGTGTAGGGTCATTTTAACTTCAACATTCATGGTAAGGTGTAAAGAAATAAATGACCAAGATTTTTCAAGGCGCCCAGTTGTAAAGCTAATGTATGTAAGAAAGTGGCTCTGTATATACTGTTCCCAAATAGGTACAGTGTGCACAGAGTTCACATTCCCCAGAGGTTTGGCAGAGGCTAAAGTTAGATATAACCTTACTCTCTAAAGTGGTAGCTTGGTCGAGCAGTAAGGCAGTATTAGAGGACAGTGTAAAGCATTTGTTTTACACACTCAGTCAGCAAATGGTCTCACACACTCACAAACTGAACTCTAGGCCAATGGTTTGCATATAAAAAGATATAGTTGTTTTATTTTAGAACCAACAATAGGTATCAAAATATACTTTCTCAGAATGATATGCTTTAGATAAATACTTTCAATATGCAAAAGGCTGTTGAATGCAATAGACAGTTGTTGCAATAGGCAACATAATTTCAAACACAATATAACATTGAGTTCAATGGGTATTTCTAGTTAAATGGAATTGATTACTTTTTGAATTACTTTTCTTACCACAGGACTGGATCCTAGATTCAGTCCTGGGACAGTTCCTGTAAACAGTTGAGTAAAAACGTTTTGGTTACAGTAGTGATTTTTAAGCAAATTTTTGACACTTAGAAACTTTTTCACATAGAATCACCAATGTTATCCTATGGGAGGATATTCACTTAGCAGGTAAGTGGGGTTATTGTTACTTTTTCTAACTCATTGTTGGATCCTGGTTCCAGCACTGGTGCATCATCTGTAAACAGTTGAAAGAAATAGTTTTTTTTTTTTTCTCAAACAGGTGATTTTTAACGAATATTTGTAAGTTTGCAAAATCGACACTTAGAAGAAATTTCACAGAAAAATAGTCAATGGTTTCCTATGGAAGAAAATTGGGTTAGCGGTAAGTATGGCTGTAATTACTTTTCAGGGTCATTGCTGGGCATCAAGATCCAGCACTGGGTTCTCTCCTGATAGCAGGTGAGTATTTTCGTTTTCGTTACTCGGTTGATTTTAGGTGAATATTTTAAAGTTTAGAAACTCCACACTTTCCAAGTGAAACCAGTCAATGTTACCCTATGAAAGAAAAGAGTTATCGGCTTTTGGGTAAGTACTCGACAGGCAGAGTTAAGGTTCTGGGCATAGACTCAGGGGTCTCCCACGGTCAGGTAAGTACAGTTGTTACACCCTCAGCGTCACAGGGGCAGCCGGGTGCAGAGTGAGTTAGGCCCAATGTTATCCTATGGGTGGCAGGGGGCCCTTGGTTGGTGGCTGCAGGCTATGCGGCTGTGGGAGCTGGGCTCCTGGTCACTTGCTCAGGACAAATGGGGATGTAGATTAGAGTAGAGATTGCACTGTCAGGGGCACTCGGGAGGCTGGGTGCAGGGTGCTTTTGAGCCTTCGGGTGCTCAATCGATTGCAATGGAGACGCTCAAGCACGAACAAAGGCTGCTAGCTCGGGGACGAAGATTCTTCAGGTGTGACCACCACTTCGAGAGGTAAGTTGGGTAGTTGGAGGATAGGTAGGCACCCAGGAGTTCGGCACAGGGGGCCGCAGGACGCCGGGTGCAGGGGTGCTTTTGGTGTCGGGAAAACTTACCCTCTGCTGGTCGTGGTTGAATGGGTCCCTGGTTCTGGAGGCGTCGTCAGGAGCGTCGAGGTGGGTCCTTGGGTGCTGGACTCAGGGTCGACAGGCCGATAGGGCTGGGGCCAAAGCAGTTGGTGTCTTCCTCTTGTTAGCAGCTTCACGGCAGGTCTTCTTGTTTCTTGATCTTCTTTGCTGTTTCGGAATCTGGATCTGAGGAAGGAAGGAAGGTTCAGGGTGCCCCTAAATACTGAATTTAGGGGTGTTAAAGGTAGGTAAAGGGCAGGGACCAATGGTTCCCTGCCCTGGGGTGGGTACACTCCCTATCCTGCCACTCTCCTGTGGGAGGGGGGCAGTAGCCTAGTCCAGATTGGGCAGAGCTTCCCATCTTCAAGATGGCGAGAGCCCGGAGATGTGCTTCACCTTGCCTCCCCACCTGAGGGGTGGGGTTGCCAGAGGTTTGCACACCCCCTCTCCTTCCTTGGGGTTTCCGGCCAGTCTTCCCGCCAGAGAGGGGGTCAGAACCGGTAGAGGCCAGTTGCTGAGTACAGCAAGTGGCCTGGAGAAGCTCACAAAGGCAGCATGCCTTTGAAGCTTCCCCTGCCCATCCTGGGGGAGGAGACATAGCACCTCGCCCAGGATGTGCATTGTTGCAGGCCCAGGAGAGCGGATGGCTCTCTAACCAGGGGTCCAGCAACATGTCTGCTGTGTGGCAGCCCCTCAGACAAGACGTGGATTGTAGGTTAGGTTCAGGGGGCATCTCTAAGATGCCCTCTGTCGTGCGTTGTACATTAAATCCCACACTGGCATCAGTGCGGGTTTAATGTGCTGAGACGTTTGATACGAAACTTCTCAGTCTTCAGTGTTGTCATCATGGTGCTGTGGAGTTCGTGTTGACTATCTCCCAGCACCATATACTCTTAGATGGCAGCACTGTACACAGTGCCCAGGAATGGACCTGGGCACTATAGGGGCACAGGGCTCATGCACTTGTACCCACACCACTGGCATAGGGCACCCAGCCAGAGGGGTGGCTGATGTATGCCAGGGCAGTGTGTGTTGTGGGCATGGCACACAGGGATGTGTGCCATGTCGACTGTTTTGTTCTGCACCCAGACACTCAGCCTGCAAGGGAAGTGAGTGTGTGTCAGGGTACAGGGCCTCTAAGGGTGGCACAATAAGTGCTGCAGCCCTTAGGGGCCTTCTCTGGTCACAAGGCCCTGGGTACCTAGTTTACCAGGGGCTGACATGTGGCCAGAGATGTCAATTGGGTTTATTCTTCAACACAGTTTTAGGGAGGGAACATAGGCCCTGGGTACCTGATTGGCAGGAGCCCAGGGTACACTCAGTCAATGTGCATCAGCAATTCAGCAAAAAGTGGGGGCATACCATGAAAGAAAGATGGCACTTTCTCACAATGTATCAATAAGAACTTTTATTAATGTATGTATTTACATATATGAAAATCTAGTAATATTTGTACATACTTAATATATGTTCTCTACTGTGTTAAATCAACAACGGGTAATTAAGAATCCCAAAAACTTTTCAAAGACTCAACTGGTAACATATGCAATTTCTTCAATTTTCTGAAAACTCCTACCTTCTGACTGGGGTTCTACTTCTCCTGTGTCTAGGAGGTGGTGGAGGGCGTCTGGGAGGACTTCGACGGCGAGGCGACGACCTTCGCCTTGGGCTTGAGCGCCTCCTCGGTGAATAGGACCTTTCAGAAACAAAAGAAAAATCAGAACAGAACTAACCAAAAGCTTCACAGATTAAACTACATAACTGAAATAAATGGCTATTAATAATTATTAGGAAAGTAAGACTAAAATAGGATTTCCTGATCATTAAACTCTTATATTGCCAAAGTCACTTCATCACTAGCAGCTCTTTTGAAACTTCATATAAAAACACTAAAAAGATAAGAAACAGCAGTTTATGATTTTTTTTATGAATACACATTTACAGAATGCTTAGAAAGGATGTCTTGGACGTACCGTGATGAAAAATTAGATTTGTTTTTGCAAGTTTTTTTAAAATCTATTTTGTCCCAGGTGAACCAACAAACATTCTTTGGAATATTCGCTTTCCAAGCAGCAGATTAGATCGGATTTTTTTTTTTACATTCCCATCACCAGCACTAGCAGATGCTCAAAGTCATGAAAAAATGTCACAACTAAAAAGTATATGACTATTAACTCCTATATGGCAAGCAATCTTTGGTAGAAACAGTCCTGTACAAAGGTTTTCCGAACCTCCACAGAGGTGAACAAGGAGGACAAAGCTGAATAATGTAACGGAAAACCAGCTTAATTATTCTCAATATGGAGGAAGGCGTGCAGGAAAAAAGCAGGTTGTCCTGCAGCCACCAGAAAACAAGCATCTGCAATGCAATAGGTCTCGCATTCATTAAAGTATGCCGACTGTTGGATAAATAATAAAAGTGAATTCAGAAAGCAAGAAAAGGGTGCAGTACCATAGGCTGCTACTAGGTGCCCCTGTGGAGTTGTAAAGGGACCTCTATTTGTCACATAAAGTACTGCACCCTTAATGCAATTATAATCAGAAAGTTTGCAGCGGAGCATAGGCTTTAATATTTTTTTACTTGGAAGCGAGATTTTTGTTAGGTTGGGTGTTAAAAATGCACCATTGCAGTTTATTTAGCATCTGACTTGCAATAAAAACTAATGAAATGTATGCTCAGCTGCAATCTTTTTTTAATAATTGCATTAAGGGTGCAGTAACTTATGTGGCTAATAGAGTTCCCTTTGGGACACCTAGTAACAGCCTGTGGTACTGCACACTTTCCGTGCTTTGTGGATTTTCTGCTTTTCATTTGCTTAAAATCCAAGCATTACAGCAAACGTTACGACCAACAGGTATATGAGTATAGGGTACACGACATGTACTTCTCCACGGAAAAAAAAAATACTGCTTCCCTTGTGTTCTGAACTTTGTACAGAGCCTAGGATGTTTGGTACTGGGATGTAAATAAAGCATGTCATGCATCTAAAACACAAATCTGGCATTCTGCCTCACCATTCTTAATTGGACATGATAACAGTTTGAAAATGGCGTGCCGCGCTACTTTAAAAACCCAAATATTAAAAAAAGTTATTTTTAATATTGTTTTTTAAAGCAGTGCAGCAAGCTATTTTCAAACAAGCGCGCCGTGCTTTTACTTATGAAACTAAAAGGACGGCGAGCAGCGCTGCTTCAAAACACGTAATATTAAAAATAAATTAAGATTTAAAAAAAAAAAAAAGAGTTTGGTGAGCCATGCATAAGGCGACAGCCATCGTTAAAGATGAAGTGCGGTATGCTGCGAGGATTAAAAGAACAAGCATTTACAATGCAATGGTCTCGGCATTGTTAAAGTTAAAGGTATTGCCATTGCTCATGACATTTTTGTTTATGTTTTTAAAACATTTAACCCCTTCGATGCTCATGACGGAGCGGTTCCGTCATGAGCATCGGTTGGGCTGTGCTCATGACGGAACCGCTCCGTCATGAGCACAGCCCCTGGGGGAAGCGCTGGCGCTCCCCCCCTGGGGCATCGATCGTGCCCCCACAGAGGGGGATGCCACCCCCGAGCCCCCCCACGCTTCCTGATGACGTCAGCGCGCGCTGGCGTCATCAGGAAGCGTTGGACGCGCTGGAATTCATTTCTTCCAGCGCGTCCAACAGGGAGGGTGAGTGTTTTGCTGCGGTGTGGCGGGGGGGCGGAATTCAAAGGCCTTGAGGCATCGGGGGAGAGGAAAGAGTATTTCCTCTCCCCTGAGGTCTCAATGCTGGGCATTCCTGTCCCACGATCGCGCACGCACAGCGTCGCGATCGTGGAGCAGGGATGCCCCACTAGACACCAGGGATGTCCCATTTCGTCATTTGGGAAGCGACCCCTTGGGCAAGGGTCGCTTCTCAGGGGGGATAATTATTGCACAGACTTTTATCCCCCCCCCCCCGGGGGGCAGATCGGTCCACTTTTGGTCAGAAATGCCCACTAGACACCAGGGATGTCGTTTTATTCATTTGGGAGGGGGGGGGGGGGGGTCAGAAAAGCCCACTAGACACCAGGGAATTAGTGTAAATAAAAATGGAAGTGACCCCTTTGGCAAGTGTCGCTTCCAGGGGGCAATTTTTATAATATGTATTTGGCCCACCCGCCCCCGGACAGAGTAGCCTTTTTTTTTCCTGCTGTTTTCTGCCCCACCTGGCACATAACCCGATTGACCATTTGGGTAGTAACATAGCATGTTATAATGTTTATTGTTATATTTTTTGTGAATTGCAATAGTAATTTTTTTTTTTTTACTTTTTGGTTCTAGTTGAAGGCTTTTGCTCTTTTCAGTTTGCCATGTTGTTACTGGTGGTTCTGCTGTTTGTGTAGTTTGGTAAGAGACTCTTTTTTGTACAATGTAAATGTGTTTGATTTCTCTGCATGAATTTTTTTTGCAAATGGTGTAATAGCAGTAGGTTTGTTTTTTGAGTGTCAAAAAATGTTTGCATTGGCGCTCGATGTGTATTTTGTTGTCTTGTGAGTAATTTGAATTTTTTTTCTTCTTTCTAGTTTGATATCGTTGGTTTTAGCTGTGTCACTGCAGAGTTGGTTTCTGGTGAGTGCAGCTGTCTCTTGTAATTGGATTGTATAGTTTTTGAGTACATTGATCTTTGTGATAAAGGTACACATTTCTTTACTTACTTGGTTTGCACATTGTTGGTTGTTGTTGACTTGTTTGTGCAGTCTTCTATCTTAGTAAGTATAATGGATAGCCGCAGGATTACTGCTCAGCAGGTTGTTGGTTTGCTGTTGGAGTCTTCCTCTGACCATGGTTCAGAGACTGACTCTGCATCTGAGGGAGAGGAGGCAGGGGACGATTCTGGCAGTGAGTTGTCTCTCCGTATGGAGTCATCGGATGATGAAGATGCTCTTAGTGCGGATGAAGTGCCTGTGTTAGAGGAGGAGACTGATGTGCCGATAGTGCGGCAAGAGGCATCTGGGCTGCAGCCTGGGGCTGCAAGGCTTCCCGTTGGTGTAGTGCGGCAAGAGGCATCTGGGCTGCAGGCTGGGGCTGCAAGGCTTCCCTTTGAAAGTGATGACCTCTGGGTTGCCCCTGGCATGGTACAGCCGGCATTGCCAGAGTTTACTGGTGTTCCAGGGTCTAGAGTGAATACTGAAAACTTTTTGCCTGTAAATTTTTTTTCAGTTGTTTATGGACGATGTGTTTTTGGCAGAGATTGTTGAGCAGACTAATTTGTATGCTGAACAGTTTTTGAGGGACAACAGTGCCAGACTTAGGCCCTACTACCCGGTGGACTCCCACAAATGTTGGAGATGAAGAAGTTCTTGGGTTTAACTTTTTTGATGGGCTTGCTAAGGAAGCCATCAATGTCTTCATATTGATGGCAACGTCTATTTTTCCGGCAGTCATGAGTCGTGACAGGTATTTGCTTCTGCTTCGGATGATGCATTTTGTTGATAATGGTTTAGCGTTGCCACGAGATCACCCTGATTGTGACCGTCTTTTTAACCCATTCCATGCTGCGCAAATTCCGCCGCTGTGCTGACGGTTTCTTGCGCGGGCGTGGTCATGACGGAACGGTTCCGTCATGAGCACAGCTCAACCGTGGCTCATGACGGAACCGTTCCGTCATGAGCACCGAAGGGGTTAAGATTAGGCCTGTCCTTGATCACTTTGTTGATCGATTTTCTGAGATTTATGCCCCTGGGAAAGAAATTGCAGTGGACGAGTCTTTGGTGTTGTTCAAGGGCCGCTTGGTTTTTAGGCAATACATTCCTAGTAAGAGGGCACGCTATGGAATAAAGCTGTATATGCTGTGTGACAGTAGGACTGGATATGTGTCTAATTTCAGGGTGTACACCGGTAAGGAATCTAGGATTAACCTCCCTGGTTGTCCGTCCACTTGGAGTGACTGAGAAACTTGTTTGGGAACTTGGTAGAAGATTTTTCAACAAAGGCCACCATTTATATGTAGATACCTTCCACACTGGTGTGCGGTTGTTCAGGGAATTGGCCAAAGTGGACACTTTTGCTTGTGGCACAATCCGCTCTAACCGTAAAGGTTTCCCGAAAGAACTTGTTTGTCAAAAGCTTGTGCGGGGACAGTGCAGTGCGTTGCGTTGCCAGGAGCTTCTTGCTGTGAAGTTTTCAGACAGGAGAGATGTCTACATGCTGACTACCATCCATGATGAAAGCACTGCACCTGTGACTGTTTGGGGTCAGGTCGCTGAAGCGCGCAAACCTGTGTGCATTTTAGACTACAATAGGCACATGGGTGGTGTTGACAGAGTAGATCAGAGGTTGGAACCTTACACTGCGCTTCGTAAGGCTTACATTTGGTACAAGAAGTTGGCTATCCATCTTTTCCACTTGGCAATGTTTAATGCTTTTGTTGTGTTCCAGGATTCTTGCCCTGAGTCAAAGATGACTTTTGCTAAGTTTCAGGAGTCTGTAATAGGCAGCCTTGTTGTAGTGGAACAGGCAAGTGTTCCTAGAGTTGGAGTGGTGGAGGATGTTGCTAGATTGAAAGATCGCCACTTTCCAGATCACATTCCTCCCACACCCTCAAAAGATTTTCCCAGTAGGAGATGTAGAGTCTGTTGGCGAAGAGGTACGCGGAAGGAGAGTCGTATCTACTGCCCCGACTGTCCTTCTCATCCTGCACTGTGTCTTCCTGCATGTTTTAGAGCGTACCACACGCGAAAGAATTATTGGGAGCATTCATGAGTGGTAAAGTGAACTGCCTGGTCTGTATTCTTTGGATAATTTGATTCTGTTTCAAGGTTGGTGTTAGTGCAATGTATTTAGTTGCAGATTTTCTGTTAGAAGATTTGTATCTATTTGCAATTTGTTTGTGTTTTTATTTTCTTCTAAAAAAATCCTAAATGTGATGGCGGTGTGTGTCGGCTTGAGCTTGGCTGTTGGTGTGTGTGGACTGGCACTTGGTTGGTGGTGTGCGTGTAATGGTGCTTGGCTGGCAGTGAGCGTAGACTGGCGGTGTGCATGGACTGGCGGTGTGCGTGGACTGGTGCGTGGCTGGTGGTGTGCGTGGATTGGAGCTTGGCTGGCGGTGTGCGTGGAATGGTGCTTGGCTGGCGGTGTGCGTGGACTGGTACTTGGCTGGTGGTGTGCGTGG
The DNA here is from genome assembly GCF_964204655.1 of Triturus cristatus. Lineage (NCBI taxonomy): Eukaryota > Metazoa > Chordata > Amphibia > Caudata > Salamandridae > Triturus > Triturus cristatus. Next base: position 343,303,933 of record NC_140584.1, read on the forward strand.
ACTGGTGGTGTGTGCAGACTGGTGCTTGGCTGGTGGTGTGTGCGGACTGGTGCTTGGCTGGTGGTGTCCGTGGACTGGAGCTTGGCTGGTGGTGTCCGTGGACTGGAGCTTGCCAGGCGGTGTGCATGGAATGGTGCTTGGCTGGCGGTGTGCGTGGACTGGTACTTGGCTGGCGGTGTGCGTGGACTGGTGGTGTGTGCGGACTGGTGCTTGGCTGGAGGTGTCAGTGGACTGGAGCTTGGCTGGCGGTGTGCGTGGACTGGCGATTGGCTGGCGGTGTGCCTGGACTGGCGATTGGCTGGCGGTGTGCCTGGACTGGCGCTTGGCTGGCGGTGTGCCTGGACTGGCGCTTGGCTGGCGGTGTGCCTGGACTGGCGCTTGGCTGGCGGTGTGCCTGGACTGGCGCTTGGCTGGCGGTGTGCCTGGACTGGCGCTTGGCTGGCGGTGTGCCTGGACTGGCGCTTGGCTGGCGGTGTGCCTGGACTGGCGCTTGGCTGGCGGTGTGCCTGGACTGGCGCTTGGCTGGCGGTGTGCCTGGACTGGCGCTCTGCTAGCGGTGTGTGTGGACTGGAGCTCGGCTGGCTGTGTGCGAGTAGTGACTTTCTGCTGGTCACTACACACACTGCTAGCTGAGTGCCACTCCACGCAATCCATCAGCATGTGTAGTTGCTGTGTCTGGATTGTGGGCGTGTGAAATTGATGGGCCCTTGAATGGCGCTGTGTGCTGGTGTGAGCTTTGTTATGTGATGGGCCCGCGGCTGGCAGTGTGAATGGTTTTTTATGTCTCACACGTATGAAAGGTGTATGAATGGCCTGTAAAGAGGTTGGTGCCTTGTCATGGCTTTACAGCTCACGAGCTGTGAGTCAATGGTTCAGTTTCTCGCCCTTTCAATTATTACCAGTGCATTTCATGTTTTGTGAAATCACTTGCTGTGAGAAGTTGGCCTGGTATATGCTGTTCACTAGTTAAAGTGACCACCTTGTACCATGCCAAGCAACCCTTATGGTGTGGTTGTAAGTCAACCTTTTCGGACTCGCTGCCCTAGTGGTAGCGTAGGCTAAGCAGTCTTTGAGGCTAAACTCGTGAAGCGTGTTAAGCCAGCTATTTTACCAAATGTAACCCCCTTTTATACCAATGAAAGGACACCACACAGATATATATTCAAAATATATATGTATTTATTTCTCAAAGTAAACCCTAGTCTCTTTATGAGCACAGGAGCACAAATCCTCAAACAAGATTACAGTAGAATACACAGAAGTTGCACTTTATATGGATAGGCCCTGGTGGCCGCTCAAACCATATACTAAAATAGTGGTATAAGTACCACGAACAGAAAAGGGAAAAGGCCTAGGGCCTCTAGAATCGCTGGGCCTACAAGGAGCTAACTTTAGTTAGTGACCAGGAGGTCCACGGGTGGCGTGTGCAGAGCAAATAGTCACACGCGTGCTCCCATAGGTTTCAATGGGTGCGTAAAAAGTACAAAGTTACTGCAAAGAGGATCTTCCGGATGGACTAGGAACTCAAGATTTGAAACACAGGCACTAGAGATGTAATACTACACTTGGGCACAGGAGTGCCAGCTTTACCTCACCCACGGGAAGCGGGTGCATAGGCCTCGAAGTGCGTCGGGTTTCTTCTATCTGTTCAGTGGAGCCTGTGGACAAAGATGCTGCAGGCGGTCGGTCCGGGAGAGATGCGGTGGATCCAAGAGTGGATCGGAGATGTTGAAGACCTGTAAGCAGAGGGGACAGTGTTCACAGTCACTAGCCAGTGACCAGCGTGGCACCAGGTGGGTACCAGGCAATGTCGGGTGCAAACAGGAAGAAAGGTGCAGCTTGTCTCTGCAGCCACGTGGTCCCTGAAGGTCGACGACGTCCAGGAGTCGGTTCATGAGCTGTCCCACGCAGGCTCTCGCTGTCGGCGGTGTTGGCGACTTGATCGAAGCAAACAAGCCTTGGCAAAAGCAATTGTTGTGGAGAACAAGATAAGCTGATGGTTCTGACCCGCAAGGTCAGAGGGATTACTCCTTTGGAGGGGAGCAAGGGCCAGTCTGGAGCAACCAGACCAGCGGTGTATTTCTTGAAGTTCGTCGCCAAGATGGCCACTAGCCAGCGGGCCAGCAACCGGTTAGGCGCGTCGAGTGGCAAAATGCAGAAGGGCCCCACGCAGATCGTGGAGATGCTGGAGGGCTCACCTTTGGTGCAGATGCTGCTCGAGGGTTGGGCTTCTCAGATCCCAAAGCACAACTTGGAGGGAGCCTCGGTTGTTGCACTTGCAGCTTGTCGTGGTCGTTTCAAGATGGCTGGCTCCACGTGTCTCGTTGCCTCCACGGGTCTCCTCTTTTCAGGGACTGTGGATCGGGCGGTGAGAGGTCTGGAGGTTCAGGTCTTGTCAGTCTCTGGGCTCGGGCTCCGGCGGGAGGCGGCGGCAAAGCAGACGTTGATTCGCTGGATGGTGCTTGCGTTAGCAAGGTGGTCACTCCCTGACCACAGGGGAGATTTCCTTCAGTCTTCTGTGCAGCAGAATGTCGAAGTTCCCGTCTTCTTCTTAGTTTCAAGTTGATTCCAGGATGTCTGAAGTCTTAGGACACAGCGCCTACCTTTAAGCGGATTCTAGGGGCCGGACTACCTGCTAGGTCCCTCCCTATGGGTGGGACCAGGAAGGGGGGTGGTTACACCCCCAATCCTTTGTCCAGCTCGCCCCAGGCCCGGGACTGGTGTGCCCCAGGACCGGTTTGAACTGGCATATGCACCGAGGCTCCTTGTGAGCCACAGGCATGTCTTGTTTCTATTCAGCCCTACCTGACCAATACACAAAATCCTGTCTGGGGTGGTGCACGCACCTCCCCTGGCAGGAAACCCTTTGTCCACACCTCCCAAGCTGGAAGGACTCCCAGCAGCAGGAGGGCAGACTTGTGTCTGTGGTGGCAGCATCCATTCTGTGGAGCTGAGGCTATTTCTGATTTTACCCGGGTTTCAGGTACTGTACATGTCGTGTCCCTCTAGAAGGGTGGAATGCTAACCCCGTCGCCAGAATTGGCGAGGGGTTAGTATTCCAATTCGTATGACACCTTACTCGACATGTTTTGATAAAGCCAAACCAAAGATAGCATTTAACCGCGAGGTTCATAATGCACTTAAGAGTATATGGTATGACGATATCTGGAAACAGTAGAAGGAAGTTGTTCCGACCACTGCAGACAGGCTCAGCTCATGCCAGAGCACCATCTCACATGGAACCAAGCACTCTGCCTTCAGGATTGTTAAGGCCTGACATAGGAGTGACTTATAGGTTACCAGGTGTCCCATTTAAGGTTAGGTATAGGTATACTACACCTAAGTAAGAGGTGGTTACACCAACTTACCCCAGCTGAGTGATCAGCCAGTTGTGTCAAATTGTTAGGCCAAGCCTGGGGTGGCATAATACATGCTTCAGCCCCTGGCAGGCCTTGGGTACACCAATGCCCTGGGTACCTAGTGTACACTGGTACAGGGGCTGACAGGGTGATCCACTTCCAATTGGTTATGCACCTAGGGTGCATAGTTTTAATTTAGTAGAGAGAACAGCAGGCTGGGGGTCTGATTGGCAGGCCCACAGCCTCAATATGTCAAAAACCAGTGAAGCAAAAAGCAAAAATTTGGGGTGACCATAGGATAGCAGACCCTACTCTCCTACACTTGCTAATACAATTGTATCTACTGAACCATCACTCACCTCGTGCCAAATCCAACCAGTATGTGTGTGCTTGCGGATTAGATGGCTGTGCAGATTTGTCTTTCTGAAGCAGGGTGTACCTTGTCCCTTTTTGGTGAATTTTGTACTGTGTTGCTTTTGTACCTGGTGGTGTGAATGGTCTTGTGTGTATCACGTATGAAAGGTGTGTGAATGGCCTGTAAAGTGGTTGGTGCCTTGACGTGGCTTTACAGCTCACGAGCTGCGAGTCATTGGTTTGGTTTTTTGTGAATTTAATTATTGACAGTGCATTTCATTTTTGTGAAATCTCTAGTTAATACAATTTAATACACTGAACCATGACTCGCCCTCGTGCCAAATCCAACCACTATGTGTGTGTGTTTGAGGAATAGATGGTTGTGCAGCAAGCTTTGTCTTTAGTTTCTCTGCCAAGGTACACTTTCCATGTAAGAATAACCCACCAACTGTAGATATTGTTGAAAACCCATGGGAGTTCATGGTGATGTCTCTCTTGTGAATTCAAAAAGTTTTTTTATCCCCAATGTCCTGCAAACCTCAAAATGTCTGCCACATTTTCTTTGCAATTTTACTCCAAAATTCTCACGCTGTAGGAACAATAGTTAATCTGGTTTTGCAAGGGGGGTCACTTTGGTTTTTGACCCGGTGCTCGGCGGCCATCTAGGGAAACCTACCAAACCCACGCATTTCTGAAAACTAGACACCCGGCGGCTTCCAGGGAGGTATGGCTTGCGTGGATCCCCCAACGTTTCCTTACCCAGAATCCCCTGCAAACCTCAATTTTAGTTAAAAAAAAAAATCACTTTTTTCACACATTTTGGGGTGGGAAAGTTGTGGCATCCCCGGGCTCACACAAATTTACCACCACCCAGCGTTCCCCCAGGTCTCCCGGTAAAAATGGTGCCTCACTTGTTTGTGAGAGCCCAAGTACCCGCGGCAGGCAAGGGCCCAAAACGCAGATTCCAGAACTTTCCATCACAGAAATGTGGAGAAAATGTGTTTTTTTTGTCAATTGTTTACGTTTGCAAGGGATTCTGGGTAACAGACCATGGTGGGAGGCACTCAAGTCACCCCATCCTGGATTCCCCTGGGTGTCTAGTTTTCAAAAATGTATAGGTTTGCTAGGTTTCCCTAGGTGCCGGCAGGGCTAGGGTTCAAAAACTACAGCTAGATTCTTCGCAAAAAAAGTGTAAATTTTCAGTGTGAAAATGTGGTGTGTTCACCTTAGGTTTTGAACCACTTCCTGTCGTGGGCACTATGCCTACCCACACAAGTGAGGTACCATTTTTATCGGGAGACTTAGGGTAGTTCAGATGTGTAAAGCAACTGTTAATACCTATTGATTTTTGATGGATTTCTCCCTTCCAAATGAAAGACATTGTGTAAAAAAAAAAGTCATTTTGAAAAATGACCAATAATTGTCATGCAAGTATGAGTATTCCCAATTTCGAAAATGTCCAAATATGCACTGTTTCTAAACTCTGTAATTTGTTCCCATTTCAGAAATACATAGGTGTCTTTCATACCGATTTTTTCCATGTATACATTTTCCCACAATAATTGCTATATACCCGGAACAAATAAAAAAACCATTACAAAATGCTGCTCAGTTTTTTACTCTGGGTTCGTTGGGCAATTGGTGAACCTACAAGTCCTATATGTCCCCACAACCAGGAAGTTCCACCGGATGTAACGGTACATTGCTTTCAAAGAGATGTCATAATTCGAAGAAGTTACAGGTGAAAACGTGGACTCAAAAGGCTGCTTTTTTCAACAAATTTTTAATTTTTCCTATATTTACCTGTTAGTTTCTATAAAGAAACCTTGATGGATCTACACAAATTACCCCTTGCTGAATTCAGAATTTTGTCTACTTTTCAAAAATGTATAGCTTTCCAGGATCCATTATTGCTTTTCTACCTATTTTTACCATTATCTGGAAGGAGGTTCAAAGCACAAAAAATAGCAAAAATAGGGTATGTCCCAGAAAAATGTCAAAACTGTGTAAAAAATTTTGGATTTCTGACAAAAATCTGTCATTCCCTTAGAGCTGGAGAAATTGCGATTTCAGCCCCACAAACCCTTTTTTGATATCATTTGCAGAGAAAAACCCAGACGCTTTCATTTGCAGCCACTTTTCCCCATTTTTCACAAACAAACCAAAATTTTGCTGTATTTTGACTAATTTCTGGGAACCCTCTAGGAGAATCCCCATCCCTGGGTACCTTTAGAATCCCCATGATGTTGGAAGAAAAGGACGCAAATTTGGCGTGGATACCTAATGTGGTCAAAAAGTTACAGGGGCCTAAGCGCGCACTACCCCAAATAGCCCAAAAAAGGCTTAGCACAGGAGGGGAAAAGGCCTAGCAGCGAAGGGGTTAAAGAAACTGCATTGTTATTTACAATGTCAATAGCTTAATCACTCTCAAATGCGAGACCTATTGCATTTGCACCCACACACACAGCCACACACCCAAAGCCACCCACCCACACACACAGACCCACCCACACAGAGCCACTCACATAGAGCAACCCACACACAAATAGAGCCACCCATAGACCCACCCAGTCACCTACACAGTTACCCACACACAGACCCACCACGCATAGAGCCACCTACAAAAAAGCCACCCACACACACACACACAGACCCTCCCCCACACACACAGAGCCACACACACACACAGCCACCCCCACACAGAGCCACCCCCACACACAGAGCCACCCCCACACACAGAGCCACCCCCACACACAGAGCCACCCCCACACACAGAGCCACCCACCCCCACACACAGAGCCACCCCCACACACACACAGAGCCACCCCCACACACACACACACAGAGCCACACACACACACAGAGCCACACAGTTGAAGTTAATGTTTTACTCAATGTTTATATGTTGCAGACATGCCGCTCTGCTTCTAGTTAGCCCTTCAGTTCAGGTGACGAAACGTAAGTGCACGCCCCAAGTGAGAAGAGTTGAAAATAATAAACATCAAGCAAAATGTAGAGATAGAGAAGCCAAGAAATATGCACCTTGACCTCTTTGCCACGAGTGTACTACTCGGAGATAGAAGAGACTCCAGAAAGAGCACTCCGTTTACCTGCAGTACAAATCTGAGCACAGCAGGCTTCAGCACAGACAGCAGCTGCACACCTAAAAGCTCACTCAAATTGTTGGAAGGGCACCAGCATGCCTGACGGGAGGTGTGGGCAAAGCATGCTCAGATTCTCTCACGACATGCAAGTTTAGAGGTCCAGGAGTGCTGGTAGCAACCTTCGAAGAGCCTCCGGGACACCGGTCATTCAAATTTCAGGATCCAATCTTAACCCTCTTGGACCGATTAACAAAGATTATGCTGTGGCTTACTCTCGTAGTAGTCTTGAATTTTGGAGGCGAGCCTGAAGTAAGCCAAGAGCGCTCCTAGTTCACTCTTGAAACCAGTACTACAAGAGAAGGGCACACTAACTCCTACACAAATCTTCCATGATAGTACGCATTTCTACTGAGGTCCAAAATGACAGATTTATACCTGAAATTCATGAGTAAACCAGGACTACTGTAAGAGTAAAACACATTTACACGAATCATGATAATTAGGCCCTTAATATCGCTAATTGTGGCGTTTTCCACTAGGATCTCTCGTTTCCTGCCAGTTGACTGTTGAGATTACGACTATTCCTCTCCAGTGAGTTTTAACGAGGGGGATGTGGCATTGCACTCGAAGTTATGCCATGCAGCTGTCGAGCTAGACTCCAGCATGCAGTATTTACTCGGTCTGCTCGATTCGCTGTCGCTCGGGGGATTCAGCTCGTTGCTCCAGCTTTATGGCCTGCATGCTCTCTAGAAAAAAAAAAAAAAAAAAAACACAGCCACCTGACGTCCATCTAGTGACAGCCATCCAGCTACATTTTCTATAGGGCATAGAAACTATAGCCATTATAGTCCTTGGGCCACAAACTACCTTCGGAAGAGCTCGCATGAAAGTAACCGGACACAAAGCACAACTATCGGCACCTGTCTGCAACAGTCTCAAAACAACTTCGAAACCAAGGTCAGGAAAACAAAGCAGCCACCCCACATGCAGGTGGGAGAGGCGGAACTCCCTCTCCCACCTCGACTTTCAATGATAAAATACATTCAGACGACTGCGTGTCCGAAAGTGTCTGTTACAACATAAAACAGGTTGTAAAAGCGTAATTTTACAAGCAACACCAAAGACACATATACGACTTCCTGAGCAGCAGGAGCACATGACCGCAGGTGAACAGCCGTCGGCAGCCCGAAGGAGACATGCCTCAGTGCCTTGCTGGGGAGCGACCATCACCATCCAGATACCCAAATAGGTGGCATAGAGAAGCCCAGCAGGAGGACTTCAGAGGGCATCGGGCGACGGTAAACATGTCCCCACCCCCTTTCAAGCCGAGGGAAAGGTCAGGCAGTGAGTGGTGTGCAGTCGCACATCCCAGACTGCCCCCAGGGGTGATCACTCACGGTGGAGGACAAGGACTGATGGGAACTGAGTGTGCATGCAGAATGAAAGCCGCTGGGAGCCAGGATAGGCAGTAACGCCCACACCCCTATCGCTCGCACAAGGTAAAGAAAATAATTCGGTTACTCCAGCCGTAAATCCAGCAAACGCCTCCGCAGTGCTGCAAGAGCCGCACACAACAAAAAGGCCCAAAACAAACTGAATACCAGGCATTTCAGCAAATGAAATGCGTCAGTCACTTTTAAGCCTGACATTAAAGACGCCTGCATTGAACCGTCTTAGGAAGGCTGCTTCACACATTTCCCAAATAAAGCCTCCCACCGAGCCACGAGCAAGTGCCTACCGGAACGTTCCTGAGTAACAGCACATCCCACAGGGTTAGCGATTAATAATGGCTCCCACAGTGCCCACTCGCATTATTAGCGGATGTGACTGCGTAGTGCGCGCGACAAAAAAACGGAGCAGGCTGGTAAGAAAACATGTCTGGCGGGAGAATAATGTCGTAAACTTCTACGACAAACCGGCCGCTCTATTGTTTAGCCTCTAAATCTAAGTATACTCACGGCGGAGGCAAGTCGTGACCAACATCTCGGTGAGCAGGATGAGTTAAACAAGCTACCACTTTTTCGACTTGAAATCTGGGGTCAGTTGCAGTGAAATAGATTATTTTTTTAGGTCCCCCTCTCGTGAAACCTTGGTACAATCTGCAGTCCAACACGGGAGCCGACAGCAGGGGGAGAGGACGCCATTAACACCACCGCCTTTCTCCGAGGTCAAGCAGAAATGCCTTGGAGAAACGCAGCGGCGTTTTCGGATTCGGGGCGTGTTTTTCTTTCTCTCCTCTTGCCATTGGCTGGAATGTTTACATTCCAGAAAAGAGAAAGAAAGTAAAAAACACGCCCCCGAATCCAAAAAAGACGGGGCTTGTTTGGAGAGACAATGCTCTTCTCCAATGGCTGACCAGTATTTCAGAGGCCAGCCAATGGAGAAGAGGTAAAAAAAAAGGGGCGGGTTAAAGCCCCACGCCTAACATTAAAATTCGGAGCGAGACTGCGCAAGCGCAGCCTTCGAGCCGAGACCTAAAAAATACCATATAGACTCCGGCAGTGGAGCGGGGAGGGAGCGTCTTTAAAAGAAAGCATTGAGTCCATAATCGGGCACCACGCAGAGTCTGGAACACTGCAAACACATTAATTAACTAAATAGTGTACACTAACTTTAATGAAACCTAGAGACAAAGGACACACTTAAGAGGAGCTGTTCTCATGGGATGTAACAACAGAAGAGAGGGCAGTACTAAGAAGGGACTACAAAGCCTATTCACAAGTCAGTTCAGTTCAAAAGCTTTTATTCGGTTTGCATAACACAACCATATAAGCTAAACAATTATATCAACACATATAAAAAATTCAAAATTAAAAACAATACTCCTCTCCGTGTATTATTATTAAGAACACAAATTTACCAATATTCCTCGACCTATGCAATTAACTTCAAAGTGCAAAGTGCAATAAAGTGTCAAATGCCAGGATCCAGATGTGCAAATATCCGTTTGACTAACTGTCGCATTACATGAGACTGTGCAAAATCGCAATAAAGTGACAAATGCTTAAGTGCAAATTTACAATTTAAAGCAGAATTTCATAATACTATCGACTTCCTGGCATCTCTACATTTTATTATAAAATTAGCTACATAAAAACAAATATCTGGGCTCTCAAATTTACAGAGTAATTTCATAGCATTTTCAGTTAGTCGGGTATTATATTTAAAAAAAATCGGTTTTAAGTAACATTTCCTAAATGACACATAAAATTTACAAAATAGTAAAAAATGGCAGCAACTCTGTTTAGAAATATTATCACATGGGCACTTCACTTTGGAGCTCTTACCCATAACCGGGAAGGCTACGAGATGGTGAGCAATTCCCAGCCTAAGGCGTGTTAATACAAATCTGTGCGAAGGTCTTGACACATCTGTCAAGTACGCCTGAAGCCCACATTTAAGTTCAAGTTGTCTATAAAACACAAATGTACTTTGGGTCCTAATTAATTTTTTTACTCGTTCATATAGGACAAAAAGGAGTCTTATCTCTTTTTTAGATAATGTTATTGGGTATTCGAACTCATCAAGGATATTAAAATCAAACAAAAGGTTATACCAGTGGTTGATATAACTTATCCAGGGTATACGGGTACAAAGGTCCTACTTTAGACAGTCCTTAATTATCAGCTGTGTGAACTCTGTTTCACTCTTAGACCAGATAGAACGCCATAAAAGTAAAGGGCGTAATGCAGCCAAGTCAGATATATAATTAAGACCAGTTTCCAGATGAATTAACTCAGTGGAAGCTGAGGTAGGTGCACTCAGCAACCGTTTAAGAAAACGGTTTGTCTGTTTGGAGTTGGCCAGCGGGGCAGTGGCCCCATATTCCCGCCCCATACAAAGCTGAGGAAATGCATCTTGCGTTATAAATATTCACCATGTCCTTTACCCTCCGATCCCCCAATTTGGCTGCAAACCTAAATATGCCATTCGTATTCCTGGTCATTTTATATCTGATGTTTTCATGTTCATTAGTCCATTTACCGTTTCCAGCAAAAGTAATACCTAGATAACAAAAGGATTTAACTGCATGAATTTTAAAACCATCTACATGTCAATGTAAAGGTTTTGGATTTGTTAATTAGGAGTTTTCTGCCCTTGATAAAATCTGTAAACTTATTGATGAGCCGTTGAAGGCCTATCGGAGTACGAGATATTAGAACGGCATAGTCGGCATATAAGAATATTAAAAATCCAATTGGCCGCACTCAGCTCGTCCTACCAGCATGTTACCCCAAGGAACTGTGGTCTATGTAGTGGCGACGGCGATTACGCCTGTGCCAAAAGTGTTCGAAGAAAGTAAGTGTCGCATTAGCCATCCCTGGACACGTGTTTCGAGGTAGTTGCCTCTGGTCAGCAGGGAGTAGGTGAGTGTGTGGGGTTGCCGCGTAGACTGCCAAAAAAGTATTATCAGGTAAAGTACCACTCATGGCGCGCAGGTGCTGGTCCGGAGCTCGTCAGCCCAAATCGCTCAAGGGAGCCTTTATATAACAAATCCAGTTGGCCGCACACTGCTCGTCACACCAGCATGTTGCCCCAAGGAACTCTGGTCGATGTAGTGGCGACGGCGAGTACGCCTATGCCACAGTGTTGCAAAAAAGTATGTGTCGCATTAGCCATCCCTGGACACGTGTTTCTGGAGCAGTATGTGGGTCCCCTGTACCAATATCATCCACCCAAGGTTGGTTTTGATCTTCAGGGTCAGTGTCCATAGGATAAGTGTCCTCAACATCACCAGCATCCACATCAAATTGTGTGGGTGAGAATGACTGAGGCTCCTGGTCATAATAGTGAACATGTTCTACTAGAACTGGTGACGTGGTTCTCTTCTTCTTCAATGGAATTTTGTATGGCTCCATTGATTTCTCTGGCAGTATCTTTCTTTTATATATTGACAGTCTACCAGTCTCCGCATCGATAAACTGCCTTGGCTCCTCATCTTCCTGAGGTACTTCGACAGCTCTCTGTCCCATTGGCATTCCTGTTGGCGCTTCGACAGGTTTCTTCGGGTCGACCCCTTTTTGCGGCTCGAGACCCTTCTTTGCGTCGAACATCTTCGGTCGTACCGCCGGTGGTAGTCCGAATTTTATGTGCGTCGACGCGATGTGAACTGTGCTGACCGTCTTCGGCTGCGGGGGTGCTTTTGCGCCGAGCATGGAAGCCGTGCCGTGGATGCGGAGTAACGACTCCGACACCTTCTTCTTTAGGAAGGGAGACGGTGTTGTTGAGTCGACACGTTCCGTCGATACCCTTTTGGACGTGGCATCTAACCCCGAACCAGACGCCGTGTTCTCGACACGAGGACCGGGATGGGTCGGCCGCCGCGTGGCGCTCTGTATTTTTGTGTCGACGATCCTCGGCGCCGATTTTTTCGGGTCGGCAACCTTTACCTTGGTTGTTGGCACTGCCTTCAGCTCGACGTCCCCATGAAGTCTCTGTGCGTCGACGGCCTTCTTTTGTTTGGCTCCGAGGGCTTCGAGGCCTTGCTGCCGATGAGACTCTTTCACTTTCGGTTTCGAGGTAGGTGCCTGTGCCTTCAGTTTCGATTTCGTTTGATCGAATGATGGCGCTTTCGATACCGATGGCTCTTTAGGGTAGTTCGTAGCCGGGCCTTTATGCGGGGCTGTAGAACGAGAGGAATGATCTTGGGTAAGGCCTTGTGGCGATCCCTCGACCTGAGCCTTATCGAGTGCCTCTCTGGGCCCTGTACCGACATGTGGGCCTAGCTCATCTCCTCAGTCATCTTCCTCGACCCCAAGGGCCTCCTCGTCGTCTTCTACCTCTTCGACGACACCATCTTCCTGTTCGTCTACTATACGCTCGTCTTCGGCATCATAGTCGGATTCTCGCTCCGAAGCCAGATCCGAGAGCTCCCCCGAAACTTCAAGGTCCACGACCTCCTCATCTTCTGTCCCGAAGATGTTGTCCGGGTTCGGCGTCGCTTCCTGCGCCTCGAGCAGAGCTGCTCGACGAATGCTAAGGGTCTTCTTCGATCGAAACCTGGAACACGCCATACAGGTGGCTTCGTCGTGGTTTGGAGAGAGGCACTTGTTGCACACCAGGTGCACGTCGAAGCAAGCATACTTAGCGTTGCAAAGAGGGCAACGCTTAAAAGGGGCTATTCGATGACTTTGGTTCCATCGTTGATCTACTCGAGAACGCCCTCGAGAAATATACTTGGCGCTGAACGAAAACAATACCGACGAATGTAAAGGCCTAAATACTCAAAGAGCTAAGATTAGGACATCCGAACCCAATGGCGGAAAAAAACAATCAAAGGATGGAGGGGATGCCCATGCGCACTGTAGTCCAGGGGAGGAGCCACCTATCTCGTGATACTTCAAAGACTCTTCCAGGACAACAATGTGCAATCATCCGGACCCAACACTAGGCAGCGATCTATGCACAGATATGAATTCAGCAGCCCACATGCCTCGAACATAATGTTCGATCCATTCTGTGCAATTCACATAGGACATTAATTCTGGGGTACAATTATCTTTTAGAAAGGGACTATTTACAGTTTCCCAAAAAAGTTTACTATTATTGGTATTGGCTGCCAAACTTAATTTTTCCCAAGCATCTGCTTGAAGCTCTTTTTTTTTGAGCCAATATGGCTTGCTTATATTCAACTCTTAACTCTTGTATATGCAATTGATTTCGAGGTTTAGTCCCCAGCGCCATTTTCGATTTCTGTAATGCAAGAGTACATTTTGAATCGAACCACCTCGAACCAGTTTTTTCCGAACCTTTAATACTTTTGGTTAATAGACTCTTGATTGATCTATTTACATCAGAGAAGGCATCTAGCAAAATATCGGGGAGGACCTCTTCACTGAGGCAATAATCAATTCCTTTCCTACAGTTTGTAACCACTTCCTTTTGAACTTTGGGAGGATCAACTCCAATCCACTTAATTCTCATGCCATTAGGCCTGACAGGGAGAATATCCGAGATATATTCCTCGGTGTTCGTAGGTTTATTACCCCAGTCTAAAAGTACTATAGATATACTATTGTGGTCACTCACCACCTGTTCAGATATCCATTGGTCAATAAAGAAACTATTTTTAGAAATTAAAATATGATCTATGTTACTAAAAACATTCCGCCAGTAAAAGTAGGGCATTTAATATGGCCCTTTCTCATTGAACAATCTAATAAGTCGAGGTCGAATTTTGCCATCAACGGGTTTAAAATCGTTCCGTATCTACAATGAGGGAAGTGTAACAGATAGTCATTGTGAGAAAGTGCCATCTTTCTTGCATGGTATGCCCCCACTTTTTGCTGAATTGCTGAATGTACTTTGACTGAGTGTGCCCTGGACTCCTGCCAATCAGGTGCCCAGGGCCTATGTTCCTTCCCTAAAACAAACCAAACCCAAAGAACAAGTTACTTACCTTCGGTAACGCTTTTTCTGGTGGATACAGTATCTGCCTGTGGATTCCTCACCTTGTGAATATCCCCTGCGCCAGCAACATTCGGAAACTTTTGAAGCAGTCCACGCCGATGAGGTCGAAGACGACGTCACAGAGACACGGCTCCGCACGCGACTCCGCTGACGTCACCGGCTCCATAAGAAGACCTCGTCAGCGTGATGACGTCAGTTCCGCACCTTTTTTCCGTGCCTTCGAGGCACACGGACGGACTGACAGCAATATATATACACAGTATACACCGTACACAATATGCAGATCAAAACACACAGTGTGGAGAATAAATAGCAAAGCACAAGAAATAACAATGCCTTTGACAGTAATAAACACATTTGAAACATCATCAATAGAATTACAGGCATAGAATTACAGGTATAGAAGGATGGACAACGGGGAGGCGGGTGGGTCAGTGAGGAATCCACAGGCAGATACTGTATCCACCAGAAAAAGCGTTACCGAAGGTAAGTAACTTGTTCTTCTGATGGATACATCTGCCAGTGGATTCCTCACCTTGTGAATAGATTCCACAGCAGTCCCCACTCCCGGAGGAGGGTGTCCACCCTTCTATACCAGAAAGTCCTGAAGGACGGATAGCGCAAAATGTCCGTCCCTCCTCACCTCAGTGTCTAAGCAATAATGTTTTGCGAAGGTGTGGAGGGAGGCCCAAGTTGCCGCCCTACAAATGTCCTCCACAGGAACACCCCTCCACAAAGCAGACGTGGAAGACTTTGCTCTAGTGGAATGAGCTCTCAAACCCTCCAGAGGTTCCTTACCAGCCAGGGAGTAGCAAATCTTGATGCACAAGTGTGAGAAAGTGGCTCTGTATATACTGTTCCTTAATAGGTACAGGGTGTACAGAGTCCACAGACCCCAAGGGTGTAACAGAGGTTAAAGTTAGATATAACCTTACTCTCCAAAGTGGTAGCCTGGTCGAGCAGTAAGGCAGTATCAGAGGACGTGTAAAGCATTTGTTGTACACACTCAGTCAGCAAATAGTTCCACACACTCAATAACTGAACTCTAGGCCAATGGTTTGTATATAAAAAATATATGCTTGTTTTATTTTAGAACCAACACTTGAAATTAAAATATACTTTCTCGACAGCAGATGTTTCATAAAAATACTTTTGTATATGTAATAGACTTTTTAGTAAACAGTTACAAATAGTTGCAATAGGCAACTCTATTTCTAAACACAATACATTGAGCTCAATGCTAAATTCAAATTATATGCAACAGATTACTTTTTAGATTACTTTTGTAATTCCAGGCTTGGATCCTAGATCCAGTCCTGGGTCAGTTCTCAGAATCAGCTGTTGAAAGTCGACTTTGGTACTGTAGTGATTTTTAACTAATATTTAGCCATTTCAAAAGTGAGCACTTAGAAAATATTTCAGAGCAAACAATCAATGATTCCCTATGGAAGGAAATATAGGTTACAGGTACAGTAGGTTATCGTTACTCTTGTAATCCAGTACTGGGTGGCTAGACTCAGTACTGGGACATTTATCCAAAACAGGTAAGTAATTACGTTTTCAGATGTTATACGATTTTTGAGGAATATTTAGAAATTGCAGAAATCAACACTTAGAAGAAATTTCATAGAAAAGCAGTCAATGGTTTCCTATGGAAGAAAAATGAGTTAAAGGTAAGTATAGTTGTGGGTACTTTTCAGAGTCAGTGCTGGGCACCAAGATCCAGCACTGGGAGCTCACCTAAGAGCAGGTGAGTAAATTCGTTTTTGGTACTCGGCTGATTTTTGGTGAATATTTTGAGTTTTGTAAAGTTAACACTTAGAAGAATTTCCAAGAAAAAGCCAGTCAATGTTACCCTATGAGGAAAAGGAAGTTAGCGGTTTAAGGGTAAGTTCTCGACTGGCAGAGTTGAAGTTCTGGGCATTGACTCAGGGGTCTCCCAGTGTCAGGTAGGTACAGTCAGTTCACCCTCAGCGGTTTCAGGACGGCCGGGTGCAGAGAGAGTTAGGCCCAATGTTAGCCTATGAGGAACAGGGGGGCCTGGTTTGGTGGCTGCTGACTAGCAGGCCACGCGTCTGTGGGAGCTGGGCTCCTGGTCACTCACTCAGGGAACTGACGTCATCACGCCGACGAGGTCTTCTTATGGAGCCGGTGACGTCAGCGGAGTCGCGTGCGGAGCCGTGTCTCTGGGATGTCGTCTTCGACCTCATCGGCGTGGACTGCTACAAAAGTTTCCGAATGTTGCTGGCGCAGGGGATATTCACAAGGTGAGGAATCCACTGGCAGATGTATCCATCATAATTGTCAAACCCTGGCCACATGTCAGCCCCTGGTAAATGGTACCCTAGGTACCCAGGGCCCTGTGACCAGGGAAGGCCTCTAAGGGCTGCAGCACTCCTTGTGCCACCCTTAGAGGCCCTGTACCCTTACACACCCACACTGCCTTTGCAGGCTGAGTGTTTGGGTGCAAGACAAAAACCCACTCGACATGGCACACATCCCTGTGTGCCATGCCCATCACCTACACTGCCATGGCATACATCAGTCACCCCTCTAGCTGGGTGCCTTATGCCAATGGTGTGGCCGCAGGAGCCCTGTGCCCCTACAGTACCCAGGTCCATTCCTGGGCACTGCAAGTGCAGTGCTGCCATTTAAGAGTACATGGTGCTGAGAGCTCGTCAAACACGAGCTCCACAACACCATAATGGCAACACTAAAATCTGAGAAGTTTGGTATCAAACTTCTCAGCACATTAAACCCAAACTGATGCCAGTGTGGGATTTAATGTACCCAGCACCCCAGAGGGCATCTTAGAGGTGCCCCCTTAAACCTAACCTTCAATCCACGTCTGCTCTGAGGCTGCCTAGGCTGCCACCCAGCAGACATGTTCCTGGACCCCTGGGTAGGAGAGCCCCTGCTCTCCTGGGCCTGCAACAATGCACATGCTGGGCGAGGTGCTAGATCTCCTCCCCCAGGATGGGCAGGGGGAAGCTTCAAAGGCATGCCGCCTCTGTGAGCTTCCCCAGGCCTCTGCAACCCCCACTCTGGCGGGAAGCTTTGGCCGGAAACCCCAAATAAGGACAGGGGATGTGCCAGCCTGCCAACCCCACCCCTCAGGTGGGGGAGGCGAGGTGAAGCACATCTCCGGGCTCTCGCCATCTTGAAGATGGGGAGCCCTACCCTATCAGGACTAGGCTACTGCCCCCCTCCCACAGGAGAGAGGCAGGATAGGGGGTGTACCCACCCCAGGTCAGGGACCCATTGGCCCCTGCCCTTCACCTACCTGTAACGCCCCTAAATCTAGTATTTAGGGGCACCCTGAACCTTCCTTCCCCAGATTCCAGATTCGAAACTACAAGAGGAGCAAGAAGAACAAAGACCTGCCCTGCAGCTGCTAAAAAGAGGAAGACACCAACTGCTTTGGCCCCAGCCCTACCGGCCTGTCGACCCTCGAACCTGCTTCTGCTCCAACCCGGCATCTCTTGTGGCCAGCAACCTCACAAACCTCGGAGGACCTGGCTATCTCTTGGCTCTAAGCCCCTGGGACTCCCATGAGTAGAGGCTCTACTCACAACCTATTTCTAATCCCTGGCAGCAGCCCGGAACAACGAACCCAGCACACTCTGCACCAGCCAAGCCTGGCCAGTGCCGGAGTGAACAAAGACCCTGAGGATGACCCCACGGCGACTGTGACCCAGAGTCCGGCACCCAAGGACCCCCCTTGATACTCCTGAAGAAGCCTGCAGCCTCAGAACAAGTGCCCCCCCTACCGCGATCAACAGAGGGTAAGATTTCCCGACACCAAAAGGCACCGCTGCACGCGGCGCCCCACGGCCTCCTGTGCCCAATCCCTGGGTACCTACCGATTCTCCAACTACCCAACTTACCTCTCGAAGTGGTGGTGGCACCTGAGGAGTCCTCGTCCCCGAGCTTGCAGTCTTTTTCTAAACCGGAGATTTCCCATTGAAATCAATTGAGCGCCCGAAGGCTCAAAAGCACTTTGCACCCAGCCGCCCGAGTGGCCCTGGCAGTGAAAACTCTACACCTACCTACTTCCCCACTCGCCCTGAGTAAGTGACCAGGAGCCCAGCTCCCACAGCCGCGTGGCTTGCCAGTCAGCAGCCACCAACCAAGGCCCCCTCTATCCCTCATAGGATAACATTGGGCCTAATTCTCTCTGCACCCGGCCGCCCTAGAGCCGCTGAGGGTGAACCAACTGTACCTTCCTGACCCTGGGGGACTCCTGAGTCTATGCCCAGAACCTCAACTCTGCCAGTCGAGTACTTACCCTTAAACCGCAAACTCTATTTTCCTCATAGGGTAACAGTGACTGGCTTTTTCCTGAAATTTCTTCTAAGTGTGGACTTTTCAAATCTTCAAATATTCACCAAAAATCAGCAGAGTAACGAAAACGAAATTACTCACCTGCTCTTAGGTGAGCTCCCAGTGCTGGATCTTGGTGCCCAGCACTGACTCTGAAAAATACTTACAACTGTACTTACCTGTAACCCAATTTTCTTCCATAGGAAACCATTGACTGATTTTCTGTGAAATTTCTTCTAAGTGTCGATTTCTGCAATCTTTAAATATTCTTCAAAAATCATATAATATCTGAAAACGTAATTACTTACCTGTTTTGGATAAAGGTCCCAGTACTGAGTCTAGGCACCCAGTACTGGATTACAAAAGTAACGAGAACCTACTGTACCTGTAACCTGAATTTTCTTCCATAGGGAATCATTGCATGTTTCCTTTGAAATATTTTCTAAGTGTCAACTTTTAAAATAGCTAAATATAGTTTAAAAATCATTACAGTAATTAAGTCGACTTTCATCACTTGATTCTGAGTACTGACCCAGGACTGAATCTAGGATCCAGTCCTGGAATTCCAAAAGTAATCTAAAAGTAATCTGTTACAAATAACCTGAATTTACCATTGAGCTCAATGCATTGTTGTGTTTAAGAAATAGAGTTGCCTACTGCAACTACTTGTAACTGTTTACAAAAGTTTATTGCATTTTGCAAAAGTATGTATACGAAACATCTCATGCTGAGAAAGTATATTTTAAATCCAAGTGTTGGTTCTAAAATAAAACAAGCATATATTTTTTATATATAAATCATTGGCCTAGAGTGCAGTTATTGAGTGTGTGAGACCATTTGCTGACTGAGTGTGTACAACAAATGCTTTACACTGTCCTCTGATACTGCCTTACTGCTCGACCAAGCTACCACTTTAGAGAGTAAGGTTATATCTAACTTTAACCTCTGTCAAACCGTGGGGGACTGTGGACTCTGTACATCCTGTACCTATTAGAGAACAGTATATACAGAGCCACTTTCTCACAGTGTCTTCCTCTTCTTAGCAGCTGCACGGCAGATCTTCTTTCTTCTTGTTCTTCTTTGCTAGCTTAGAACGTGGAATCTGAGGAAGGTTGGTTCAGGGTGCCCCTAAACACTAACTTTAGGGGCTTTACAGGTAGGTAAAGGGCAGGGACCACTGGGTTCCTGTCCTGGGGTGGGTACACCCCCTATCCTGCCACTCTCCTGTGGGAGGGGGGCAGTGGCCTAGTCCTGATTGGGTAGGGCTCCCCATCTTCAAGATGGCGAGAGCCCGGAGATGTGCTTCACCTCTCCTCCCCCACCTGAGGGGTGGGGTTGGCAGAGGCTGGCACACCCACTGTCCTTCCTTGGGGTTTCCGGCCAGTCGTCCCGCCAGAGTGGGGGTTTAGAACCGGTAGGGGCCAGTTGCTTAGCACAGCAAGTGGCCTGGAGAAGCTCACAAAGGCGGCATGCCTTTGAAGCTTCACCCTGCCCATCCTGGGGGAGGAGACCTAGCACCTCGCCCAGGATGTGCATTGTTGCAGGCCCAGGATAGCGGGGGGGGGGGGGCTCTCCATCCAGGGGTCCGGCAATATGTCTGCTGTGTGGCAGCCTAGGCAGCCTCTCAGACAAGACATGGATTGTAGGTTCGGTTTCGGGGGGCATCTCTAAGACACCCTCTGTACTGCTTATGCACATTAAATCCCACACTGGCATCAGTGTGGGTTTAATGTGCTGAGAAGTTTGATACCAAACTTCTCAGTCTTCAGTGTTGCCATCATGGTGCTGTGGAGTTTGTGTTGACGATCTCCCAGCACCATATACTCTTAAATGGCAGCACTGCACTTATAGTGCCCAGGAATGGACCTGGGTACGGTAGGGGCACAGTGCTCATGCTCCTGTGCCCACACCACTGGCATAGGGCACCCAGCTAGAGGGGTGGCTGATGTATGCCAGGGCAGTGTAGGTTGTGGGCATGGCACACATGGATGTGTGCCATGTCGACTGTTTTGTCTTGTACCCAAACACTCAGCCTGCAAAGGCATTGTGTGTGTGTGTTAGGGTACAGGGCCTCTAAGGGTGGCACAAATAGTGCTGCAGCCCCTAGAGGCCTTCCCTGGTCACAAGGCCCTGGGTACCTATGGTACCATTTACCAGGGGCTGACATGTGGCCAGGGTTTGCCAATTTGGGTTTTAGGTTGGGAACATAGGCCCTGGGCACCTGATTGGCAGGAGTCCAGGGCACACTCAGTCAAAGTACATTCAGCAATTCAGCAAAAAGTGGGGGCATACCATGCAAGAAAGATGGCACTTTCTCACAGGAGCGATGAAAGGAACTTCGGGGAGCTTGCGATTGCAAAGCTCACATTGATTTGGCAGTGTCTGTATCTTTTTTCATTTTCTCCAAAGATGAATCTACACTAGGCCCAAATAAGTGTTCGTGGTCAAACGGTTGGTTTAATATGGTAGTTTAGACTTCGAGTTTGAAGCCTGAAATGCGTAGCCACGCATGTGTGCGTAAAAGGACACTGGTATTAATAGCTCGGGATGCTGTGTCTGCAGCATCCAGAGCGCAACGAATGGAGGAATTAGTTATGAGTTTGCCTTCCTGGATGAGATAATTGGCTCTTGTTTTATATTGATCTGGAAGGTGTTGTAGTAGGGTCTCTAGCTCGGCATAGTGGGCCCTATCATACCTAGCCAACAAAGCCTGTGTGTTGGAAATTCTCCATATGTTGGCTGCTTGGGACACTGTTCTTTTACCAGATGCGTCCAATAATTTTGACTCCTTATGAGGTGAAGCATCTCCTGTAGTTTGGGAGTAAGCCCACTTCCTGGCGTTGGAGACTACTAAGGAATCCAAGGGTAGCTGCCCTTTATTGTAAACAGGGACAGTTGCGGCAGATTTGTACTTCTTTTCCACCCTGGGGTTAATGGCTCTGGCCCTTACAGGATCTTTAAACCCTTCAGGAGCGTGTTTGATTACCCCTTTTAGCATTGGGAGAATGGAAGTGGACCTTTGAGATGGAGCAAAAGTGTCCATTAGGAAATCCTCTTTTACAGGATCTGTGTGCAAATTCACACCGTGGTATTCTGCAGCTCTGTGTATGAGCTGAGTGAACCCTATAATGTCCTCTGGAGGGGATGGACTAGATGGGTAGATGCCATCTTGTGGTGCATTAGGGACATCGGGTGTGCCATAATCTTCCCATGGGTCCTCTTGGGTGTTAGGGTGACTAGGTTCCCCTAAAGGGTCATTATCCCCTAAAGGGTCATTATCCCGGAGGTGTCCTCATCCTCCTGTGGCGGAGGAGATTGTGAGGGTACTGGAGATGGGATAGGAGAGATGTGGAGTGGAGGTAGTGGTGGAATTCTCAAAGGAGAAGTGGCAATGTCTCTTTTTTGGGTGTGAAGCTGGAACAGGCTTGTCCAGTTTCCTTTTTCTGGAAGGACTAAGTATAAGTTGACCTGTCTTTGGGTCTCTAGAGTTTTTGGGTTGGATCATGCCGAAAAAGCTCCTCCTCAAGAGTGTTTCTGTGCCGATTTTTTCGGGTCCGATTGTTTGAGAGTCACGAGTTTTGGAGTGGTTTTCTGCTCCTTAGGCTTCGAATTGGGAGTTTTCCTGGGTTCTGGGGTTTTCGGAACCGACTGTTTCTTTGGTTCCGTTGATTTTTTCGGACCTGAAGGTTGAGCGCCAGTGGTCTTTGGAGCCGGTTGCTTGCTTGGTTCCGATGATTTTTTCAGAAGATTGAGCATCAGTCTTTGGAACCTGTTTGGCTGGGTCCGACGATTTTTTCGGAGCCAAGACGTCGGTACCAGCGGATTTCGGTGCCGAAGGCGCCAATGTGGAACCAGGTGTCGGTGCGGATGAAGACAGTGGTTTCTTCTTTGGTGCCAGGAATGGGTTTTCGGTACCGACAGTAGGCTGACTCGATCCCAAGTGGCCTGAAGGATTATGTATCGACTTCTTTGCCGAGCTCGAAGGCGGGGCGTGGGAAGTTTTGTCCTGGTGTGCACCTAGGCCTGAAGGTGTGGCTGAAGCCTTCTTGTGAATGGGTGTGTGGGAGAGGTCGACGTCAGTACTTACGACCCGCTGCCCTGGAGTGATGTCTACGACGTCGGAGGCGCTAATGTTGCCCTCTTCGGTCTGCTCCGGTACATTGATGCCTTCTTGGAAGATATCGTCCGATATCGATGTTGAAGGTCGAGCCATGCTTCTTTGAGCTCGACGACCCCGAATTGTCTTCTTGGAGCGGAAAGAGGCACAAGCTGAACAGTCTTGTCCGGGCTCAACACCAGATGGCGATCTATGCACAGTGTATGATCTGCAGCTCATATGCCTCGAACTTTTTAGCTCAATATTTACCTGGTTAACCGCAATATTGTTTTCCCCCTAGGATAACATTGACAGTGTGAAAAGGTTTACAAGTGACGATTTTTGAAAGTGAAAAGTATTTTTAATTAAAAATATACTAACCTTATTACCAAGACCTGGGTCTGAAAATAAAGTACAAAGTGTAATTTGATAAAATTGGCCTGGATCCCCTTCTTGAGTCGTGTGTCCTTTATTGATTGTGTGTGTGCAATAAATGCATTACACTCACACACACTACCACTAATAGAGCACTTTGGGTTTTGCATGGAGTCCTGTACACATCTGGGAACTCCTGGACTCTAGGCACATTACCACTTTGTGGCAATAGCAAATACAAAGCCAGCTTCCTACAGAAGCACTGCTGCTTAAAGACGCATTGAATTGAACTATTTACTTACCTGTAAAAATTAATATCTGCAAAAGTACTTACTTGATAACGAAGATCTTGGTATCAGAATTTATATTTAAAAAGTTATTTTTCTAAATTGGTCTCAGATTTACTCTTCGGTGTGTGTCTCATTTATTGCCTTGAGAGTACAAAAAATGCTTGGAACTACCCTCTGATAAGCCTAACTGTTCACCCACACTACCACAAAAGAGAGCATTTGGGCTACCATTTTTGCCTCTGTAAACCAATTGAGGTTTGCCTGTATTCTTTACACAGTGTGCCATCTTCTGGCCCACTATATAAAGAACCAGCTTCCTACAACTTTTTTTTTTTATTCTAAGAAGTTAAGAAACAAATGCTCTGCCACAGGGGTGTACTAACACCCCAGCACTGAAAAGGAGAATTGAGATGACAGTTGTGAAAGAGCAATCTGTAAAAATGCACTCACCTGGAGCGTGACCTGTGATGCCGCCGAGATCTGGAATGAGGAGGTGAATGTGACCGTGACCTTGACCTGGACTTAGAACAAGATCGAGATCTGGCCCGGGGTTTCTTCTCCTTCTCTTTTTTAATACTTTGCTCTGGGGATGGTTCTTGCTTGATGTCTGGGGTAGGTTCATGTTTCATAACTTTAATAATGTCACTGAAAATTTGAAAGCTAGATTTCAGTTTAAAGAAGGAAAATATAGTCGTCTTCATACTTCTAATCAGGAATCGTACAGTTCATTTAACTTTGTTTCTTTCATACACAGTTCTATCACTACCAGCTAAGGAAAATGAAGCATGCTAACATTGTGGTCCCTACAAACTAATACAAATAAGTTAAACAAATGTGTACAAGAATGTTACAAAAACAAACAAAAGTATCATATTTAGTCATTTCACTTCACAGAGCCAGATCCATCCAAACCTGAGAAACTATCAGATTAGATCCTTTAATCAGGAAATATCTTGGCAGGTGTTTAACACAATACTAAACAGGGAGGCTGCCTACACCAAAATAGAGCTTGCTTAATAACAAAGTTTAGAAACTTCACAGAACGTATGAGTACATTTAGGTGTTTCAAGCCCAATGTGAGAAAGGGGCACTTTTAACATGGGTAGTCCCCACGTTTTGCCTGGACATTCATGTGATTTTGACTGTAGTGCACAGGGTCCCTGCCAACCAGGTCCCCAGTGTGAGAAAGTGCAATCTTTCTTGCATGGTAAGCACCCACTTTTTGCTGAATTGCTGAATGTACTTTGACTGAGTGTGCCCTGGACTCCTGCCAATCAGGTGCCCAGGGCCTATGTTCCTTCCCTAAAACACACAAAACCCAAATTGGCAAACCCTGGCCACATGTCAGCTCCTGGTAAATGGTACCCTAGGTACCCAGGGCCTTGTGACCAGGGAAGGCCTCTAAGGGCAGCAGCACTCATTGTGCCACCCTTAGAGGCCCTGTACCCTTACACACACACACTGCCTTTGCAGGCTGAGTGTCTGGGTGCAAGACAAAACAAAGTCGACATGACATATCCCTGTGTGCCATGCACATCACCTACACTGAAATGGCATACATCAGCCACCCCTCTAGCTGGGTGCCTTATGCCAATGGTGTGGGCACAGGAGCAGGAGCCCTGTGCCCCTACAGTACCCAGGTCCATTCCTGAGCACTGTAAGTGCAGTGCTGCCATTTAGGAGTACATGGTGCTACCCACTATTATATCGGATCATGCACCCATTATGTTCTCGGTTTTTATTAATAGTATTTTAAACACGGCATCACCTAGATGGACTTTAAAAAGGTCTGCATTACATAGTCAAGATATAGTTACATCTGTTAGAATATCTATAGACAATTACTTTACTGACAATGTTGGCTCTACTCTCCCCGAGTAAGTATGGGACGCCTGGAAAGCACACATAAGGTCATCTTCATAGTCTAATTTGTTCGGAAAATAGGGAGGAGGCGAGGAAGTTTTAAACTCTAGAGCAGTGTTTCCGAAACTGTGGTCCGGGGACCCCCAGGGGTCCCTGGCATTTTCCCAGGGGGTCCGCAGGCAGCAGCTTAAAAAGCACTGCGCTTGTATAATTAGCAGTTTTCCAGCAACAATAAAAGTGTCAAGATAACACCAGTGATTAATGTACCTGCTGGAGAGAGAGATGAGTTTTGTCCTGTGGCAGCTTTGAGTTATCTAATGTAGCACAGAGGGTTAATATGCCTATTGCAAAGAATGTGTACCATGCATTTTAAATACAGTATTTTATGTGCATAGGTGAGTGGGTTACTGCTTTTGTCACAAAGATTATTTTGTTACTGTGCAGTACATAAGTGACAACCATAATCTAGCACAGTGACCTAAAAACTGTCATCATAGAGCTGCTTGCAAACTGCATGGTACAAGTTAGTAATTTATGTTTTTTCCCTGTCTTTCGTTATCCTGATGCTGCTAAAAAAGTTTACCAGGGTGGAAATACATTTTTATTGTTAAAGTCAATGCTAACCACTGTCTTATGTTCTGAATCCCAAGTTTTTTGTGCTTCTCCAGACCAAGCACTCATTAAAAATGCCTACCAGTATAAATGACATGTGAATCCTCACCTTGTAGTCCCCTTTGCCTTATGTAACATTTTCTATACACTGAGTTTCACTTATGATTAATTGTCTCTATATGTGTGTGATGTAAAGTGATAAACGTGTTGTAGACTGCACCATTGTTTCCTACATTTCTTTGGGGGTAGAGCCTCCCAAAGCCCCCTTTGTAGTGGTCAGGCACATTCAATGCACTTGGTGTGCACCGTATGGGGACTGGTCTGAAAACATTTGCCAGGGCTGCTTTGGGTTTCCAGTCTGGCCCTGGCAGGAGTAGGAGCCTCGTACTGCGAAATAAAACCAACCATTTAAAAGTTAGTCACAGAGATGCAGCACCAACCTTCCCATTAAAATTTTAGTTTTTTGCAAATTCTTTCAATATAAAATACTAAGGGGGATATTTACAAAAGAAGTGGTGGAGCGTGTCGTTAGCCTCTGTGGCTTAACGACACGTGCCGCCACTTCAGAAACGCTGTGCTGCACCATATTTACAAGAATATAGTGCAGCCCTACATTTTGCCCTGTGCTGGTGCTATACTTAGCAGTGTAGTGCCAATGCAAGCACCCTTGCAACACAGTGCAAGGGTGTCTGCGTGAAGGGGAAGATTGTTTATGTAAAGGAAGGTCACCCCTTCCTGCACGTAAACAATCTTGAAATGGGGTTTTGTCACTTGTATGTGTGCTGCTTAATACAGCACACATGGAAGTTACAAAATGCCATTTTTTTTAATGATTGTTTATGTGCAGGAAGGGTCACCTTCCTGAACATAAATAATGCAAGGCGTTTTGCTTTTTCCATGTGTGCTGCACAAGGCTGCACACATGGTAAAAGCAAACATGAGGAGAAATAAAGCATTCCTCTTCGTTTCGCCAAGTTAAGATCTGGTTTTCCCTGGTGTTAATTTTGTTGCTGCCTTCTATTTACGCTGCCCCTGTAAATAGGGGGCAGCATCAAAATCAATGGGTTTTGCGGTGGAACGCCCACTGCAAAACCCACAATCCACCCCTTTCACGCTAAGCATTGCGCGAAAGGGGGCCTTCTTTACAAGGCAGCGTTAAGCCATGTTAAGTGGCTTACCGCTACCTTGTAAATAAGGCGAAGCCCCTATCGACATGCGAACGTTGCAAAAAGTTATGTTTCCATGGTGGTAGGAGTTTGTAAATATGCTCCTAAAATCCTTAGTAATTCGAGTATTTGTTTTGTGTGCACACATGTGTTTATTTTTTTCGAATTACTGTTCCAACGTTTGAAATTTAAATCATGCAAATTGCTTGGGGGTCCCCGACTTCCATTGGTGACTCAGTGGGGTCCTCAGGAGTCAAAAGTTTGGGAACCACTGCTCTAGAGAATAAAATAATCTCGCTAGAGAATGCTCGACTGGGTACTCAACAATTAAATCTAACACGGTTACTAGACTAGTTGGAACTCCTCAGATTAGAATATAGAGGGCTATTAGATCAAAAAATTAAGGCTCAATGGGACGTTCATGCTATGGATAATTATGAGTACGGTGAGAGAGCCGGTGCAGTTCTGGCAAGTAAGAATAGAGCGGACCGGGTGCGGACAACATATATCGGTTAACGCTCGATGATCAGGGGAATATATCCTGCAAACAGAAAGATATGGAAGATCATTTGCTTTCTATGTTTTCTAAACTCTACGAGGAAGAACCATCCTCCACACAGGAGAACTCTTTACGATGGTTGGAGAGTAAGGCCCTCCCCAGCTTGACTGATGAAGGCAGAACCATTCTTAATAGTCCTTTCACCGAGGAAGAGGTTAGGAATCATATTAAAAAATTAAAAAATAAAGCAGCAGGGCCTGATGCTCTCCCGGGTGAAATATATAAAATCTTCCAGGAGAGTCTGGTCCCAAGACTATGTGAACTATTTAACTATGTATATATTACAAAGGGTAGGATACCAGCATCCTGGAGGAAGTCTATCATTGTACTCATCTTACAGCCAGGGAAGGACTCCCTTAATGCAGACTCATACAGACCCATCTCCCTGCTAAACGCGGACGATAAAATCTTTACCAGTGTTTTGGCAGGGAGATTGGCTAAATTGGTTCCACAACTCATTAGTATGGACCAGAAAGGCTTTGTGCCCGGTAGATACATTCATGAGTTGAATCTGCAGTTGATAGGAAGCATAGATCTAGCGGTGACGCGGTCGGAGCCCTTGGCGGTAGCCGCATATGATGCGGCAAAGGCCTTCGACCGCGTCAACTGGGGATTCCTGTGGAATGTACTAAGGGTAATGGGTTTTGGTGAGACCTTTATCCAAACTATGAGAGGGTGTTATGAGGGTGCCTCGGCGGAAATTCTATTGAATGGTCTCCTAACATCAAGCTTCAATATAGGGAGGGGCACCAGGCAGGGGTGCCCCATCTCCCCTCTTCTTTTTGACATCTATATTGAGCCGTTGGCACAAGCACTTAGGACCGACGAGACAATTACACCCTTTAAATATAAGGATTACAGCTGTAAGCTAGCTTTATATGCTGATGATCTTTTGATTTATACCAGCAACCCCGCTGAAGTACTACCTAGGGTAGAGATGATAATGGCGGATTTCAGCCTCCACTCGGGATATCAAATAAACAATTCGAAAACAGAAATCATGTGTTGGGGGATTGATAATTGGGAAGGTCCTTGCAGCAGCCAGTTTAGATATCTGGGAATTATTATCACTCCAGATATTAATAACATAGTTTAAATCAACACAAAGAAATTATGTAAGGATATTGATCAGCTTTTTTCCAGATGGCAGAATCTTCCCCTTACAATATATGGCAGAGTCAACTTGGTTAAAATGGTCATTCTGCCTAAGTTGACTTATCTGTTTAACTCAATACCCCTTTTTTTTCCAGATAAAATTTTGGCGAATATTCAGGGAAAGATTGGCAGCTTTATTTGGGCTAAAAAAAACTCCAGGTTATCTTGGAAAAAGCTAAAAAGAAGACTATTAAAAGGGGGGCTAGCACTCCCAGATATAAATTGGTATGCTCTATCTTTCCAGCTGAAAAATATCAGGTGTCTTCTATCACGCCCCGATGATTCTAACTGGGGGAGAATCTTGAACATAATGGTAGGTCAAGAGGGAGGCGAGTCCGGGTTTTTATATAAATTTGGAGCACTAAAACTTTACTAAAAAGTACGTTTAAAGGTTTTTAAATCGGCTCTCATAGTTTGGAACAAAGTTAAAGGAAGATGGGGATCAAATACTATTCTGAGAGTGCCCCAATTTGGGAATCTCCAGGTCTGCCCCCATGTCTAAGGGATAGCCTGTCCTTTCCTATTAGGAGAGCAGGAATAAACATATGGTCTGATTTGATAACATCAGAGGGGTTCCTTCCGTGGGAGGTACTGTGATCTAGGATAGGAGATTCCCTCTCTAGATTTAAATACATCCAACTCTGCTCCTGGTTCAAGGCCGAGAAAGAGAACATCGGAGGTAACTGGGAAATCGAGTGTGCTCTCCTATTTCCAGGGCTTAGGAAGAAGGAAGTTGGGCTCTGGTATAGGAAAATGTTGAAAGCAGAGGAAGTGCAGTCCCCTCCACTAAATCGGGTTTGGAACTCTACGAGGCTGGAGGCAGATTCAGCTACCTTGTACGATCATTCTTTCAAAGTATTCTATGAATATGTTAGGACTGTTTCTCTTAAAAATTATCATTTTTATACTATAAACAGGCTATATTACACACCAAAAAAACTAGCGAAGTTTGTAAACCCATCCCCTCTTTGCCCAAGATGTGGGCTCATAGAAGCGGATGATATTCATATTTTCTATGATTGTTCGGTAGTTGGCCCCTTCTGGGGTAGAGTGGAGAGGGCTATTGAGAGCATTTTTAAAATAAAGCTATGTTTGAACTTCGCTAGAGTTATGTTTGGCCTGGATGCAGAACTCATTGCTGAATTGAGGGAGACACAAGTTGCATTATTTTTTGTTTCATTTTGATTGCTCGAAGAGAAATATGTAAGATCTGGAAGGATGCCAGCCCTCCACTATATGAAAATTGGCTTCGAGCTACACTTAGAATTGCACGTCTAGCATCACTTTTAACTCACAATGTAAATATCACTGTGTGGAAACCCTTTATTGAATGGGGAATAGCAATGAGGCTGTAATAAAAATATGCAAGGTCCAATGATTACACCATGCCTTGGTATAAAAAAAGGCAGGCCGGGTTGGCCCCAGGCGAAAGCAAGAACTCTGGCCCGGGGAGCCCAGGACAAGATCAGGCCATAGGAGATAATTTGCACTTGTTAGTGGTGAGATGAGGACTAATAAAAAAATAAAAAGTACATGGTGCTGAGAGCTCGTCAAACACGAACTCCACAGCACCATAATGGCAACACTGAAGACTAAGAAGTTTGGTATCAAACTGCTCAGCATATTAAATGATGCCAGTGTGGGATTTAATGTACCAAGCACCCCAGAGGGCATCTTAGAGATGCCCCCTTAAACCTAACCTACAATCCACACCTGCTCTGAGGCTGCCTAGGCTGCCACACAGCAGACATGATGCTGGACCCCTGGGTGAGAGAGCCCCTGCTCTCCTGGGCCTGCAACAATGCACATCCTGGGCGAGGTGCTAAATCTCCTCCCCCAGGATGGGCAGGGGAAACTTCAAAGGCATGCCGCCTCTGTGAGCTTCCCCAGGCCACTGCAACCCCCCACTCTGGCGGGAAGCTTTGGCCGGAAACCCCAAATAAGGACAGGGGATGTGCCAGCCTGCCAAACCCACCCCTCAGGTGGGGGAGGCGAGGTGAAGCACATCTCCGGGCTCTCGCCATCTTGAAGATGGGGAGCCCTGCCCAATCAGGACTAGGCTACTGTCCCCCTCCCACAGGAGAGAGGCAGGATAGGGGTGTACCCACCCCAGGACAGGGACCCATTGGTCCCTGCCCTTCACCTACCTGCAACGCCCCTAAATCTAGTATTTAGGGGCACCCTGAACCTTCCTTCCCCAGATCCCAGATTCCAAAATACAAAGAAGAGCAAGAAGAAAGAAGACCTGCCCTGCAGCTGCTAAGAAGAGGAAGACACCAACTGCTTTGGCCCCAGCCCTACCGGCCTGTCGACCCTCGAAACTGCTCCTGCTCCAACCCGGCATCTCTTGTGGCCAGCAACCTCACAAACCCCGGAGGACCTGGCTACCTTTTGGCTCTAAGCCCCTGGGACTCCCATGAGTAGAGGCTCTACTCGAAAACCTACCTCTAATCCCTGGCAGCAGCCAGGAACCGCGAACCCAGCACACTCTGCACCAGCCAAGCCTGGCCAGTGCCGGAGTGAACAAAGACCACGAGGACGACCCCACAGCGACTGTGACCCCGAGTCCGGCACCCAAGGACCTCCCTCGACACTCCTGAAGAAGCCTGCAGCCTCAGAACAAGGTGCCCCTCATACCGCGATCAACAGAGGGTAAGATTTCCCGACACCAAAAGGCACCCCGCACGCGGCACCCCGCGGCCCCCTGTGCCCAATCCCGGGGTACCTACCTATCCTCCAACTACCCAACTTACCTCTCGAAGTGGTGGTGGCACCTGAGGAGTCCTCGTCCCCGAGCTTGCAGTCTTTTTCTAAACCGGAGATTTCCCATTGAAATCAATTGAGCGCCCAAAGGCTCAAAAGCACCCTGCACCCAGCCGCCCGGGTGGCCCTGGCAGTTCAACCTCTACACCTACCTACTTCCCCACTTTCCCTGAGTAAGTGACCAGGAGCCCAGCTCCCACAGCCGCGTGGCTTGCTAGTCAGCAGCCACGAACCAAGGCCCCCCCCCCCATCCCTCATAGGATAACATTGGGCCTAACTCTCTCTGCACCTGGCCGCCCTAGAGTCGCTGAGGGTGAACCATCTGTACCTACCTGACCCTGGGGGACCCCTGAGTCTATGCCCAGAACCTCAACTCTGCCAGTCGAGTACTTAACTTTAAACCGATAACTATTTTCTTCATAGGGTAACATTGACTGGCTTTTTCCTGAAATTTCTTCTAAGTGTGAACTTTTCAAATCTTAAAATATTCACCAAAAATCAGCCGAGTAACGAAAACGAAAATACTCACCTGCTCTTAGGTGAGCTCCCAGTGATGGATCTTGGTGCCCAGCACTGACTCTGAAAAATACTTACAACTGTACTTACCCGTAACCCGATTTTCTTCTATAGGAAATCATTGACTGTTTTTCTGTGAAATTTCTTCTAAGTGTCAATTTCTGCAATCTTTAAATATTCTTTAAAAATCATATAAACTCTGAAAACGTAATTACTTACCTATTTTGGATAAAGGTCCCAGTACTGAGTCTAGGCACCCAGTACTGGATTACAAAAGTAACGAGAACATACTGTACCTGCAACTTGAATTTTCTTCCATAGGGAATCATTGACTGTTTTCTTTGAAATATTTTTTTGTGTGTCAACTTATAAAATAGCTAAATATTGTTTAAAAATCATCACAGTAATTAAGTCGACTTTCATCACTTGATTCCTAGTACTGACTGTAGGAAAGTGGGTTTTTGTTGCAGTAACCCCCCCCCCCCTTTTTTGCCTAATAGCTGATGCACTTTTCCTTGTTGTGCCCTGGGTTCCTGCCAATCAGGTGCCCAGGGCCTGTGTTCCTTCCCTAAAAACTGCCTCACAGACAAAACCCAAATTGGCAAACCCTGGCCACATGTCAGCCCCTGGTAAATGGTACCCTAGGTACCCAGGGCCTTGTGACCAGGGAAGGCCTCTAAGGGCCGCAGCACTTATTGTGCCACCCTTACAGGCCCTGTACCCTAACACACCCACACTGCTCTTGCAGGCTGAGTGTCAGGGTGCAAGACAAAACAGAGAGTCGACATGGCACACATCCCTGTATGCCATGTCCACACCTACACTGCCATGGCATACATCAGCCACCCCTCTAGCTGGGTGCCCTATGCCAATGGTGTGGGCACAGGAGCAGGAGCCCCTACAGTACCCAGGTCCATTCCTGGGCTCTGTAAGTGCAGTGCTGCCCTTTAAGAGTACATGGTGCTGGGAGCTCGTCAAACACGAACTCCACAGCACCATAAAGGCAGCCCTGAAGACTGAGGAGTTTGGTATCAAACTTCTCAGCACGTTAAACCCACACTGATGCCAGTGAGGGATTTAATGTGCCAAGCACCCCAGAGGGCATCTTAGAGATGCCGTCTAAAACCTAACCTACAATCCACGTCTGTGCTGAGGCTGCCTAGGCTGCCACACACCAGACATGTTGCTGGACCCCTGGGTAGGAGAGCCCCTGCTCTCCTGGGCCTGCAACAATGCACATCCTGGGCGAGGTGCTAAATCTCCTCCCCCAGGATGGGCAGGGGGAAGCTTCAAAGGCATGCCGCCTCTGTGAGTTTCCCCAGGCCACGGCAACCCCCCACTCTGGCGGGAAGCTTTGCCGGAAACCCCAAATAAGGACAAGGAATGTGCCAGCCTGACAACCCCACCCCTCAGGTGGGGGAGGCGAGGTGAAGCACAACCCCAGGCTCTCGCCATCTTGAAGATGGGAAGCCCTACCCAATCAGGATTAGGCTACTGCCCCCCTCCCACAGGAGAGAGGCAGGATAGGGGGTGTACCCACCCAAGGACAGGGACCCATTGGTCCCTGCCCTGCACCTACCTGTAACGCCCCTAAATCTAGTATTTAGAGGCACCCTGAACCTTCCTTACCCAGATCCCAGATTCGAAACTACAAGAAGAGCAAGAAGAACAAAGACCTGCCCTGCAGCTGCTAAAAAGAGGAAGACACCAACTGCTTTGGCCCCAGCCCTACCGGCCTGTCGACCCTCGAACCTGCTCCTGCTCCAGCGCAGCATCTCTTGTGGCCAGCAACCTCAGAAACCCCGGAGGACCTGGCTACCTTTGAACTCTGATCCCCTGGGACTCCCATGAGTAGAGGCTCTACTCAGAACCTACCTTTCACCCCTGGCAGCAGCCCGGAACAGCGATCCCAGCCCACTCTGCACCCGCCAAGCCTGGCCGGCGCCGGAGTGAACTAAACCCACGAGGACGACCCAGAGGCGACTGTGACCCCGAGTCCGGCACCCAAGGACCCCCCTCGACAATCCTGGAGAAGCCTGCAGCCTCATAACAGAGTGCCACCCCAACCGCGATCAAGAGAGGGTAAGATTTCCCGACACCAAAAGGCACCCCTGCACCCGGCGCCCCACGGCCCTCTGTGCCCAATCCAGGGGTACCTACCTATTCTCCAACTACCCAACTTACCTCTCGAAGTGGTGGTGGCACCTGAAGAGTCCTCGTCCCGGAGCCTGCAGCCTTTTTCCAAACCGGAGATTTCCCATAGAAAGCCATTGAGCGCCCGACGGCTCAAAAGCACCCTGCACCAAGCCGCCCGAGTGGCCCTGGCAGTGAAAACTCTACTCTAACCTACTTCCCCACTTGCCCTGAGTAAGTGACCAGGAGCCCAGCTCCCACAGCCGCGTGGCTTGCCAGACAGCAGCCACCAACCAAGGCCCCCCCCTATCCCTCGTAGGATAACATTGGGCCTAACTCTCTCTGCACCCGGCCGTCCTGAAACCGCTGAGGGTGAACTTACTGTACCTACCTGACACTGGGGGACCCCTGAGTCTATGCCTAGAACCTCAACTCTGCCAGTCGAGTACTTACCCTTAAACCGCTAACTTCATTTTCCTCATAGGGTAACATTGACTGGCTTTTTCCTGAAATTTCTTCTAAGTGTGGACTTTTCAAATCTTCAAATAATCACCAAAAATCAGCCGAGTGACAAAAACGAATTTACTCACCTGCTCTTAGGTGAGCTCCCAGTGCTGGATCTTGGTGCCCAGCACTGACTCTGAAAATTACCCACAACTATACTTACCTTTAACTCATTTTTCTTCCATAGGAAACCATTGACTGCTTTTCTGTGAAATTTCTTCTAAGTGTTGATTTCTGCAATTTCTAAATATTCCTCAAAAATCGTATAACATCTGAAAACGTAATTACTTACCTGTTTTGGATAAATGTCACAGTACTGAGTCTAGACACCCAGTACTGGATTACAAAAGTAACGATAACCTACTGTACCTGTAACCTATATTTCCTTCCATAGGGAATCTTTGCTCTGAAATATTTTCTAAGTGCTCACTTTTGAAATAGCTAAATATTAGTTAAAAATCATTACAGTACCCAAGTCGACTTTCAACAGCTGATTCTGAGAACTGACCCAGGACTGGATCTAGGATCCAAGCCTGGAATTACAAAAGTAATCTAAAAAGTAATCGGTTGCATATAATTTGAATTTATCATTGAGCTCAAAGTATTGTGTTTAGAAATAGAGTTGCCTACTGCAACTATTTGTAACTGTTTACTAAAAAGTCTATTGCATATACAAAAGTATTTTTATGAAACATCTCCTGTCGAGAAAGTATATTTTAAATCCAAGTGTTGGTTCTAAAATAAAACAAGCATATATTTTTTATATACAAACATTGGCCTAGAGTTCAGTTATTGAGTGTGTGGAACTATTTGCTGACTGAGTGTGTACAAAAAATGCTTTACCACTGTCCTCTGATACTGCCTTACTGCTCGACCAGGCTACCACTTTGGAGAGTAAGGTTATATCTAACTTTAACCTCTGTCAAACCGTGGGGGACTGTGGACTCTGTACATCCTGTACCTATTAGAGAACAGTATATACAGAGCCACTTTCTCACACTGACCCAGGACTGAATCTAGGATCCAGTCCTGGAATTCCAAAAGTAATCCTAAAAGTAATCTGCTGCAAATAACTTGAAATTTCCATTGAGCTCAATGCATTGTTGTGTTTAAAATAGAGTTGCCTATTGCAACCACTTGTAACTGTTTACAAAAGTCAATTGCATATTGCAAAAGTATTTATATAAAACATCTCATTCTGAGAAAGTATATTTTAAATCCAATTGTTGGTTCTAAAATAAAACAAGCATATATTTTATATATAAACCATTGGCCTAGAGTTCAGTTATTGAGTGTGTGAGACCATTTGCTGACTGAGTGTGTACAACAAATGCTTTACACTGTCCTCTGATACTGCCTTACTGCTCGACCAAGCTACCACTTTAGAGAGTAAGGTTATACCTAACTTTAGCCTCTGTCAAACCCTGGGGGAATGTGGACTCTGTACACCCTGTACCTATTAAGGAACAGTATATACAGAGCCCCTTTCTCACACCCTGTGCCAGTGCTTCTTCCCTTTTAACATATCCACAATTCGTGTTTTGCCCTTTGTAGGAAGCTGGCTCTCTATATACCTTATCAAAGTGAGCTATAGTGTGCACAGAGTCCAGTGGAACCCCAATTACAGGTAAGTTACTTTTGAGATTACTTTTCTTACACAGTGTAGTATGCCTGGATACTACGTAGTATACCTGGATACTACACTGGGACATTTCCTGTAAACAGTTCAGTAAAATCGTTTTTGTTAGATAGTACAATTTTAAAGAATTTCTTTAGGTTTTCAAACTCCACACTTAGAAACATTACCAAGAAAAACAGGAAATGTTATTCTATGGAGAAAAATAATATCTGTTTTAGGGTAAGTATTCGTTAGAGGGAGTTGAGGTTCTGGGGGTAGACTCAGTGGTCCCCCAGGGTCAGGGATGCACTCTCATTACACCCTCAGCGGCACTAGGGTGGCCGGGTGCAGAGTGTGGAGGCCCAATGTTATCCAAGGAGGGATAGGGGGCCTCCAGTTGGGGTCTGCTGACGAGCAGGCCACCTGGTTATGGGAGCAAAACTCCTGGACTTTAGCTCAGGGCAAAAGGGGAAACAAAGCAGCACCAAAGGTGCACCCTCAGCTGCACTAGAACGGCCGGTTGCAGGGTGCTGTTTCGTCGTCTGGTGCGACCACAACTTCAAGAGGTAAGTTAGGATTTTGAGCGTTGGTTATGCACAGTCGGTTTGGCCACCCAAGGCTGTGGGTCGTCGAGTGCAGGGTTGCCTTTTAGGGTCGGATCTTCTTACCAGCTCCTGGTCCCGGTTGGGGGGACCTTCCGGATTTAGGCTACAGGCGTTGACTGGAAGCTTGAGGCAGGTCAGGTGTCACCAGATCTCGGGTCAGGATCGCCGGGGTGACCACCTCGTGGTGTTTGCCCACTTGAGCTCGGGCAGAGGACGGCAGGTGTAGTGTGGTGCAGATTCACGGTGTCCGGCCAGAGCCAAAGGTTGAAGATAAACAAATCCGGTGTTCACGGGACACACAGTCGTTGTGGTTGAAGGAAGGCAGGTCTTCCGGGGTTTTTGAGGTTGCTGGCTGCAGGACACACCGGGATTTCGCAGGAGCAGTTCGAGGTGGAGACAGGCCAGTAGGGCTGTGGCCAAGTCAGTGGGCTTCTTCCCCTGGTTAGCTTCAGCACGGCTGGTCAGTCCTTCTTTTCTTGTAGTTTCTTCTAGTCTGAGGAAGCAAGTTTCAGGGGTGCCCCGAAATACTAGATTTAGGGGCGTTACATGTAGGTAAAAAGGTTGGGACCAATGGGTCCCTTCCCTGGGATGGGTACACCCTATTATGCCACCCTCCAGTGGGAGAGGGGCATGAGCCTTTCCCTGGTTGGCTGCGTCCCCCCATCTGCAGGATGGGGGGGGGGGGGGGGGACTGATGTGCTTTACCTCGCCTCCCCCACCTGTGGAGTTGGCAGAGGTGGACACACCTCTCATCCTCATTTGTTATTCCCGGCGGCTCTCCCGCCCAAAGTGGGGGTCAGAACCAGTGGGGACAAGTTGCTGAAAGCAGCAAATGCCTGGAGAAGTTCACAAAGGCGGCCTTTGAAGAATCCCCTTCGTGGACCCTGCCCATCCTGGGGGAGGAGGATTGGCACCTTGTCCCGGGATATGCACTGTTTCAGGCCCCCGAGAGCAGAAGACGCTCGACCCAGGGTTCCAGAAACATGTCTGGTGGTGGCAGCTGAAAGCAGCCACTCAGCCTGGACACTAGTGGTAGGTCGTTTTTCAGGGGGCA
This sequence comes from Triturus cristatus, assembly GCF_964204655.1. NCBI lineage: Eukaryota > Metazoa > Chordata > Amphibia > Caudata > Salamandridae > Triturus > Triturus cristatus. Next base: position 343,341,792 of record NC_140584.1, read on the forward strand.
TCTCTAAGATGCCCTCTGTGTGAATTTTTCATTAAATCCCACACTGGCATCAGTGTGGGTTTAATGTGCTGAAACGTTTAATACCAAACTTCTCAGTTTTCAGTGTAGTCATTATGGTGCTGTGGAGTTCATAATGACAAACTCCCAGGCCCATATACTCTTATTGGCAGCACTGCACTTACAATGTTTAAGAATGGACTTGGACACTGTAGGGGTACAGGGCTCATTCACCTGTACCCCCACCACTGGTATAGTGCACCCATCTAGAGGGGTGACTGATCTATGCCAGGGCAGTGGGTTGTAGGCATTGTACACAGGGATGTGTGCCAGGTCGACTCTTAATTGTGTTCTGCACCAAAACACGCAGCCTATTAAGGCAGTGTGTGAGTGTGAAGGTACAGGACCTCTAAGGGTGGCACAATAAGTGCTGCACCCCTTAGAGTCCTTCTCTGGTCACAGTGCCCTGGGTAGCTGTGGTGCCATTTACCAGGGGGTGACCTGTGGCCAGAGATGCCAATGGGTTTTAGGCGTCAATGCAGTTTAAGGAAAGAACAGAGGCCCTGGGTACCTGGTTAGCAGGAGCCCAGTGCACACTCAGTCAAAATACATCAGCAATTCAGCAAAAAGTGGGGGCAACCATGCAGAAAGAGGTCACTTTCTCACACAACCTCCCTGTGAGAAAGTGGCTCTGTATATACTGTTCCTTAATAGGCACAGGGTGTACAGAGTCCACAGACCCCCAGGGTTTAACAGGAGGTTAAAGTTAGATATAACCTTACTCTCTAAAGTGGTAGCTTGGTCGAGCAGTAAGGCAGTATCAGAGGACAGTGTAAAGCATTTATTGTACACACTCAGTCAGCAAATGGTTCCACACACTCAATAACTAAACTCTAGGCCAATGGTTTATATATAAAAAAATATATGCTTGTTTTATTTTAGAACCAACACTTGGATTTAAAATATACTCTCTCAGAAGGAGATGTTTCATATAAATACTTATGCATATGCAATTAACTTTAGTAAACAGTTGCAAGTGGTTGCAGTAGGTAACTATTTTTAAACACAATACATTGAGCTCAATGGTAAAATCAAGTTATTTGCAACAGATTACTTTTTAGATTACTTTTGGAATTCCAGGACTGGATCCTAGATTCAGTCCTGGGTCAGTTCTCAGAATCAAGTGATGAAAGTCGACTTAAGTACTGTAATGATTTTTAACTAATATTTAGCAATTTTAAAAGTTGACACTTAGAAAATATTTCAGAGAAAACAATCAATGATTCCCTATGGAAGAAAATTCAGGTTATAGGTACAGTATGTTCTCGTTACCTTTGTAATCCAGTACTGGGTGCCTAGACTCAGTACTGGGACCTTTATCCAAAACAGGTAAGTAATTACGTTTTCAGCTATTATACGATATTTGAAGAATATTTAAAGATTGCAGAAATCGACACTTAGAAGAAATTTCACAGAAAAACAGTCAATGGTTTCCTACGGAAGAAAATTGAGTTAAGGGTAAGTACAGTTGTGGGTATTTTTCAGAGTCATTGCTGGGCACCTAGATCCAGCACTGGGAGCTCACCTAAGAGCAGGGGAGTAAATTCGTTTTTGTCACTCGGCTGATTTTTGGTGAATATTTGAAGATTTGAAAAGTCCACACTTAGAAGAAATTTCAGGAAAAAGCCAGTCAATGTTACCCTATGAGGAAAATCGAGTTTGCGGTTTAAGGGGAAGTACTCGACTGGCAGGGTTGAGGTTCTGGGCACAGACTCAGGGGTCTCCGAGGGTCAGGTAGGTACAGTTGGTTCACCCTCAGCGGCTCTAGGGCGGCCGGTTACAGAGAGAGTTAGGCCCAATGTTATCCTATGAGGGATAGGGGGGCCTTGTTTGGTGGCTGCTGACTGGCAGGCCACGCGGCTGTGGGAGCTAGGCTCCTGGTCACTTACGCAGGGCAAGTGGGGAAGTAGGTAGGTGTAGAGTTTTCAATGCCAGGGCCACTCGGGCGGCTGAGTGCAGAGGGCTTTTGAGCCGTCGGGCGCTCAATGGTTTTCAATGGGAAATCTCCGGTTTGGAAAAAGACTGCAAGCTCGGGGACGAGGACTCTTCAGGTGCCACCACCCCTTAGAGAGGTAAGTTGGGTAGTTGGAGGATAGGTAGGTACCCCGGGATTGGGCAGAGGGGGCCGTGGGGCGCCGCGTGCAGGGGTGCCTTTAGGTGTCGGGAAATCTTACCCTCTGTTGATCGCGGTTGGGGGGGCACCTTGTTCTGAGGCTGCAGGCTTCTTCAGGATTGTCGAGGGAGGTCCTTGGGTGCCGGACTCGGGGTCACAGTCGCCGTGGTGTCGTCCTCAGGGTCTTTGTTCACTCCGGCACTGGCCAGGCTTGGCTGGTGCAGAGTGCGCTGGGTTCGCGGTTCCGGGCTGCTGCCAGGGATTAGAAATAGGTTTTCGAGTAGAGCCTCTACTCATGGGAGTCCCAGGGGATTAGAGTTCAAAGGTAGCCAGGTCCTCCGGGGTTTCTGAGGTTGCTGGCCACAAGAGATGCCGGGTTTGGAGCAGGAGCAAGTCCGAGGTCGACAGGCCGGTAGGGCTGGGGCCAAAGCAGTTGGTGTATCCCTCTCCTTTGCAGCTGCAGGGCAGGTCTTCTTTTCTTCTCGCTCTTCTTGTAGTTTCGGAATCTGGAATCTGGGGAACGAAGGTTCAGGGTGCCCCTAAATACTAGATTTAGGGGCGTTACAGGTAGGTGAAGGCCAGGGACCAATGGTCCCTTGTCCTGGGGTGGGTACACCCCCTATCCTGCCCCTCTCCTGTGGGAGGGGGGCAGTAGCCTAATCCTGATAGGGTAGGGCCTCCCATCTTCAAGATGGCGAGAGCCCGGAGATGTGCTTCCTCTCGCCTCCCCCACCTGAGGGGTGGGGTTGGCAGGCTGGCACATCCCCTGTCCTTGTATGGGGTTTCCGGCCAAGCTTCCCGCCAGAGTGGGGGGTTGCAGTGGCCTGGGGAAACTCCTAGAGGCGGCAGGCCTTTGAAGCTTCCCTTTGCTCAGCCTGGGCAGCCTCAGAGCAGAAGTGGATTGTAGGTTAGTTGTAGGAGGGCATCTCTAAGATGCCCTCTGGGGTGCTTGGTACATTAAATCTCACACTGGCATCAGTGTGTGTTTAATGTGCTGAGAAGTTTGATACCAAACTTCCCAGTCTTTAGTGTTGCCATTATGGTGCTGTGGAGCTCGTGTTTGACGAGCTCTCAGCACCATGTACTCTTAAATGGCAGCACTGCACTTACAGTGCCCGGGAATGGACCTGGGTACTGTAGGGGCACAGGGCTCCTGCTCCTGTGCCCACACCATGGGCATAAGGCACCCAGCTAGAGGGGTGACTGACATATGCCTTGGCAGTGTGGGTGTTGGGCATGGCACACAGGGATGTGGACCATGTCGACTCTTCATTTTGTCCTGCACCCAGACACTCAGCCTGCAAAGGCAGTGTGTGTGTGTGTGTAAGGGTACAGGGCCTCTAAGGGTGGCACAAGGAGTGCTGCAGCTCTTAGAGGCCTTCCTTGGTCACAAGGCCCTGGTTACTTAGGGTACCATTTACCAGGGGCTGACATGTGGCCAGGGTTTGCCAATTTGGGTTTGGTTTGTTTTAGGGAAGGAACATAGGCCCTGGGCACCTGATTGGCAGGAGTCCAGGGCACACTCAGTCAAAGTACACTCAGCAATTCAGCAAAAAGTGGGGGAATACCATGCAAGAAAGATGGCACTTTCTCACACTTACCTGTTTTGGATAAAGGTCCCAGTACAGAGTCTAGGCACCCAGTACTGGATTACAAAAGTAACGAGAACATACTATACCTGCAACTTGAATTTTCTGCCATAGGGAATCATTGACTGTTTTCTATGAAATATTTTCTAAGTGTCAACTTTTAAAATAGCAAAATATGGTCTAAAAATCATCACAGTAATTAAATCGACTTATCACTTGATTCCAAGTACTGACCCAGGACTGAATCTAGGATCCAGTCCTGGAAATCCAAAAGTAATCCTAAAAGTAATCTGTTGCAAATAACTTGAAACTTCCTTTGAACTCAATGCATTATTGTGTTTAAAACTGTGTTGCCTATTGCAACCACTTGTAACTTTCTACAAAAGTCAATTGCATATTGCAAAAGTATTCATATAAAGTATCTCATTCTGAGAAAGTATATTTTAATACCGATTGTTGGTTCTAAAATAAAACAAGCATATATTTTTTATATATAAACCATTGGCCTAGAGTTCAGTTATTGAGTGTGTGAGACCACTTGCTGACTGAGTGTGTGCAACAAATGCTTTACACTGTCCTCTTATACTGCCTTACTGCTCGACCAAGCTACCACTTTAGAGAGTAAGGTTATATCTAACTTTAGCCTCTGCCAAACCTCTGGGGACTGTGGACTCTGCACACCCTGTACCTATTTGGGAACAGTATATACAGAGCCACTTTCTCACAGGTATTCTATTCATGGATAGTATTCCCAGGATCAAATCCAGTAACACATTTGTTTCAATTCTACAAAGAAGGTGATACACCTGAGGAATATATTCCTTTCGAGGATATTGAAATTCCACTAACATACCAGGAGCATGAGCTCTGGTTTAAAGGCGCCCTAAAACATTACAATCACATTACCAGGCTCGGTCCACTAGGTAGACCAGGAGCAACATGGCCGATTTTAGCCAGCTACACACCTGACCCGGACAAGGAATTACTTAATAACATACAAAAGCTAATAGAAATATACAGTTAAACCACAATTGTCTGAAAGTCCGATAACGTCTTTCCTAAAAACACTCCTACCTCTTCTAAAAAGAAGTGGGAAAATAGCAAACAGCATTCCAAAGAGAAGTGCTGTCAATCCCGAGGTAGGTCTCCTCAAAAGGAGCCCTTTGAAAGGAGGTACAACCTCAGGAATAGGGTTAATTTGAGAAAATCTGACAGATATCAAGATACTGATACACGTTCCTCTCGTACCTTTCAAATATCATCACAGACATCCGAAAGAAGAGGACGGTCAGAGAACAAAGAAGAAAGCGTGAAGTCCAAAGACGATCAACACGTTCAGAAAAACAGATAAAAACCTCAATTCTCCAAGAAGAAGTTAGCAGGTCTGAAGATCAGACATGCAGAGGATTCTGAGAACGCAATTCAAGAACGGAGAATGGGCTCAGACAATGCTGGACAGTGCAGCAGAAGTTACAGTAGCTCGCCAGAACCTGAAGGGGCTTCTGGAGACAGTGGACATGAATGAGGACAATCAAGATGAAACTGCAGACACCAGGGTTAGTTCTCCGTATAGGTTATAAGAAATAACACTCCGGATGGAGGGAGACATACCAAGAAAAGTGAAAGCTCTCTTTTGGGAGCATCTTTCAAGGGGTTATGATATACTTCTAGCAGAACGAGACTGGCCACCAGAATCTGTCAGGGAGTGCCCACATGGCGAAGTCATTATGCCAGCCTTCTCCAACGATGTTCCAATACATTTAAAATATACTTATGCCAGGAAATGGGCAGTGGCCCAGGCCCCTGCATTGTACAAGAATCATGTAGGATGGGAGGAGGACTCACCTCACCACAAAATCCAGTTAAAAAAAAAAAATCAACCAACTGCACAAAGACAGTACCCAGTTAAGCAAGAAGCTAAAAAACAAGTCAGGGAGATCTTAGATCAACTTGAATACCAGAGGGTGATTGAAACATGCACCTCAATGAACAATCCTTTGTTTCCTGTTTCCAAACCAGACACTACATACCGTCTAGTTTTGGATTACAGACACCTAAACTCATGTTGTAAAACATTTGCAGTGCAAAATGCACATAGTACAGCATTAATGTATAACATTGTGCGTAAAAAGTACAAAACCACATTCGACATTTCAAATTGTTTATTTTGTCAAAATATTGCACCTGAAAGTAGATATTTGAGCGCTTTCTCAATAATAGGAATCCAGGGTCAATTTTGTCGTCTGCCACAGGGGTTCAAGAACAGCCCGGGGTTATTCTCAGCAAGAGTAACAGAGTTACTACAAATTTATGATGACGAGGCATTGTCATATGTCGATGATATATATCTGATAGACGATGACCTGGACAGACACTTGAACAGGGTGAACACCATTATATTGGGCTTCGCCTCTGAGGGTTACAAATTCAACTTTGAAAAGTCCAGAATTGCCCATCTCAACGTTTTTTTCCTAGGATATGAACTTTCAAGTGAAGGCAAAAGCCTGGCAGACAACTTTTCAGAAACGTGTGCGCTGCTCCAACCTCCAAAAACACTGAAGAACTTACAGTCTATTCTAGGTTTCCTGAATTTTGGAAGAACATACATTCTAAACTACGCAGAGAGGGTTAAACCTCTCTACGAATTAATCAAACCTGATTTCAAAGCCACAACTTGGACACAAGGACACACAGAAATTCTGCGTTCACTTCAAACTGACATGTTAGCAACTAAACACTTGCAAAAGCGCTTAAACGTACGCAACTTGGTGATCCGAATCATTCGGAGTCAATGCGGATTCACCTACTTAACTTTTAACGAAGGTGAAAAAGTACCAACTGCATACAAATCACACTTGTATACACAAGCAGGAATGAAATTCACTTCTACCGAAAAAATTCTGACAGCAGTTCAAACCGCTGTAACAAAAGAAAGAGCCTTAGCACAGGAGAAACAAATTATGGTCGTAACTCCTGTATCAGCCTTAGAGACAGTTACTAAAGCTAGCATTCCTAATGCAAAAGCTTTACATCTGAGATGTTTACAATGGGTTAATTCTGATGCTGCAACTGATGTTTTTGATCCTTATTTGAAAACACAAGCATTCCTGCAATACGAACACGAATGTCCTCTGCCTACTAAAATTCTCCCTCTTGATCAGTACGACATTTATACTGACTGATCTGCACAACCCGCTACGGAGAGTAAGGAACATGCTACTTACCAGTATGCATCTGTTCTTGGCATGTAGAGCTGCAGATCTACACACTTTTGCATAGATCAGCATCTGGTGTTGGGCCCGGATGTTTGCAGTTTGTTTTTCCTCTTGGAAAGTCTTTGGAAGTCACGAGGTCGGTGACTCCTCCTTTGGTTCGTATTGCGCATGGGCTTCGACTCCATCCTCAGATTGTTTTTCGCCAGCAGGGAAAGATGGAGCGTAGTAATAATAGTAAAGAAACCCATGTGTGTTGTATCTAAATAAGATAGACTGGAACGGATACCGGTAGCCGGGGAGGCGGGTGGGCGTGTGTAGATCTGCAGCTATACATGCCAAGAACAGATGCATACTGGTAAGTAGCATATTCCGTTTGAGGCATATGAGCTGCAGATTACACACTTTTGCATAGACTATATAGCAGTACCCACCTTAGCGGCGACCACCGGTATCCGTTGCAGTGGTTTGGAACAGTGTTTTTAGTACAGCCTGGCCCACACTAGCTTGTTGCTTGGTTTGCACATCTACACAGTAATGTTTTGTGAAAGTGTGCGGTGTAGACCATGTTGCTGCTTTGCAGATATCATCTAATGGTATGTTCCCTAGAAAAGCCATAGAAGCCGCTATCTTCCGTGTAGAGTGGGCTTTAGGGGGAACAGATAGCGTTCGTTTTGCTTTGTGGTAGCAAATCTGTATGCATTTTACAATCCACCTAGCTATCCCTGATTTAGAGATGGGGTTGCCTTTATGTGGTGGAGAGAAAGAGACAAATAGCTGTTTGGTCTTTCTGAAAGGTTGTGTTCTTTGGATATAGTAAAGTAAGGCCCTTTTAACATCTAGTGTGTGTAGAGCCCTTTCTGCAACAGTTTGAGGTTGTGAGAAAAAAAACGGTAATTCTACCGATTGGTTTAGATGGAAGGGGGAAATGACTTTAGGTAGGAATTTTGGGTTGGTACGGAGAACAACCTTGTTCTGGTGCATTTGGAGAAAAGGTTCTTGTATGGTAAGTGCTTGTATCTCACTGACCCTTCTAAGGGAAGTGATGGCTACAAGAAAAGCTGTTTTCCATGTGAGAAATTGCACAGTTCGCATTTATGCAAAGGTTCGAAGGGCGGTCCCATTAGCCTTGTGAGAACTATATTGAAGTTCCACACAGGTGAAGGTGGTACTCTGGGGGTAATTATTAGTTTTAGGCCTTCCATGAAGGCTTTAATGGTAGGCACTCTGAAAAGTGATAGGTGCTGCCTGTTTTGTAGGTAAGCGGATATTGCTGCGAGGTGTAGCCGAATGGATGTATATGCTAGGTTACACCTTTGTAGATGGAGTAAGTAGCATATGATGTGTTGTATAGACACGTCTAGAGGATTGTGTTGTTATGGCAATAAACAACAAATCTTTTCCACTTGGCAGCGTAGCAGGCTCTATTGGTAAGGCGTCTAGCTTCTCCGATTACATTCATACAGTCCGGGGGAAGGTTAAGGTATCCGAATTCTAGGATCTCAGGAGCCAGATCGCAAGGTTGAGCTGAGCTGGGTCCGGGTGCCTGATCTCTCCATGGTTCTGGGTTAGGAGGCATGGTGAGAGGTGTAGCTTTTGGTGTGGTACTGCCGAGAGTTCCAGCAGTGTGGTGTACCACGGTTGTCTGGCCCATGTTGGAGCTACTAGGATCAGTGTGAGGGAATGCTGTTGTAGCTTTCGCACAACTAATGGAATTAGTGGGAGAGGTGGAAAGGCGTACGCAAATTTGTCTGACCAGTTCATCCATATCGCATTGCCTTTGGACAATGGGTGTGGGTATCTGGCGGCAAAACTTGGGCATTTTTTGTTTTCGTGGGTGGCAAAGAGGTCTATCTGCGGATGCCCCCACATTTGAAAGAACAGGTGAAGAACCTGCGGGTGAAGTTCCCACTCGTGGATCTGCTGCATCTGTCTGCTGAGCAGATCTGCCATGGTGTTTTGGACTCCTGGTACATGCTGGGCCAGGAGACAGATCTTGTGTGGAATTGCCCATCTCCATTTGCTCTGTGCTAGTTGAGAGAGCTGTGGAGAGTGTGTGCCGCCTTGTTTTTGAATGTAATACATGGCCGTCATGTTGTCTGTGCGAATGAGGACTGCCTTGCCTAAAATCTGTGTTTTAAAGGATTTTAGGGCTAGAAAGATTGCTAGTAACTCCAGATGGTTGATATGGAGTAACTTTTGTTGCGGCGTCCATGTGCCCTGCGCTGTGAGGTGTAATAGATGAGCTCCCCAGCCGAAGAGCGATGCGTCTGTTAGTATTATTTGTGGAACCGGGTCCAGGAACGGTCGACCTCTGGAAAGGTTTGTGGTGTTCCACCACTGCAGAGAGCGATGGGTGCGACCGTCTACCAACACCAGATCTGTCAGTTGCTCCTGGGCGTGGTTCCATTGGCGAGCTAAGCACTCTTGGAGTGGGCGCATCTGGAGTCTTGCGTGAGGCACTATGAAAATGCAAGAGGCCATCATCCCTATCAGTTGCATAAACACTCTTGCTGGAAGGGAGTGTTGAGGTATGAATCTTTGACGCAAAGCCTGAATGCTTGCAATCCTGGCTGAATTGGGGTAGGCTATGGCTTTTGAGGTATCTATGGTGGCACCGAGGTATTGCTTTATGTGGGATGGTGTTAGCTGGGACTTTTGGTGGTTCACCGTAAAGCCTAGCTGGTGAAGTAGTTGGATTGTAGTGGCGGTGTGGTGTACACATTGGTTGTAGGACGTGGCTTTTATCAGCCAGTCGTTCAAATATGGGAAGACGTGAATGTGCTGTCTTCTGAGGTGTGCCGCCACTACCACTAGGCACTTGGTGAATACCCATGGTGCTGTTGTGACCCCGAATGGGAGCACCTTGAACTGGTAGTGTTGCCCGTCCACTACAAATCTGAGGTACTTTGTGAGCATGGTGTACTGGAATGTGAAAGTATGCGTCTTTCAAGTCCAGTGTGGTGAGGAAGTCGTTCTGGGAGAGGAGCGGAAGCACCTGCTGAAGCGTTACCATGTGAAAATGGTCTGAATGTATGTATGTGTTTAGGGGCCGGAGATCTAGAATAGGCCGTAGAGTCTCGTCCCTTTTTGGTATTAGAAAAAATAGGGAGTAGACACCTAAATCTTGCTGATTGGCGGGAACTCGTTCTATTGCCTCTTTTTGTAGGAGGGAGATTACCTCCTGTTTTAGTAATGTGGAATGTTCTTGTGACATTGAGCGTTGCCTGGGTGGAATGTTTGGGGGGGTAGATGTCAATTCTAGGCAGTACCCTGAGCGAATAATTTGGGTCACCCATTTGTCTGAGGTGATGGTCTTTCAGACCTGAATTTTGTAGTCTGCCCCTGGAGGGGGGGGGGGGGGGGGGGAAGAGTCATTGGGTAGGCGGTGTGGCAGAGCGGGCGGTATTTGTTTTGCCTCTGCCTTTATTGTTATTGCCCCTATAGCCGCCTCTTTGATAACCCCTTGTGAAGGTGGACTGAGTAGGGGATTTGTAGGAAGTGGACGCGCTATCTGAGGAGTAGCCTCTAGCCGTACTCCGAAAGGAAGAGCGGCGAAAAGAGCGCCTAGGAGGGTGTGACTGCAGGGCTCCCATAGATTTCGCTGTATCAGTGTGCTTCTTCATTTTCACGAGGGCCTCATCTACCTTTGGGCCGAATAGGTGTTCTTGGTCAAAGGGATGATTTAGGATGGAGGCCTGTACCTCAGGTTTGAAACCGGATATTCTCAGCCAAGCATGGCGACGGAGGAGGACGCTAGTGTTAATGGCCCTGGAGGCTGTGTCTGCTGCATCTAAGGCACAGCGTATGGAGGTGTTAGTTATTATCTTACCCTCTTGAATTAATTCATTGGCACTATTTTTGTATCTTTCTGGGAGGTGGTGCATTATGGTTTCTAATTCATCATAAGGCGCCCTATCGTATCTGGCCAATAGCACTTGGGTGTTGGCGATACGCCATATATTGGCTGCCTGTGACGCAGTACGCTTTCCTGACGCATCCAGTAGCTTTGACTCCTTGTCAGGTGGTGGTGCTTCGCCTGACGCCTGGGAGTTTGACCTCTTCCGTGCAGTGGAAACCACTAGGGAATCTAGTGGTGCTGGCCCTTTGATATAGGCAGGATCTGTGGGGGCAGCTTTGTACTTTTTTTCTATGCGTGGGTTAATGACCCTAGCCCTGACTGGGTCCTTAAAAACCTCTGGCGCATGTTTTACCACCCCCTTGAGCAGAGGTAGTATGGAGGTAGACCTATGTGCGGTATCAAAGGTGTCGAGGAGGAAATCCTCCTCTACTGGGTCAGTGTGTAACTCTACCCCGTGATAATGTGCCGCTCTCTGAAGTAGGTGGTGGAAACCTAATGAGTCTTCCGGTGGAGATGGCCTGGAAGGGTAAAGGTCATCTTCTGGGACGTCTGGAATATCTGGATTATTGTAGTTGTCCCATGGGTCTGGGGATCCTGTAGGGGTGGGGTCTTGGGGCACATCCCCTGGATCGTGATATGGGTCCCCCTGATCATCATCGTTTGGAGACTGGGTCGGAGAGCGATGAGGTGGGGGTGGAGAAGGCGGAGGTGGAGAGGGTGGAGGAGGTGGGGAAAGCATTCTGAAAGGGGAGGTAGCAGAGTCCTTCCTCTTTGGAGGTGGAGGCGGAGCCGGTTTGTCCAAATGTCTCTTTTTGGAAGAAGGTGCCAAATGTCCAGTTTTTGGATCCTTGGTAAGAGTTTTTTTGCAAGGGATCCGGTGTAAACAGTTTCTGTGACCATGTTTGTTCCGTAGGCGCCGAAGTTTTCGGGGCCGATGACTTTTTAGGCTTGTCCGTGCCGTGCTTAGTACTGGGCTTGGGAACCTCCGTTTTCATGGTCGGTGCAGAGGTGGGCTTCGGCGTGGAAGTGTCGGTGCCGAGGGCCTTATGGGGTTTGGTCGGTACCGAAGATGACGTCGGTACAGAAAGGCTGGGTTTCGACACCGAGGACGTCGGTGCGGAGCTCGGTGTCGAGGTAGAGGCCGGTTTCTTTTTCGGTGCCGAAGTGTGCTTCTCGGCACCGCTGGAGGGCTGGCTCGAGCCCGAGCCGCCGGAAGGCTTATTTGGCTTCTTCACCAGGCCCGAAGGTGGGGTGTGTGAAGCAGTGTCTCTGGTCTTGCCTAGGCCCGGAGGCGAAGGAGTGACTGAAGCCTTTTTGGGTGTGGGCGCGGGTGTGGGAGGGGGTATAGTACTCACAACCCTCTGCGCCGGGGTGATGTCCTCCACATCTGAGTCGTCGGCTTCGGAAACACAGACGAGGTCCTCTTCGGTGTGCTGCTGTCCTGGATCTTCGATGTCACCCCCGAAGATGTCGACTGGAACGGAGGTAGAGGAGTGCGCCATGTTTCGTCTGGCTCTTCGATTTCGAATAGTCTTTTTCGATCTGAAAGACTTACAGGCCGGACAGTCTCGAGCCTCGTGTTCAGGGGAGAGGCAGAGGTTACACACCTCATGAAGATCGGTGTGGAGTAATTTGGACCCACATCGAGGGCACTTCTTGAAAGGAGTTCTTTCCATCAGCCGGGACCGGAGCTTGGGTAGGCCCGAAGGCCGTCGTCAACGACTGGAATCGAAGATGTGTCGATTGAGACGGTGATTGAGGAGATCTGGATCTGAACAATACCAAGATAAGCGAGGATTCCGCTTCGATCGTCTAACTGGAAATGTTCGGAACCGGAGCGCGAAGATTACATCCGAGCCAGATGGCGGAAAAAAACAATCTGAGGATGGAGCCGAAGCCCATGCGCAATACGATCCAAGGGAGGAGTCACAGACCTTGTGACTTCCAAAGACTTTCCAAGAGGAAAAACAAACTGCAAACATCCGGGCCCAACACCAGATGGCGATCTATGCAAAAGTGTGTAGATCTGCAGCTCATATGCCTCGAACACATGCTTTCTCCAGAACCTACGTTTGAAAACAATTTTAAACTCGAAAATATTTTTTTATGGCTGCTGTCAACTCTCAATGACTATTGATGTTAATTATTCTGTTCTTCAATCTGGTAACATGTATCTTCTGAGTGGCTTTAAATCTCTGGAATTCGACAATTGAGCAGAGTTATGCTTTCCACCTTAGAATCCATTTGTAGAAAGAAATAATCTAAAGCTGGCCACAGCAAAGTGGGGCATTATGAGCGTAGGCTCATTATTATAGTAAGGTATACTGGACTCTGTCTAAGATCAAAGAAAATATCATTTTTCATTACCAGCAAAAGTTTCTGGACTGAACCACTAGATGACGCACAAAGTAAATTATGTGAATCCAGAATAGGTTTACGCAGCAAAAATTAAAGATCTAAACTATTTACAGAAACACAACTCAAAAGTTCAATTTCAAAGATAATATTATCAAGAAGTGAAAGCCAACATGGTAATGTCTCTACAGATATATGCACATTTCCTTGATCAGATATGCCTAGTACTTGCCTGGTTGAAGTTGCTTCCTGAACAGAAGGCTCCCTTATTAACATAGAAGGCTCAGGCTCTGGCGGTTCTGGTTCTCTCTTTTCTGGCATAGGACTAGGACTGCGAGTCTTTGATCTGTGCCGAGGAGATCGTGAATGGCTGTGTTTTCTCTCTCTTCTTCCAGGTGATCGCCTCCGCGGGGAAGACGACCTAGATTTGCGTCTGAGTTAAACAGAAGTTCATTAACATTTAATCTCCAAGAAAAGCTAACAAACAAAAACACTCATGCAGTAATGATGCACTCTACGATCAGTATCAATGATGGCAAAAATTAGGAAAAGGCAATAAAACTGTTAGATTTTAACAGGCCTTTTGAACTTCACATGTTGTTAAAAACTACTATAACATTTATCCTCCACAAATTACAAGCAAAGAAGCCCAGTGACTGTTCAGTACTCGTAGCTGAGAGAGCCAAATGACAGGAGGCTTTCATTTTGCATCAAGCGCCTGAGCCACTGACAGGATCTTCAAAAAACCTTAGTATAACAGCTAGAATACGTAGTGCATAAAAACCAGACATGAGCACCTTGGCAATACAGGATTCAAAGACTAGCATCAGATGCAGAGAACACTTGAAAGTAAAATATTTGGTAGAGCAGAGTGGGGAAGTTCTGATAAGGCTCTATCACCTTTCCAGTGGGTGCAATGGTTTCCGACTTTTAAATCACAGAAACAATTAGGATACAAGAAATACTAACTAGAAAGGAAGGAAATTATTTAGCGCAATAAGTTACAATTACATCTGAACAACATTGGTTTGCTAAAAAGTATTTTTCTAGGCAAGGACGCCTACATTTCGGTCCAACTGAAAAATTCTACTCTTATTGACCAATGTATAATATTTTGGAGATCAATAAGGTCATGTAATAACGGTTTCAAGTCACCTTGAGGTTTTAGTGACACCAGGCCCAAATATCTGACAGCATAAACAAAATCTTTTCCATAGTTTGCTAAATTCAGTTACTATCTCAAGAAAAATAGCTACTTCTCCAGAATACCGGTAGACCAGATTAAGTGAAGGGGAGAAAAAGAAGAGTGAACAGGAGGGTGAATTAAGTAATCGAAGGAACCATCATCGCTATCATAATCATAGGCTAGATAAGTCAATGAGGGTTCTTAAGACCAAGTTACAAAACAGGGAATGCAATGACCTATCAGGATGTGTTTACATATTTTAAAAGTCAAGTTCTGCTGTTCGATAATTTTAAACATCAACTATCTGCATGTGCTATTTTTGAACATGCCACCTAGGCTGTAAACTGCAACGTCCATAAAATATCTTCTACTGACACAGCTTTGAAAGTGGTGTTGCAAATCCCTAGGAAAATTAGCATCTCTCAACATGCACAATGGTGGGCAGTGTGGAGCACCCAAGGAGTGAGCACTGCCTATAATGATCAGACTCCAAACAAATGGGATACACAAGACCCACATTGCTTAAAACTTCTGACCCGAGGCATTAGCTGGAGTATTGGAAGCAGACAAAAACAAAACCTCTTGACAAAAAAACTGGCGTTAAGAAACCTGAGCTCCACACATGTATGTCTAGCTCACTTTAATGGGGAGAAAGGAGGGGCACATTACACCTCAGTGTAACAGGGTATTGCTGCAATACCTCTCACTCCACAGCATTCAATGTCTAGAACATTATCATTCTGTAGAGCACATGGCTGTAAAGGAGGAGGAGGATACAATGTTTCTCATCACTGCTGGAAAGATGACAGTTGGTGACAGGTGAATCTTTAAAGTAGACTCAAAATCCAGCTAACATACAACCTTGTCAGATAAAAGATTCTAAAAACTCCATCATGGAAAATATCTTCCATTTCCCCCAAATGGACCACTTCACTTCGAGACAAAGTTTTTGTGATGGTGTCTAGCATGCTCTTACACCCATCTCAAAACAATGATAATTTGTTTTGCCTCTTGGACTGCATTCATGTCTCTGCAGCTGGTTTGAGATTTATAAATCTACATACAAAAATATCCATTTAGTGCACGTTAGATTCAAGAGGGAAGTCTTAAATTCACAAAATATGCTGGGCTCACTTTAGATTTCCCCTTGTGGCCAAGGTCCTAGAAACGTTAACGGCAACCTCGGATGCAGTTTTTTTTTTAAAAAGAGAAGACGACTCCGGATTTACCCCAGTGGACCTATGTAGGATCCATCACATAGGAATCTCTACCTGTGAGATTTAAAGTTAACTCACAAGCACCTAGAAGCACCAGTGACACTCTCAGTGCCACGTGTAAAACAGAAGGCCCCTGATGGTATTACCTCAAGTCCACAACATACAGGTTCCTGTAAAAATTATAGCAAGCTGGATAATATTTTGTCTGATTCCCCATCGTATATCCGCCATATTAATGATTTAAAGACATATGGTCCTGAAGAAGGTGGATTAAAATAATTTGGATCCATTGAAACGTACGTCAGCCTGTTAGATTTCCCAGCTGGCATCAGAACCATGGACAGTTATGAGGGACCCTCACCAGGAGTTCGCTTTGCATGCAGACTTGAGCTGGACTCTCAATGTTTTTTATGTGCGAATGTGTGTGTTTGGTATGTTAGGAAGAGATGGATGTGAGGTGTGATGTGAGGAGATCATGTTTGTTTCTCTAGATGGGGCTGTGACAAGTTAGGCTGGTTACAGATTTGCATCATGTTGAAACTGAATATGTAGTATTCATAAAGTGTACTGTATATATTGACACTATATATGCTTGATTTCTTTTTTTTCTTGTGATATTATAAGATAAATTCAACAAAAAAAAAAAAAAAATCCTATGTTTAAGGAACAAAGAAATTATTCTAAAAAAAAAAAAAACGTTAAATAAATGTACCTTTGCAGTATTTAATGATTGTCCCAGAGAAGGAAAGCCCAGCAAACTAAGTTTAGCTTTTGATGAATTGTAGAAGGTCGTGTGGGAGGTTCATTCCTAATTTATATTCCTATTTTCTCCCTTCTCCCAGACCTCAAAATTAATTTTAGGTGGTACCTTACACTATTGTATATTAACTAGCTTATGACAATATCACTAGGAGGGTTTGTGGGAAAAGGTTAACAAAACTTAAGAAAAAAACGTACCTTCTTGGACTTCTGGATCTTCTGTCCCAACCCCTCATTTCTCGATCTTCTTTGTCCTTTTTATCTTTCTCTTCATCTTGCTTCTTTAAAAAAGCCAGCTTTTCTTGCTCAATCTGCAAAAGGAGGATCACATACATAAATCTAGGGATAGACCATTTTAACAAATCAAACTTAATTACACTGGCCTGTTTATTAAGATTGAAAGATATACAATGGAAGGGAAAGTTAAGTAACAAAAGCAACACCACTGTGATTGGGAAACCGATTTAGTGATACCGGGGTCTTCAATTTTAGAAAATGGGACCAAATACCCATTTTTTCCATTGGAGATGTATAGGATGTGGTCGACTGAAGTTTTTCAAGCAACTGCAATGTAAAAGGGATAACTGGCAGTCCATTATGAATTTAGAAGTAAAGTGTATTTTTGTGAAATACATAAGGCCCAACACTGACCTACTCAGTTCTCCACCGGAGCATAAAGAGCTGTGCAGCAGCGAAGACTCAGACTAGCGACCTCCAGAACCCTGTGAGAACTTCCTACCTTCAAGAAAGGTTCCTAATCTCCAGCGGACAGAATAAACTCTACCCTTAGGAACCGCAAAACACGCCCCGGATCCACCTCTGCACCAGACTCCTACGGACCGAGTTCCAGAGGCCCACCGGTACTGCGAAGGTTCCCCAGCGCTTCGGAGCCGAAGTCTACAATGGGCTGACCCCTGCCTGAATCCTCCTCAACACCTGCCAGATAAGAGTTTTCCGACGCCCAAGAACACGCCTGCACCCAAAGTCCCTGGGACTTCGGGACCACAACCTTCAGTGTCCGTATGTCCCCTAGAATCTCTACTTACATGGGCATCTGTGGGATTTCTTCGCCCAGCCTCCTTGCCTGAGCCTGCCTTCAAGGCCGATCACCCCCATTGGTTAACATTGCGTACCCGACGCTGTGTTGGTACTCTGCCACCCTCCGCCCCATAGCCGCTGAGGGTGTGCTGCCTTTAACCCCCCTCCTGTACTTACCTTAACTCCAGGAAATCGACCCCGACAACGCTTTACTCAACTGTGAGCAGTGCGACTCAGAGTAACCTCAGTAAATACTAAAGAAAAATTTACCTGTCCTTCGGCCGGATCGCCCCGTTTTCTCGGCACCAATCCTGCATGGCGCCTGCTCATGCTCTCCTGCCAGGAACAGGAAGGAGGCAGCCTCCCTCCCCTAAACCAATCACAATGCTGCAATAGAAGCGTTGTGATTGGTGGGGACGCCGCCCAGCCAGGGGCTTACGGGGAGGCCATTTTCTCCATATATGCGGCATTACAGCCTGCATGAAGCAAGGGCAGGGAGCACATGACTGGTTTGGGCGACCCCAGAGGGCCCACCAAACCAGTCATGCGTGCTGAGGAGTGGTCACACCACTCCTCCCCTGCAGTGGCCTGCTCGCAGAGCAGACCCGCCCACCTGCAACAAAACCCTTTTGTTACACTTTCTCGCAGTGCGAGAAGCAGAAATATAAAATGGCAATAACCATTTTATGCTTCTGCTTCTCATACTGCGAGAAAGCAGTGGAGCGACGCTCCTCCGCCCTAGTGGAGGAGCCGCCCCTGCCCCAAAGTGGTAGCTGGGCTGAGCAGTTACGTATATAAGAGGGTAGTGTGAATGCATTTGGTGTACATATGTGAGAAAGTGGCTCTGTATATACTGTTCCCTAATAGGTAAAGGGTGTACAGAGTCCACAGTCCCCCAGGGTTTGACAGAGGTTAAAGTTAGATATAACCTTACTCTCTAAAGTGGTAGCTTGGTAGAGCAGTAAGGCAGTATCAGAGGACAGTGTAAAGCATTTGTTGTACACACTCGTCAGCAAATGGTCTCACACACTCAATAACTGAACTCTAGGCCAATGGTTTATATATAAATATATGCTTGTTTTATTTTAGAACCAACACTTGGAATTAAAATATACTTTCTCGACAGGAGATGTTTCATAAAAATACTTTTGTATATGCAATAGACTTTTTAGTAAACAGTTACAAGTAGTTGCAGTAGGCAACTCTATTTCTAAACACAACAATACATTGAGCTCAATGATAAATTCAAGTTATTTGCAACAGATTACTTTTTAGATTACTTTTGGAATTCCAGGACTGGATCCTAGATTCAGTCCTGGGTCAGTACTCAGAATCAAGTGATGAAAGTAGACTTAATTACTGTAATGATTTTTAAACTATATTTAGCTATTTTAAAAGTTGACACTTAGAAAATATTTCAAAGGAAACATGCAATGATTCCCTATGGAAGAAAATTCAGGTTACAGGTACAGTAGGTTCTCGTTACTTTTGTAATCCAGTACTGGGTGCCTAGGCTCAGTACTGGGACCTTTATCCAAAACAGGTAAGTAATTACGTTTTCAGATATTATATGATTTTTGAAGAATATTTAAAGATTGCAGAAATCGACACAGAAGAAATTTCACAGAAAAACAGTCAATAGATTCCTATGGAAGAAAATTGAGTTTAGGGTCAGTAAAGTTGTAAGTATTTTTCAGAGTCAGTGCTGGGCGCCAAGATCGAGCACTGGGAGCTCACCTAAGAACAGGTGAGTAATTTCGTTTGTTACTCGGCTGATTTTTGGTGAATATTTTAAGATTTGAAAAGTCCACACTTAGAAGAAATTTCAGGAAAAGGCCAGTCAATGTTACCCTATGAGGAAAATAGAGTTTGCGGTTTAAGGGTAAGTACTTGACTGGCAGCGTTGAGGCATAGACTCAGGGGTTCCCAGGGTCAGGTAGGTAAAGTTGGTTCACCCTCAGCGGCTCTAGGGCGGCCGGGTGCAGAGAGAGTTAGGCCCAATGTTATCCTATGAGGTATAGGGGGGCCTTGGTTGGTGGCTGCTGACTGGCAAGCCACGCGGCTGTGGGAGCAGAGCTCCTGGTCACTTACTCAGGGCAAGTGGGGAAGTGGGTAGGTGTAGAGTTTTCACTGCCAGGGCCACTCGGGCGGCTGGGTGCAGAGTGCTTTTGAGCCTTCGGGCGCTCAATTGATTTCAATGGGAAATCTCCGGTTTAGAAAAAGACTGCAAGCTCGGGGACGAGGACTCTTCAGGTGCCACCACCACTTCGAGAGGTAAGTTGGGTAGCTGGAGGATAGGTAGGTACCCCGGGATTGGGCACAGGGGGCCGTGGGGCGCCGCGTGCAGGGGCTCCTTTTGGTGTCGGGAAATCTTACCCTCTGTTGATCGCGGTTGGGGGGGGCACCTTGTTCTGAGGATGCAGGCATCTTCAGGAGTGTAGAGGGAGGTCCTTGGGTGCCGGACTTGGGGTCACAGTCGCCGTGGGGTCGTCCTCAGGGTCTTTTTTCACTCCGGCACTGGCCAGGCTTGGCTGGTGCAGTGTGTGCTGGGTTCGCGGTTCCGGGCTGCTGCCAGGGATTAGAGATAGGTTTTTGAGTAGAGCCTCTACTCATGGGAGTCCCAGGGGCTTAGAGCCAAAAGGTAGCCAGGTCCTCCGGGGTTGGTGAGGTTGCTGGCCACAAGAGGTGCCGGGTTGGAGCAGGAGCAGGTTCGAGGGTCGACAGGCCGGTAGGGCTGGGGGCAAAGCAGTTGGCGTCTTCCTCTTTTCAGCAGCTGCAGGGCAGATCATCTTTCTTCTTGCTCTTTGTAGTTTCGATTCTGGAATCTGGGGAAGGAAGGTTCAGGGTGCCCCTAAATACTAGATTTAGGGGCGTTACAGGTAGGTGAAGGGCAGGGACCAATGGGTCCCTGTCCTGGGGTGGGTACACCCCCTATCCTGCCTCTCTCCTGTGGGAGGGGGGCAGTAGCCTAGTCCTGATAGGGTAGGGCTCCCCATCTTCAAGATGGCGAGAGCCCGGAGATGTGCTTCACCTCGCCTCCCCCACCTGAGGGGTGGGGTTGGCAGGCTGGCACATCCCCTGTCCTTATTTGGGGTTTCCTGCCAAAGCTTCCCCCCAGAGTGGGGGTTGCAGGGGCCTGGGGCTCACAAAGGCGGCATGCCTTTGAAGCTTCCCCCTGCCCATCCTGGGGGAGGAGATTTAGCACCTCGCCCAGGATGTGCATTGTTGCAGGCCCAGGAGAGCAGGGGCTCTCCTACCCAGGGGTCCAGCAACATGTCTGCTGGGTGGCAGCCGAGGCAGCCTCAGAGCAGACGTGGATTGAAGGTTAGGTTTAAGGGGGCACCTCTAAGATGCCCTCTGGGGTGCTGGGTACATTAAATCCCACACTGGCATCAGTGTGGGTTTAATGTGCTGAGAAGTTGGATACCAAACTTCCCAGTCTTTAGTGTTGCCATTATGGTGCCATTATCGTGTTTGATGAGCTCTCAGCACCATGTACTCTTAAATGGCAGCACTGCACTTACAGTGCCCAGGAATGGACCTGGGTACTGTAGGGGCACAGGGCTCCTTCTCCTGTGCCCACACCATTGGCATAAGGCACCCAGCTAGAGGGGTGACTGATGTATGCCATGGCAGTGTAGGTGATGGGCATGGCACACAGGGATGTGTGCCACGTCGACTTGGTTTTTGTCTTGCACCCAAACACTCAGCCTGCAAAGGCAGTGTGTGTGTGTAAGGGTACAGGACCTCTAAGGGTGGCACAAGGAGTGCTGCAGCCCTTAGAGGCCTTCCCTGGTCACAAGGCCCTGGGTACCTAGGGTACCATTTACCAGGGGCTGACATGTGGCCAGGGTTTGTCAATTTGGGTTTGGTTTGTTTTAGGGAAGGAACATAGGCCCTGGGCACCTGATTGGCAGGAGTCCAGGGCACACTCCGTCAAAGTACATTCAGCAATTCAGCAAAAAGTGGGGGCATACCATGCAAGAAAGATGGCACTTTCTCACACCCTGGCAGTGACACCTCTACACCTACCTCGGGACGCTAGGTGGCGCGCGACTGGGATGGCCGCCGTTGGGTAAGGCTCCCAGACTGACTATAATATCCGTCATTTCTCCTACATTCCTGGCGCTTTTCTGCCCCGAAAAGCACGCGTGATGCAACATACACGGCTGGTGCATGTTCGGTGAGCCGTGAAGCGGAGAATAAGTGTACGCAGCGGTGTCAGTGGCGGAGGTGCAGCAGACCGGGAGCTCCATAGCAGAGGCCTGGAGCTGAGGCGGGGCCGCAGCGAGTACGAGAGCACCGGGGATCCCACGAGGCCGGCGGGCCGCGAGATCGTACTCGCGCTTGATCGTGGGTGCAGGAGCTGAAAGTCGACCCCGGTTGAACCCCCCCGCTCATCGTCACATCACCTGCGAAGGTACTCTCTGTGCAAAGTGAGGGGGAGAGCGAGAGAAACAATGTATTTATTTTTTTACCACCTGGATGCATGAGGAGGCCTGGAGCGGCAGGGAATCCCTGACAGCCGATCCGAACGGAGGGGACGCCGGGCTGGGTGCTTCCGCCAGCGCCTGAGGCGCTAATAACAGCAGTGGCGGTGTGTGGCTGGCGACTGGATGCATAACAGAGGATCTATCTTATATGGAGGCTGCGAGACTGGCACAGCAGTATTGTGTTGGATGCTGGAGGGCCCTGGCCTCGCCTGCCGCGCTGTAACATATCTCGATCTGCCTGACGACCCTGCCCTGGGCTAAGTACTGCTGGTAAGGCTGGCTGTGTGAGAGGTACTAGGAAAAGCGCAGTGGACATTTGAGCGAGAGTGGGACGAGCCAGCAGAGGACGCCTAGAGCATCCCAAGTGGGGAACATTGTGAATCACCGCGCGCCGGTGCCGAGGTGCTTCTCAGCTACGCAGAGAGACGTACAGAGATGGCATGGCCCCATAGATCCTTGCTGGCACGGAAGAGGAGGTAGGCAGAGCTGCACCCCGGGCCAGGTACTGTGGCTTGGCGCAAATGGTGACAGCATAGAAGTGTGGCTGTCAGTGCCATTGTACAAATAGCGGCTCAGTCGTGTGGCTACATAAGCAAGCTGCGGACAAGCAGGCACCTAAAACTGGGGGCATTGGGCCACATCGCTGATTGGAGGGCCCCTACTGCTGGCCCTACCCCTAGTTACGAGCAACAAGATGGGGAAATCGGATGCGCGCCAACAGAGGCTCACTTTTGAATCCAAGAAGGGCGCTCGCCAGCAAATGGCGGAGGGTGAGCACGGCACAGAAACCCTGCCACCAAGTCGGCAGGGGGAGATCGGCGGCGATGTGCAATCGATCTGATCGGAGGTGGGGCAAGGATTTGCGACAATGGTGGAGAAGATGGACAGGCTTACTGGTCGTATGGATGCTATCGCCCATAAAATAGATGTGAGAAAGTGCCCTCTTTCTTGCATGGTATGCCCACACTTTTTGCTAAATTGCTGAATGTACTTTGACTGAGTGTACCCTGGGCTCCTGCCAATCAGGTGCCCAGGGCCTATGTTCCTTCCTTAAAACACACAAACTCCAAATTGGCAAACCCTGGCCACATGTCAGCCCCTGGTAAATGGTACCCTAGATACCCAGGGCCTCGTGACCAGGGAAGACCCCTAAGGGCTGCAGCACTCATTGTGCCACCCTTAGGGGCCCTGTACCCTTACACACACACACTGCCTTTGCAGGCTGAGTGTCTGGGTGCAGGACAAAATGAAGAGTCGACATGGCCCACATCTGTGAGCCATGCCCAACACCTACACTGCCAAGGCATAGGTCAGTCACCCCCTCTGGCTGGGTGCCTTATGCCCATGGTGTGGGCACAGGAGCAGGAGCCCTGTGCCCCTACAGTACCCAAGGTCCATTCCCGGGCACTGTAAGTGCAGTGCTGCCATTTAAGAGTACATGGTGCTGAGAGCTCGTCAAACACGAGCTCCACAGCACCATAATGGCAACACTAAAGACTGGGAAGTTTGGTATCAAACTTCTCAGCACATTAAAACCACACTGATGCCAGTGTGGGATTTAATGTACCAAGCACCCCAGAGGGCATCTTAGAGATGCCCCCTTACAACTAACCTACAATCCACGTCTGCTCTGAGGCTGCCCAGGCTGCCACACAGCAGACACGTTGCTGGACCCCTGGGTGGGAGAGCCCCTGCTCACCCGGGCCTGCAACAATGCACATCCTGGGTGAGGTGCTAAATCTCCTCCCCCAGGATGAGCAAAGGGAAGCTTCAAAGGCCTGCCGCCTCTAGGAGTTTCCACAGGCCACTGCAACCCCCACTCTGGCGGGAAGCTTGGCCGGAAATCCCATACAAGGACAGGGGATGTGCCAGCCTGCCCACCCCACCCCTCAGGTGGGGGAGGCGAGGTGAAGCACATCTCCGGGCTCTCGCCATCTTGAAGATGGGAGGCCCTACCCTATCAGGATTAGGCTACTGCCCCCCTCCCACAGGAGAGAGGCAGGATAGGGGGTGTACCCACCCCAGGACAAAGACCCATTGGTCCCTGGCCTTCACCTACCTGTAACGCCCCTAAATCTAGTATTTAGGGGCACCCTGAACCTTCCTTCCCCAGATTCCAGATTCCGAAACTACAAGAAGAGCGAGAAGAAAAGAAGACCTGCCCTGCAGCTGCGAAGGAGAGGGAGACACCAACTGCTTTGGCCCCAGCCCTACCGGCCTGTCGACCTCGGAATTGCTCCTGCTCCAAACCCGGCATCTCTTGTGGCCAGCAACCTCAGAAACCCCGGAGGACCTGGCTACCTTTGAACTCTGATCCCCTGGGACTCCCATGAGTAGAGGCTCTACTCAGAACCTACCTTTCACCCCTGGCAGCAGCCCGGAACCGCGATCCCAGCCCACTCTGCACCCGCCAAGCCTGGCCGGTGCCGGAGTGAACTAAACCCACGAGGACAACCCCATGGCGACTGTGACCCCGAGTCCGGCACCCAAGGACCCCCCCTCGACTATCCTGAAGAAGCCTGCAGCCTCAGAACAGAGTGCCACCCCAACCGCGATCAACAAGAGGGTAAGATTTCCGACATCAAAAGGCACCCCTGCACCCGGCGCCCCACGGCCCTCTGTGCCCAATCCCGGGGTACCTACCTATCCTCCAACTACCCAACTTACTCCTCGAAGTGATGGTGGCACCTGAAGAGTCCTCGTCCCCGAGCCTGCAGTCTTTTTCCAAACCGGAGATTTCCCATAGAAATCAATTGAGCGCCCGACGGCTCAAAAGCACCCTGCACCCAGCCGCCCGAGTGGCCCTGGCAGTGAAAACTCTGCTCTAACCTACTTCCCCACTTGCCCTGAGTAAGTGACCAGGAGCCCAGCTCCCACAGCCGCGTGGCTTGCCCGACAGCAGCCACCAACCCAGGCCCCCCTATCCCTCATAGGATAACATTGGGCCTAACTCTCTCTGCACCCGGCCGCCCTAGAGCCGCTGAGGGTGAACCAACTGTACCTACCTGACCCTGGGAGACCCCCGAGACTGTGCCCAGAACCTCAACATCGCCAGTCGAGTACTTACCCTTAGACCGCAAACTCTATTTTTCTCATAGGGTAACATTGGCTGGCTTTTTCCTGAAATTTCTTCTAAGTGTGGACTTTTCAAATAATCACCAAAAATCAGCCGAGTGACAAAAACGAATTTACTCACCTGCTCTTAGGTGAGCTCCCAGTGCTGGATCTTGGTGCCCAGCACTGACTCTGAAAATTACCCACAACTATACTTACCTTTAACTCATTTTTCTTCCATAGGAAACCATTGACTGCTTTTCTGTGAAATTTCTTCTAAGTGTTGATTTCTGCAATTTCTAAATATTCCTCAAAAATCGTATAACATCTGAAAACGTAATTACTTACCTGTTTTGGATAAATGTCCCAGTACTGAGTCTAGACACCCAGTACTGGATTACAAAAGTAACGATAACCTACTTTACCTGTAACCTATATTTCCTTCCATAGGGAATCATTGATTGTTTGCTCTGAAATATTTTCTAAGTGCTCACTTTTGAAATAGCTAAATATTAGTTAAAAATCATTACAGTACCCAAGTCGACTTTCAACAGCTGATTCTGAGAACTGACCCAGGACTGGATCTAGGATTCAAGCCTGGAATTACAAAAGTAATCTAAAAAGTAATCGGTTGCATATAATTTGAATTTATCATTGAGCTCAAAGTATTGTGTTTAGAAATAGAGTTGCCTACTGCAACTATTTGTAACTGTTTACTAAAAAGTCTATTGCATATACAAAAGTATTTTTATGAAACATCTCCTGTCGAGAAAGTATATTTTAATTCCAAGTGTTGGTTCTAAAATAAAACAAGCATATATTTTATATATAAACCATTGGCCTAGAGTTCAGTTATTGAGTGTGTGAGACCATTTGCTGACTGAGTGTGTACAACAGATGCTTTACACTGTCCTCTGATACTGCCTTACTGCTCGACCAGGCTACCACTTTGGAGAGTAAGGTTATATCTAACTTTAACCTCTGTTAAACCCTTGGGGTCTGTGGACTCTGTACACCCTGTACCTATTAAGGAACAGGATAAACAGAGCCACTTTCTCACACTGACCCAGGACTGAATCTAGGATCCAGTCCTGGAATTCCAAAAGTAATCCTAAAAGTAATCTGCTGCAAATAACTTGAAATTTCCATTGAGCTCAATGCATTGTGGTGTTTAAAATAGAGTTGCCTATTGCAACCACTTGTAACTGTTTACAAAAGTCAATTGCATATTGCAAAAGTATTTATATAAAACATCTCATTCTGAGAAAGTATATTTTAAATCCAATTGTTGGTTCTAAAATAAAACAAGCATATTTTATATATAAACCATTGGCCTAGAGTTCAGTTATTGAGTGTGTGAGACCATTTGCTGACTGAGTGTGTACAACAAATGCTTTACACTGTTGTGAGAAAGTGGCTCTGTATATACTGTTCCCTAATGGGTACAGGGTGTACAGAGTCCACAGTCCCCCAGAGGCTGATAGAGGTCAAAGTTAGGTATGACCTTACTCTCAAAAGTGGTAGCGTGGTCGAGCAGCAAGGCAGTACCTGAGGACAGTGTAAAGCATTTATTGTACACACTCAGTCAGCAAATGGTTTCACACACTCAATAACTGAACTCTAGGCCAATGGTTTATATATATATAAAATATATGCTTGTTTTATTTTTAGAACCACAAAGGGAATAAAAATATACTTTTCTCAGAATGAGAGATTGAATATAAATACTTTTGCAATAAGCAATGGATTTTTGTAAACAGTCACAGTTGGTTGCAATAAACAATCCTATTTCCTAAACATAACAATGCATTGAGCTCAATGGTAAATTCAGGTTATCTTGTAATAAATTACTTTTCAGATTACTTTTGAAATTCCAGGTCTGGCTCCTAGATCCAGCTCTGGGTCAGTACTCAGAATCAAGTGATGAAAGTCGACTTAATAACTGTAATGATTTTTAAATAATATTTAGCTATTTCAAAATTTAGCACTTAGAAAATATTTCAAAGAAAACATTCAATGGATCTCTATGGCAAGAAATTCAAATTGCAGGTAGAGTACTTTATCGTTACTTTAGTAATCCAGGACTGGGTACCTAGACCCAGGACTGGGGTCCTTATCAGAAACAGGTAAGTAATTTCGTTTGCAGAAATGGTACGATTTTAAAAGAATATTTCAATTTTGCAAAAATAGACAGAAGAAATTTCACAGAAAAGCAGACAATGGTTTCCTATGGAAGAAAAATGAGTTAGAGGTAAGTACAGTTGTGGACACTTTTCAGAGTCAGGGCTGGGCACCAAGATCCAGCACTGGGAGCTCACCTAAGAGCAGGGGAGTAAATTCGTTTTTGTCACTTGGCTGATTTTTAGTGAATATTTGCAGTTTTGAAAAGTTCACACTTAGAAGATTTTTGAAGAAAAAGCCAGTCAATGTTACCCTATGAGGAAAATGAAGTTAGCGGTTTAAGGGTAAGTACCCGACTGGCAGAGTTGAAATTCCGGGCATAGACTCAGGGGTCACCCAGTGTCAAGTAGGTACAGTTGGTTCACCCTCAGCGGTTTCAGGACGGCCGGGTGCAGAGAGAGTTAGGCCCAATGTTATCCTATGAGGGATAGGGGGGCCTTGGTTGGTGGCTGCTGTCTGGCAAGCCACGCGGCTGTGGGAGCAGGGCTCCTGGTCACTTACTCCGGGCAAGTGGGGACGTAGGTTAGTGTAGAGAGTGCACTGCCAGGGCCACTCGGGCGGCTGGGTGCAGGGTGCTTTTGAGCCTTCGGGCGCTCAATGGAAGTCCATGGGAATGTTCCGGTTTGGAAAAAGGCTGCAAGCTCGGGGACGAGGATGCTTCAGATGCCACCACCACTTCGAGAGGTAAGTTGGGTAGTTGTAGGTTAGGTGGGTACCCCGGGATTGGGCACAGGGGGCCGCAGGGCGCCGGGTGCAGGGGTGCCTTTTGATGTCGGGAATCTTACCCTCTTGTTGATCGCGGTTGGGGTGGCACTCTGTTCTGAGGCTGCAGGCTTCTTCCGGAATGTCGAGGGGGGTCCTTGGGTGCCGGACTCGGGGTCACAGTCGCCGTGGGGTCGTCCTCAGGGTCTTTGTTCACTCCGGCACTGGCCAGGCTTGGCTGGTGCAGAGTGTGCTGGGTTCGCGGTTCCGGGCTGCTGCCAGGGGTTAGAGATAGGTTTCTGAGTAGAGCCTCTACTCATGGGAGTCCCAGGGGCTTTAGAGTTCAAAGGTAGCCAGGTCCTCCGGGGTTTTTGAGGTTGCTGGCCACAAGAGATGCCGCGCTGGAGCAGGAGCAGGTTCGAGGGTCGACAGGCCGGTAGGGCTGGGGCCAAAGCAGTTGGTGTCTTCCTCTTTTTAGCAGCTGCAGGGCAGGTCTTTGTTCTTCTTGCTCTTCTTGTAGTTTCGAATCTGGGATCTGGGGAAGGAAGGTTCAGGGGGCCCCTAAATACTAGATTTAGGGGCGTTACAGGTAGGTGAAGGCCAGGGACCAATGGGTCCTTGTCCTGGGGTGGGTACACCCCCTATCCTGCCTCTTTCCTGTGGGAGGGGGCAGTAGCCTAATCCTGATAGGGTAGGGCCTCCCATCTTCAAGATGGCGAGAGCCCGGAGATGTGCTTCACCTCGCCTCCCCCACCTGAGGGGTGTGGTGGGCAGGCTGGCACATACCCTGTCCTTGTATGGGGTTTCCGGCCAAGCTTCCTGCCAGAGTGGGGGGTTGCAGTGGCCTGGGGAAACTCCAAATGGCGGCATGCCTTTGAAGCTTCCCTTTGCTCATCCTGGGGGAGGAGATTTCTCACCTCACCCAGGATGTGCATTGTTGCAGGCCCGGGAGAGCAGGGGCTCTCCCACCCAGGGGTCCAGCAACGTGTCTGCTGTGTGGCAGCCTGGGCAGCCTCAGAGCAGACGTGGATTGTAGGTTAGCTGTAAGGGGGCATCTCTAAGATGCCCTCTGGGGTGCTTAGTACATTAAATCCCACACTGGCATCAGTGTGGGTTTAATGTGCTGAGAAGTTTGATACCAAACTTCCCAGTCTTCAGTGTTGCCATTATGGTGCTGTGGAGCTCGTGTTTGACGAGCTCTCAGCACCATGTACTTGTAAAAGGCAGCACTGTACTTACAGTGCCCAGGAATGGACCTGGGTACTGTAGGGGCACAGGGCTCCTGCTCCTGTGCCCACACCATAGGCATAAGGCACCCAGCCAGAGGGGTGGCTGACATATGCCTTGGCAGTGTAGGTGATGGGCATGGCACACAGAGATGTGTGCCATGTCGACTCTTTGTTTTGTCCTGCACCCAGACACTCAGCCTGCAAAGGCAGTGTGTGTGTGTAAGGGTACAGGGCCTCTAAGGGTGGCACAATGAGTGCTGCAGCCCTTAGAGGCCTTCCCTGGTCACAAGGCCCTGGGTACCTAGGGTACCATTTACCAGGGGCTGACATGTGGCCAGGGTTTGCCAATTGGGAGTTTGTGTGTTTTAAGGAAGGAACATAGGCCCTGGGCACCTGATGGGCAAGAGCCCAGGGCACAACAAGGAAAAGTGCATCAGCTATTAGGCAAAAAAAAAAAAAGGGGGGGTTACTGCAACAGAAACCCACTTTCTCACAACTGTCCTCTGATACTGCCTTACTGCTCGACCAAGCTACCACTTTAGAGAGTAAGGTTATACCTAACTTTAGCCTCTGTCAAACCCTGGGGGAATGTGGACTCTGTACACACTGTACCTATTAAGGAACAGTATATACAGAGCCACTTTCTCACACCCTGTGCCAGTGCTTCTTCCCTTTCAACATATCCACAATTCGTGTTTTTTTCTTTGTAAGTGGTACCCTAGGTTGAAAGGGCCTGGGAGCTAAAGTGGGTGCCCCATGACTCCCTCACTAGGGCCCTGCCACTGCTCTTACATGCCATTGTAAGGTGAAAAACGGCAAAGTCGGCATTGCTGTAGGAAGCTGGCTCTCTATATACCTTATCAAAGTGAGCTATAGTGTGCACAGAGTCCAGTGGAACCCCAAAGGTAGGCAGAGGTAAAGTTAGATAGCACCTTACTCTCCATTTGTGGTAGTGTGGTCGAGCAGTAAGCCTTTATAAGAGGACAGTGTTAAGCATTTGTTGTACACTCAGTCAGCAAATGAATTCACACACAAAGACTGAACTTCAGACAAATTGTTTTTGTATAAAAATATTCTTTTGGTTTTTTTATTTCCTAGAACTAAGCCTGGCACAGGTAAGTGATAAGTACTTTGCAGTACACTGTCCTCTGATACTGCCTTACTGCTCGACCAGGCTACCACTTGAGAGTAAGGTTATATCTAACTTTAACCTCTGTTAAACCCTTGGGGTCTGTGGACTCTGTACACCCTGTACCTATTAAGGAACAGTATATACAGAACCACTTTCTCACAATAGATAGTCACGAAACTCGGATTAAAGAGGCAGAGCAGAGGATTTCGGAGACAGAGGACACCACGTCTCAAATGCAAGGCGCACTGACCCAGATGGATAAACTCCTGAAGCTTATAGCTGCTAAAAACGAGGATATTTAAGCGCGCAGTCACCGTAACAATATACGCTTGCTGGGAGTGCCAGAAAGTACGAATACAGGGCAGATGGAGAAATACATTGAACAGCTACTTACGGCGGTGATAGGAGTGGAGGCCCTAGCTTCCCACTTTATTGTGGAAAGGGCGCATCGTGCCCTCGACCTCCGCCTGGAACTGCGCCCAGGCCCATTGTTGCACGCCTACTAAATTATAGAGCTAGGGATGCGATTTTGAGAATTGCCAGGGAAAAAAAGCTATTGAATTATAACGGGGTGACCTTTACTATTTTTCCTGACTCTACCATGCATGTGCAGGAGCAACGACGTAAATTCGTCATGGTCAAGCAGAAGCGGAGACTAGCGCAAATAGACTATGCCCTTTTGTATCCTGCACGACTTCGAGTTACGTATCAGGGCACCCAAACAATCTACACGAAACCGCAGCAGGTTGAGGACTTTCTCAAATCACTGAAACCACGGCAAAAAGTGACGTCTGCGCGAGGTGGGCCCTCAGGGGTGTCCCTGGATGATGTGGAGTGACAGCTCCCATAGCCGATGGAAATGGATATTGTGGGGCTAAGTTGCTCGCAACGTGGTCCAGTTGGAGCTCCATAGAATGCTTGGTTTATTGTTGCTATAATGTATTGACATTTCTGATGGGGGTACTGCGTCTAGGCTGTGTATAGATGTGTTAGTCAGTCGGACATACCGTCCGCCTACGCGGGGCGGGGCCCGTTACCTGATGAGGGTCTCTTGAGTGAACGTGGGGTATTCGTGGGCCACCTAGTAGAGTTGCCCCCTACTCGGGTAATCCCCAGAAGTTGTATAAGTTGTGGGTTGGGTGCGTATTTTCCTTTAGCCAAGTTCCTCCTTGGTCTGGGCCTATATTGGGATATATGCTTGACGGGATGTTGGAAGGGTGGGGGGAAGGGAGGGGATGATCGGAACTGGCATAATTGGGTTGCTTCAGTGGGTGGGGGGAGGGGCAATGGGAGGTGTTTTTGTTTACAGCATGGCAGTTGTGGAACAGCATTATATGCAATGATACGAGATGACTTATGCAGATTTAAAGAGGGGTTGGTTTATGATGCAGGGTAGCTATGCTTATAACATAGTCTGCTATGATGACTCAAGGGAGTGACTCAGCAGTGAAGATATTGTCCTGGAACGTTAGGGGACCCTAGAAAGTGCAGAAAGATATTGGCTTATTTGGATAGACAGCGGATCCAAGTGACAATGCTGCAGGAAACACACATTAACCCGAAGTCCACCCCCATACATTTGCATCAAAACGGGCGTTTGTTAGAGCCTTTTCCTCCTACTCATCGTATGCTCGTGGCACTGCCATTTTGGTAAAAAAGCATACGCCTTTTGTATTAGGTGGCACGCTGACGGACTCGCAGGGGAGGTATGTAATAGTTTGGGGGCGACTGGGCTGGGACTCGGTGTCGCTTGTTAACTGTTATGGCCCCAATGTCGATTCTCCCGAGTTCTTTACTAATGTGTGGGGGAAGATTGTTGCTTTAGGAACTACGCACGTTGTTTGGGGCGGAGACTTTAATGTTACCTTGAATCCAGTGCAGGATAGGTCCAATCCTGCGCCATGTCACTACACTAGATCTAGAGACGTTACAGGGCATTATGGAGGAGGGAGGGTTGATAGACTGATGGTGTCACACTCATGCACAGGTGCTGGAGGGGACTCATTTTACCTCTCGCACTGGAACATGGGCTAGGCTTGATTATTGCTTCTTGACCCGGGGACTGGGGCCTAATATACGAGCTGTCACGCACTTGGCCAGGACCTACCCCGACCACTGTCCTGTGTGTCTTACGATAGTGCCTCCTGGTTATGACAGGCCTAGACCTCCCTGGCGGCTACAGCCGCACGCCCTGTTAGACTCTGTGTTTCAGGCTGAATTGGGAGATGAAATTCTGGACTTTTTCCTTCGTAATAAGGGCTCGGTGGACAGCATAGAGATTATCTGGGAGGCATTTAAGGCCACTATTCGGGGGTATTGCATCTCCAAGAGTTTTGGTGTCCTCCGTGATCTTCAGCGCACGCTTGGGAATCTTGAACAGGACTTGAGGGGGCTGGAGGAGCGGATGACACGAGGGGAGACAGGTCGGATACATGCAGAATTTAGGGAGAAACTATCTGATTATGAAAGCGCTACTGCCAGAGAGGTCAAATTTAAGGGGAGATACTGGGTGGCTTGACGGTATGGTGAGGGAGAGCGCCCTGGGAGGGCATTAGCTGAGATTACGCGTTGTCCGCGTACCAATGCGCAGATCTTGGAAATAGAACTGCCTGGGGGTCAGACCTCTCAAGATACTTTACGAATTCTTGACACATTCACTTTGCATTATACTACCTTATACACCTCACAGCGTCAGGGCACGGCGGATTTAGATGCGTTTATGGGGGATATAGCATTGTGCTGGCTTAGTGATACGCATAGAGAGTTCCTTGGTGCACCGTTCGGGATTGACGAGATCAGAGATGCCATTATGTCCTTACACAACGGGAAGGCGGCTGGATTGGGCGGCCTTCCAGTGGTATTCTACAAGAGTTATTGAATATGCTACTTACCAGTATGCATCTGTTCTTGGCATGTAGGGCTGCTGACATTCATATCTGTGCATAGATCGCCGCCTAGTGTTGGGTCCGGATGATTGCACATTATTGTCCTAGAAGAGTCTTCGAAGTATCCTGAGATGGGTGACTCCTCCCCTGGACCACAGTGCGCATGGGCATCCTCTCCATCCCCAGATTGTTTTTCGCCATTGTGGCAGTGATGGAGTAGATACAGGAAGTGATGACCATGCTATACAGTAATTCTGAGAGCTGCAGCTGCGACAGGCGCCGGGGAGGAGGGTGGGCGATATGAATGTCAGCAGCCCTACATGCCAAGAACAGATGCATACTGGCAAGTAGCATATTCAGTTCGAGGCATGTGGGCTGCTGAATTCATATCTGTGCATAGAATACACAGCAGTACCTCCTATTAGCGGCGGCTACCCGTGCCAGCTGCAGCAGTCTGAAAAAGAGTTTTGAGAACAGCCTGTCCTACAGCTGCCTGCTGTTTTGAGTGTACATCTACACAGTAGTGTTTTGTAAATGTATGTATAGTGGACCATGTGGCTGCTCTACATATTTCTTGTAAAGGAATGTTTCCCAGGAAAGCAATGGAGGCCCCTAACTTCCGTGTTGAGTGGGCTCGTGGTGGAATCGTTAATGTGCGTTTAGCTTTTTGATAACAAATTTGGATACATTTAACGATCCATCTGGCTATACCTGCTTTGGAAATGGCGTTGCCTTTGTGTTGTGGAGAGAAGGCAACAAAGAGTTGTTTAGTCTTCCTAAAGTTTTTAGTTCTGTCAATATAGTACATGAGGGCCCTCTTTACATCTAGTGTGTGGAGCATCCTCTCAGCGACATTTTGTGGGTTTTGAAAGAAAACAGGCAGTTCGATGGTTTGGTTCATGTGGAACTGCGATATTACTTTAGGCATGAATTTGGGGTTGGTACGTAGTACGACCCGGTTTGTGTGAACTTGTATAAATGGCTCTTGAATGGTTAGTGCCTGGAGTTCACTAACTCTTCTTAAGGAAGTGATGGCAACCAGGAAAGCCACTTTCCAGGTAAGGAATTGAATCTCACAAGAATGGAGAGGTTCAAAGGGTGGACCCATTAGTCTGGTGAGGACCAAGTTGAGGTTCCACACCGGTGCTGGGGGGTGCCTTGGGGGAATCACCCGTTTAAGTCCTTCTAAGAAGGCTTTGATGGCAGGCACTCTGAATAAAGAGAGGTGCTGCCTGTTTTGGAGATAGGCTGCTATTGCGGTTAAATGGACACGTATTGAGGTGTATGCCAGATTGCATCGGTATAGGTGTAATAGATAGCAGATTATGTTCTGAATATAAGCGTCTAGCGGGTTAATGTCATTGTTGTTGCAATAAATGATAAACCTCTTTCATTTGGCTGCATAGCAAGCTCTGGTAGTGGGTCTCCTAGCTTCCTTAATGATTTCCATACAGTCAGGTGGCAGGTTTAGGTAGCCAAACTCTAGGACTTCAGGAGCCAGATTGCCAGGTTCAGCTGTTGCGGATCTGGGTGTTGAATTTCTCCATGGTTCTGCGTCAAAAGCGCGGGTTTGATCCGCAGCCTTTGATGCGGCACCACGGAAAGTTCCAGAAAGGTGGTGTACCATGGCTGGCGTGCCCATGTTGGAGCAACCAGGATGAGTGTCAGTGAGTGCTGTCGCAGTTTGCGTGCCACCAGCGGTATCAACGGCGCTGGGAGAAAAGCGTACGCAAATCTGCCGGACCAGTTCATCCATATCTCATTGCCCTGCGACTGTGGATGTGGGAACCTGGCGGCAAAGCTTTGGCATTTTGCGTTTTCCCTTGTGGCGAATAGGTCTATGTCTGGATGACCCCACTGCTGGAAGTACGGTTGGAGTACTGATGGGTGTAACTCCCACTCGTGCATCTGGTGGCTGTGTCTGCTGAGCAGATCCGCTATCTAGTTGTCCTTGCCGGGGAGGTGTTCCGCCATGAGGAATATGTTCCTCTGAATGGCCCACTTCCACATGCTCTGAGCCAGATGAGACAACTGTGGAGAGTGTGTTCCTCCCTGCTTCTGTATGTAGTACATGGCAGTCATGTTGTCCGTCCGGATCAACACGACCTTGTTGCACAGGTGTACTTTGAATGCTTTCATTGCTAGGAAGATTGCCATCAGTTCCAGAAGGTTGATGTGCATCTTCTTTTGTTGTGTAGTCCATAGTCCCTGCACTGTGTAATTGAGTACATGAGCTCCCCATCCTTGGAGAGACGCGTCCGCTGTCAGTATTATTTGTGGGACAGGCTCTTGGAACGGTCGGCCCTTGCAAAGGTTTTGTGGATTCCACCAATGCAGAGAGTTGTATGCCCGACCGCTCACCAACACTAGGTCTTTCAACTGTCCTTGAGCCTGATTCCACTGACGTGCTAAGCACTCCTGAAGCGGGCGCATATGTAGTCTCGCGTGTGGGACTATGAAGATGCAGGAGGCCATCATGCCTATCAACTGCATGAACACTCGCGCCGGAAGGGAGTGTTGGGGTTTGAATTTTGAGATCAGCAGTTGCATGCTGTTGATTCTCACTAAAGTTGGCTGAGCTGTGGCAGCCAGAGTGTTGATTGTCGCGCCTAAGTACTGTTGTACGTGCGCAGGTTGGAGATTTGATTTTGGGTAATTTAGTGAGAATCCCAGATCGTGAAGAAGGTGAATGGTGTGGGACATGTGGGTGGCACATTGTTGTGCTGATTTGGCCTGAACTAGCCAGTCGTCCAAATAAGGGAAGACGTGAATATTTTGTCTTCGCAGATGCGCGGCCACTGTCGCCAGGCACTTGGTAAAGACCCTGGGTGCTGTTGTTACTCCGAAGGGGAGAACTTTGAACTGATAGTAATTCCCCTGAATGGTGAATCTGAGGTATTTCCTGTGTGAAGGGTGTATTGGTATGTGGAAGTATGCATCCTTCAGGTATAGTGTAGCTAGGAAATCCTCCTGAGTGAGTAGTGGGAGAACCTGTTGGAGGGTGAGCATATGGAAATGCTCCGACAGTATATATAGGTTTAGGGGTCGAAGGTCTAGGATAGGTCTGAGCGAGCCGTCCTTTTTTGGGATCAAAAAGTACAGAGAGTACACTCCTGTGCCCCGGTGGGCACTACTTCTATGGCCCCTTTTGCGAGCATAGCAAGCACTTCTTGCTGGAGTAAATCTAAGTGTTCGGCTGACATAGGACGGTGCTTTGGTGGTATATTGGGTGGAGTGGAAGTTAGTTCCAGACAGTACCCATGTTGAATGATGTCCCTGACCCACCTGTCCGTGGTGATGTTCTTCCATGCGGGCAGGAACAGCTGGAGTCGTCCCCCGACAGGTGTTAAGTGGTCGGGGGGTAGGGAGAGGGCGTCACTGTTTGTTTTTTGGGGAGGACCTGGTGTTGCCATATCCACGTCCCCAGCCCTTGGCGCTGGATCCACGATATCCACCCCTGTTGTTTTTGTCGTAGGTGGTTTGTGTGCCACCTTTGGCATACTGTTGTTGTGACCCCTGGCCCCTTGATGTTCCCCTATTTCCAGTGCGACGAAAGGAGCCACTACGAAATTGTTGGGTTTGTAGCGCCCCCATAGATTTGGCAGTATCTGTGTCTTTTTTTATTTTCTCTAGGGTAGTGTCAACGTCTGGGCCAAATAAAAAGTCCGTGTTAACCGGTAAGTTGAGGATATTGTTTTGGATCTCGGGTTTGAAGCCTGAGATGCGTAACCAGGCATGGCGTCGTAACATGACACTGGTGTTTATTGCCCTGGCCGCTGTGTCAGCTGCGTCTAGGGCGCATTTTATGGACGCATTAGTGAGGAGTTCTCCTTCTCTAATGAGGAGCTCCGCTGACTCTTTATACTCCTCTGGTAGGTGTTGGAGCAGTGACTCTAGCGTGTCATAATGTGACCTGTCATAACGTGCCAGGAGTGCTTGTGTATTGGCAATGCGCAGGATATTGGCTGCTTGCGCTGCCACACGTTTGCCAGATGTTTCAAGGACCTTTGACTCTTTGTCTGGGGGAGGAGCATCACCAGTTGTCTGCGAGTGGGCTCTTTTGCGAGCGTTGGCAACCACCATAGAGTCTAATGGCAACTGACCCCTAATGTATTTAGGGTCACCAGGTGCAGGCTTATATTTCTTTTCAATCCTGGGGTTTAATACTCGGGCTCTTGTGGTGTCCTTGAAAATGTCTTTGGCAGGCTTCAGAACCCCTTTAAGCATGGGCAGAGTCTTGACAGTTCTTTCTGAAGATGCGAAAGTGTCAAGCAGGAAGTCCTCTTCAATGGCGTCAGAGTGCAGTTCCACCCCATGATGAGCAGCAGCCCGTTCGATAAGGGCATTAAATGCGGCCGTGTCCTCTGTAGGAGAAGTTTTAATATTGTAGAGTTGCGCATCCTGAGCATGTGGCGTGACACTTGGGTCTGTGGGGTCATCCCATGCCTGATCAGGATCCTGTGTTTCATCGGGATCTGCGTCCCCGGGGTAGATGGTAACGTCCCCACCATATTCCTGCATTGGGTCAGATT
This sequence comes from Triturus cristatus, assembly GCF_964204655.1. Lineage (NCBI taxonomy): Eukaryota > Metazoa > Chordata > Amphibia > Caudata > Salamandridae > Triturus > Triturus cristatus. Next base: position 343,379,388 of record NC_140584.1, read on the forward strand.
CAGAAGGGGTAGGAGAAAAGGACTGCGGAGCTAGTTGGAGGGGATGGAAGTGTTCTTGTAGCACTGGTTCCTGCTCCGCCGGTAGCTTGCGTTTAAGAGGAATTTTATATGGGACCTCTTCCCTGACTGGCGTGATCTTGCGCTTGTGGAGCATGAGCCTGCCAGTGTCTGCGTCGATAAACTGTGGCCCTGAAGGGTCGTGTTCTGTTAGGCCAGAGGTGGTGGACTGTGTGTGGAGGACACGTGTCCGAATTTGAAAGAGTTTCGGTGCCGATGTCGGTGGCAGCCCAAAGGTAATGTTGGTGGGCTCCGAGTGCACTGTACCGGGTGAGGTAGTGTGGGGACCCGAGGTAGAGTGGAGGGCTACCTGGTCCCGGATACGTTGGAGAGATGCAGAGACCTGCTGCACAGCAAACTGAGATGGTCGTTTGGTGGGCATCTTGGTAGTAGGTGTGGAGGCCGACCCCGACTTTGTCGGAAGGGGGTCACTGGCTTGAAGGGATGCATCGATAGTCGACGTAGTCGAGGACTTCTTGGGCATCGGTGCTTTAGGCGTCGACGTAGCCGAGGCGGCCATTTTGACTGCGGAGGCGATGGGCTTCGCTGTCGGCGCCGAAGGTGTCGGTGCCTTGTGGTGGACGAGGGCGCGCTTCTTCTGTGCGTCGACCGCGTCTGCTGCAGTGAGCTCGGCGCCGGGGCAGTGGACTGTTTCGACGCCTTTGATCCGACCACCACCAGTTTCGCTTTCGATTTTGAAGGGACTGGAGCGATGGATGTCTTTGGGTTTAACAACCCGGTCGTCTTGGGTAATATTGGCTCTTGCATAGTGTTCAGTGCCGGGCCGGAAGGCGGGGCCGAGGAACCATGGATTAGGTCTCGGGTAAGGCCCGAAGGCAATCCCTCGACCGGAGCCTGACGACTAATTTTGGCCTCCGTTTCGACGGATTGGCCTAACTCCTCGGGAGAGCTGTCTTCTTCAGCCCCATAGGCTTTGTCGATGTCCCCTACCTCGTCGACGGCTTCTTCACATCGAAAGAGCTCTTCGTCATAGTCGTCCGATCGGGAACCATGCTCCGAAGTGGGGCTAGATAGTATTTCTTCCACGCTCTCGGCGTCCTCGGTGCGGAATATGTTGGTGGGTGCGGGCGCTGCCTGCTGCGCCTCGAGCCTCGCTGCCCGTCGGTTCCGTAGAGTTTTCTTGGATCGGAACCGCGCGCAGGCCATGCATTTTGATTCGTCGTGATCCAGCGAGAGACATTTGTTACAGACCGGGTGGACGTCGATGTGAGGGTACTTGGCGTGGCACAACGGACACCTCTTGAACGGAGTTCTCGATTCCATCGTCGATGGAGCGTCGAAGTTTGGACCAATTCGATTCGAAATGTTGAAAAGGGTGTTGTGAGAAAGTGGCTCTGTATATACTGTTCCCTAATAGGTACAGGGTGTACAGAGTCCACAGTCCCCCAGAGGCTGATAGAGGTCAAAGTTAGGTATGACCTTACTCTCAAAAGTGGTAGCTTGGTCGAGCAGTAAGGCAGTACCTGAGGACAGTGTAAAGCATTTATTGTACACACTCAGTCAGCAAATGGTTTCACACACTCAATAACTGAACTCTAGGCCAATGGTTTATATATATAAAATATATGCTTGTTTTATTTTTAGAACCACAAAGGGAATAAAAATCTACTTTTCTCAGAATGAGAGATTGAATATAAATACTTTTGCAATAAGCAATGGATTTTTGTAAACCGTCACAATTGGTTGCAATAAACAATCCTATTTCCTAAACATAACAATGCATTGAGCTCAATGGTAAATTCAGGTTATCTTGTAATAAATTACTTTTCAGATTACTTTTGAAATTCCAGGTCTGGCTCCTAGATCCAGCTCTGGGTCAGTACTCAGAATCAAGTGATGAAAGTCGACTTAATAACTGTAATGATTTTTAAATAATATTTAGCTATTTCAAAAGTTAGCACTTAGAAAATATTTCAAAGAAAACATTCAATGGATCTCTATAGCAAGAAATTCAAATTGCAGGTAGAGTACTTTATCGTTACTTTAGTAATCCAGGACTGGGTACCTAGACCCAGGACTGGGGTCCTTATCAAAAGCAGGTAAGTAATTTAGTTTGCAGAAATGGTACGATTTTAAAAGAATATTTCAATTTTGCAAAAATAGACACTTAGAAGAAATTTCACAGAAAAGCAGACAATAGTTTCCTATGGAAGAAAAATGAGTTAGAGGTAAGTACAGTTGTGGACACTTTTCAGAGTCAGGGCTGGGCACCAAGATCCAGCACTGGGAGCTCACCTAAGAGCAGGTGAGTAAATTCGTTTTTGACACTTGGCTGATTTTTAGTGAATATTTGCAGTTTTGATAAGTTCACACTTAGAAGATTTTTCAAGAAAAAGCCAGTCAATGTTACCCTATGAGGAAAATGAAGTTAGCGGTTTAAGGGTAAGTACCCGACTGGCAGAGTTGAAATTCCGGGCCTAGACTCAGGGGTCCCCCAGTGTCAGGTAGGTACAGTTGGTTCACCCTCAGCGGTTTCAGGACGGCCGGGTGCAGAGAGAGTTAGGCCCAATGTTATCCTATGAGGGATAGGGGGGCCTTGGTTGGTGGCTGCTGTCTGGCAAGCCACGCGGCTGTGGGAGCTGGGCTCCTGGTCACTTACTCAGGGCAAGTGGGGACGTAGGTTAGTGTAGAGAGTGCACTGCCAGGGCCACTCGGGCGGCTGGGTGCAGGGTGCTTTTGAGCCTTCGGGCGCTCAATGGAAGTCAATGGGAATGTTCCGGTTTGGAAAAAGGCTGCAAGCTCGGGGACGAGGATGCTTCAGATGCCACCACCACTTCGAGAGGTAAGTTGGGTAGTTGTAGGTTAGGTGGGTACCCCGGGATTGGGCACAGGGGGCCGCAGGGCGCCGGGTGCAGGGGTGCCTTTTGATGTCGGGAATCTTACCCTCTTGTTGATCGCGGTTGGGGTGGCACTCTGTTCTGAGGCTGCAGGCTTCTTCCGGAATGTCGAGGGGGGTCCTTGGGTGCCGGACTCGGGGTCACAGTCGCCGTGGGGTCGTCCTCAGGGTCTTTGTTCACTCCGGCACTGGCCAGGCTTGGCTGGTGCAGAGTGTGCTGGGTTCGCGGTTCCGGGCTGCTGCCAGGGGTTAGAGATAGGTTTCTGAGTAGAGCCTCTACTCATGGGAGTCCCAGGGGCTTTAGAGTTCAAAGGTAGCCAGGTCCTCCGGGGTTTTTGAGGTTGCTGGCCACAAGAGATGCCGCGCTGGAGCAGGAGCAGGTTCGAGGGTCGACAGGCCGGTAGGGCTGGGGCCAAAGCAGTTGGTGTCTTCCTCTTTTTAGCAGCTGCAGGGCAGGTCTTTGTTCTTCTTGCTCTTCTTGTTGTTTCGAATCTGGGGAAGGAAGGTTCAGGGGGCCCCTAAATACTAGATTTAGGGGCGTTACAGGTAGGTGAAGGCCAGGGACCAATGGGTCCTTGTCCTGGGGTGGGTACACCCCCTATCCTGCCTCTCTCCTGTGGGAGGGGGGCAGTAGCCTAATCCTGATAGGGTAGGGCCTCCCATCTTCAAGATGGCGAGAGCCCGGAGATGTGCTTCACCTCGCCTCCCCCACCTGAGGGGTGGGGTGGGCAGGCTGGCACATCCCCTGCCCTTGTATGGGGTTTCCGGCCAAGCTTCCTGCCAGAGTGGGGGGTTGCAGTGGCCTGGGGAAACTCCAACTGGCGGCATGCCTTTGAAGCTTCCCTTTGCTCATCCTGGGGGAGGAGATTTCTCACCTCACCCAGGATGTGCATTGTTGCAGGCCCGGGAGAGCAGGGGCTCTCCCACCCAGGGGTCCAGCAACGTGTCTGCTGTGTGGCAGCCTGGGCAGCCTCAGAGCAGACGTGGATTGTAGGTTAGCTGTAAGGGGGCATCTCTAAGATGCCCTCTGGGGTGCTTAGTACATTAAATCCCACACTGGCATCAGTGTGGGTTTAATGTGCTGAGAAGTTTGATACCAAACTTCCCAGTCTTCAGTGTTGCCATTATGGTGCTGTGGAGCTCGTGTTTGACGAGCTCTCAGCACCATGTACTTGTAAAAGGCAGCACTGTACTTACAGTGCCCAGGAATGGACCTGGGTACTGTAGGGGCACAGGGCTCCTGTGCCCACACCATAGGCATAAGGCACCCAGCCAGAGGGGTGGCTGACATATGCCTTGGCAGTGTAGGTGATGGGCATGGCACACAGAGATGTGTGCCATGTCGACTCTTTGTTTTGTCCTGCACCCAGACACTCAGCCTGCAAAGGCAGTGTGTGTGTGTAAGGGTACAGGGCCTCCAAGGGTGGCACAATGAGTGCTGCAGCCCTTAGAGGCCTTCCCTGGTCACAAGGCCCTGGGTACCTAGGGTACCATTTACTAGGGGCTGACATGTGGCCAGGGTTTGCCAATTGGGAGTTTGTATTTTAGGGAAGGAACACAGACCCTGGGCAACTGATTGGCAGGAGCCCAGGGCACAACAAGGAAAAGTGCCTCAGCTATTAGGCAAAAAAAGGGGGGGGGGGGTTACTGCAACAGAACCCCACTTTCTCACAGGTGTGGAGCACTAGGACTAGTAGTCGACACCGAACGGTAACTGTACCGACGAAAACTATAGGCCTTTTGGCCTAAAACTAAGTATTCCGAAGTTGAGCTAAGATAGTTGCATCCGAACCCAATGGCGGAAAAAAACAATCTGGGGATGGAGAGGATGCCCATGCGCACTGTGGTCCAGGGGAGGAGTCACCCATCTCAGGATACTTCGAAGACTCTTCCAGGACAACAATGTGCAATCATCCGGACCCAACACTAGGCGGCGATCTATGCACAGATATGAATTCAGCAGCCCACATGCCTCGAACATAGACATTATGGCGCCAGTGCTAAAGAAAGTCTTTGAGGAATCCCTTGAGGTCGCCATGCTCACTCCGTCAATGCGGGAAGTGCTGATAACATCGTTGCTGAAGCCGGGCAAATCCAGTGAATCTTATCGACCCTTATCGCTCCTAAATTGCGACACTAAAATTCTGGCCAAGGTCTTGGCCAACCACCAAACGTTATTGATGGATAGGATAGTTCTCCCTGATCAATCCGGGTTTGTTCCTGGGCGTGCTACCACGCATAATTTGCGCACATTGTTTTCGTTCATACAGAACGTAGACCCGGAGTTCCCACTAGCTGCCATATTTCTGGATGCCAACAAGGCTTTCGATTCTGTGGAGTGGGATTATCTATTCGGTGTGTTACAGAAGATGGGATTTCCCAGGATATTCATCTCATGGGTACAACTATTGTACTGTCGACCCACTGCAAAGGTGCTGATAAATGGTCATATCTCCCCCTCGTTCCCTATCTTGCGGGGCACCCGGCAGGGATGCCCGCTTTCTCCACTATTGTTCGCCATTGCGATTGAGCCGCTTGCATGTCGGTTGCGCCAGAAGCACCAAGATAAGGCATTTCGGTGCTATCAGCGACAGCTACTTATATCATTGTATGCGGACGATGTCACGCTATATGTTAGGGAACCCCAGCAAAACATAAATCCGTTATTGCGAGAATTCTTGGTGTTTGGCGGACTGTCCGGTGTGAATATAAATTGGGGGAAATCACAGTTCTTGCCCCTTACGGCCGCGGTTTCTCAGTTCCAGCTGGATTTTCCGCTAGAGTGGTGCGCCTCTGATCTCCGCTACCTTGGCATACAAGTGACCAGGGATAAGGAAGATAGGCTAAGATTGAACTATGGGGTGGCCATTTTAAGGCTGGCCAGCAATGTCACGCGCTGGATATCGCTGCCCTTGTCTTTCGCAGGCAGAGCTTCCCTTATTAAAATGATTGTCCTCCCCCAATTTCTTTGTTTCTCAATATTCCTTGCCACCCGGGGGTGTTCTTTTTAAAAACTCTGCGTACCGAGCTACTACGATTGCTCTGGGGTGGCAAGCAGGCGCGACTTCAATGGTCTGTGCTCACAAAGCCCTACGAACAAGGGGGATTTGATATACCGGATTTCGAACTGTGTTATACATGTGCGCAAGCACATTACGCATATCATTGGCTGAGGCCTGCGGCTTACATTACGCAGGTAGATACAAAATGGGGGGATTGATTCAATAAGGGTGACAGAGGCCGGAATCAGTTTATACCTATATACAAATATTTGCCTCTGAACCCATAGATCACCACAATGTTTTGTCAATCAGTCCTTTTAATTGGCTGAGACTAACAATCTTATTTTTCTTTTTTACATATGCTTTAAACAGAGTTAGCTCTTCATCATTAGGCTTCCTTTTATCTTACAGTATTTACACATTTATCCTGTACATCTTATTTACACATTACGACAAAGACATAAACATAAAACAAATAATATAACGTTTGTGCAAATTTAAATCTCCACTAATTGTGTTTCTTCACTATACAGTACGAAATTGTCCAACTATTTACATCTTAGGGACCTTAGATAAAGTGGTCCTCAATCTCCTTAGTCTTATTGGGTCCTAAGCAGGGTCAGAAACACTTATTCTAGTATTTTTATACAAAAACCTTTCAAATGTTATGTTTCCTATTTAGGGGAAGCAATGAGACTTTATTGACTTTCCCTCTGTGTTCTGGTTCTCTGCTTGTCTGTTGCCTACGCGTTTCGACCTTCGTTTGTGGACCTGTGTGTTCTTCGTAAGGTCTTCCTCAGGGCTTGTAGTGTTGTAGAGTGGACATCTTTCTCCTGTGTGGGTGAAAGTGTATCTTATTTACAATGTGAGTTCTAAATAGAACGTCTTAGTAAAGATTCACATAAAGTGAACTTACGTACCGTGATTCCTACTGTGCAAAATTGTCTTGAAGCGGTGGTATTCGTTATCCTGTGGGAATATATGTGTCTTTGTTAGGGCATGGTTGTCTAAAGAGACTTCTACCATCTTTATAGCATTGCATGTCAAGTTACTATTATTATATATACATGTAGACCTACCCGGGTGTAATCCGAGTTTCAAGGGGATGCTGCTACGATTCGATTTTGACTTCCGCTCTATCTGTTCCTATAGTTTCTGTTAACTGTCGGAATGTATGAGAGAGAGACGTTTATTTTAGTCGTTGCTTTAAGATTCAACTCATTTCAGCGTTATTGGCATGCATTTAAAGCATGCTTCAGTGCTTCCACCTACTTTGTGCGAAGCGGGGGTCTAATCATTTGCTGCATGCGAGGTGATACAATGGATACCATCCGTTATTTGTATGGTGGACGAATTCTTTCTTTAAAGTGATTAGGGTCCTGCACCATGCTTTTACTGGTAGAGCGTGCTGTGACAGTGCTGACTGAGGTTTTTTTTGTTCTAATTTCCTGTACGTAAACCTTCGTCCCACACCCTTAAGGTGGTGTTAGTCTTTAAAACTAGTTCAAGGATCCATTAGAACTTACTTTGCCAGAGCGGGGAGATCTTCAACTTTCCTTTTCTCGCCACTCGCTGTCTCTGCGTCCTCGCCGTTGTAGAGTTTCCGCCGTTTCAATATTCGCTTCTTTTGATTGGTTTAGCGTGACGTGCCGGCGTCCGACGTCATGACGTTCCTATCGCACGGGTATTGCTTCTAGCCCTTCACTGGTTCGTCCTTGTCAGTAGCCTCGCGTTAGTGTTGCTATGGAGATGGGGTTTTTTTGAAGTTTTGCTGACGGACTCTTAGTAATAAAGTTTTATTCACTGGTTCGTCCTTATCAGTGGCCTCGCGTTAGTGTTGCTATGGAGATGGGGTTTTTTTGAAGTTTTGCTGACGGGCTCTTAGTAATAAAGTTTTATTGGCGTACTTTTGATTTTGACGGACATGCTCATTATTTCGTTTTTTGACTTGAAGGCAAGTTGATATTGTGCTCAATCGTACGGAGCCTCTGTGCACATACGGTGGATTATATCGATGTTTCTCGCTTGTCTTGACTGTGTCCATGTTTAAAATACACGTAATGCTTCGAGGTTTAGCTCGGAACATTGAGGCATGGAGTAGTGGACATATTCTAAAATATACTTCCTAGTTCTGTCATTTCATTCAAACCATTTACAATTGTTCCCAAGAGCATGATTGTTTTAGCTTCTGTCTTGGAGAGGCGAGATTCTGTATTGTTTCCTCTTATATGGTGCAATACTGTCCATTTCATGTCATTCGGACCATGATTTCTTTCAATACAATGTGCCACCATGGGTGCATTAGGTGTCCTACATCTGATTCGTGATCTGTGTTGTGAGATCCTGTTTTTAACTGCTTGGGTAGTTTTTCCAATATATGCTAATGAGCACGGGCACACCACACAGTATATCACATTGTGGGTGTTGCAGTTTGTGAAGTTTTCATGCTTGATGAACTTGGTGTCATATGTGAATTTCGTGCCTTCGATGGTGCTTTCGCATGAGGTACAGTTCCCACATTTTTTGTGTCCTTTGATTGGTGGCAGTGACCACATGGTTCGTAAAGTGGTTTCTGATTTTGGCATGGTTGTATTGGCACGTACTAGCTTCTCTTTAATGCTCGTGTTTTTTTTCAAAGCAAATATGGGTGTTTGTTTGAATGGTAACAGATCCTTGACTGTGTTCCAGTTTTTTCGGATGATTTTCTGTATTTCATTTGTACATCCTGAGAATGTTGTAACACAAACTAAAGGTATATCTGCCTTCTTGTCTTTTGGAATAAGAAGGGACTCACGGGGAGTATACCAAGCTCTTTTTAGTGCTTTTTTCAGAAGTTTTTTTGGATAATTTCGTCTTTTCAGTTTTTCAAGAAGTTCTGTTGCGTTCTTGAAGTAATCTTCTTGCTTTGAACAGTTACGCCTTATCCTTACAGGATAATTACAGGAAAACTGATGAAGACTGGAATCAAAAAATAAAAGTGAAATTGATGTCCATTGTAAAAACCGGAATTGAAGAAGGATGGCTCTCTAAAAAAGAATCGCAATTCCTCATCAATGAGAACCCGAGGACTCCAATGATGTATGTCCTCCCAAAGATACATAAGGACCCAAGGAACCCTCCGGGAAGACCCATAATCTCGGGGGTTAATTCCATTCTAGAACGACCTGCAAAATATGTGGACACCTTCCTTAAACCCCTCATATGGGACACCCCTAGCTATTTAAAGGATACCATGCAAGCAATCAACATCCTGGAAAATCAACCTTTTGACAAAGATAATGAAATTTTGGTGACATTGGACATTGTAAGTCTGTACTCAAATATTCCACAATCAGACGGCATTGAAGCTCTAGAAGTCTTTCTTGAAAAACGACCCAGACCGCATATTGTACCCACCTCATCAATACTACAGCTAGCAGAAATATGTTTAAAAAACAACTTTTTTACATTCAATGACACACAATTCCTGCAAATTATGGGTACAGCCATGGGTTGTCCATTTGCGCCGGAAATGGCTATAATGTTTATGGCCCTATTCGAAGAGAGGTGGATCTACAATAACAACCCCCACGATGGACACATCAAAATCTGGCGTCGATATATCGACGACGTGTTCATGCTGTGGAGAGGGAATGAAGAAGAACTCGGCACATTTGTGGCATGGCTCAATGACAGAAATCAAAATATTCAATTCACCATGAATTCAAGCAAAAATGAGATGAATTTTCTTGATATCCTGGTTAAACACGAAGATGACCATCTGTATACCACACTTTTCACAAAAGAAACAGACAGAAACACTTTTTTACACTTTTCCAGTTTTCACCAACGTAATCTACGCGAGAATTTACCGTTTAGCCAATTCTTAAGGATAAGGCGTAACTGTTCAAAGCAAGAAGATTACTTCAAGAACGCAACAGAACTTCTTGAAAAACTGAAAAGACGAAATTATCCAAAAAAACTTCTGAAAAAAGCACTAAAAAGAGCTTGGTATACTCCCCGTGAGTCCCTTCTTATTCCAAAAGACAAGAAGGCAGATATACCTTTAGTTTGTGTTACAACATTCTCAGGATGTACAAATGAAATACAGAAAATCATCCGAAAAAACTGGAACACAGTCAAGGATCTGTTACCATTCAAACAAACACCCATATTTGCTTTGAAAAAAAACACGAGCATAAAAGAGAAGCTAGTACGTGCCAATACAACCATGCCAAAATCAGAAACCACTTTACGAACCATGTGGTCACTGCCACCAATCAAAGGACACAAAAAATGTGGGAACTGTACCTCATGCGAAAGCACCATCGAAGGCACGAAATTCACATATGACACCAAGTTCATCAAGCATGAAAACTTCACAAACTGCAACACCCACAATGTGATATACTGTGTGGTGTGCCCGTGCTCATTAGCATATATTGGAAAAACTACCCAAGCAGTTAAAAACAGGATCTCACAACACAGATCACGAATCAGATGTAGGACACCTAATGCACCCATGGTGGCACATTGTATTGAAAGAAATCATGGTCCGAATGACATGAAATGGACAGTATTGCACCATATAAGAGGAAACAATACAGAATCTCGCCTCTCCAAGACAGAAGCTAAAACAATCATGCTCTTGGGAACAATTGTAAATGGTTTGAATGAAATGACAGAACTAGGAAGTATATTTTAGAATATGTCCACTACTCCATGCCTCAATGTTCCGAGCTAAACCTCGAAGCATTACGTGTATTTTAAACATGGACACAGTCAAGACAAGCGAGAAACATCGATATAATCCACCGTATGTGCACAGAGGCTCCGTACGATTGAGCACAATATCAACTTGCCTTCAAGTCAAAAAACGAAATAATGAGCATGTCCGTCAAAATCAAAAGTACGCCAATAAAACTTTATTACTAAGAGCCCGTCAGCAAAACTTCAAAAAAACCCCATCTCCATAGCAACACTAACGCGAGGCCACTGATAAGGACGAACCAGTGAATAAAACTTTATTACTAAGAGTCCGTCAGCAAAACTTCAAAAAAACCCCATCTCCATAGCAACACTAACGCGAGGCTACTGACAAGGACGAACCAGTGAAGGGCTAGAAGCAATACCCGTGCGATAGGAACGTCATGACGTCGGACGCCGGCACGTCACGCTAAACCAATCAAAAGAAGCGAATATTGAAACGGCGGAAACTCTACAACGGCGAGGACGCAGAGACAGCGAGTGGCGAGAAAAGGAAAGTTGAAGATCTCCCCGCTCTGGCAAAGTAAGTTCTAATGGATCCTTGAACTAGTTTTAAAGACTAACACCACCTTAAGGGTGTGGGACGAAGGTTTACGTACAGGAAATTAGAACAAAAAAAACCTCAGTCAGCACTGTCACAGCACGCTCTACCAGTAAAAGCATGGTGCAGGACCCTAATCACTTTAAAGAAAGAATTCGTCCACCATACAAATAACGGATGGTATCCATTGTATCACCTCGCATGCAGCAAATGATTAGACCCCCGCTTCGCACAAAGTAGGTGGAAGCACTGAAGCATGCTTTAAATGCATGCCAATAACGCTGAAATGAGTTGAATCTTAAAGCAACGACTAAAATAAACGTCTCTCTCTCATACATTCCGACAGTTAACAGAAACTATAGGAACAGATAGAGCGGAAGTCAAAATCGAATCGTAGCAGCATCCCCTTGAAACTCGGATTACACCCGGGTAGGTCTACATGTATATATAATAATAGTAACTTGACATGCAATGCTATAAAGATGGTAGAAGTCTCTTTAGACAACCATGCCCTAACAAAGACACATATATTCCCACAGGATAACGAATACCACCGCTTCAAGACAATTTTGCACAGTAGGAATCACGGTACGTAAGTTCACTTTATGTGAATCTTTACTAAGACGTTCTATTTAGAACTCACATTGTAAATAAGATACACTTTCACCCACACAGGAGAAAGATGTCCACTCTACAACACTACAAGCCCTGAGGAAGACCTTACGAAGAACACACAGGTCCACAAACGAAGGTCGAAACGCGTAGGCAACAGACAAGCAGAGAACCAGAACACAGAGGGAAAGTCAATAAAGTCTCATTGCTTCCCCTAAATAGGAAACATAACATTTGAAAGGTTTTTGTATAAAAATACTAGAATAAGTGTTTCTGACCCTGCTTAGGACCCAATAAGACTAAGGAGATTGAGGACCACTTTATCTAAGGTCCCTAAGATGTAAATAGTTGGACAATTTCGTACTGTATAGTGAAGAAACACAATTAGTGGAGATTTAAATTTGCACAAACGTTATATTATTTGTTTTATGTTTATGTCTTTGTCGTAATGTGTAAATAAGATGTACAGGATAAATGTGTAAATACTGTAAGATAAAAGGAAGCCTAATGATGAAGAGCTAACTCTGTTTAAAGCATATGTAAAAAAGAAAAATAAGATTGTTAGTCTCAGCCAATTAAAAGGACTGATTGACAAAACATTGTGGTGATCTATGGGTTCAGAGGCAAATATTACATTACGCAGGTGGCAGCTGAGTGGGGTGAAATCGATTTGGTATGTGTAAATTTTGAGTTTTTGTTTCAGAATTGAGAAAATTGGTCCTTTTGATGTAAATTGTTTTGATAAAGATATACATTTTGAAAAAAAGATATAGTGGATATTTTTGTTTGAATCAAGGTGCCACTTTGAAAAATAAAATTGGAAACAATCATAAAAATGTTTTTTTTTTAAACTCTACACCTACCTACTTCCCCACTTGCCCCGAGTAAGTGACCAGGAGCCCAGCTCCCACAGCCGCGTGGCTTGCCAGTCAGCAGCCACCAACCAAGGCTCCCCTATCCCTCATAGGATAACATAGGGCCTAACTCACTCTGCATCCGGCCGCCCTAGAGTCGCTGAGGGTGAACTAACTGTACCTACCTGACCCTGGGGGACCCCTGAGTCTATGCCCAGAACCTCAACTCTGCCAGTCGAGTACTTACCCTTAAGCCGATAACTCTATTTTCCTCATAGGGTAACATTGACTGGCTTTTTCCTGAAATTTCTTCTAAGTGTGGACTTTCAAATCTTAAAATATTCACCAAAAGTCAGCCGAGTAACGAAAACGAAATTACTCACCTGCTCTTAGGTGAGCTCCCAGGGCTGGATCTTGGTGCCCAGCACAGACTCTTAAAAAATACTCACAACTGTACTTACCCATAACCCAATTTTCTTCCATAGGAAATCATTGACTTTTTTTCTATGAAATTTCTTCACAGTGTCAATTTCTGCAATCTTTAAATATTCTTCAAAAATCGTATAATATCTGAAAACGTAATTACTTACCTGTTTTGGATAAAGGTCCCAGTACTGAGTCTAGGCACCCAGTACTGGATTACAAAAGTAACGAGAACATACTGTACCTGCAACTTGAATTTTCTTCCATAGGGAATCATTGACTGTTTTCTTTGAAATATTTTTTAAGTGTCAACTTTTAAAATAACTAAATATTGTTTAAAAATCATTACAGTAATTGTTTTTTTAAACTCTTTATTTAGAATTTTGTCATTCGAATACATCAATGCAACATACTCGTCCATATACAGCAACAAATGAGGATCAATACTCTACTTGATATCAGACACTTGAGACAGTTACATGTTCATAGCAACATTCCCCTTCACTGAGCCCTCCAGATCAAATATCCTTCTAGTGGGGCATCCGCTCTCCCCCCGTCAAATCCCTTCCACGATACCCATCAGGATGTAGCATACCTCCAGACACTTCTATACGCGCAACTCTGTGGAAGGTCAGTAGTGGTTGTGTGCACCCCTCTGCGCAGCGCAGGGGGATGGTGCGAAAGGGAAGCGCCGCAGGCCACCAGCGGTTACACCCCGGGGTAGCCTTCGTCCCGGCAGCAACTCTACAGAAAGAGCGGGCAGCATGTGATTTAGGCCCCGAAAGGCATCAACCGGAGGCATCCCTCCCAGTGTAAGCGGACAGCAGAGGAGTCATCCCTCAGTGGTAACAGAGGGCGATCGCCGGTCGTCATGTGCCGCGAGGTATTGTGACAAAGGTCCCCAAATATCAGGGGGGCGGGACGCAGGTGGAAGCAACTCAGAATACAATAGGACATTTTCCTGGCAAGTGAGCATATCCCGCAGCCATTCCTTAAACTTGGGGCGTCTTCCCCGTGCCCATCGGCACGCAATACGGCGCTTGGCGAGCAATAACGCACTAGTAACAAAGCGGCGATCTGGCTTCGGTACGTCTCGGGTGTACCCCAGTAAGGCCTGTAAAGGAGAGGGCGCAGCGGGGACCCCAGCATTTCCCCCAGGGCCGCGTATACCTGACTCCAATATTCGTCTATGCTCGGGCAGGTCCAGGCTAAATGTAGGAAATCCGAGCCGGGAGAGTGGCATCTATCACACCGGTCGTTATCGCGGAGATTAAACCTGTACATCTGGGCTGGTGTGCAGTAGAGGCGATGCAGGAACTTATAGTGGATAACGCGAAACCTACTGCTAGAGGAGATCATTTCAGTTTGCAAACAGCAGTATTCCCACTGGTCGTCCGTAAATGCAATACCGAGCTCAGCCTCCCAGCATGCCCGGGACCTAAACGCCCCCCCCCCCCCCCGACACGGTTATAAACACGCCGATAAAGCGAGGAGACCATGTGCGATGGGGAGGAGAAGGCAAGCAAATGATGGAATGGTTCCAGAACGGTGGGTTCGGCCGGATATGCCGGCAATATTTTCTGTAGCCCGCTACGAAGCCGAATAAAAGCAAAAACCTCCAAGGGGGTAGGGGCCACATCCCCATAAATGAGCGGGAGGTCACGGAACCTGCCCTCATAAAATAGGTCACCCCAGCACGTAAGGAATATGCTACTTACCAGTATGCATTTGTTCTTGGCATGTAGAGCTGCAGAGTTGTACACTTAGCATAGATCGCCATCTGGTGTTGGGCCCGGATGTTTGCAGTTTGTTTTTGTTCTTTGGAAGTCACGAGTTTGGTGACTCCTCCTTTGGTCCGTACTGCGCATGGGCTTTGACTCCATCCTCAGATTGTTTTTCGCCAACAGGGAAATGATGGAGCGTAGTAATAACAGTGAGAAACCCATGTGTGTTGTATCTAAATAAGATGGACTGGAACGGATACAGGTAGCCGGGGAGGCGGGCGGGCGTGTACAACTCTGCAGCTCTACATGCCAAGAACAGATGCATACTGGTAAGTAGCATATTCCGTTCAAGGCATATGAGCTGCAGATTGTACACTTAGCATAGATTATATAGCAGTACCCAACCTTAGCGGCGACCACCGGTATCCGTTGCAGCGGTTTGAAAAAGTGTCTTTAGTACAGCCTGGCCCACACTAGCTTGTTGCTTGGAAGGAATATGCTACTTACCAGTATGCATCTGTTCTTGGCATGTAGAGCTGCAGAGTTGTACACTTAGCATAGATCGCCATCTGGTGTTGGGCCCGGATGTTTGCAGTTTGTTTTTCTTCTTGGACAGTCTTTGGAAGTCACGAGTTTGGTGACTCCTCCTTCGGTCCGTACTGCGCATGGGCTTCGGCTCCATCCTCAGATTGTTTTTCGCCAACAGGGAAATGATGGAGCTTGGTAATCACAGTGAGAAACCCATGTGTGTAGTATCTATATAAGATGTACTGGAACAGATACAGGTAGCCGGGGAGGCGGGTGGGCGTGTACAACTCTGCAGCTCTACATGCCAAGAACAGATGCATACTGGTAAGTAGCATATTCCGTTCGAGGCATATGAGCTGCAGATTGTACACTTAGCATAGATTATATAGCAGTACCCAACCCTAGCGGCGACCACCGGTATCCGTTGCAGTGGTTTGAAATAGTGTCTTTAGTACAGCCTGGCCCACTCTAGCTTGCTGCTTGGAATGCACATCTACACAGTAATGTTTTGTGAAGGTGGGCGGTGTAGACCATGTGGCTGCTTTGCAGATGTCATCTAAGGGTATATTCCCTAGAAAGGCCATAGAAGCCCCTAACTTTCTTGTAGAATGGGCTTTAGGCGGAACAGATAATGTTCTTTTAGCCTTTTGGTAGCAAATCTGTATGCATTTTACAATCCACCTAGCTATCCCTGATTTAGAAATGGGGTTGCCTTTATGTGGTGGAGAGAAGGAGACGAACAATTGTTTAGTCTTCCTGAAGGGTTGCGTTCTTTGTATGTAGTATAGCAAGGCCCTTTTTACATCGAGTGTGTGTAAGGCTCTTTCTGCAACAGATTGAGGTTGCGAGAAGAAGACAGGTAATTCCACCGATTGATTGAGATGGAAGGGGGAAATTACCTTGGGCAGGAACTTCGGATTTGTGCGAAGTATGACCTTGCTGTGATGTATTTGTATGAAGGGTTCCTGTATAGTGAACGCTTGTATTTCACCAACCCTTCTAAGGGAAGTGATAGCTACGAGAAAAGCTGTTTTCCAGGTGAGAAACTGTAGCTCGCATTTATGCATTGGTTCGAAGGGCGGACCCATTAGTCGTGTAAGAACTAAATTTAGATTCCATACAGGGGAAGGTGGTGCCCTGGGAGGAATTACTCGTTTAAGGCCTTCCATGAAGGCTTTAATAGCGGGCACTCTGAAAAGAGATAAATGCTGTCTGTTTTGTAGATAAGCAGCGATCGCTGCTAGGTGTAGGCGTATGGATGAATATGCCAGGTTACACCTGTGAAGATGGAGCAGATAGCATATGATGTGCTGTATGGATGCATCTAAAGGGTTGATTGTATTGTTACGGCAGTAAATAACAAATCTTTTCCACTTTGTGGCATAACATGCTCTAGTGGTAGGACGTCTGGCTTCCATGACGATGTTCATGCAATCAGGGGGAAGGTTAAGGTATCCGAATTCTAGGATTTCAGGAGCCAGATCGCCAGGTTGAGCTGAGCTGGGTCCGGGTGCCTGATTTCTCCATGGTTCTGGGTTAGGAGGCATGGGGATAGGTGCAGTTTTTGATGTGGTACCACTGATAGTTGTAGTAGCGTGGTGTACCACGGCTGCCTGGCCCACGTCGGAGCTACCAGAATGAGTGTGAGGGAGTGCTGTTGTAGCTTCCTGACCACTAATGGAATTAGTGGGAGAGGTGGAAAGGCGTATGCAAATCTGCCTGACCAGTTCATCCATATCGCATTGCCCTTGGACAATGGGTGTGGGTATCTGGCGGCGAAGCTTGGGCATTTTTTGTTTTCGTGGGTGGCGAAGAGGTCTATCTGAGGATGCCCCCACTGTTGGAAGAATGGCTGAAGAACTTGCGGATGCAGTTCCCATTCGTGTAGTTGTTGCGTTTGTCTGCTGAGCAGATCTGCCATGGTGTTTTGTACGCCTGGAACGTGTTGTGCCAGGAGAAAGATGTTTTGGGGAATTGCCCATCTCCATATGCTCTGGGCTAAGCGGGAGAGCTGGGGAGAGTGTGTCCCCCCCTGTTTTTGCATATAATACATTGCAGTCATGTTGTCTGTGCGAATGAGGACTGCTTTGCCCGAAATCTGTTTTTGGACAGATTTTAGGGCTAGAAAGATCGCCAAGAGCTCCAGATGGTTGATGTGGAGCAATTTTTGCTGTGGCGTCCATAGACCTTGCATTGTGAGGTGTAGGAGGTGCGCTCCCCAGCCGGAGAGCGATGCGTCCGCTGTTAGAATCACCTGAGGAACCGGGTCCAGGAACGGCCGCCCTTTGGAAAGGTTTGTGGTGTTCCACCACTGCAGAGAGTGATATGTGCGGCCGTCCACCAACACCAGATCCGTCAGCTGACCCTGGGCCTGGTTCCACTGTTGTGCTAGGCACTCTTGAAGTGGACGCATGTGTAGTCTTGCATGGGGCACTATAAAGATGCAAGACGCCATCATTCCTATGAGCTTCATGAACACTCTTGCTGGAAGAGAGTGTTGGGGAAGGAATGTTTTGCGTAAGGCTTGAATGCTTGTGATTCTGGCTGTGTTTGGATATGCAATACCTTTGGAGGTGTCTATAGTGGCCCCGAGATATTGCTTTGTGTGAGATGGTATGAGGTGGGACTTTTGGTAGTTCACCGTGAAGCCTAGCTGGTGGAGCAGTTGGATGGTGCTGTTTGTATGCTGCACGCATTGGTGGTAAGACGCGGCTTTTATCAGCCAGTCGTCTAAGTAAGGGAAGACGTGAATGTGTTGACGTCTGAGGTGTGCTGCTACTACCGCTAGGCATTTGGTAAACACCCGTGGTGCGGTGGTGACCCCGAAGGGGAGAACCGTGAATTGGTCATGTTGCCCGTCCACCACGAACCTGAGGTATTTCCTGTGAGAGGGGTGTATTGGAATGTGAAAGTATGCGTCTTTCAGATCCAATGTTGTGAGAAAGTCTCCCTGACAGAGGAGTGGGAGGACTTGTTGTAGGGTGACCATATGGAAATGGTCTGAATGTATGTAGGCATTTAGAGGCCGGAGGTCCAGAATGGGCCTGAGGGTCCCGTCTTTCTTTGGTATTAGGAAATATAGGGAGTAAACCCCTAGATTTTGCTTATTGATGGGGACCTGCTCTATAGCGTGTTTTTGGAGGAGGGAGAGTACCTCCTGTTTGAGCAGTGTGGAATGTTCTTGAGACATTGGGCGGTGCCTTGGTGGGATATTGGGTGGGGTAGATGTTAGCTCGAGACAGTACCCTGACCGAATGATTTGGGTCACCCATTTGTCCGATGTTATGGACTCCCATGCGTGGATAAAGTTTTGTAGTCTGCCCCCGACCGGAGTGGAATGGTCTGGGGGGAGCGGAGGGAAGTCATTGTGTGGGCGGGGTGGCAGAACGGGTGTTGTTAGTTTTGCCCCTGCCCTTATTGTTGTTGCCTCTGTAACCACCCCTTTGGTTGCCCTTTGAAAAGGTATTTTGAGGAGGGGATTTGTAGGAGGTAGAGGTGCTATCGGTGGAGAAGCCTCTGCCTGTGCCACGAAAGGAGGAGCGTCGAAAGGAACGTTTAGACGCTTCTGTTTGGAGTGCCCCCATAGACTTTGCTGTGTCTGTGTCCTTTTTCATCTTTTCCAACGCTTCGTCTACCTTGGGCCCAAAGAGCGTTTGTTGGTCAAAGGGGTGATTGAGTATGGACGCCTGGACTTCAGGCTTAAACCCTGAGATCCTGAGCCAGGCATGGCGACGAAGCAGGACACTGGCATTTATGGCTCTAGAAGCAGTGTCGGCTGCATCGAGGGCACACTTAATGGAGGTGTTTGTAATGAGTTTACCCTCCTGTATTAGCTCATGAGCCCTACGCTTGTGTTTCTCGGGGAGGTGCTGCATAAGAGCCTCAAGTTCATCGTAGTGTGCTCTGTCATAGCGCGCAAGTAGCGCTTGTGTGTTTGCAATGCGCCACATGTTTGCAGCTTGAGAGGCGGTGCGCTTGCCAGACGCGTCTAGGAGTTTGGATTCCTTGTCTGGCGGTGGGGCTTCTCCTGAGGACTGGGAGTTAGCCCGCTTTCTAGCTGTAGAGACAACTAGGGAATCTAAGGGAGCAGGGCCCTTAATGTATGCAGGGTCTGTGGGTGCCGCCTTATACTTTCTCTATTCTAGGGTTTAGTACCCTGGCCCTGACAGGGTCTTTGAACACCTCTGCGGCATGCTTGGTGACACCCTTAAGCATGGGTAAGATGGAGGTGGATTTGTCCTGTATGTCGAATGTATCCAGTAAGAAGTCGTCTTCCACTGGTTCAGTGTGCATGTCCACCCCATGGTAGTGTGCTGCTCTCTGCACTAAATGATGGAACCCTAAGGAGTCCTCTGGAGGAGACGGCCTGGATGGGTATAGGTCGTCCTGAGGAATATCGGGTACATCAGGGTTATTGTAATCCTCCCACGGGTCTGGGGTCCCTGGTGGAGTGGGATCCATGGGGGCATCCGCCGGATAATTGTCCGGGTCCCCGTCGTCCGGATCTGGGGACGGGGCCGGAGAGTAGTGAGGTAAGGGTGGCGGAGACCTGGGAGGAGGTGGAGGAGGTAGGGGAGGTGGTAGTGGGGAGGGCACTCTGAGGGGAGAAGTAGCAGAGTCCTTCCGTTTGGGTGGTGGAGGAGGAGCTGGAGTATCAAGGCGTCTTTTCTTGATAATTAAAGTCAATAGTCCAGTCTTTGGATCTTTGGACAGAGTCTTTTGTAGAGGGTCTGGTGTAAACAGAGCCAGTGGCGTCGAATCGTCCGTCGGCACCGGTGATTTCGGAACCGAGGACTTCGATGGTTTGTGTGCGCCATGCTTTTTTGGGGCCTCCTGTTTTCGGCGCCGGAGCGTCGGTGCCGACAGATTTATGTTTGTGTTTGGTCGGCACCGAGAGTCCAGGCTTCGGCACCGGTGGCTTCGGAGTCGAGCTGGATATTGCTTTCTTCGGTGCCGGATGCTGTTTTTCGGCACCGGGCGTCGGCTGGCTCGATCCCGAGCTGCCGTGAGACTTTGGATGCTTCGACACCGAGCCCGAAGGTGGGGTGATCGAAGCTTTGGTCTTGGTTTTGCCCAGGCCGGCAGGCGAGGGAGTAACCTGAGTCTCTTTGGTTTTGGGCGCGGGGGTGGGAGGGGGCACAGTACTCACGGCCCGCTGCGCCGGTGTGATGTCCTCCACGTCGGAGTCGTCGGCCTCGGAAGCGCTGACGACGTCTTCTTCCTGCTCGGTGTGTGTTTGCCCCGAAGCTTCGGCGCCGTCTCCGAAGATGTCCGGTGGAGCTGCAGACGATGAGTGCGCCATGGTGCGTCGAGCTTTTCGATCCCGGATGGTTTTCTTCGATCGAAAAGACTTACAGGCGGGGCAGTCTCTGGCCTCGTGTTCTGGAGAGAGGCAAAGATTACACACCTGATGGAGGTCGGTGTGGGGAAATTTAGACCCACATTTTGGGCACTTTTTGAACGGAGTCCTTTCCATCGGCCGGGACCGGAGTCGAGGAGGGCCCGAAGGCCGGTGCCGATGTACGGGATGGAGAAAAGTGCCGCTTCGAGAGATGAAGATGATGAAGAAACTCGAAGAGACGAGGATTTTCCGTCGAGGCTGGAACCGTAGAAGTTCGAAGCCGGAGCACGAAGTATCACATCCGAGCCCGATGGCGGAAAAAAACAATCTGAGGATGGAGCCGAAGCCCATGCGCAGTACGGACCGAAGGAGGAGTCACCAAACTCGTGACTTCCAAAGACTGTCCAAGAAGAAAAACAAACTGCAAACATCCGGGCCCAACACCAGATGGCGATCTATGCTAAGTGTACAATCTGCAGCTCATATGCCTCGAACTGCACGTCTACACAGTAATGTTTTGTGAAGGTGTGCGGTGTTGACCATGTGGCTGCTTTGCAGATGTCATCTAAGGTATGTTCCCTAGGAAAGCCATAGAAGCCCCCAACATTCTAGTAGAGTGGGCTTTAGGTGGAACAGATAATGTTCTTTTTGCCTTTTGATAGCAAATTTGTATGCACTTTACAATCCACCTAGCTATCCCTGATTTAGAGATGGGGTTGCCTTTATGTGGTGGAGAGAAGGAAACAATTGTTTAGTTTTCCTGAAAGGTTGTGTTCTCTGTATGTAGTACAGTAAAGCCCTCTTAACATCAAGTGTATGTAGAGCCCTTTCCGCAACAGATTGAGGTTGCGAGAAAAAAACAGGTAATTCCACCGATTGATTGAGATGGAAGGGGGAAATGACCTTGGGCAGAAACTTTGGATTTGTACGAAGTATCACTTTGCTGTGATGTATTTGTAAGAAGGGTTCCTGTATAGTGAACGCTTGTATTTCACCAACCCTTCTAAGGGAAGTGATAGCTACGAGGAAAGCTGTTTTCCAGGTGAGGAACTGTAGCTCACATTTATGCATTGGTTCGAAGGGCGGACCCATTAGCCTTGTAAGAACTACATTTAGATTCCATACAGGGGAAGGTGGTGCCCTGGGAGGAATTATTCGTTTAAGGCCTTCCATAAAGGCTTTAATAGCAGGCACTCTGAAGAGTGATAAATGCTGTCTGTTTTGTAGGTAAGCAGCAATCGCTGCTAGGTGTAGGCGTATGGATGAATATGCCAGGTTACACCTTTGGAGATGGAGTAGATCGCATATGATGTGCTGTATGGATGCATCTAAAGGGTTGATTGTATTGTTACGGCAGTAAACAACAAATCTCTTCCACTTTGCGGCATAGCATGCTCGAGTGGTAGGACGTCTGGCTTCCTTGATAATGTTCATGCAATCAAGGGGAAGGTTAAGGTACCCAAATTCTAAGATTTCAGGAGCCAGATCGCAAGGTTGAGCTGAGCTGGGTCCGGGTGCCTGATTTCTCCATGGTTCTGGGTTAGGAGGCATGGGGACAGGTGCAGTTTTTGATGTGGTACCACCGAGAGCTGTAGTAGTGTGGTGTACCACGGCTGTCTGGCCCATGTTGGAGCTATCAGAATGAGTGTGAGGGAGTGCTGTTGTAGCTTCCTTACCACTAATGCAATTAGCGGGAGAGGTGGAAAGGCGTATGCAAATTTGCCTGACCAGTTCATCCATGTCTCATTGCCTTTGGACAATGGGTGTGGGTATCTGGCGGCGAAGCTTGGGCATTTTTTGTTTTCGTGGGTGGCGAAGAGGTCTATCTGAGGATGCCCCCACTTGTGGAAGAATGGGCGAAGAACTTGTGGATGCAGTTCCCATTCGTGTATTTGTTGCGTTTGTCTGCTGAGCAGATCTGCCATGGTGTTTTGTACGCCTGGAACGTGCTGTGCCAGGAGAAAGATGTTTTGAGGAATTGCCCATCTCCATATGCTCTGGGCTAAGCGGGAGAGCTGGGGAGAGTGTGTCCCCCCCTGTTTTTGAATATAATACATTGCAGTCATATTGTCTGTGCGAATGAGGACTGCTTTGGCTGAAATCTGTTTTTGAAAGGATTTTAGGGCTAGAAAGATCGCCAAGAGCTCCAGATGGTTGATGTGGAGCGACTTTTGCTGTGGCGTCCATAGACCTTGCATTGTGAGGTGTAAGAGGTGCGCTCCCCAGCCGGAGAGCGATGCGTCTGCTGTTAGAATCACCTGAGGAACCGGGTCCAGGAACGGCCGCCCTTTGGAAAGGTTTGTGGTGTTCCACCACTGCAGAGAGTGATGGGTGCGGCCGTCCACCAACACCAGATCCGTCAGCTGTCCTTGGGCCTGGTTCCACTGTTGTGCTAGGCACTCTTGAAGTGGACGCATGTGGAGTCTTGCATGGGGCACTATGAAGATGCAAGATGCCATCATCCCTATGAGCTTCATAAACACTCTTGCTGGAAGAGAGTGTTGAGGAAGGAACGTTTGACGCAAGGCTTGTATGCTTGCGATTCTGGCTGAGTTTGGATAAGCAATACCTTTGGAGGTGTCTATAGTGGCCCCGAGATATTGCTTTGCGTGAGATGGTAGGAGGTGGGACTTTTGGTAGTTCACCGTGAAGCCTAGCTGGTGGAGCAGTTGGATGGTGCTGTTGGTATGTTGCACGCATTGGTTGTAGGACGCGGCTTTTATGAGCCAGTCGTCTAAGTAAGGGAAGACGTGAATATGTTGACGTCTGAGGTGTGCTGCTACAACTGCTAGGCACTTGGTAAACACCCGTGGTGCGGTGGTGACCCCGAAGGGGAGAACTGTGAAATGGTAATGTTGACCGTCCACCACAAACCTGAGGTACTTCCTGTGAGAAGGGTGTATTGGAATGTGAAAGTATGCGTCTTTCAGATCCAAGGTAGTGAGAAAGTCTCCTTGAGAGAGGAGCGGGAGGACTTGTTGTAGGGTGACCATGTGAAAATGGTCTGAATGTATGTATGCATTTAGAGGCCGGAGGTCCAGAATGGGCCTCAGGGTCCCGTCTTTCTTTGGTATAAGGAAATACAGAGAGTAGACCCCTAGGTTTTGCTGATTGACGGGGACCTGCTCTATAGCGTGTTTTTGGAGGAGGGAGAGCACCTCCTTTTTGAGCAGTGTGGAATGTTCTTGAGACATTGGACGGTGCCTTGGTGGGATATTGGGTGGGGTAGATGTTAGCTCGAGACAGTACCCTGACCGAATAATTTGGGTCACCCATTTGTCCGATGTTATGGATTCCCATGCGTGGATAAAGTTTTGTAGTCTGCCCCCGACCGGAGTGGGATGGTCTGGGGGGAGCGGAGGGAAGTCATTGTGCGGGTGGGGTGGCAGAACGGGTGGTGTTAGTTTTGCCCCTGCCCTCATTGTTGTTGCCTCTGTAACCACCCCTTTGGTAGCCCTTTGGGAAGGTATTTTGAGGAGGGGACTTGTAGGAGGTAGAGGCGCTATCGGTGGAGTAGCCTCTGCCTGTGCTACGAAAGGATGAGCGCCGAAAGGAGCTTTTAGGGGTCTGTGATTGTAATGCTCCCATAGACTTTGCTGTGTCTGTGTCCTTTTTCATTTTTTCTAATGCTTCGTCCACCTTTGGCCCGAAGAGATTTTGTTGGTCAAAGGGGTGATTTAGTATGGATGCCTGGACTTCTGGCTTGAACCCTGAGATCCTGAGCCAGGCATGACGACGAAGCAGGACACTAGTATTTATGGTTCTAGAAGCACTGTCGGCTGCATCGAGGGCACACTTAATGGAGGTGTTAGTAATTTGCTTTCCCTCCTGTATCAGGTCATGAGCTTTACGTTTGTGTTTTTCTGGGAGGTGCTGCATAAGAGCCTCAAGCTCATCGTAGTGTGCTCTGTCATAACGCGCAAGCAGCGCTTGTGTATTCGCAATGCGCCAGATGTTCGCGGCTTGCGAGGCGGTGCGTTTACCAGACGCATCTAGAAGTTTGGATTCCTTATCTGGCGGTGGGGCCTCGCCTGAGGACTGAGAGTTAGACCGCTTTCTAGCTGTGGACACAACTAGGGAATCTAAGGGAGCAGGGCCCTTAATGTATGTAGGGTCTGTGGGTGCTGCCTTGTACTTTTTTTCTATTCTAGGGTTTAAGACCCTGGCCCTGACAGGGTCTTTGAACACCTCTGCAGCATGCTTGGTGACACCCTTAAGCATGGGAAAGATAGCTGTGGATTTATCCTGAATATCAAATGTATCCAGTAAGAAGTCGTCTTCCACTGGTTCACTATGCATTTCCACCCCATGGTAGTGTGCTGCTCTCTGCACTAAGTGGTGAAACCCTAGTGAGTCCTCTGGGGGAGATGGCCTGGATGGGTAGAGGTCGTCCTGAGGCACATCCGGTATATCAGGGTTTTGGTAATCTTCCCATGGGTCTGGGGTCCCCGGTGGAGTGGGGTCCATTGGGGCGTCCGCTGGGTCATAATCTGGATCCCCGTAATCCGGATCTGGGGACGGGGTCGGGGAATGATGAGGCAAGGGTGGCGGAGACCTGGGAGGGGGAGGAGGTGGAAGAGGTGGAGGAGGTAGTGGGGAGGGCACTCAGAGGAGATGTGGCAGAGTCCTTCCGCTTGGGCGGTGGAGGAGCTGGCGTGTCAAGACTTCTTTTCTTGACAGCTAAAATCAATAGCCCAGTCTTTGGATCCTTAGATAAGGTCTTTTGATAAGGATCTGGTGTAAAAAGGTCCAGTGGCGCCGAATCGTCCGCTGGCGCCGATGTTTTCGGAGCCGAGGATTTTGGTGGTTTCTCTGCGCCATGCCTTTTTGGAACCTCCGTTTTTTTCGGCGTCGAGGTAGTCTTCGGCGCCGAAGCGTCGGTGCCGAGGGATTTGTGTTTGTGTTTTGTCGGCACCGAGAGGCCAGGCTTCGGAGTCGAGCTGGGCGTCACTTTCTTCGGTGCCGAACGGTGTTTATCGGCACCAGGCGTTGGCTGGCTCGAGCCCGAGCTGCCGTGAGACTTGTGAGGCTTCGACACCGGGCCCGAAGGTGGGGTGATAGAAGCTGCGTGCTTGGTTTTACCCAGGCCTGCAGGCGAGGGTGTAACCTGAGTCTCTTTGGTTTTGGGCGCGTGGGTGGGAGGGGGTAGAGTACTCACGACCCTCTGCGCCGGTGTGATGTCCTCCACGTGGGAGTCGTCGGCCTCGGAAGCGCTGACGACGTCTTCCTCCTGCTCGGTGTGTTGTTACCCCGAAGCTCCGGTGTCGTCTCCGAAGATGTCCGGTAGAGCCGCGGTCGATGAGTGCGCCATGGTGCGTCGAGCTCTTCGATCCTGGATGGTTTTTTTTGATTGAAAAGACTTACAGGCGGGGCAGTCTCTAGCCTCGTGTTCTGGGGAGAGGCAAAGGTTACACACCTGATGGAGGTCGGTGTGGGGAAATTTAGACCCACATTTTGGGCACTTTTTGAACGGAGTCCTTTCCATCGGCCGGGACCGGAGTCGAGGAGGGCCCGAAGGCCGGTGCCGATGTGCGGAATGGAGAAAAGTGCCGCTTCGAGAGATGAAGATTTTTGAAGAAACTCGAAGAACGAGGATTTTCCGTTGAGGCTGGAACCGTAGAAGTTCGAAGCCGGAGCACGAAGTATCACATCCGAGCCCGATGGCGGAAAAAAACAATCTGAGGATGGAGCCGAAGCCCATGCGCAGTACGGACCAAAGGAGGAGTCACCAAACTCGTGACTTCCAAAGACTGTCCAAAGAACAAAAACAAACTGCAAACATCCGGGCCCAACACCAGATGGCGATCTATGCTAAGTGTACAATCTGCAGCTCATATGCCTCGAACTCCCCATTTTCAGTTTTAGTCTCTGGAACATCCCCTCTCCTAAGAGTGGGAGGGCCGGGTGGTACACCAGAGGCATCAGTGGTGAATAAAGAAGCGACATGCCCAGGCGACCCGCGATGACACTCCAAGCATGTGCCGTAGCATGCACGGGGTTGCGTTCCGCGCGAAGCGACGGCACATCAGCAAGGACCGACCTCTCAAGCAGGATCGGATCCGCCAGCCAGTGCTCCACCGCTGTCTGCAGCATGAATGGAGAGGGTCGGTACCAATAGTACGCGTAGTGTGCTTGGGCGCAGTTGTAGTAAAGTTCGAAATTGGGTATATCGAACCCGCCTTGTATGTACGGTCGCGTGAGTACAGTCCACTTAAGCCGCGGCCTCTTCCCCCCCACACCAATCGGTTTAGTTCTGACCGTAATGCCCTAAAAAAATAGCCGCCCGGATGAAACGGTATATTGAGGAAGAGGTAGAGCAGCTTGGGGAGTATAACCATCTTTATTAGGGAGGTCTGACCAGCCATGGTCAACGGCAGGGTCAGCCACCTGGTCACGTGCGTGCGTATGGCGTCAAGAGCCCTGCCATAATTCATGCGCATCACTTCTTGCCGATCCCTGGAGACCCACACCCCCAAGTACTTCACATCTGTATCGCGCCACTCTAGTGGAAAATCAAGCTGAATTCGGTCAGTGCCTTCCGTAAGAGGGAAGATAGCGGATTTACCCCAGTTGATGTGTATCCCCGAGTACAGCGCAAATCTAACAAACTCTCTAAGTGTAGGGTTTAAATTATCCCGGGGATGCTTGATATATAGAGTGATATCGTCTGCATAGAGTGACAATAAAATGTGCGCCGTTGGCATCTCAGGGATGCCGCAAGGTAGTTCTGCCGAAGGCGGGACGCTGGCGGTTCTATCGCTAAAGCGAAAAGAAGCGGTGACAGTGGGCATCCCTGCCTAGTACCTCTAGTGATGAGGAAGGGATCAGAGACGCGGCCATTAATGAGGACTCTTGCCATGGGGCGGTGATACAGGATTTGAATCCATCTGGAGAAAGCCAACGGCATACCCATGTTTCTTAGGATCAAATGAAGGTAGTCCCATTCGACCAAGTCGAACGCCTTGGTGGCGTCCAGGAAGACCGCCACCAAGGCGAGCGATGGATCAGTGTTGTTCAGGAACGAGAAAAGCGTTCGTAAACTGTGGGAGGTAGATCTACCGGGATAAACCCCGCCTGGTCCGGCAGAATCAATCCTCCAATCAATAGATTAACGCGGTTCGCCAGTACTTTAGCCAGGATCTTCACATCGCTATTAATGAGAGATAGGGGCCTATAGGAATCACAGCAGTCAGGGGGTTTTCCTGGTTTGAGAAGAGAGACTATCAGGGTCTCTGACATACTGGGTGGCAAGGATCCAGTCTCATTTGCTTCCTCGAATACCTCCCGTAAGACTGCCGCCAATGGGTCAATGAAAGTTTTGTAATACTCGATGGGGAAGCCAACCAGACCCGGCGACTTACCCGATGCCGTTTGCATTATGGCTTCTTTAATTTCGGCTAACCCGATGGGAGCCGCCAGGAGTTCCCGCTGAGCGTCAGATATCCATCCAAGAGTAAGCTCCGACAGGTATTCGGACATCTCTAATGGCGACTCTCGTTTGGATGTGTACAGGGCGGTATAATGTGATACAAAGGTAGAAAGAATAGAAGACGTATCGCGCTGCATCGTGCCGTCAGGGGCCTTGACCTCCAGTATGTGATTGGCACATCGCGGAGGGCCGACAGCACCCGCCAGAAACTTGCAGGGCCGCTCCCCCTCCCCATACACCCGCGCAGCGAAATGTTTACCACGAAAATGGACTTCCCTCTCAGCTGTGACTTTGAACTCTGTGAGCTTGGTGCGGTATTCAAGTTGTGCCCCAGGGTTATCCAAAAAATTAGGGGCAGTTTCTAATACGTGTAAAGCGCGCTCCAGGGTGGTCAGCGTGGTGCAAAGCGAACGCAGAACACCCGAGCCCTTAGAGATGCACACGCCCCGCATGGTGGCCTTGAAGGCCTCCCACACCATCGCCACGCTGTCCACCGAACCCCTATTCCGATCTATAAATTCTGTAATCTCCTGAGCCATCTCAGTCTTAAAGAGTTCGTCCAGTAGGATATTGGGCTGCATGCGCCATGGAGGCGGCTCACTGACCAATCCGGTTCTAGCCAGGGTGATCAGCACAGGCGCATGATCCGAATAAGTACGGGGCAAGTGCCGCGCTCCCACCAGTGAGGACCCCAGACTCCTGGAGAGTAGCATATAATCTAACCTAGCCCAGGTGGAGTGCAGTGCCGACCAATGTGTGCCCTCTTGCGTATCTGGGTGGATGCGGCGCCAGGCTTTAAGCAGCGAATGATGAACCAGTAGGTCAGAAATGTAGGCCTGTGAACGAGGATGATGCGCGGTGTCTGCGTTAGATCGATCCAGAGTAGAGTCTAGGATAACATTAAAATCCCCCCCCAGGTCAGGTGTGTGGATCCTATGCCCAATATGACCTCCCACAGAGAGATAAAGTGTGTGGGTCCATCAATGTTGGGCCCGTAGGAGGATGCGATGGCGACGGTAGCGCCTCCCATCCGTCCCCGCACGACACAGAACCGTCCCTCCACGTCAGTTTTTTCCCCCAAAGCTACAAATGGAGTGTGTTTCCTGACTAGTATGGCTGTGCCCCTGGAATATGTGGAGTATGAAGAAAAAAGGCCATAAGCGGCCCATCTAGATGCAAATGTAGGTGATCGACGGGGGCCAGTGTGGGTTTCTTGCAGCAGTGTGATGTGTATCTGATGGCGATCAAGATAACCCAGAACCTGCCGACGCTTACACGGATCTCCCAGCCCCCGTATATTCCACGTCAAGACATTGACTCTGCTGTGCGGGTCGTGTTGTGCAAATCTATCCCCCTGCGCCAAGATTGTGTGATCCAATGTCCAAGTGTAGTGTTGAATTTACATGTCCCTCCCCCTCCCATTCCGAACGACTTCCCCAACTCGTCGGAGGGGACCCTCCCTATAAACTGTTCCCCTGTCATCAACTCCATGCCCCTTTCCTCCCCCTCCCACCGCAACAGCCCAAACCTGTCGGGAGCTATACCCCTCCCATCCCTTATAACAAACAGAACCATAGCTGTGGGGTATTTCCTCTCCGGGAGACACCAGCGAGCTGGACCTGCCCTCCACAACCCCAATATTGCCCCCACTGCACCGTCACCACTGTGGGCGAGGAGCTGACGTGGGGAGTGGGGGGAGGGGGAGAGAGAGAGGAGTGGGGTGGGGAGGGGGGTGGGGAGGGGGGGAGGAGGCCAAGCCGAACAGTAGCATCAATTTCTGAGCCAGTGCATCATCAGGAGTGCGTAACAGCACCAGTGAGTCCCCTGCTGTCAATGTCCTCCTGTCTCTTGCAAGGTTAACGGAAGACCAAAAGAATTGGAGCATGCCCCGCCATGGTCAAGACAATCGCCCTATGAGTGCAGCCAGTTTATATCTGTAACTGGGAGGAGGCAGGAGCCGAGGAGAAAAAGAAAAAGCCAGGAAGCGTAGGTAATAAGGAGTATGAGAGAAAGGTAGAAGTAAGGAAAAAGAAGAAACCCAGTCATCAATACTCATCAATCCGGAGCAGAAGTCGGGGATCGGGATCCAGATCGTGTCCCAGGGCTGCGCCGCTGGGAGGCGGAGGAATGCTGTTCCTTTAGGAAGTCCTCCACCTGCTGCAGACTACCAAAGAAGAGAGCTTTGCCATGGTGAGTGATCTTGAGCCTGGCGGGATACAGCATAGAATATGGAATGTCTCTCTGCAGCAGTTTCTTCTTCACTCCCACGAACTTGCGGCGGGCCTCCTGCACCATCTGGGTAAAATCCGGATAGAAGAAAATGGTGGTATTTTCATGCAGAATCGGCTGTTGCTCTCGGGCCAGTCGCAGCAGGGTGTCACGATCCCTGTAATTGAGGAACTTAATGAAGACAGGGCGCGGCGGGGCACCGGGGATCGGCCGCGGCCCCAAGAACTGTGGGCGCGCTCCAGTACCAGTTGCGGCGAGAAGGAGTCCCGCCCGAATTTATCAATCAGCAGGCGCTCAATGAACTCCTCCATGCGGCCCCCGCCACTAGACTCTGCAAGGCCAATTAAGCAGACATTGTTCCGTCGAGAACGCGCCTCCAAGTCCTCATTCTTTTCTGCGATGACCTTAAGCAACCGGTTCATCTGAGAAAGTTTTGTCACGCCAGTTCCAGCACCATCCTACAGATCTGCTATCCGTTCCTCCGCTTCCTTCAGGCGCTCCCCGTGTTGATCCAGCCAGTGCACCACCGCATCCAGACGAGTGTTAATGTTATCGATCTTGGCATCTGTGGAGGTTAGGCTCTTCTGCATACCCACGAGGAGGGCCCCCCAGTCCATCTCCTCCTCCCCACTGGGGCCCGGCTCCCCTCCATCCGCAGGCTGCGCACGTGTTTTTTTCTTAGAGGGATTGAAATGTTGTGTCGACTGCTTCGTGTCCGATTTGCCCATGCTGTCCGCGAGCGCAAGCAGAGGTCACCGAAATCTGGGCCGTGCGGGGATCTTGATCTTCCGTGGACCCAGCAGGTGCCGGCCCAGGAGTTCAACCACGGACCGCACACCCTCCCCGCGCCACTCCGTACCTTCAACCCCCGTCCTCAGCAGGGCAAGCCAGGCCGCCGAAAGCCTCCAAAGATATACTGTCCAGATGACCAGCCGGGGATCCGACTGCGCCCAGCTGCCAGCAGAAGCCGCAGCGCCCTCCGCACTCTCCTGGCCTAAACGACAATCCAATCCACTCACAGACTCCCAGTGTAGAGGGCGTCAAGAGTCCCAGGCCGGGGAAGGGCCGATGAGGTGCCCGCCAAGCCGGTTCCAGCGTCGCAAACCAGTGAAGGAATCAAGGAGAAAAAAAAAAAAAGCGGGGGAAAAGAAAGGAGGGAGATGTCGCCGCCGGTCACCGCATCAAGTCCGCCCCCGATGCCTCCACCTTTGTCCCTCGAGTGACTTCTGGGCCCAAAAGGCGCGCTTCGGCTCCAGGGTGATCTGGCGAGGTAGGCAGTCTTAGCACAGGGACAGCAAGTCCCGAGCCCCGGTACTCAGCGTGAACGCCACCCTCGGCAGTGGCAGGTAGGATCCCTGAGTAGGGGGAGGGGGGCCACCTCTCAGCAAGCGACCAGGGGCATTGGCGGTCTCAGCCACAGGCCCACGTCGCGACCGCGGCCCACCAGGCCGCGTCATTCCTCGGTGAAAATTTGCAAGGTCCGCCGCTTCACCGCTCCGTACCGCGCACTTCACAGCGGCCAATGTTCCTGAGTGCCGATATCTTCGCCGCTGATACTCAGGAGAATCACACTGAGTGTTCCCGACGTGGTACACTACTCCCCGGTGCCGTCAGGCCGTCTTTATCTGGCCGTAAGGATGGTATTTCAGGGTTAAGTTCGCCTGGCCGGCGGGAGCCTCACTGAAGTGCGGCCATTGCAGTCCAGCGCCACCTAGCGCCCCCCCAACAATCATTACAGTAATTAAGTCGACTTTCATCACTTGATTCAGAGTACTGACCCAGGACTGAATCTAGGATCCAGTCCTGGAATTCCAAAAGTAATCTAAAAAGTAATCTGTTGCAAATAACTTGAATTTTCCATTGAGCTCAATGCATTGTTTTGTTTAAAATAGAGTTGTCTATTGCAAACACTTGTAACTGTTTACAAAAGTCAATTGCATATTGCAAAAGTATTGATATGAAACATCTCATTCTGAGAAAGTATATTTTAAATCCAAGTGTTGGTTCTAAAATAAAACAAGCATATATTTTTTTATATATAAACCATTGGCCTAGAGTTCAGTTATTGAGTGTGTGAGACCATTTCCTCACTGAGTGTGTACAAAAAATGCTTTACACTGTCCTCTGATACTGCCTTACTGCTCGGCCAAGCTACCACTTTAGAGAGTAAGGTTATATCTAACTTTAGCTTCTGTCAAACCCTGGGGGACTGTGGACTCTGTACACCCTGTACCTATTAAGGAACAGTATATACAGAGCCACTTTCACACATGGCCCCCACCGGTTATGACCCTCTCTGGCGGGAAGATCGGTGGGAAAACCCAAGTGAGGAAAGGGGGACTGCCAGCCTCTGCCAACCCCACCCCTCAGGTGATGGAAGGCGAGGTGAAGCACAACTCCGGGCTCTCGCCATCTTGAGGATGGGGAGCCCTACCCAATCGGGACTAGGCTCCTGCCCACCTCCCACTGGAGAGTGGCAGGATAGGGGGTGTATCCACCACAGGGAAGGGACTCATTGGTCACTGACCTTCACCTACCTGTAAGGCCCCTAAATTTAGTATTTAGGGGCTCCCTGAACCATCCTTCCTCAGATCCAGATTCCGAAACTACCAAAATGTACAAGAAGAAAGACCTGCCGTGCAGCTGCTAACAAGGACGACACCAACTGACTTGGCCCCAGCCCTACAGGCCTGTCGAACCTGCTCCTTCTAAATCCTGGCGTCTCCAGTGGTCAGCAACCTCGAAAACCCCAGAGGACCCGACTGCCTTGCTCCTCTATAAGACTGGGACTCCCACGAGTAGTGGTTCTGCTCAAACCAGCAACAACCCCTGGTGCCAAGCCAGGAACTGCGAATCCAGCACACACTGCACCTGCCGAGCCCAGCCAGTGCCTGCGTGAACGAAGACCACGAGGACGTCCCACCGGCGACTGTGACCAAGAATCCAGCACCCAAGGACCCTCCTCGACGCTCCTGACGACGCCTGCAGCCTCACAACTAGGGACCCCCCACCCCCAACCGCGACCAGCTGAGGTTAAGATTTCCCGACGACAAAAGGCACCCCGGCGCCCTGCGGCCCTCTGTGCCCAACTCCTGGGTGCCCACCTAACCTACAGCTTCCCAACTTACCTTTCGAAGTGGTGGTCGCACCTGAAGAATCTCCGTCCCCGAGCTTGCAGCCTTTGTACGTCACGCAGCTTTCCCATTGAAATCCATTGAGCGCCCGACGGCTCAAAAGCACCCTGCACCCAGCCGCCTGAGTGCCCCTGGAAGTGCAGCATCTCTCCTATTCCACTTCCCCACTTGCCCTGTGTAAGTGACCAGGAGCTCCGCTTCCACAGCCGCGTGGCCTGCCTGCTAGCAGCCACCAACCAAAGGCCCCCTACCCGCCATAGGCTAACCTTGGGTCTACTCACGCTGCACCCGGCAGCCCCTGTGCCGCTGAGGGTGTAACGACTGTACCAACCTGAACCTGGGAGACTCCTGAGTCTTGCCCCAGAACCTCAACTCTACCAGTCGAGTACTTACCTGAAAGCTGATAACTTGCATTTTCTCCATAGGGTAACATAGAAGAATTTCTAAGTGAAAACGAGTCAAAGTGTCGGTCGGGTTTTGAAACTTTAAAATATTCACTAAAAATCACCCGATCAACGAAAACGAAATTACTCACCTGTTACCAGGAGAGATCCCAGTGCTGGATCTTGGTGCCCAGCACTGACCTTAAAAAGTAATTCCAACTGGGATTTTCCAATAACCAAACTTTCCTCCATAGGATAACATTGCCTGGTTTTTGCCAGAAATTCTTCTAAGTGTTTTGCAACTTACAAATATTCCTTAAAAATCACCTGTATAACAAAAACGATTTCCTTCAACTGTTTCAGGAGATGCACCAGGGCTGAATCCAGGATCCAGCCTGGAGTAAGAAAAACCTACGTAAAGTAAATGTTATTGCAGTTTGCTTAAAATTCCCATTGAGCTCAATATTATTATTGTGTTAGGATTGTGTTGCATATTGCAACAACTATATCGATTGCATTGAAAAGTCTATTGCTTACTGAAAGTATTCAACTAGAGCATCTCATTCTGAGAAAGTATTTTTATACCTACTTGGTTCTAAAATAAAACAATATATTTTTACATACAAACCAATTGGCCTAGAGTTCTTGAGGGTGTGAGACCATTTGCTGACTGAGTGTGTACAGCAAATGCTTCACAATGTCCTCTGATACTGACTTACTGCTCTACCAAGCTACCACTTGAGAGTAAGGTTACATCTAACTTTAACCTCTGCCAAACCTCTGGGGCTGTTGGTCTCTGTACACACTGAACCTTACTTTGGTGCAGTATATACAGAGCCACTTTCTTACACAACCACAAGACCACAAAAGAGAGTAAGGTACTCTTTACTTTAGCCTCTGCTATACCTCTGTGGATCCACTGGACCCTGTGCACACTGTACCTTACTTTGTTATAGTATGGGGCGGGGGCCATTGGAGCAGTCAACATCAATAATGCAACAGAGCGCAATTAGGGCCGCCCTCCCGTGACCAACCCTGCACACAGAGGGACAGACGATGCCTGCGCCCCGAGGGACAGACGATGCCTGCGCCCCGAGGGACAGACGATGCCTGCGCCCCGAGGGACAGACGATGCCTGCGCCCCGAGGGACAGACGATGCCTGCGCCCCGAGGGACAGACGATGCCTGCGCCCCGAGGGACAGACGATGCCTGCGCCCCGAGGGACAGACGATGCCTGCGCCCCGAGGGACAGACGATGCCTGCGCCCCGAGGGACAGACGAACCCTGCGCGCCCCGAGGGACAGACGAACCCTGCGCGCCCCGAGGGACAGACGAACCCTGCGCGCCCCGAGGGACAGACGAACCCTGCGCGCCCCGAGGGACAGACGAACCCTGCGCGCCCCGAGGGACAGACGAACCCTGCGCGCCCCGAGGGACAGACGAACCCTGCGCGCCCCGAGGGACAGACGAACCCTGCGCGCCCCGAGGGACAGACGAACCCTGCGCGCCCCGAGGGACAGACGAACCCTGCGCGCCCCGAGGGACAGACGAACCCTGCGCGCCCCGAGGGACAGACGAACCCTGCGCGCCGCGAGGGACAGACGAACCGCGCGCCGCGAGGGACAGACGAACCGCGCGCCGCGAGGGACAGACGAACCCTGCGCCGCGAGGGACAGACGAACCCTGCGCCGCGAGGGACAGACGAACCCTGCGCCGCGAGGGACAGACGAACCCTGCGCCGCGAGGGACAGACGAACCCTGCGCCGCGAGGGACAGACGAACCCTGCGCCGCGAGGGACAGACGAACCCTGCGCCGCGAGGGACAGACGAACCCTGCGCCGCGAGGGACAGACGAACCCTGCGCCGCGAGGGACAGACGAACCCTGCGCCGCGAGGGACAGACGAACCCTGCGCCGCGAGGGACAGACGAACCCTGCGCCGCGAGGGACAGACGAACCCTGCGCCGCGAGGGACAGACGAACCCTGCGCCGCGAGGGACAGACGAACCCTGCGCCGCGAGGGACAGACGAACCCTGCGCCGCGAGGGACAGACGAACCCTGCGCCGCGAGGGACAGACGAACCCTGCGCCGCGAGGGACAGACGAACCCTGCGCCGCGAGGGACAGAAGAACCCTGCGCCGCGAGGGACAGAAGAACCCTGCGCCGCGAGGGACAGAAGAACCCTGCGCAGCGAGGGACAGAAGAACCCTGCGCAGCGAGGGACAGAAGAACCCTGAGGGACATGCGCACCCTGAGGGACATACGAACCATACACACTGAGGGACATACTTACCATGCACACGAGATACATACTAACCATGCACACCGAGATACAGACTAAACATGCACACGGAGGGACAAGCAAACCATGCACATAAGGGACTTTCATAATATCGAGGCACTGTCAAAATGTTTTACACCTCTGTAGAGCTTAAGATCTTTGGTTAGGATATAAGAGCAAGCATTTTAAGAACTGAAAAGTAAACAAAATGTTTTACGCAATTTCAGAGTTGAAACAAAATAAACCAATAACGTATAGTTTACCTGTTGGTGTAGTTTTGCAGCTTGAAGACTTTCTGGATTCACTATGCTGTGCATTATTCCGCCATCTAGTGGTTGGGTCCGGAATTGTAGTCTTTTTTTCGTGGCCCAGGTGGGCGTCGACATACCACCATTTGGTGTCCTTCGTGACATCGACGTGCTTCCTCCTGAAGCTCCCACCTTTGGCCGCCATCTTCGGATTTTTTTTTCCTTTTGTGTTATTCTTGTTTTTCCTCTTATTTTCTAAGTCTTGTTCGTTTTTAATCCCTTTCCTCCGGTCTCATCTTTCTGGCTGAGGAGGGTGGGTTCGCTAGTGAATCCAGAAAGTCTTCAAGCTGCAAAACTACACCGACAGGTAAGTAACTATACGTTTAGCAGTGTGAATCTTTCTTCATTCACTATGCTATGCATAGACTTTGTAGCGGTTTGTCCTTATTGTGGTGGCTGGGTGGAAGATGAGCACTGGTTAATGAATATGTGTTGTAAGACCTTCTGTCCCACTTGCGCTTCTTTGTTCATTTGGATATCCACACAGTAGTCCTTAGAGAAAGTGTGCACTGAAGTCCATGTTGCAGCTTGGCAAATGTCTTGAATCGATGAGTTAGCTAGAAACGCAATTGTAGCTCCTTTCCTCCTAGTTCAGTGAGCATGAGCTGGTCCTTGTAACTGTTGGCCAGCTTGTTTGTGGCATAATTGAATGGTTTGTGCAATCCATCGTGCAAGGTATTTTTGGTAACTGGTCGTCCCAAAAAACTGCTTGCGAAGGAAACAGAGTTGCTTTGTCTTTCTGCACTCCTTTGTCCTTTCTATATAGTGTATCACTGCCCTCCAGGCATCCAGTGTGTTCAGCGCTCTCTCCGTGCTTGTGGTTGGTTTTTGGAAAAACTAGGTATTTTGATTGTTTGGCTGATGTGGAACCGAGACACCACCTTGTGAATGAAGTGTGGGTCTGTCCTCATTACAATCCTATCACTGTGTATCTGCAGGTAGGGCTCTTGCAGTGTTAGCGCCTGCAACTCACTTACTCTCCATACTGTTGTGATAGCTACTAAGAAGGCTGTCTTTAGTGTGAGCATGTTGTGAGAAAGTGCCATCTTTCTTGCATGGTATGCCCCCACTTTTTGCTGAATTGCTGAATGTACTTTGACTGAGTGTGCCCTGGACTTCTGCCAATCACGTGCCCAGGGCCTATGTTCCTTCCCTAAAACAAACCAAACCCAAATTGGCAAACCCTGGCCACATGTCAGTCCCTAGTAAATGGTACCCTAAGTACCCAGGGCTTTGTGACCAAGGAAGACCTCTAAGAGCTGCAGCACACCTTGTGCCACCCTTGGAGGCCCTGTACCCTTACACACACAAACACTGCCTTTGCAGGCTGAGTGTTTGGGTACAAGACCAAAACAAAGTAGACATGGCACACACCCCTGTGTGCCATGCCCATCACCTACACTGCCATGGCATACATCAGCCACCCCTCTAGCTGGGTGCCTTATGCCAATGGTGTGGGCACAGGAGCCCTGTGCCCCTACAGTGTCCAGGTCAAATCCTGAGCCCTGTAAGTGCAGTGCTGCCATTTAAGAGTACATGGTGCTGAGAGCTCGTCAAACACGAGCTCCACAGCACCATAATGGCAACACTAAAGACTGGGAAGTTTGGTATCAAACTTCTCAGCACATTAAACCCACACTGATGCCAGTGTGGGATTTAATGTACCCAGCACCCCAGAGGGCATCTTAGAGGTGCCCCCTGAAACCTAACCTACGAATCCACGTCTGCTCTGAGGCTGCCTAGGCTGCCACCCAGCAGACATGTTGCTGGACCCCCTGGGTAGGAGAGCCCCAGCTCTCCTGGTCCTGCAACAATGCACATCCTGGGCGAGGTGCTAAATCTCCTCCCCCAGGATGGGCAGGGGACAGCTTCAAAGGCATGCCGCCTCTGTGAGCTTCCCCAGGCCCCTGCAACCCCCCACTCTGGCGGGAAGCTTTGTCCGGAAACCCCAAATAAGGACAGGGGATGTGCCAGCCTGCCAACCCCACCCCTCAGATGGGGGAGGCGAGGTGAAGCACATCTCCAGGCTCTCGCCATCTTGAAGATGGGGAGCCCTACCCTATCAGGACTAGGCTACTGCCCCCCTCCCACAGGAGAGAGGCAGGATAGGGGGTGTACCCACCCCAGGACGGGGACCCATTGGTCCCTGTCCTTCACCTACCTGTAACGCCCCTAAATCTAGTATTTAGGGGCACCCTGAACCTTCCTTCCCCAGATTCCAGATTCGGAAATTACAATAAGAGCAAGAAGAAAAGACCTGCCCTGCAGCTGCTAAGGAGAGGGAGACACCAACTGCTTTGGCCCCAGCCCTACCGGCCTGTCGACCTCGAATCTGCTCCTGCTCCTGCTCCAAACCCGGCATCTCTTGTGGCCAGCAACCTCAGAAACCCCGGAGGACCTGGCTACCTTTGAACTCTGATCCCCTGGGACTTCCATGAGTAGAGGCTCTACTCAAAACCTACCTTTCACCCCTGGCAGCAGCCCAGAACCGCGATCCCAGCCCACTCTGCACCAGCCAAGCCTGGCCGGTGCCGGAGTGAACTAAACCCACGAGGACGACCCCACGGCGACTGTGACCCCGAGTCCGGCACCCAAGGACCCCCCCTCGACAATCCTGAAGAAGCCTGCAGCCTCAGAACAGTGTGCCACCCCAACCGTGATCAACAGAGGGTAAGATTTTCCGACACCAAAAGGCACCCCTGCACCCGGCGCCCCACGGCCCTCTGTGTCCAATCTCGGGGTACCTACCTATCCTCCAACTACCCAACTTACCTCTCGAAGTGGTGGTGGCACCTGAAGAGTCCTCGTCCCCGAGCTTGCAGTCTTTTTCCAAACCGGAGATTTCCCATTGAAATCCATTGAGCGCACGAAGGCTCAAAAGCCCTCTGCACCCAGCCGCCCGAGTGGCCCTGGCAGTGAAAACTTTACACCTACCTACTTCACCACTTGCCCTGAGTAAGTGACCAGGAGCCCAGCTCCCACAGTCACGTGGCTTGCCAGACAGCAGCCACCAAACAAGGCCCCCCCTATCCCTCATAAGATAGCATTGGGCCTAACTCTCTGCACCCGGCCGCCCAAGAGCCGCTGAGGGTGAACCAACTGTACCTACCTGACCCTGGGAGACCCCTGAGTCTGTGCCCAGAACCTCAACTCTGCCAGTCGAGTACTTACCCTTAAACCGCTAACTTCCTTTTCCTCATAGGGTAATATTGGCTGGCTTTTTCCTGAAATTTCTTCTAAGTGTGGACTTTTCAAATCTTCAAATATTCACCAAAAATCAGCCGAGTGACAAAAACGAATTTACTCACCTGCTCTTAGGTGAGCTCCCAGTGCTGGATCTTGGTGCCCAGCACTGACTCTGAAAAATACCCACAACTGTACTTACCCTTAACTCAATTTTCTTCCATAGGAGACCATTGACTGTTTTTCTGTGAAATTTCTTCTAAGGGTCGATTTCTGCAATCTTTAAATATTCTTCAAAAATCGTATATCTGAAAACGTAATTACTTACCTGTTTTGGATAACGGTCCCAGTACTGAGTCTAGGCACCCAGTACTGGATTACAAAAGTAGCGAGAACATACTGTACCTATAACCTGAATTTTCTTCCATAGGGAATCATTGATTGTTTTCTCTGAAATATTTTCTAAGTGTCAACTTTTGAAATGGCTAAATATTAGTTAAAAATCATTACAGTACTTAAGTCGACTTTCATCACTTGATTCTGAGAACTGACCCAGGACTGAATCTAGGATCCAGTCCTGGAATTACAAAAGTAATCTAAAAAGTAATCTGTTGCAAATAACGAATAGTTTCATACCTGTCGGTGTAGTTTTGCAGCTTGAAGATCTTTCTGGATTCACTATGCTGTGCATTATTCCGCGATCTGGTGGTTGGGTCCGGATTCGTAGTCTCTCTTTTTTTTTTTTTTTTTTTTGTAGCCTAGGTGGGCGTCGACGTCTCACCATTTGGTGCACCTCTCGTGATGTCGTCGTGCTTCCTGCGGAAGTCCCACCTTTGGGGCGCCATCTTCGGGTTCTTTTTTCCTCTCGTATTTATTTTTTTTTTTAACCCTAGGCGTTCCATTAATTTTTCTTTTCAAATTTCCTTTAGTATTTCAATTATTCTGTTCTTCCTTGTCCTTCCACCTCTTTCTCCAGCCTCATCTTCCTGGCGGAGGTGGGTGGGTTCGCTAGTGAATCCAGAAAGATCTTCAAGCTGCAAAACTACACCGACAGGTAAGAAACTATTCGTTTTGCAGCGTGAATCTTTCTGGATTCACTATGCTGTGCATAGACTTTGTAGCGGTTTGTTATCTTTGTGGCGGCTGGGTGGTAGATGAGTGTTGGCCGTTGAATATATGTTGAAGCACCTTCTGTCCTACTTGTGCTTCCTTGTTCATCTGTATGTCCACGCAATAGTGCTTAGTGAACATGTGCACTGAAGCCCATGTTGCCGCCAGGCATATGTCCTGAATGGGCGTATTTGCCAGAAAGGCAATAGTTGCTCCCTTCTTCCTTGTGGAGTGGGCTCGTGGCCCATCCGAAAGCTCCTGCTCTGCCGGTTTGTGGCAGAATTGTATTGTCAGTGCGATCCATCGTGCAATGGTGGCTTTTGTCACAGGTCAACCCAGGAAACTGGTTGCAAAGGAGATAAAGAACTGCTTGGTCTTCCTGTGCTCTTTGGTCCTCTCAATGTAGTGCATCACTGCCCTTCTAGCGTCTAGAATGTGCAGTGCCCTTTCTGCGCTTGTTGTGGGGTTTTGAAAGAAACTTGGTATCTGAATTGTCTGGTTCATGTGGAATGCCGACACCACCTTAGGCATGAAGTGTGGGTCCGTTCATAGAACCACCCTATCCTTGTGTATCTGGATGTAGGGCTCTTGCAGTGTCAGTGCTGCCAGCTCGCTCACTCTGCGCTGGTTATCGCTACCAGGAAGGCTGTTTTCATGGTCAGCATTTGCAGCGTGGCCTTGTGGATGGGCTCAAACGGCGCCTTCATAAGTTCGGTTAGGACCACGTTGAGGTTCCATGCCGGCGGCGGCATCCTCTTTGGTAGCGCAATTCTTTTCGCCCCTTCCAGGAACCTCTTTACTACCTGTGACGTAAAGAGACTTCCTCCTCTCTCCTCTCGTGTGTAAGCTACGATTGCCGCTAGGTGTACCCTTAGGGAGGATGAGCATAGATTACTTTTTAGTAGGTGTGTGAGGTATCTAAGCACCGTTGACTCTCTTGTCATTTTATTCTGTAGTTGTGAGAAAGTGGCTCTGTATATACTGTTCCCTAATAGGTACAGGGTGTACAGAGTCCACAGTCCCCCAGAGGCTGATAGAGGTCAAAGTTAGGTATGACCTTACTCTCAAAAGTGGTAGCTTGGTCGAGCAGTAAGGCAGTACCAGAGGACAGTGTAAAGCATTTATTGTACACACTCAGTCAGCAAATGGTTTCACACACTCAATAACTGAACTCTAGGCCAATGGTTTATATATATATATAAAATATATGCTTGTTTTATTTTTAGAACCACAAAGGGGGTAAAAATATACTTTCTCAGAATGAGAGGTTGAGTATAAATACTTTTGTTTTAAGCAATAAATTTGTGTAAACAGTCACAGTTGGTTGCAATAAACAATCCTATTTCCTAAACATAACAATGCATTGAGCTCAATGGTAAATTTAGGTTATTTGTAATAAATTACTTTTCAGATTACTTTTGGAATTCCAGGTCTGGCTCCTAGAACCAGCCTGGGGTCAGTATTCAGAATCAAGTGATGAAAGTCGACTTAATAACTGTAATGATTTTTAAATAATATTTAGCTATTTCAAAAGTTAGCACTTAGAAAATATTTCAAAGAAAACATTCAATGGATCTCTATGGCAAGAAATTCAAATTGCAGGTAGAGTACTTTATCGTTACTTTAGTAATCCAGGACTGGGTACCTAGACCCAGGACTGGGGTCCTTATCAAAAGCAGGTAAGTAATTTCGTTTGCAGAAATGGTACGATTTTAAAAGAATATTTCAAATTTGCAAAAATAGACACTTAGAAGAAATTTCACAGAAAAGCAGACAATGGTTTCCTATGGGAGAAAAATGAGTTAGAGGTAAGTATAGTTGTGAACACTTTTCAGGGTCAGGGCTGGGCACCAAGATCAAGCACTGGGAGCTCACCTAGGAACAGGTGAGTAAATTCGTTTTTGTCACTTGGCTGATTTTTGGTGAATTTTTGCAGTTTTGAAAAGTTCACACTTAGAAGATTTTTGAAGAAAAAGCCAGTCAATGTTACCCTATGAGGAAAATGAAGTTAGCGGTTTAAGGGTAAGTACTCGACTGGCAGAGTTGAAATTCCGGGCATGGACTCAGGGGTCCCCCAGTGTTAGGTAGGTACAGTTGGTTCACCCTCAGCGGTTTCAGGACGGCCGGGTGCAGAGAGAGTTAGGCCCAATGTTATCCTATGAGGGATAGGGGGGCCTTGGTTGGTGGCTGCTGTCTGGCAAGCCACGCGGCTGTGGGAGCTGGGCTCCTGGTCACTTACTCAGGGGAAGTAGGTTAGAGTCGAGAGGGCACTGCCAGGGCCACTCGGGC
Organism: Triturus cristatus; assembly: GCF_964204655.1. Lineage (NCBI taxonomy): Eukaryota > Metazoa > Chordata > Amphibia > Caudata > Salamandridae > Triturus > Triturus cristatus. The sequence goes on from NC_140584.1 coordinate 343,422,420, forward strand.
GGCTGGGTGCAGGGTGCTTTTGAGCCTTCGGGCGCTCAATGGAAATCAATGGGAACGTTCCGGTTTGGAAAAAGGCTGCAGGCTCGGGGACGAGGATGTTTCAGGTGCCACCACCACTTCGAGAGGTAAGTTGGGTAGTTGTAGGTTAGGTGGGTACCCCGGGATTGGGCACAGGGGGCCGCAGGGCGCCGGGTGCAGGGGTGCCTTTTGACGTCGGGAATCTTACCCTCTGGTTGATCGCGGTTGGGGTGGCACTTGGTTCTGAGGCTGCAGGCTTCCTCCGGGATGTCGAGGGGGGTCCTTGGGTGCCGGACTCGGGGTCACAGTCGCCGTGGGGTCGTCCTCAGGGTCTTTGTCCACTCCGGCACTGGCCAGGCTTGGCTGGTGCAGAGTGTGTTGGGTCCGCGGTTCCGGGCTGCTGCCAGGGGTTAAAAATAGGTTTCTTGAGTAGAGCCTCTACTCATGGGAGTCCCAGGGGCTTAGAGCCAAAAGGTAGCCAGGTCCTCCGGGGTTGGTGAGGTTGCTGGCCACGAGAGATGCCGCGCTGGTGCAGGTTCGAGAGTCGACAGGCCGGTAGGGCTGGGGCCTAAGCAGTTGGTGTCTTCTTCTCTTTTTAGCAGCTGCAGGGCAGGTCTTTGTTCTTCTTGCTCTTCTTGTAATTTTCTATCTGGAATCTAAGGAAGGAAGGTGCAGGGGGCCCCTAAATACTAGATTTAGGGGCGTTACAGGTAGGTGAAGGCCAGGGACCAATGGGTCCTTGTCCTGGGGTGGGTACACCCCCTATCCTGCCTCTCTCCTGTGGGAGGGGGGCAATAGCCTAATCCTGATAGGGTAGGGCCTCCCATCTTCAAGATGGCGAGAGCCCGGAGATGTGCTTCACCTCGCCTCCCCCACCTGAGGGGTGGGGTGGGCAGGCTGGCACATCCCCTGTCCTTGTATGGGGTTTCCGGCCAAGCTTCCCGCCAGAGTGGGGGGTTGCAGTGGCCTGGGGAAACTCCAAATGGCGGCATGCCTTTGAAGCTTCCCTTTGCTCATCCTGGGGGAGGAGATTTCTCACCTCACCCAGGATGTGCATTGTTGCAGGCCCGGGAGAGCAGGGGCTCTCCCACCCAGGGGTCCAGCAACGTGTCTGCTGTGTGGCAGCCTGGGCAGCCTCAGAGCAGACGTGGATTGTAAGTTAGCTGTAAGGGGGCATCTCTAAGATGCCCTCTGGGGTGCTTAGTACATTAAATCCTACACTGGCATCAGTGTGGGTTCAATGTGCTGAGAAGTTTGATACCAAACTTCCCAGGCTTCAGTGTTGCCAATATGGTGCTGTGGAGCTAGTGTTTGACAAGCTCTCAGCACCATGTACTCTTAAATGACAGCACTGCACTTACAGTGCCCAGGAATGGACCCGGGTGCTGTAGGGGCACAGGGCTCCTGCTCCTGTGCCCACACCATAGGCGTAATGCACCCAGCTAGAGGGGTGGCGGACATATGCCTTGGCAGTGTAGGTGATGGGCATGGTACACAGTGATGTGTGCCATGTCGACTCTTTGTTTTGTCCTGCACCCAGACACTCAGCCTGCAAGGGCAGTGTGTGTGTAAGGGTACAGGGCCTCTGAGGGTGGCACAATGAGTGCTGCAGCCCTTAGAGGCCTTCCCTGGCCACAAGGCCCTGGGTACCTAGGGTACCATTTACTAGGGGCTGACATGTGGCTAGGGTTTGTCAATTTGGAGTTGGTGTGGTTTAAGGAAGGAACATAGGCCCTGGGCACCTGATTGGCAGGAACCCAGGGTACACTCAATCGAAGTACATTCAGCAATTTAGCAAAAAGTGGGGGCATACCATGCAAGAAAGATGGCACTTTCTCACAGTTTATTTCTGCTGCACCATATTGTGAACCTTTTCCATTTCTCCCCATAGCATTAGCGTGTTGTAGGTCTCCTTGCCTCCCGCAGCACTCGCAAAGTGCTTGGAGGTAGGTTCAGGTGCGCAAACTCTAGTCTTCAGGAGCCATGCCGCCAGGCTGAGGCTCTCTGGCTCTGGATGCAGGACCTCTCCGTTCTGCATGGAGAGCAGGTCCTTTCTTCTTGTGAATTTGTGAGGAGTGCCTTGTGCCATTTCCACTATTTGAGAGAACCATGTCTGTCTTGCCCACTGTGGTGCCACTAGGATCAGTGTCATGTTGCTGGTCCTGCACTTGTCGAGCACCCTGTGTAACAGCGGTATCGGTGGAAAAGCGTAGGCAAATGTCTTTGACCAACTTATCCATAGGGCATTCCCTTGGGATTGCTGTTCTGGTTGTCTGGATGCGAAGTTTTGGCATTTTGCATTCAGGCGTGTTGCAAACAGGTCTATTGTCGGTATTCCCCACCTTTGGAATAGCCTCTGCGTTTCCATTCCATTGAGCTCCCACTCGTGGGATGCCGATGTCTGTCTGCTGAGCCAGTCTGCCTCCACATTGTCCTTCCCTGGTAGGTGTATGGCCAGCAGGTCTATCTTGAGTGGGATGGCCCATCTCCAAATCTCCTGTGCCAGAGTGGAAAGGGGAAACGATTGTGTCCCTCCCTGCTTGTGGATATAGAACATGGTAGTAGTATTGTCCGTCTGCATCAACACTTTCTGGTTGTATAGCTGCTTCTGGAAGGCCTTCAGGGCTAGCAGGGCAGTCTTCAATTCCAGGTAATTGATGTGTCTGACCGCATCTGCCGGAGTCCACAGACCCCTCACCCTGAGCTTGTTCATGTGTGCTTCCCATCCTATTTGTGATGCGTCCGTGGTGGTCACAGTTGGGTTTGGTGGTATCAAGGTCTTTCCTGTAGTTCTGTTCTCCCTGTTCCACCATGCTAGCTCCTCCTGCACTGCGTGCTTAACAACCACTCGATCCTCCCAACTCCCGCTTGCTTGTGACCATTGCTGTTGCAGCCATTCTTGGAATGGTCTCATGTGAAGCCGTACATTGGGGACTAGGTGGATGCATGACGCCATCATCCCCATGATCTTGCTCACTGTCAGAACTCACCCCTTCTGGTAGAGACGCGTCTCGTTCAGCAGGGCTATTGTTCTTCTGTCGCTGGGCATGACCGTTCCGTCTATGGTGTTGATCTTCGCCCCCAGGAAGATCTTCACCTGTTCTGGTTTCATCGATGACTTCCCCCAGTGTATCAAGAACCCCAGGTTTGTTAGTGTTCTTGTCACACGTTCTGCGTGCTCCTCGCACTTGTCGCGAGTGCTTGCTTTGATTAGCCAGTCGTCTAGGTAAGGATACACATGAATCCCTTCCCTTCGTAGGTACGCTGCTACTGCTGCAAGGCATTTTGTGAACACCCTTGGGGCGGACTTTAGACCGAATGCCAGGGTTGTAAACTGATAATGATCCTGGTTGATGTTGAACCTTAACAGGTTTTTGTGTCGTCTGTTCATTGGGATGTGCAGGTAGGCGTCTTTGAGATCCACGGTGGACATGAAGTCTCCGCCTCGTATTTGGGGTAGCACTTCTTGTAGTGATGTCATCTTGAATTTTTGCGTCTTTATGAATTTGTTTAGGAATCTTAGGTCCAGGATGGGTCTTAGTGATTTGTCCACCTTTGGTACCAGGAAGTAGTTTGAGTACACTCCCTTGTTCCTTTCTCTGCATGGCACTGGTTCTATGGCCCTCTTTTTCAGTAGTTGAAGTGTCTCCTCCCGGAGTTGAGCGAGCTCTTGACCCGAGCGCGGTCTTCTCTTTGGTTTCTTGTTTGGAGGCCTTTTCTCTAACTCTATGCAGTATCCGTGCTGTATGACGTTGAGAACCCATTTGTCTGAGGTTATTTGTTGCCATTGTTTAAGGTAGAGGCCCAGTCTTCCGCCTACTGGTGTTGCATGCTCGTAGGCGCTTGTTTTGTGTAACCCCCTTGGTGTTCTTACATTGCGCTTCACCCTTCGGGGTATGCTGGGGGTAAGCGTCTTTTTGCATGTGAAGTCACTTAGATGAGGGTTGGTCTCCCCCTCTCCTCCTTTGGCCACGTCCGTTTCACCTCCCGCTAAAGGACTGGCCTCGAGGCTGGTACTGCCAGTTCTGCTTCTGCTGTCCCTGCTGGCTGTGACTGTCACCCTGCTGCCCTTGCTGGAATGTCTGGTGCGACGTACCCTGCTGGATTCCTCCCCTTCCGTAGGGTCTCCGATTTAGGGTGCCTCTTCGCAACCCTCTGAATTGCAGGGCCCCCATGGATCTTGCCGTCTCATTTTCCTTTTTTAGTTGGGTGAGCTTCTCGTCCACAGTTTCCCCGAACAGCGTTTCACCGTTGAAAGGGGTGTTCAGTATGTTGTTCTGGACTTCCTGCTTGAATCCAGAAATTCTGAGCCAAGCCTGTCTCCTTTCAGTGATCCCTATGGCCATCAGTCTGCTCGAAGTTTCCGCCCCGTCCAATGTAGTCTTAATGCATGAGTTGGCGATTTTCTTCCCTTCCTCCACTAGATGGGAAGCCCTTTGACGGTAATCTTCTGGGAGATGCTTGACTAGTTCCCCCATCTTATCCCAATGCTGGTACTGGTGTCTGTTCAGTAGCACGTTTGAGTTTGCCATGCGCCAGTGCATTGCGGCGTTTCTTTCTACCTTCCTTCCAGTGAGGTCCATCCTTCTGCTCTCCTTATCAGAAGGTGGGCCCGAGGTTGCCGGCACATTGGCTCTTTTCCTGGCCGTGGAAGCAATGATGGAGTCGGCAGTGACCGATCCCTTGATGTAAGGAGGATCCTGCGAGGAGTGCTTGTACTTCTTTTCCGTTCTGGGTGTGATGGACCGGCATGTTACTGGGTCCTTAAACGCCTCCTTCCCTTGGTTCATCACGCTTTGGAGCATGGGGAGGAACTGGCTCCTCGTCTGGATGGGGAGCAGAGTTTCGAGTAGGAAGTCTGCTTTCGGCTTCTCCTCGTCCAATTTTACACCAAAGGCTGCTGCAGCACTCCTGACGACCATGTTGTAAGCCTCGATGTCGACTGGCGGCGAAGGCCTCTAAGGATAAGAGTCCACGGGCTCTTCGGCGTCTATGTCCTGCCAGTCCAGCTCATGAGTCGAAGGCGCCGAGCCGTAGAACAACTGCTGATCCTCTTCCTCATCTTCTCCCTCATAGTAGGGCCCTTCTTCCTCCTCTTCAGGACCTCTCGACTGCTCTTCGGCGTCTAATTCTTCCTGCTCCTCGATCTCGACGACATCCGTCGACGGGGCCGTTGGGATTTTGAATTGCTTCATTCTTTCGTCGAACTCCTTCTTCCTCTGAAGGATGCTCTCCATCTCCGCCTCGAGCCTTCTCTTTTTCTTTTCCATTTCGGAGATGTGCTCGGCGTCGACCGCAGGTCTCTTCGACGGAGCTTACGTCGACGCGGCCTTGTCTTTCGTCGCCGAACGTCCCACCTCATGGGTCTGTTTCGACGAACTCTGTCCCTCGGCGGTCGTCGGCACCTGGGAGTCCTTCTCGAAGGATCCGCTCGGCCTTCTGTCCTTGGAACCACTCGCGGTCGTCGAAATTTTCGGCGCCGGTGTTCCCTTCGAGGACTTTGACTCAATTTTTCGAGAGTCACTTTCAGTTTTTCGGGGACCTTTCTGTGGTTTTGTACTCGACGTGTCTCTTACCTTGTCAGGCGTTTTCTTATCGGTCTCAACGACAGTGCAGACATCAGGTCCCTCGGTGATGTTGTCTTCATCGTCGGTGGAGAGGCTCAGATCGTACAGTGACGGGGCCTTACCCTTGCCTTCCATGTTGAAGTTGGCTCTCCTCTGTCGTTCTCTCACCCGGAGAGTCTTCGGCGCGAAAGCAGAACAGGTGTTGCAGTCCTTGCTCTCGTGGTCGATCGGCAGGCAAAGGTTGCAGACCGGGTGTTGGTCCTTCTGCGCGTACTTGTGGTGGCAGTTAGGGCAGAACTTAAATGGTGTCTTGTCCATTGCGCTCAGAGCCTCTGAGTGCGCATTTTCCTATGGGCGTCGAAGAATTGAGGATCCCCTCTTTCTTCGTCGTCCCGGCTGTAATTCCTTCCTCTCTGTAGTCTTCTAAAAGTTCTCCTTCGATGAAACTCGCGTATTTTCCTTCTTCCTTCGTCTAAAACTCTGGAGCTTCTCGATGACGATCCAGACCCAACGGCGGAAAAAAGAATCTGAAGATGGCGCCCCAAAGGTGGGACTTCCGCAGGAAGCACGACGACGTCACGAGAGGTGCACCAAGTGGTGGGACGTCGACGCCCAACTGGACTACAAAAAAAAAAAAAAAAACTACGAATCCGGACCCAACCACTAGATTGCGGAATAATGCACAGCATAGTGAATCCAGAAAGATTCATGCTGCAAAACTTGAATTTATCATTGAGCTCAATGTATTGTTGTGTTTAGAAATAGAGTTGCCTACTGCAACTACTTGAACTGCTTACTAAAGTCTATTGCATATACAAAAGTATTTATATGAAACATCTCCTGTCGAGAAAGTATGTCGTTGAACGTTTGGCTGCATTTTTTCTTTTTGCCTTTCCGCCCACCCCGAGGTGTTGCTAAGGTGGGGGCCTGATGCATGGCGGAGTCACTTGGTGGAGGGCTGTTGTCCTACCCTTCGTGCTTGTCTTTGTCAGTTTCCGAGCCCTCGAAAGGACTGTCCCCGGGGTTGGTACTGCCAGTTTTGCTGCTGCTGTCCCTGCTGCTGCTGGCCTTGGTTGTTCCCTTGGTAGCCTTGCTGGAACGTTTGGTGCCATGTGGTCGGCACGTTGCCTTCACTTCTGCCACCTGGCCTCCTTGTGGGTGGACCTCTTCTCATTCCCATGAACTGCAACACTCCCTTGGACCTTGCTTTTTCGTTGTCCTTCTTGAGCTGCGTCAACTTGTTGTCCACTGGTGTGCAGAACAGTTGCTCTCAATTAAACGGTGTATTTAAGAGGTTACTTTGTACCTCTGGCTTGAATCCTGAAATTCTGAGCCATGTGTGTCTTCTCTCAGTCACTCCTGTCATCATTAGCCTGCTCGATGTTTCTGCAGCATCCAATGCCGATTTCAGGCATGTGTTCGCCATGTTCTTTCCTTCTTCAACCAGGTGAGCTGCCCTTTGTTGGTATTGGTTTGGCAGATGCTTTAGGAGCTGCCCCACTTCATCCTAGTGTTGGTATACGTGCCTGTTGATCAGGACATTGGAATTTGTGATGCGCCAATGTATTGCCGCATTTCTCTCCACCTTTCTCCCTGTGAGATCCATCCTCATACTCTCCTTGTCTGGAGGTGGTCCGGCATTTGTGGGAACATTAGCCCTCTTCCTAGCCGTTGCTGAAATTATGGAATCGGCTGGCACTGAACCTTGGATGTATGCAGGGTCCATTGAAGAATGTTTGTACTACTTCTCCGTTCTATATTTCACAGCTTTGCATACTGTTGGCTCCTTAAAGGCCTCTCTTCCCTGGTCCAGCACACTAGGGAGCATGGGCAGGAATTGGCTCCTAGTCTGTTGAGGCAGAGTTTCCAGGAGGAAACATGCCTTGGGTTTCTCCTCCCCCATTTTCACTCCATAAGTCTGTGCAGCCTTCTGTACGACCATGCTGTAGATCCCTAATGTCGTCTGGCGGCGAGGGCCTTTAAGGTTAAGTGTCTACACCTTCTTCCGGTGATTCGGCGTCGAGATCTTGCCATTCCACGTCTTGTGCCTCCGAGGACGTCAAGTCCCGGTAGGATTGCAGATCTTAGTCGCGTTCTCCCTCTAAATAGTAGTCATCTTCTCCCAGTTCCTCGACTGGTTCGGGAGTTTGGCGGTTCCACGTCTTTGTCGTCCCTTTCGACATCGACCGCAGGTTTCGGCGGGATGGTGTATTGGCTCATCTTCTTGTCCAAGTACTTTTTCCGCTGTAGGATGCTCGCCATTTTGGCCTCGAGCCTCCTCTTCTTCCTCTCCATCTCGGCGGCATGTTCGGCGTCGAGGGTTGGAGCGCTTCTCTTCGAGGCAGTCGAATACTATGTCGGCCCTACTTTCCTCGGCACCAAGGTGTCCTTCTCGAGGGCAACCTTCGACATCTGAGGGTTTTCGCCGACTGGGAGTCCTTTTCGAAGGAGCTGCTCGGTTGACCGTCCATGGAGGCTGTTGCTTTCGTCGAGTGTTTCGGCGGCAGAGCTCCTTTTGAGGACTTAGCTTGATTTCTACGAGTGTCGCTCGGGGGTTTTGTTTCACTCCTTCGAGTGACGCTAGGATGTTTAGGGGTCGATGACTCCCTTACCTCCTTCGTCATCTTATGGACCTCAACGACCGTGCAGTCCTCCGGTCCTTCGGCCATGTTGTCCTCTTCTCCACTGGAGAGGACCAAGTCTCGTAGTGTTGGAGGTGGCCCCTGCCCCTGCATGTTGTGGATCACCCTTCTCTGCCTCTCCCTTACTCTAAGGGTCTTGGGTGTAAACGCCGACCAGGCGTTGCAGTCTTCGCTTCTGTGGTCGAGCGGCAGGCAGAGGTTGCAGCCTGGATGCTGATCCTTCTGGGCGTACTTGTGGTGGCAATTGGTGCTAAACTTGAACAGTGTTTTGTCCATCCGCGCGCTCAGGGAGCCCCCTGCGAGCGCATTCTCTGTCGAACGTTGAGGTTTTGTTTGTTAGAACTTCTCCTCCTTCGCTCCGGGTACCGGACCTGTAGTCCGGTGTAGTTGAAAACCGATTTTGCTTGATTCCACTTCCAAAACTATGGAACTCTTCGGCAACGATCCAGAGCCAACGGCGGAAAAAAGAATCTGAAGATGGCGACAAAAGGTGGGAGCTTCCGGAGGAAGCACGTCGACATCCCGAAGGACACCAAATGGTGGTATGTCGATGCCCATCTGGGCCACGAAAAAAAAAAAAAAGACTACAATTCCGGACCCAACTACTAGATGGCGGAATAATGCACAGCATAGTGAATCCACAAAGATTCACGCTGCAAAACTATTTGTTGCATTGCATTGGCTCCTTCAATGTATTCTTTATATGAGGAGTCAGGAATGATGACTGAAGAGCTTTTCACGCCAACACTTTAAATGTAATTTTATTTCATGTGGGAAAAGAAGGAAGACGCAGTACCAAGGAGGCATTTCAATGCTAACAGTAGCGACTCTAAAGTTATCTTTATTAAATAACCTTTGCAAAACTGCATGTGCATCAGTCACATTTAATTTCAAATATAGACACCGCATGGAGGGAAAATGTGTGAAGAATATAGGAGTGCAACTTCGAATGTAATTAAAAAAATAGTAAAATGTAATGAAAACAGTCATCTGGCCGTACAAACAGCCCTATGAAGTAACCGGCATTGGCTGCCCACAGCTCAAAACATTTATCGAAAAAGTAGAAACAATGTTCCTGCTTTTAATGCAAGCTTACTGCCCCATATGCGGCTATTCTGATCCACTGTGCCCCTCTTTCCGACTCCAATACTGGAAGAAAGGCCAGGTTCTTGTTCAACGCAAATCGGAAATAATACATTCAAGAGTAATATTATGCAAATATAAAGTGAAACGGAGCGTGCGAAGACAGAACATATAAAGGGTCTGGGAGGAAGCGGGGCGATCAGTTCCTCACTCAATGCTGCCACTTTCTTCTTCTTCTACCGAAAACAAACATGCTGGAAAGGTTTGCAGAGATGCTCCAGGATCGCTGTGCTCCGGCAGGAATAACACCCACTTAGATGTATAATTATAACTTCTTTAAAAAAACCTGCAGTGTTCATGCAAATAGCATGCCTCAAACAAAACCCAGCCGGTTGATTGGTTGTTCAGTTACTCCTCCGGAGAGTAAGAACAAGCCCGGGAGTTGTGTGCTCACACGAGTGCTAAAAGGAAATTAAAAAAAGCCCGCGAGTAGTGCACGCGCGCTCCCGAGCACCCTAGGCCACAGAAGACAGAAGGCGGGACATGCACTCGCCTTGGGCCAATTGCGTGCTGTCTTTCTTAGAAAGACGCATGCAAAGGCCAATAGCGGGTGTAAAAAAATAAAGCACACGCAGGAGCGTGTGTTTAGAGTTTAAAAGCCCTTACTTAAAAAGTCTTGCAGAGCAGCGCATGCGCGCTGGCTCAGGCGAGACCTAAAAAGAAGTGGGAGGGCAAGGGGCAACAAAGTTTTTATATAAAAGGGGTTAAAATCAACTTTGTGTCTTTCACCAAGTCTAGCTTGGAGGTGGATATCACTCAAAAGATTTCAAATAGAGGGAGGACCTCTTGCTTGAGATCACACCACCACAAATTCAAGTTATACAATTAACCAAAACAAGGTTCAAATAAAGCACCCCTATTCTTTTTAATGCTCTACAATATTATAACTGAACGCATTTTATGCAATACAATACACCATCTTTGGTCAGGTTATCTTACTACACATCAGTTCTGACAAGTTTAATTCTAGACAATTTATCACATGACCGTCCAGATCCACAACAAGTGTAGTTAGCAAAGAACAAGTCCCACAGGAGGCATCAAGAATACTTTGTTACTCCACGTTTAAAGCCATCCTCAAAAGAAGAGGATGGGGGCACCACAAGTGCAGGGAGGGGTGATATGACGGACCAGGTCTCATTTCATTCCTTTCGCAAGAAGAAAACAGCAGAAAGATTTACGGATAATGGTAAAATCAGTAATAACTGTGAAATTCATAAAGCCTTCAAGACACCCTCTATGTGATGCACAGATTTCTTTAATAAGTATGAGAACTAACCTGTCTCTGTTTAATTTCCTCTTTCTTCAGTTCCAGAAAAGCTGTGGGTATGCCAGCAATATTTTCTTGAGCACTCAAAAGAAGCGGCCAAAGCTCTCCCATGAATTCTCTGGCATTCTTACCATTTAAAAACCCAGTGAGGTTTATTTGCATCATTTTTGAATCTGGATTCTGAAAGAAACATAACAGGAAGACACAAAGGTCACTTAGAACCCCTAAACGGCACTGCTCAATGATCATATAGTTCATAATGGCTCCCAATGATGTTTTAGGCTGCTCTACGCTAACTAAGATGCACTAAAGTTCAATCAAAGGTACTTATCCCATCTCACTGTATATCAAGGGGCCAGTTAGCCCTTTGTGGATAAGTCCTGGACAGTGACACTGTTGATTAGAAGACCAAGAGTCTAAGTTTTGATTAGATTTGTAGGCCCAAATCTATCATAAAACCATTGTAATGCCTGCAAACAAACACAATCTGATGACTTGAAAACTTGAACATATGCTAGTAAACAATTATTAAATATCAAAAGTACCTAATGAGAGTACAACCATAGGCTTTGCATGCTCAATACTACACCAAATACTAGACTTCAAATCCTGCAAGGATTAACACTTGGTAAGATAATTACCACACAGCTATGGAGATAAGATTGCCATTATGAACTGTCCACAAAGGGTTTAAAAGCTTGAAAGTCTCAGAATAATTGGCTTTATAAGTTTTAAGTTCTCGGACAAAAAAAACAATGTCCATAGAAAGGCACGGCACAACAGCACAAAGTACAGATTTCAGATGACGTCCGCTTCTTCTCGAAACCTTGGGGGAGGGGTTTTGATATCGCCAAGTCCCCTGTAGAGAAAGATGTTCCCTTGGCTTGCTTCCGACTCCCTACTGCAACTCAACCACCTCGAGTTTAATGTTATATCATTTATCTAAATTGCAAAAGACGAACAATTAATCATGAGTACACAACTACAAAACTTTTTAAAAAAATAAATAAATCTAAGCTTCAGATTCATGCTCAGTGTATTGAGAACTCCCTGCCTCATGATTCAAATCTGTATTCAACAGAATACATCGGAGATATATATACTTCAGTGTAAGCCATCCAAACAAGTTAAAACACACCCCAGCCCATAATTACAGCAATCTGTCCAAAGCCTTATTTTATTTGAAATCGAATGACCTCACAACTAGAAAAAATCATTTTCTTTGCAAAGTTCAAATGCTGTTGTACTGCTAAAACTATTTCAATGTAAAAGCAGTTCTCCTTTTGTACACTATGTGAAGTGTTTAAAAATAAATATTTCAAGAGGGCAACATGATCCTTAGAATTGTTCTACACCATCTTTCACAAATTAATGTACATGCGGATCTTCAGTGATTTATTTTCATCCAGAATCTCTAACGCACAAACCCACAATTTATAATTCTTTGAGTACTAACCATTTTTATGTTTTTTTTTAAATTAAAGTAGCTTTCACTTTTCTATCAACCCATATGCTTCACACAAAAACATTTTTATTTGTGCATTTTAAGAGCAGTGTAAAGCTTTGCCCGAGTGCTGTTAGGTTGCATTAAAGTTTTGTTTGGCCACTTTACACAACTCACCTCCAAACCACACACTGCATCATCAAGAGCTGGGTCAGAGCAACATTGGACACGCACTCTGCCGTGACCTAATAGGGTGATGGTGCTATACTTCAGACGCATGGAATACCTTCCATTTTGGTTCAGGCCTTTTAAATCATAAATCACATCATCATTAGAAAATTGCTGCCAAATTAGCTAACATGTAACAGCAAGATTAAAACAACAATTCCTATTTCTCACCTGTGCATTTTGAGAAACTATGCACCCTCACTAAACTTTCTTAAATTATTTTCTTTGCATTGTAAATTGTATTCGATTAAGCGTTACAATAGAATGACAATTCTTTCATATATGATAGTTAACACTGAAAACATTACAGGCAAGGTGCTGCACTTTCAAATTTACCGTCTGCTTCAAATGTATTACCTTTACTTCTAGCTGGTTGAAGATAAATTCAATTAACACATCATCTTCAAATCCCAGAATTTCAGTAATTCGCTTAGTTATCCATGGCTTGATAACTTCCAGATTAACCTTGACCATGTCTACCTGTTTATGAAAAAGCAAAAATTATTTTCTCTAAACATCTTTCAACTGAATTGAAGGTGATGCTGTACATACTTCCAATAGAAGCATCTGCAACAAATGTTAACTAAATTACTGAAGATCACCGATTTAGGAACAAATGATTGCAAATTTAATACCGACATGAGAAAAACAACTTGTCATGTACTTTGATTTAGTTTTTCCAAAGAGTAAATAATATAAAACAATTTACATGATCCATATTTTCAATATTTTCATGTGGTAATGCTCAAAATTATACTTTTACAAATGATTTTGTAAACATCTGGCAGGTTTTTCCTAAGGAACTTTGGGTAATGTTAGGGACAATGTGCATTTTAAGCACAATTGGGAAATAATAAATACTGCTCAGAATTTGATGGACAACTATTTTACATGACAATGAGACTTTTGTTTTAGATCTTTAGTGGAAAATGGTGTTTACATCACTGCTAGCCTTCACTATGCCTAGTTAACATGGCATTGCTAAGTGCCATTATGTCCAACTAGCACACCACTGTCCGTTACACATTATGCCAAAAGTCTCTATTAGACAGAGAGAGCACATGCTAATGCATTTACATAATCTTCGGCACATGCGGTTCAGTTTTGATTGTGCACAGTTACAGCATCAGAAGCAATATTGTAATGATGTATCAGGAAACCACAACCAATTTGTGTCATGTGCAGGTATGGGAGAACTCAATAAAAAAAAAAAACTTAGAGAAGAAACAGCAGTCAACCTATGGGCATAGAGAAGACATGGCAAAGAGTGCACACCCTACTTAGACTTTATTTTGTACCAGCACGTGAAATCATGACCAGCAGCATGTATGGCACTAAGAGTTTGCCCTGAAAGGAAAGGAACCTCATCTTTACATTGTGGATGCAGCTAACAGCTCTGAAGTTCACACAGACACTTCAGGACTGAGTCTTTAGCTTCTATGCAACCACCAGAGACGAGACTATGGGAGTTCATGTGCCTCATAGGCTGAAATAAGTCTTCTGCAAATGCTCAAACACTGGATAGGCATCCAGTGAAACATGACTCATCGCACAGCCAAGAACTAAAATTCAAAATGTCCATCAACACCTCATGTCAACTTACGTACTGAACAAAAAAAGACAAGTAGCCCAAAAACAGGGGAGTCCCATTACACTGCCAGAGCAACTTCTGCCATTACATACAATGTTCACGGTCACGGCTGCCACTGGAAATAAATTGAGAATGGGGCCGAAGGCAATCTCTTTCGCACGGACCTCTGCTAGGTCTCTGATTAGGTCCGGCTGGTAGAGGGCTCCGTTGAAGAGCTCCAGGTGGAGGTGGACACTTTTGAGGAAGCAAGTCCCAGCGGTGACATCTTGGCCAGGGGCTATGGAGGCTAGGGTAGAGGATGCTGAAGGGCACTACTGCAGCAATATTGTGAATCTACTGGGTATCCGGGATGGCGCACACCCTGAGCAGTTTGTTCAGGCTTGGATCAGAGGCATCATGAAGCTTAGTGGACTGTCCCCCATGTTCACTATTAAAAGGGTGCACCGTGCGCTAGTGGCACCGCAGTGGCCTGGGGCCCTGCTGCGAGCCACCATTGCCCACATTTTGAATTTCAAAGGCAAGGACAGTATCCTCGGGGTAACCAAAGACACTGCCAAATATGATCTCCATTTACCCAGACAATACAAATAAGGTCCAGGACACCCAGAAGACATCTCCTGGAGGTTAAGACCAAGCGTCGCTCAGTGGACCACTGCTACATGTTGTGGTATCCAGCTAGGTTGAGGGTGCGGTTGGAGAGCAAATCCCACTTCTTTGATATCCTCGAGGATGTGCTGCGCTGGCTGGAGGTCTGGGATAATGGGCCCAGGGAATGTGAGAAAGTGCCATCTTTCTTGCATGGTATGCCCCCACTTTTTGCTGCATTGCTGATGTACTTTGAGTGTGCCCTGGACTCCTGCCAATCAGGTGCCCAGGGTCTGTGTTCCTTCTCTAAAAACTGCATTGAAGCCTAAACCCAACTGGCATCTGAAGCCACGTCAGCACCTGGTAAATGGTACCCTAGGTAACCAGGGCCCTGTGACCAGAGAAGCCCCCTAAGGGCTGCAGCACTTATTGTGCCACCCTTAGAGGCCCTGTGCCCTGACACACACACATGCTGTTGAAGGCTGAGTGTCTTTTTTTGTTTTTTAACTCCACGGTATCAAAACAATACAATACATTATATTATTTCATACATTCATATGTTCATAAAATGCCCCCCAAATAGACATACCAGTCTTTCGTTTCCTTGAACTTTTCACCGAATACAAACTAAATTCTAAATTAAATAAATTATACATTCTAGCTTGCCATCGTTCAAAGGGAGGGGCCTCCGGTTGAAGCCACTCAGCAGCAATACATAATCGAGCCACAACCATAGCCATAAAAATTAAGTAACGATGTTTAAACATAGATTTCCCAGCTTCTAAATCCTGACCAATTCCTAACTTCGATATCCGCAACATATCGACAATTTACTACAAGTACTATCCGCATTATCCCACCCACATCGAAAACATTTGACATCCTGCTTCCATCCCCATTTTAACATCTTTGCCGGGGTATAATATAGATTGATAATAGTTTTAAAGACTTGAACCTTTAGATTCGCTGATAACAGGGTTTCCCTAGACATTATAATAGCTTTCTCTATAGATATATCCTGTTCTCCCAGTACCATAGCCCATTTAGTATTATGTTTCTCTAAATCATCAGTCCTAGTAGATAAAAGAATCTTATACAATACCCAGATTTTCTCCTGACGTCTTATAGTTTCAATCAGTGGGTTTGGTACCAATACTAAGTTCTTCCTACCAAGAAAGTCCCGGATTTGAAGGAATTTACAAAACTGCGTTCTGGGCAAATTATACTGTCTTGCCAAATCCAGATAGCTAGGGAAAAGCCCCCGAGCCTCATAAAAGTCTCCAATCTGCACAATCCCTTTATTTCTCCAACTTAATGCCACCTGATCACAAAAAATGGATGCGAGAATTTTCAAGGCATTTGTGGGTGTATAATATGTTAACCCTTCTAACAAGAGAATCTTCCGTATACTTTTCCACACCTTAAAAGCAGCATTTATTACTTTAAACCGTGTCCTTTTAAAATAACTACCATCAACTTCTTTAAACAAACAGTTCTTTACCTCTGACCCAAGCAATAATTCAAAAATAGGGGGGGGGGGGGGGCCTCAGCCGGGTTACCAACGTCTTCCCCAGTCAGCAATACTTGCATCTTTAACAAAAAACAAGCATAATAATAAAATGTAAAGTCAGGTATCGACCAACCACCCCTTTCTCTTGGTAGAGTCATGAACCTTGTAGCCTGTCTAGGTTTGCCAGGGGCCCAAAGAAATTTAGCACAGAGATTGCAACTGTTGGAGTTGATCCCGCGTCACTTCTAGGGGAATAGATCTAAATAGGCAGAATATTCATTTTTATAATATTGCCTCTACCCACCAATGTGAGATGTAGCCGCCCCATCTTTCTAAGGATTCCTTAGTTCTACTCATAATATCCACCCAATTAGCTTCAACCAATTCTTTCATTGATGCCCGAATTTTAATCCCCAAATATGTTACTTCTTTCAAACATCTCACATCACTTGACACAACATTATCTGAGCATAATATTTGTGTTTTGGTGATATTAAGCTTATAACCTGATACCTGCCCAAATTATTTTGCTAAGCGCTCCACCTCTATATGAGCGGTAATTGGATCTACTGTAGTAATGGCTATATCGTCCGCATAAGCAAAAACAGAATGCGAGACCTCCCGGAATATAAACGGTTTAATCAAAGGGCTCTTTCCCAGCAAGTCTACAAAAGGATTAATATACAGAGCAAACAGCAGGGGGGAGCATGGACATCCTTGCCGAGTTCCTCTGGTTATTCTCACTGGCTCCGAGACCAAGCCCATTGAAGCAATTCTAGCAACCGGAGCTTTATACAGTACCTGTAGAGCCTGCATAAACCCATTCCCAAATCCTGACAGGCTGAGTGTCTTGGTGCAAAACAAAACAGAGTCGACATGGCACCCATCCCAGTGTGCCATGCCCACAAGCACACTGCCCTGGCATACCTCAGTCACCCCTCTAGCTGGGTGCCCTATGCCAATGGTGTGGGTACAGGTGCATGAGCCCTATACCCCTACAGTACCCGGGTCCATTCCTGGGCACTGTAAGTGCAGTGCTGCCATTTAAGAGTATATGGTGCTGGGAAATCGTCATCAAACACTCCACAGCACCATGATGGCTACACTGAAGACTGAGAAGTTTGGTATCAAACTTCTCAGCACATTAAACACATACTGATGCCAGTGTGGGATTTAATATAAAGTGCACGACAGAGGGCAAGTTAGAGTTGCCCCCTGAAACTAACCAACAACCCGTGTCCTGACTGAGGGGCTGTATAGGCTGCCACCCAGCAGACATGTTGCTGGACCCCTGGGTAGAGAGCCATCCGCTCTCCTGGGTCTGCAACAATGCACATCCTGGGCGAGGGGCTAGGCCTCCTCCCCCAGGATGGACAGGGGAAGCTTTAAAGGCATGCCGCCTTTGCAAGCTTCTCCAGGCTACTTGCGGTACTCGTGCAAAAACAACAATTGATGGACAGAATGCAGAACAATGTCATACATTCACCCCAGTACAGAGATCTGGGCCTAAATCCATCGTTTTTTTGCTCACCATGCCGTTCCAGTTTGAACCCAGCCATATGCAAATCAGTCTTGACCCTGTGCCTCATGGGAACAGTCCAGCCCGAACTGCCAAGCCAGGTCCTCCCTGGACTGGAAACAAGCATCCTAGGACCGGTTTCGGGGTTTCACCCCTCTTCAGCCAGGATAGCTTAATTCCAGTGGCATGGAGAGCAAGGGTTTTGCTTTGTTCGCCATAAGTTGGCAGGGTATGCTCAGACGTGAGTCCCTTGCTCACTTTGCCACTGGATTCAAGCAAGCCTGGCTGAAGACGGCTGAAATGCCAGAAACCGGTCCTAGGAAGCTTGTTTCCGGTCCAGGGAAGACATGGCTTGGCAGTTCGGGCTGGACTGTTCCCATGAGGCACAGGGTCAGACTGATTTGCATTATGGCCATGTCTGAACTGGGGTGGCAGAGTGGGCTAAATAACGGTGGTGGATTAAACCCAGATCAGTTGACTGGGGGTGAGGGCTTGCAATGTTCAACACTCCGTCCATCATTTCCTTTGGTTTTGCTTTACTTGCGGTACTCAGCAACTGGCCACCACCGGTTCTGACCCCCACTCTGGTGGGAAGATCGGCGGGAAAACCCAAGTGAGGAAAGGGGGTGTGTCAGCCTCTGCCAACCCCACCCCTCAGGTGGGGGAGGCAAGGTGAAGCACAACTCCGGGCTCTCGCCATCTTGAAGATGGGGAGCACTACCCAATAAGGACTAGGCTCCTGCCCCCCTCCCACTGTAGAGTGGCAGGATAGGGGGTGTACCCACCCCAGGGAAGGGACACATTGGTCCCTGACCTTCACCTACCTGTAACGCCCCTAAATCTAGTATTTAGGGGCACCCTAAACCTTCCTTCCTCAGATCCCGAAACAAGAAGAACAAGAAGAAAGAAGACCTGCAGTGCAGCTGCTAACAAGAGGACGACACCAACTGACTTGGCCCCAGCCCTACAGGCCTGTCGACCCTCGAACCAGCTCCTGCTAAACCCCGGCGTCTCCAGTGGTCAGCAACCTCAAAAACCCCAGAGGACCTGACTGCCTTGCTGTGAGAAAGTGGCTCTGTATATACTGTTCCTTAATAGGTACAGGGTGTACAGAGTCCACAGATCCCAAGGGTTTAACAGAGGTTAAAGTTAGATATAACCTTACTCTCCAAAGTGGTAGCCTGGTCGAGCAGTAAGGCAGTATCAGAGGACAGTGTAAAGCATTTGTTGTACACACTCAGTCAGCAAATAGTTCCACACACTCAATAACTGAACTCTAGGCCAATGGTTTGTATATAAAAAAAAATATATGCTTGTTTTATTTTAGAACCAGCACTTGGAATTAAAATATACTTTCTCGACAGGAGATGTTTCATAAAAATACTTTTGTATATGCAATAGACTTTTTAGGAAACAGTTACAAGTAGTTGCAATAGGCAACTCTATTTCTAAACACAATACATTGAGCTCAATGATAAATTCAAATTATATGCAACAGATTACTTTTTAGATTACTTTTGTAATTCCAGGCTTGGATCCTAGATCCAGTCCTGGGTCAGTTCTCAGAATCAGCTGTTGAAAGTCGACTTTGGTACCGTAATGATTTTTAACTAATATTTAGCTATTTCAAATGTTAGCACTTAGAAAATATTTCAGAGCAAACAATCAATGATTCCCTATGGAAGGAAATGTAGGTTACAGGTACAGAGGGTTAGCGTTACTTTTGTAATCCAGTACTGGGTGTCTAGACTCAGTACTGGGACCTTTATCTAAAACAGGTAAGTAATTACGTTTTCAGAGGTTATACGATTTTTGACGAATATTTAGAAATTGCAGAAATCAACACTTAGAAGAAATTTCACAGAAAAGCAGTCAATGGTTTCCTATGGAAGAAAAATGAGTTAAAGGTAAGTATAGTTGTGGGTACTTTTCAGAGTCAGTGCTGGGCACCAAGATCCAGCACTGCGAGCTCACCTAAGAGCAGGTGAGTAAATTCGTTTTTGTCACTCGGCTGATTTTTGGTGATTATTTGAAGATTTGAAAAGTCCACACTTAGAAGAAATTTCAGGAAAAAGCCAGCCAATATTACCCTATGAGGAAAATAGAGTTTGCGGTCTAAGGGTAAGTACTCGACTGGCGATGTTGAGGTTCTGGGCACAGACTCGGGGGTCTCCCAGGGTCAGGTAGGTATAGTTGTTTCACCCTCAGCGGCTCTAGGGCGGCCGGGTGCAGAGAGAGTTAGGCCCAATGGTATTCTATGAGGGATAGGGGGGCCTGGGTTGGTGGCTGCTGTCGGGCAAGCCACGCGGCTGTGGGAGCTGGGCTCCTGGTCACTTACTCAGGGCAAGTGGGGAAGTAGGTTAGAGCAGAGTTTTCACTACCAGGGCCACTCGGGCGGCTGGGTGCAGTTGAGCCGTCGGGCGCTCAATTGATTTCTATGGTAAATCTCCGGTTTGGAAAAAGACTGCAGGCTCGGGGACGAGGACTCTTCGGGTGCCACCACCACTTCGAGGGGTAAGTTGGGTAGTTGGAGGATAGGTAGGTACCCCGTGATTGGGCACAGAGGGCCGTGGGGCGCCGGGTGCCGGGGTGCCTTTTGATGTCGGAAATCTTACCCTCTTGTTGATCGCGGTTGGGTTGGCACTCTGTTCTGAGGCTGCAGGCTTCTTCAGGATAGTCGAGGGGGGTCCTTGGGTGCCGGACTCGGGGTCACAGTCGCCGTGGGGTCGTCCTCGTGGGTTTAGTTCGCACCGGCCAGGCTTGGCGGGGGCTGGGATCGCGGTTCAGGGCTGCTGCCAGGGGTGAAAGGTAGGGTCTGAGTAGAGCCTCTACTCATGGGAGTCCCAGGGGATCAGAGTTCAAAGGCAGCCAGGTCCTCCGGGGTTTCTGAGGTTGTTGGCCACAAGAGATGCCGGGTTTGGAGCAGGAGCAAGTCCGAGGTCGACAGGCCGGTAGGTCTGGGGCCAAAGCAGTTGGTGTCTCCCTCTCCTTCGCAGCTGCAGGGCAGGTCTTCTTTTCTTCTCGCTCTTCTTGTAGTTTCGGAATCTGGGGAAGGAAGGTTCAGGGTGCCCCTAAATACTAGATTTAGGGGCATTACAGGTAGGTGAAGGCCAGGGACCAATGGGTCCTCGTCCTGGGGTGGGTACACCCCCTATCCTGCCCCTCTCCTGTGGGAGGGGGCAGTAGCCTAATCCTGATAGGGTAGGGCCTCCCATCTTCAAGATGGCGAGAGAACCGGGGATGTGCTTCACCTCGCCTCCCCCACCTGAGGGGTGGGGTGGGCAGCCTGGGCAGCCTCAGAGCAGACGTGGATTGTAGGTTAGTTGTAAGAGGGTATCTCTAAGATGCCCTCTGGGGTGCTTGGTACATTGAATCCCACACTGGCATCAGTGTGGGTTTAATGTGCTGAGAAGTTTGATACCAAACTTCCCAGTCTTTAGTGTTGCCATTATGGTGCTGGGGAGCTCGTGTTTGACGAGCTCTCAGCACCAGGTACTCTTAAATGGCAGCACTGCCCTTACAGTATCGGGAATGGACCTGGGTACTGTAGGGGCACAGGGCTCCTGCACGCCAGAGGGGTGACTGACATATGTCTTGGCAGTGTAGGTGTTGGGCATGGCACACATCTGTGGGCCATGTCGACTCTTCATTTTGTCCTGCACCCAGACACTCAGCCTGCAAAGGCAATGTGTGTGTGTAAGGGTAGAGGGCCCCTAAGGGAGGCACAATGAGTGCTGCAGCCCTTAGGGGTCTTCCCTGGTCACAAGGCCCTGGGTACCTAGGGTACCATTTACCAGGGGCTGACATGTGGCCAGGGTTTGCCAATTGGGAGTTTGTGTGTTTTAGGGAAGAACATAGGCCCTGGGCACCTGATTGGCAGGAGCCCAGGGTACACTCAGTCAAAGTACATTCAGCAATTTAGCAAAAAGTGGGGGCATACCATGCAAGAAAGAGGGCACTTTCTCACACTTGCGCCTCTAAAAGACGAACTCCCACGAGCAGTGGTTCTGCTCAAACAACCAACCCCTGGTGCCAAGCCAGGAACCGCAAACCCAGCACACTCTGCGCCCGCCGAGCCCGGCCTATGCCTGAGTGAACAACGACCACGAGGACGTCCCCCCGGCGACTGTGACCAAGAATCCAGCACCCAAGGACCCTCCTCGACACTCCGGACGACGCCTGCAGCCTCCACTCCAGGGACCCCCCCCCCAACCGCGACCAGCAGAGGGTAAGATTTCCCGACGCCAAAAGACACCCCCGCACCCGGCGCTCTGCGGCCCCCTGTTCCAGCTCCTGAGTGCCTACCTACCCTACAGCTTCCCAACTTACCTCTCGAAGTGGTAGTCGCACCTGAAGATTCTCCGTCCCCGAGCTTGCAGCCTTTGTTCATCTTGCAGCTTTCCCATTGCAATACATTGAGCGCTCGACGGCTCAAAAGCACCCTGCACCCAGCCGCCCGAGTGCCCCTGGAAGTGCAGGATCTATCATATCCTACTTCCCCACTTGCCCTGTGTAAGTGACCAGGAGCCCAGCTCCCACAGCCTGCCTGCCAGCCAGCAGCCACCAACCAAAGGCCCCCTGCCCGCCATAGGCTAACATTGGGCCTATTTTCTCTGCACCGGCTGCCCCTGTGCCGCTGAGGGTGTAACAACTGTACCTACCTGACCCTGGGAGACCCCCGAGTCTAACCCCAGAACCTTAACTCTGCCAGACGAGTACTTACCTGAAAGCCGATAACTTGCATTTTCTCCATAGGGTAACATTGACTGGTTTTCACTTGGAAATTCCTCTAAGTGTCGATTTTTGAAACATACAAATATTCCTTAAAAATCGCCTGTTTAACAAAAACAATCTTTCAACTGTTTACAGGAGATGCACCAGGGCTGAATCCAGGATCCAGACCCGAGTAAGAAAAACCTATGCAAAGTAATTGATATTGCGTTTACTTTAAAATTCCCATTGAGCTCAATGTTATAATTGTGTTTAACTTGTGTTGCCCACTGCAACAACTGTAACTATTGCATTTAAAAGTCTATTGCTTATTGAAAGTATTTAACTAAAGCATCTCATTCGGAGAAAGTATTTTGATAACTACTTGTGGTTCTAAAATAAAACTATATATTTTTATATACAAACCATTGGCCTAGAGTTCAGTTCTTGAGTGTGTGAGACCATTTGCTGACTGAGTGTGCCCAACAAATGTTTTACACTGTCCTCTGATACTGCCTTACTGCTCGACCAAGCTACCACTTTAGAGAGTAAGGTTATATCTAACTTTAGCCTCTGCCAAATCTCTGGGGACTGTGCACACTGAACCTTACTTTGGTGCAGTATATACAGAGCCACTTTCTTACAGGGAATACAATGGATTCTGGAGATCTGGAACTCATAAGTTGTCTACTCTGGAGGGCTCCAACTGGAGGGCGGGAGAGGGGCCAGAGGCTGATCATCAGTCCCCTGAAAGGCCGGATTTTGGTAGGGTGAACTACAAATGGATGGTACTATGGCATTGGCCTGCCCGGACCAGCGGCCCGAGTCAGGAGCAGGTTCTTCAAAGCAGGAGGAGATCACTTTGCAGACTGATCCGGAAGCCAGAGGCAAAACGTCATGATGTTACTAGCCCTTGTGTAATGGCTTTAAAACCCTTTTCATTTTTTGTTACATTGCAGGATGGGCTGATTTCAATTCCTCCGCTACACACTGTTGGTCGAGTATGGGGAAGGGGGTGTGCAGATGAAAGTTTGCTGGATTGCACTTTCAGATATTATGAGTGTGTGCTATGTTTAGGTCTCATGTTTAGGCCGTATCTCATGAAGGCACAATACACTGTGAGCAGGTTGTGTCTTACTGGGTAGACTCTCCACATTAGTGGTAGGTGACGGTTGGGGGTGGGGGGCTGGGATTAGGCTGTGGGTCCTGACAGCGAGAGTACGATTGGATGTGCAGTGTAAAACGATGTTTTTACACTGTATATCCAGGGAGGAGGAGCTGTAAATGGATCCCACTGTTTGGGGTCACTTGTTAGTTGTTCTTATAGTGTGTCTATCATGGCAGTGCGAATGTCTAATGGCCCAGCAGCCCTTGACCTGGTCATCCTGGGAGGTAGGGGTGGGGTGGGATCTGGAGAGGCAACAGGCTGTGCATATGGCTGAGCAAATTAATATTGTTACGTGGAATGTGTGTGGTCTCCGAGGGTACGCGAAAGCGCTACAAGGTCCACTCTCTTTAGATGCCATTAGATCCAAATTGCTTGTCTACAAGAGACGCACCTTGGGGTTGAGAAGGGACAGAAATTGCAACAACAAAAAAATGGAGAGGTCAAGTGTGTTCTGCTTCTTATTCTCCTTATGCCAGGTGAGTAGTCATATGGGCGGCTTTTTGGGTCCCCTTTTGGCCCACATATAGCAAGGCAGATGCGGAAGGACGATACGTCCTGATTCAAGACACCCTGGACGGGAAAGAGATTACGCAGTGGAACTCATAAGCTCCCAATATTTATGACCGCATTTCTTTGAGGGAATGCAAGACTTGTTGTCGGACAGTGTGGACTCCCCCATTATTTGGGCAGGGCACTTCAATTGTGTTTTTCATCGGGCGGAGATCGCTATCCACCCAAGGAGTGCACCAAGCCAATGATGGCAGGTGCGCTGAGGATGGCAATGCAGAATTTGGGTCTTCTGGATGGGTGGCGTCTCTTGCACCCGGGCGGCGGTCGAGAATATATATGCCACTTTCAGACGGACTATACTTGCAGTCGACTGGATCGTTTCCTGGTGGATGGTTTGAACCATTCCCGGATAGGAGCAGTGGCGCATATGGTCAGGTTCCTGTCCGATCACGTCCCAAACTTACCAATATTGGACTGGAGTGGGAGGCTGGACAAATACTGAGCATGGCGCATGGCGCATGCCCGCCGATCTGCTCACGGATGTCACGTGTAGGGCAGACTTGCGGACTGCTAGAGAGAATTAGATTACAGGAAACTGGGGGGGTCTAAGGACACTATAGCAGTCGAATGGGAGGCATTAAAAACGGTATCATGGGGGAATGCAAAGTTCGCAGACGACTCATAGCAGACTTGAAGACTCAGGATGACCAGTTAGCAGACCTTCAGAAACAGGGAGTATATATGGTAGAGGTGTGTGCAGCCACTTTTGCAACCCATAGAGCTCCACTCCCTCTGGAATACGGGAGACAAAATTGGCCTTATATCATTTCCGTCCATTGTTACATAGGTAAGGAGATAAAGCTGGCAAAATGCAGGCGTGGTTCCTCAGGTGAGAAACATATCCCCACCCCATTCTGACCATACAGAATGCACAAGGTCAATTATAATCTCGGTGGCGGGGCATCCTGTGGGACGACTATGTTGGTCTATAGAGCTGGCCCATTGATGTTGAGAGTAGACCGGAGAGATTCCTGGCTCAGGTGGGGCTTCCTCAGCTGCAGAGGGAGCTCCTGCAAGAGTAAGAGGAGATCTCTCCTTGGAGGAAGTAGGTGCTGCCATGAAGGCACTTATGTTCAAAGCACCAGACGGTGATGGATTTGCCATCGAGTTCTATCAAGCCTACTCTTCCGCCAGTAAGGAAAAACTGATGGACGTTTACTGGGAGGCGCGAGAGAAAAGTCTGCTACCACCAACTATGAGAGAGGGGGTGGTGCGTTTGATGGAACCTTCCACGTTTAAACCCCTCACTATGCTTAATACGGATCTTAAGGTGCTGTGTAAAATATTGGCGACAAGGCTCATTGGAGAGGTCCGAGACCTGGTCCATGAGGACAAATTTCACTTTATGCTTGCACTTTGCACCAAGCATAACCTATGCAGGCTGGCCCATTTTCTGCATGAAGCGTGGGGAGGGGAGAAGGCCTTGGTTTCACTAGATCGCGAAAAGGCATTTGATACAGTGGAGTGGGACTTTCTAATGGCTGTACTGCAGGGCATGGGGGTTGGACCCAACTTCTGGGCTTGGATACAAATATTGTACACTGACCCGTCTATGCGCATCAGGGTGGGGGTGAACTTTCTGATGCCTGTCCAGTAGGGTGCTTGCCAGGGATGCACCCTCTGACCCAGTTTGCCTTGGCAATCGAGCCTCTTGTGCGGCTATTGCGCGGCAGGCTGGGGCTCTGGGGATCAAGGTGGGGGGCGTCACCCACATTGTTTTGTTATATAAGGACGATGCTTTGGTATATGTGCACTCACCCGGGAAGTCTGTTAGTATCCTGATCCGGTCCTGGATGACTCTGGTGAGGTCTTGGGTCCTAACATTAATGTACATAGATCATTAGTGTTCCCTTTAGGAGGTTTGAATGGGAAGCCGCAGGACCAGCTGCCAACTGTGGGACTCTGGTGGGAACTGAATGGCTGTTGATACTTGAGGGTTTGGGTCACATACTGAGGTCAAGCACCAGTGCCAGAATGTAGATCATGTACAGACAGGCCTGGATAATTCCATTAAGTTCTGGAATAGGCTTCCTCAATCAGTTATGAGTACGGCAGCCATGGCAAAAATGGTCTTACTTCACTGCTGCCTCTTGTGCGGAAATCTGTTCCTGCTGAAGGATTGGTTCTACCGAAGCTGGATAGACCGTTTGTGAATCTTCTGTGGGTGGGTAAACCGAGCAGTATGGCACTTGCGACATGCAAGGACTTCGAGGACAGGGGATTGGGGTCCCTGATGTGCAGTTCTACTATTTCATGGCACACTAGCAGCATGAAGCTCCTGGGGACCAAGTCTGGGGGTGACACTCTGCTCCAGTTGTTGATGCGAGGGGGCAAATCTGTTCTCAGTTTGGTACTTGGTTACACATAAGGTGGAAATATGGGAAATAGTGGTCCAGAAAGTGTAGGAAGCTGGCTCTGTGTATACTATAACAAAGTAAGGTATAGTGTGCAGAGTCCAGCGGAAACCCAAAGGTAGGCAGAGTTAAAAGTTTATAGCTCACTCTTTATTTGTGGTAGTGTGGGCGAGCAGTAAGGCTTTATCAGAGGGTAGTATTAAGCATTTATTGTACACACACAGGCAAGGAATGATGTCACACTCAAAGACTGAACTCAGAGCAATTTGTTTGTATAAAAATATTGTTTATTACTACAACCAAGCAAGGCTTGGTGCAGGTAAGTGAAATTATACTTTCTCTACGTACAATGCAGTTTAATACAATTGGAATGCAGTAGGATGCAACTGGTTTCTTTACAGGTAAGTCAGTAAAAATTACCTTGCAGTTACCTATGATATTACTTTGCACGTTACTTTTCAGATTACTTTTTAAGTTACTTATCCTACTTAGTGTGATATGCCTAGATATCACACTGGGATATTTCTTAGAGAGAAGGTAAGTAATTCAGTTTTTATACATTTGCAGTATTTCAAGGTTTCATACAAACCAATTCTACACTTAGAAGATTTTTCATAGAAAAGTAGTCAATGCAATCCTATGGGAGGAAGGAAAATGCTACTTACCCAGTATGCATCTGTTCTTGGCATGCAGAGATGTAGAATCTCATGTTTGGGCATATATCACCATCTAGTGTTGGGCCCGGATGTTTGCACTTTGGTTTTCTTCGAAGGAGTCTATGTAGTCACGAGGTAGGTGACTCCTCCTTTCGGTGATAGGGTGCATGGTCATCGACTATCTTCAGATTGTTTTCCCACAGAGGGTGAGAGAATGGAGTAGAAGTAAAGAACAGAGATGACCATGTGTATGTATGAATAGTAACCGAAGAACTACAGCAGCTACAGGTACCCGGGGAGGTGGGTGGGTGCCAGCGTTCTAAGTACCGCTTGGCCCACATTAGCCTGTTGTCAGGCTAACACATCTACACAATAATGCTTGGTGAAAGTGTGTTGTGTGGACCATGTTGCAGCTTTGCAGATGTCAGTAATAGGAATGTTCCCTAAGAAAGCCATAGTAGACCCTAGTTTACGAGTGGAATGTGCTCTAGGGGGTATCGTTAGAGTCATTTTGGCTTTTGCATAGCAAATTTGAATGCATTTAACAATCCACCAAACAATACCGGATTTGATATAGGATTGCCCTTGTGAAGTGGTGCAAAAGCGACAAAGAGTTGTTTGGTCTTACGAAAAGATTTAGTTCTTTCAGTGTAATACAACAGTGCTCTCCTAACATCCAAGGTGTGGAGAGCTTGTTCTAGAAAAGTGTCAGGTTGAGGGAAAAAAACGGGTAACTCAACCGACTGATTTATGTGATATGCAGATACTACCTTAAGTAGGAATTTGGGATTGGTACGAAGAATCACTATCTCTGTGCAGTTGGAAAAAAGGTTCTTCTATGGTTAGTGCCTGAAGCTCACCCACTCTCCTTAATGAAGTGATTGCAATGACGAAAGATTTTTTTTTTATTAAAGTAAGGAACTGTAGTTCACATTTGGTCATGGGTTCAAATGGTGGGCCCATTAACCTTGTGGGGACTATATTAAGATTCCAGACTGGGCGAGGTGGAATTCTTGATGGTATAACTCTTTTCAGTCCTTCCATAAATGCTTTAATTACAGGCACTCTAAAGATGGATGAATGTGGTCTATTTTGAAGATAGGCTGCAATTGCAGCGAGATGCAGTCTGATGGATGAATATGCCAGTGATGACTGCTGCAAATGTAAGAGGTAGCAGATAATGTTTTGTATAGAAGCATCAAGAGGGTTCATCTTATTGTTATTGCAATAGATCACATATTGTTTCCAATTGGCTGCATAACAGGCTTTTGTGGTAGGCCTTCTGGCCTCCTTAATAATGTTCATTCAGTCTGGTGGAAGGTTCAGATAACCAAACTATGACTACAGGAGCCAGATCGCGAGGTTCAGTTGTTTGGGATCTGGGTGTTTGATTTCTCCATGGCTGTGTGGGAGGAGAATGGGAGTTAAATGTAATTGTTGATGTGGTATCAGAGAGAGTTCTAACAGGGTTGTTAACCAGGGTTCACGTGCCCATGTTGGAGCTACTAGGATTAGTGTGAGATGTTTGCCTGAGTTTCCGAACCACTAATGGAATGAGCGGAAAAGCGTAGGCAAATATCTCTGACCAGTTCATCCGTAGAGAATTGCCTTTGGATAATGGGTGTGGATACCTGGAGGCGACGTTTTGGCATTTAGTGTTATGGGGTGTTGCAAACAGGTCTATGTGAGGGACTACACAGGGACTACACAAGTTTGAAAGTAAGGGTGGAGAACTTGAGGGTGAAGTTCCCATTTGTGTATTTGATACCTCAGCCGGCTGAGGAGGGCCGCAATCTGGTTGTTGACTCCTGGGAGGAGTTCCGCTAGGAAATCGATATTGTGGATAATAGCCCACTTCCTGATGTGTTGGGCTAAACGGGACAGTTGGAGTGTGTTCCCCCTGTTTCTGTATGTAATACATATCTGTCATGTTGTTGGTTCGAACCAAGACAGTTTTGCCAGACAGGTGATCTTGAAAGGCTTTGAAGGCTAGACAGATTGCCATTAGCTCCAAATGATTGAGGAAGGGCAACCTTTGCTGTTGGGTCCACAGACCTTGCACTGTGTGTTGTTGGAGATGAGCTCCCCAGCCAGTTAGCGACGCTTCCGCTGTTAATATGGTTTGTGGAAACGGGCCTATGAATGGCCGTCCTTTTGACAAATTTTGTGTGTTCCACCACTGCAGAGAGCGAGGAGTACGACGGCTTACCAACACTAGATCAGTTAATAGACCTTGTGACTGGTTCCACTGACTGGCTAAGCATTCTTGAATCGGACACATGTGCAACCTGGCATGGGAAACTATCATGATGCAAGACATCATTCCCAACAGCTGCATAATAACTCGAGCTGGAAGTGACCGATTGGCTTGAAACTCTAGAATCAACGCCTACATGTTTCAAATTCTGTCTGTGTTGGGAAACGCCAGAGCCCTTTGAGTATCTAAGGTGGCTCCTAGGTAGTTCTGAGCTTTGGCTGGCTGAAGATGTGATTTTAACACATTGACTGTAAACCCCAGTTGGTGAAGTAACTGAATGGTTACGGAAGTGTGCTTGCAGCATTAGCTGATACGTGCCGACTTTGATGAGCCAATCGTCCAGGTATGGGAAGACATGAATGCTTGGTCTTAGATGAGCAGCTACTACCGCCAGACACTTTGTGAAGACTCTGGGGGCAGTGGTGACTCCGAATGAGAGTACCTTGAATTGGTAATGTTGACCTACTTCCACGCACCTGAGACATTTGCGGTGAGCTGGGTGGATTGGAATATGAAAGTATGCGTCCTTTAAGTCTAGAGTAGACAAAGTCGTTGTTTTGCAAAAGAGGTAGTACCTGTTGAAGGGTTACCATGTGGAAATGGTCTGATTGTATGTAAAAATGTAGTTCTCTGAGATCTAATTTTGGTATGAGAGAGCCGTCCTTTTCAGCAATTAGAAAGTAAAAGGAATACACGCCCGACCCTTGATGTTTTGGTGGTACAGGCTCTATGGCTCCTTTTCCTAGAAGGATTGTACCTCTTGTTTACGGAGGTGTAGGTGATCCGGTGAAAGTTTGTGTGACATAGGAGGAATGTTTGGAGGAGTGTTGATGAACTCCAGGCAGTAACCAGAATGAGTAATTTGGAGAACCCACTTGTCTGTTGTGATTGACTGCAACTTTGGTACAAATTGTGACAGTCTTCCCCCCCACTGGTGTTAAGTGGCCGGGGGAACTCTGGCCAAGTCATTGTTTTGTATTAGAGGGGGAGGTGTGTGTGCTGGAACCTCTACCTCTGCCCTTGCCGCTGTTTCCTCTATAACCACCCCTGAAATAAGTATTGGAACCTGAGGGTTGGTTATTGCCCTTATATGTGGATGCAGTGTCCGAGGACATGGTTTTGGACCCTGCTCAATAAAATGAGTGTCGAAAGGAACCACGGCCTTGTTGAGACTGAAGGGCTCACATTGATTTAGCCACTTCTGTATCTGTCTCCATCTTCTCAAGTGAAGAATCTACCGCCGGCCCAAATAGCTGTTCTTAATCCAATGGTGTGTTTAATATTGAGGTTTGAACCTCCTGTTTGAATCCGGATATACGTACCCAGGTGTGCCTTCTTAAAAGGACACTAGTGTTCACCGCTCGGACCAATGTATCAGCTGCATCTAGGGAGCACCTAATTTGATTGTTAGAAATTAGTTGCCCCTCACATACCAGGTCTTGCGCTTTACATTTATCTTTGGGGTAAAATTGGATAAGGATAAGTTACTTACCTGTAATCCTAGTCCTCTTCCAGGGGTATCCTCATCAGTCATAAGGACTGAATATTCCCGCCCATGTGGGGGGACCCCAGAAATAATAAAAATTATATATCTCTCTACATATATATTACCTACTGGCGGTCGCCAGTAGGTAGTTATAGTTAGGACCCTGTTTCCATAGGAAATCCGCAACATTCTATTTTGAATAACTTTGGCGCCGGTCGACGAATCCTCGCGAATTTTTCAAAATAGGTGGGGCGCTACGCTCCGCTCCTACCCTGAAAGTCTCGGGGGATTCGTCAAGCGGGGGCTGAGATAAAAGGGGGGTCCCAAAACGCGTTTTTCCCATGCATTTTTCCATAGGACCTTTAGACACAGCTACAGCCCGAACGGCTGAACAGAATTACTTGAAATTTGGCAGAGAGCTAGTCCTCAGGTCAAGAAAGTGCCTTTTGTAGGTTTGGTGTAAATCTGTTCAGTAGATTCTGAGAAAATAGCCTTTAAATCAATATATATATCTGAGCCAGCTTACCGTACGCGTACGGTGGCGTGCGCGATTC
This sequence comes from Triturus cristatus, assembly GCF_964204655.1. Taxonomy (NCBI): domain Eukaryota; kingdom Metazoa; phylum Chordata; class Amphibia; order Caudata; family Salamandridae; genus Triturus; species Triturus cristatus. The sequence goes on from NC_140584.1 coordinate 343,453,692, forward strand.
TGATTGGCTCCTAGATCTTAGTAAACATTCGAATCGGTCGAAACCAGGAAGCGGCGGCCGCCATTTTCTCTCTCGCTCTCTGAGTTGGGCAGCAAAAACGAAGCCAAAAAATGGCTAAAGAGGCAGTTTCGTCACATCCTAACCACCCAGCATTGATATAGGAGTCCCCAAACAACCCTCAAGCCCAAAAAAAAAAGATTTTTTTTTTTTCGGAAATTCGCCGATTATGCTTACCGTACGCGTACGGTAAAAATTATAAAAAAAAAAAATTATCCACATTCTCCCCACCCCGTGTGCAAACGGTGCCCGAAGGGCACTATTTAGGCATGGCATATTACACATATCAAATTAACAAAGAATACATTTCAAAAAGATGCGCATAATATGTCCCCCATGTGCGCACGGTGCGCGAAGCGCATCGTGTGTACATGGCCCATCCCGCATAATGTGGGCACACGGTGCGCGCAGCGCACCACGTGACCACCGTGTGTGCACGGCACTAACTGCGTAAAGTGGGCGCGCGGTGCGCGAAGCGCACCGCGTGCTCACTGTGCGCGCACGGTGCGCGAAGCGCACCGTGCGCGCACGGAACGAACTGCGTTAACTGGGCGCGCAACGCCACGAATGGCGTAAAGTAACTTAGCATTTAAAAAACCGTACAAATTCACTGAAAAAACCATAGGTTTCACACACGTTATAGTTAGGAATTAGCATTTAAAAAACCTTGCAAATTCACTGAAAAAACCATAGGTTTCACACATGTTATAGTTAGCTGGACATTTTACTGATAAAAAACCAATGAAATTCCCCCGTTATAGTTAGTGCAGGCAACTATAACTCACGCGACCGCAATCTTCTGCTGATGACATATGTGTCTTTATGAAAAAAAAATATTTGTAATATATGTATAGCTAAAAATTAATGGAAGAAGACATGGGCAAATAAGTGTCTAAATACAGTATTAGCATCAGCAGAAGATTGCGGTCGCGTGAGTTATAGTTGCCTGCACTAACTATAACGGGGGAATTTCATTGGTTTTTTATCAGTAAAATGTCCAGCTAACTATAACATGTGTGAAACCTATGGTTTTTTCAGTGAAATATATATATATATATATATATATATATATACATACATATACATATACATACACACACACACACACACACACACACACATATACATACATATATACATATATACCAGGAAAGACCACTCATGAAAAGTGACCCAAGGACACAGCGGGGATTATTGAAGAAGCCCTTTATTCACAAATGTTGTGCAGCATAATGCATTTTCGGCTATGACAGCCTTCCTCAGACGCTGCTTGCAACCGAGTGATGCCGTATCCCTCCTAGATATTTATACGGTGTTCAGCTGATCCTGCTTGATTGGGAGCAGCTGCAGTCATGTCTAAGACTACAGTTCCCAGAATGCAACATCCAGGTAAGTACCAAAGCAGGATAAATATAACTCCAATGAACGCTGGAAATACCGTGTCCAGGGGGGGCCATGTAGTGGCAGGCGTCATCCAAACAATAGCGGTGTTAAGGGATCCCTCAAGTCCCCAACGCCCCAGCCACAATAGCAAAACGGCCGTGGAAAACGCTGCAATAAGCCCTCTCCTCCGTGAAATCACAGACTGCAACATATATATATATTTTTTTTCTCATCTCAATACAGCTCCCATCTAGGAGGCTAAACAATGTAATTACACACAAAGACTATTTGCAAATATATATAAAAACACAAGAGGGCAAGAGGCACTTGAACTCTGTTTTTTAATTTGCAAAGTACTCATAAATATCAAACTGCAAATATAGTAGACATTGTTAGCCTACAGGCTGCATTGTAAAGCAATAGCATAGAAAATGAAAGCATTTTCAACAAAAACTGGCACCGTGCCTTTAAGGCAGCCATGACCCCCTAGCTTCCCATCATGTCTCAGGGGTGACATTTAGGTCAGTTCTTTGCATAACCCTGAAGGTCAGGGCACAAAGATATCCTTGAACACTTCAGAAAAGAAATCTCATTTGCCTGGGGAGGCGGGTGGGTTGCTTATGACTTTGATGAGGATACCCCTGGAAGAGAACTAGGATTACAGGTAAGCAACTTATCCTTCTCTTCCAGGGGATCCTCATCAATAGTCATAAGCACTAAATAGAATAGCAAGCCCATCAACCACCTGCAGACAAATGAGAGTAAAACATGACCCAACAAATAAGAACAGCTGAAATCAGCTGTTGAACAGATTCCTCAAGGAGGCCTGGCCTAGTGCCTCGTAAATGTACGGACGGCCCTCCAAGTTGCCGCCTTACAAATTTCAGACATGGGCACGTTATGAAGAAAAGCTTTAGTAGCTGCTTTTCCTCTGGTAGAGTGTGCCTTGGGAGTAAACCCAAGGGGCTTCTGTGCTAATTAAAAGCAAGTTTGATACATGAAACTGTTCATCTGGAGATGGACCGCTTTGAAGCTGCAAAACCAGTTCAGATCGGCCCATTGTGAGAAAGTGCCCTCTTTCTTGCATGGTATGCCCCCACTTTTTGCTAAGATGCTGAATGAACTTTGATTGAGTGTACCCTGGACTCCTGCCAATCAGGTGCCCAGGGCCTATGTTCCTTCCTTAAACACACAAACTCCCAATTGGCAAACCCTGGCCACATGTCAGCCCCTAGTAACTGGTACCCTAGGTAGCCGAGGCCTTGTGACCAGGGGAGACCCCCTAAGGGCTGCAGCACTCATTGTGCCACCCTTAGGGGCCCTGTACCCTTACACACACACACACACTGCCTTTGCAGGCTGTGTGTCTGGGTGCAGGACAAAATGAAGAGTCGACATGGCACACATCCCTGTGTGCCATGCCCACCACCCACACTGCCAAGACATATGTCAGTCACCCCTCTGGCTGGGTGCCTTATGCCCATGGTACGGGCACAGGAGCAGGAGCCCTGTGCCCCTACAGTACCCAGGTCCATTCCTGGGCACTGTAAGTGCAGTGCTGCCATTTAAGAGTACATGGTGCTGAGAGCTCGTCAAACACGAGCTCCACAGCACCATAATGGCAACACTAAAGACTGGGAAGTTTGGTATCAAACTTCTCAGCACATTAAACCCACACTGATGCCAGTGTGAAATTTAATGTACCAAGCACCCCAGAGGGCATCTTAACTCTCGCCATCTTGAAGATGGGAGGCCCTACCCTATCAGGATTAGGCTACTGCCCCCTCCCACAGGAGAGGGACAGGATAGGGGTGTACCCACCCCAGGACGAGGACCCAATGGTCCCTGGCCTTCACCTACCTGTAACGCCCCTAAATCTAGTATTTAGGGGCACCCTGAACCTTCCTTCCCCAGATTCCGAAAACTACAAGAAGAGCGAGAAGAAAAGAAGACCTGCCCTGCAGCTGCAAAGGAGAGGGAGACACCAACTGCTTTGGCCCCAGCCCTACCGGCCTGTCGGCCTCGGACTTGCTCCTGCTCCAAACCCGGCATCTCTTCTGGCCAGCAACCTCAGAAACCCCGGAGGACCTGGTTACCTTTGAACTCTAATCCCCTGGGACTCCCATGAGTAGAGGCTCTACTCAGAACCTACCTTTCACCCCTGGCAGCAGCCCAGAACCGCGATCCCAGCGCACTCTGCACCCGCCAAGCCTGGCCGGTGCCGGAGTGAACTAAACCCACGAGGATGACCACACGGCGACTGTGACCCCGAGTCCGGCACCCAAGGACCCCCCTCGACTATCCTGAAGAAGCTTGCAGCCTCAGAACAGAGTGCCACCCCAACCGCGATCAACAAGAGGGTAAGATTTCCGACATCAAAAGGCACCCCCTGCACCCGGCGCCCCACGGCCCTCTGTGCCCAATCCCGGGGTACCTACCTATCCTTCAACTATCCAACTTACCCCTCGAAGTGGTGGTGGCACCCAAAGAGTCCTCGTCCCCGAGCCTGCAGTCTTTTTCCAAACCGGAGATTTCCCATAGAAATCAATTGAGCGCCCGACGGCTCAAAAGCACCCTGCAGCCAGCCGCCCGAGTGGCCCTGGCAATGAAAACTCTACTCTAACCTACTTCCCCACTTGCCCTGAGTAAGTGACCAGGAGCCCAGCTCCCACAACCGCGTGGCTTGCCCGACAGCAGCCACCAACCCAGGCCCCCCTATCCCTCATAGGATAACATTGGGCCTAACTCTCTCTGCACCCGGCCGTCCTGAAACCGCTGAGGGTGAACTGACTACCTACCTGACACTGGGGGACCCCTGAGTGTATGCCCTGAACCTCAACTCTGCCAGTCGAGTACTTACCCTTAAACCGCTAACTTCATTTTCCTCATAGGGTAACATTGACTGGCTTCTTCTTGGAAATTCTTTTAAGTGTGAACTTTTCAAAACTCAAAATATTCACCAAAAATCAGCCGAGTACCAAAAACGAATTTACTCACCTGCTCTTAGGTGAGCTCCCAGTGCTGGATCTTGGTGCCCAGCACTGACTCTGAAAAGTACCCACAACTATACTTACCTTTAACTCATTTTTCTTCCATAGGAAACCATTGACTGCTTTTCTATGAAATTTCTTCTAAGTGTTGATTTCCACAATTTGTAAATATTCCTCAAAAATCGTATAACATCTGAAAACGTCATTACTTACCCTGTTTTGGATAAATGTCCCAGTACTGAGTCCAGACACCCAGTACTGGATTACAAAAGTAACGATAACCTACTGTACCTGTAACCTACATTTCCTTCCATAGGGAATCATTGATTGTTTGCTCTGAAATATTTTCTAAGTGCTCACTTTTGAAATAGCTAAATATTAGTTAAAAATCATTACAGTACCAAAGTCGACTTTTAACAGCTGATTCTGAGAACTGACCCAGGACTGGATCTAGGATCCAAGCCTGGAATTACAAAAGTAATCTACAAAGTAATCGGTTGCATATAATCTGAATTTATCATTGAGCTCAATGAATTGTGTTTAGAAATAGAGTTGCCTACTGCAACTATTTGTAACTGTTTACTAAAAAGTCAATTGCATATACAGAAGTATTTTTATGAAACATCTCCTGTCGAGAAAGCATATTTTAATTCCAAGTGTTGGTTCTAAAATAAAACAAGCATATATTTTTTATATACAAACCTTTGGCCTAGAGTTCAGTCATTGAGTGTGTGGAACTATTTGCTGACTGAGTGTGTACAACAAGTGCTTTACACGTCCTCTGATACTGCCTTGCTGCTCGACCAGGCTACCACTTTGGAGAGTAAGGTTATATCTAACTTTAACCTCTGTTAAACCCTTGGGGTCTGTGGACTCTGTACACCCTGTACCTATTAAGGAACAGTATATACAGAGCCACTTTCTCACACCCATAGTTAACAAATAGCTGATCAGATTTTCTCATAGATCTGGATCTGTCCAGATAGAATTTTAAAACCCTTTTCAGGTCCAGAAAGTGTAAGGCCCTCTCAGCTGGAGAGGAAGGATTGGGGAAAAAAGGTAGGTAGAGATATGGTCTGATTCACATGAAAATCTGAAACCACTTTAGGAAGGAAAGAGGGGTGCGTTCTCAACACGACTATTTAAGATGGAAAACTGTATAAGGCTCTTTAGAGCAGAGAGCCTGTATTACGCTCACTCTGCGAGCTGACGTGAGCGCTACCAAGAAAGCCGCCTTCCAAAGATGTTGCAAGGTTGCTTTGTGTATGGGTTCGAAAGGCGGACCCATCAATTTTGATAGCACCAGGTTTTGCTCCCAGGGTGGTGAAGGAGGCCGGACCGGAGGGTAGACCTTCTTTAAACCCTGTAAGAAATCCTTAACAGCCTGTAAATAAAGAAGGTTGAGAAGGTGAGCCTCTATATGCGGATATCGCCGCTAAGTGCACCTTAATGGAAGAAAACTTCAACCCTGTTTCGTCAGATAAAGCAAGTAAGGAAGGATGACCTCTTCCTGACCCTTGGTAGAATTGTTTTGCATACACAACATATAAAACCACTTCCACTTGCATGCATACGAATGTCTAGTGGACGGTCTTCTTGCTTCCTTCAAAATAGACATACAGTGTTGCGGTAGTCCTAGGTGGCCATACTGGAGGACCTCAGGAGCCATGCTGCCAAGTTCAGTGAGGGAAGGTTGGGGTGATGAATCCTCCCATTCATCTTGGACAGCAGGTCCGGTCTGTATGGCAGCTTCCTGTGAGGGCATTCCGATAGGTGCAGAAGGTCCGGGTACCACCATTGTCTCGGCCAGTCCGGGGCAATCATTATCATCCTCGTGCACGAATGAGACAGCTTGGTCACCACCTTCGGGATTAGCGGAAGAGGTGGAAAGGCGTACACAAATGCCCCTGACCAGTTGATCAAAAGGGCATTCCCGTTCGACCCTGGTCGGTAAAACCTTGAGGCGAAGTTTTGGCATTCTGCATTTTTGTCGTCCGCGAAGAGGTCGATGATGGACGACCCCATTCTTGGAAACTGCCTTCGACGACTTAGTCGTTGAGAACCCAGTCTTCTCTGTCCTCAAAGTGACGACAGAGCGTCTGCTTTCACGTTCTGTTCTCCATGCAAGTGGACTGCTGTGACCGAGAGATTCCTTGCTAGGAGCCAATGCCAGAGTGTTTGCGCTTCCAATGACGGAGTGTGTGAACGTGTTCCCCCCTGTTTGTTCAGGTAGTACATGGTGGTGGTATTGTCCGTCTGTACTAAGATCGAATTTGTTTGAATCGAGGGGTGGAAAGCCTTGGGGGCTAGGTGAACAGCCCGCAGTTCTAACATGTTGATATGGTAAGATTGTTCTTTTGTTGACCATAAGCCCCAAGTCTGGAGAGACCCCATGTGGGCTCCCCAACCCTGTAATGAGGCGTCTGTGATTAGAGATTGAACAGGAGGAGGTTGGTGAAAAGGAATTCCAACTTGCAAATTCCCCTCCTTCATCCACCACAGGATGGAGGTTTTTGCTGCGTGTGAAAGGCTTATCTTTTCATCACAGCGAGCTGCTTGTTGGTCCCACATGTCCTCCAGATCCTGCTGAAGAGGACGCAAACGCAGTCTGGCATTGGGGACTAGGAAGATGCAGGAAGCCATAAACCCTAACAGAGAGGCAATCGGACGAACCGGTAACCTGCTGCCGCGCAGAACTAGCTTGCATTTCTGTAAGAGGGAACACTGTCTCTCCTCCGAAGGAAACACTTTTCCTACCTCGGAGTCTATCAGAGCCCCTAAGTAATGAGTTTTCTGAGTTGGGAGAGACGTTGATTTGTCGAAATTTACGTGCAGGTCCAGCCGGTGACAAAGCCTGAGGCAGTCCAGAAAATGATTCCTCACAGTGCTCGGGGAGGGACTTTTCAACAGCCAATCGTCTAAGTAGGGGTACACGAAGATTCCTCTTCGTCGCAGTCCGGCTGCCACGCACTTCGTGAACACCCGTGGGGCAGACTTTAACCCAAAGGGCAGCACCTTGAACTGGTAATGAGAGGATCCCACGCGAAATCTCAGGTACTGCCTGTGATGTTGATTGATGGGCACGTGAAAATACGCATCCTGCAGATCCAGCAAATACATCCAAGCCCCTTGTCTGAGATGTGGATATATTTGATGGAGAGCCAGCATGCGTGCATTCGCAGTCTCGCTGGCGAGATTTAATGGGATGTGGTATTTTCTGTAAGGGGCATTAAGCCCCGCCCCTCTTTTCCATTGGCTGGCGTCACCATTTATGCTAAACGATGGCCAGCCATTGGAAAGGAATATGCTACTTACCAGTATGCATCTGTTCTTGGCATGTAGAGCTGCAGAGTTGTACACTTAGCATAGGTCGCCATCTGGTGTTGGGCCCGGATGTTTGCAGTTTGTTTTTCTTCTTGGACAGTCTTTGGAAGTCACGAGTTTGGTGACTCCTCCTTCGGTCCGTACTGCGCATGGGCTTCGGCTCCATCCTCAGATTGTTTTTCGCCAACAGGGAAATGATGGAGCGTAGTAATAACAGTGAGAAACCCATGTGTTGTATCTAAATAAGATGTACTGGAACGGATACAGGTAGCCGGGGAGGCGGGTGGGCGTGTACAACTCTGCAGCTCTACATGCCAAGAACAGATGCATACTGGTAAGTAGCATATTCCGTTCGAGGCATATGAGCTGCAGATTGTACACTTAGCATAGATTATATAGCAGTACCCAACCTTAGCGGCGACCACCGGTATCCGTTGCAGCTGTTTGAAAAAGTGTCTTTAGTACAGCCTGGCCCACCCTAGCTTGCTGCTTGGAATGCACATCTACACAGTAGTGTTTTGTGAAGGTGTGCGGTGTAGACCATGTGGCTGCCTTGCAGATGTCATCTAAGGGTATATTCCCTAGAAAAGCCATAGAAGCCCCTAACTTTCTTGTAGAGTGGGCTTTAGGGGGAACAGATAATGTTCTCTTTGCCTTTTGATAGCAAATTTGTATGCATTTTACAATCCACCTAGCTATCCCTGATTTTGAAATGGGGTTGCCTTTATGTGGTGGAGAGAAGGAAACGAACAATTGTTTAGTCTTCCTGAAGGGTTGCGTTCTTTGTATGTAGTATAGTAACGCCCTTTTTACATCAAGTGTGTGTAAGGCCCTTTCTGCAACAGATTGGGGTTGCGAGAAGAAGACAGGTAATTCCACTGATTGATTGAGGTGGAAGGGGGAAATGACTTTGGGCAGAAACTTCGGATTTGTGCGAAGTATGACCTTGCTGTGATGCATTTGTATGTAGGGTTCCTGTATGGTGAACGCTTGTATTTCACCAACCCTTCTAAGGGAAGTGATAGCTACAAGGAAAGCTGTTTTCCAGGTGAGAAACTGTAGCTCACATTTGTGCATTGGTTCGAAGGGCGGACCCATTAGTCGTGTAAGAACTAAATTTAGATTCCATACAGGGGAAGGTGGTGCCCTGGGAGGAATTACTCGTTTAAGGCCTTCCATGAAGGCTTTAATAGCGGGCACTCTGAAGAGTGATAAATGCTGCCTGTTTTGTAGATAAGCAGCGATCGCTGCTAGGTGTAGGCGTATGGATGAATATGCCAGGTTACACCTGTGAAGATGGAGTAGATAGCATATGATGTGCTGTATGGATGCATCTAGAGGGTTGATTGTATTGTTACGGCAGTAAATTACAAATCTTTTCCACTTTGCGGCATAGCATGCTCTAGTGGTAGGACGTCTGGCTTCCATGATGATGTTCATACAATCAGGGGGAAGGTTAAGGTATCCGAATTCTAGGATTTCAGGAGCCAGATCGCCAGGTTGAGCTGAGCTGGGTCCGGGTGCCTGATTTCTCTATGGTTCTGGGTTAGGAGGCATGGGGATAGATGCAGTTTTTGATGTGGTACCACTGACAGTTGTAGTAGCGTGGTGTACCACGGCTGCCTGGCCCACGTCGGAGCTACCAGAATGAGTGTGAGTGAGTGCTGTTGTAGCTTCCTGACCACTAATGGAATTAGTGGGAGAGGTGGAAAGGCGTATGCAAATCTGCCTGACCAGTTCATCCATATCGCATTGCCCTTGGACAATGGGTGTGGGTATCTGGCGGCGAAGCTTGGGCATTTTTTGTTTTCGTGGGTGGCGAAGAGGTCTATCTGAGGATGCCCCCACTGTTGGAAGAATGGGTGAAGAACTTGTGGATGCAGTTCCCATTCGTGTATTTGTTGCGTTTGTCTGCTGAGCAGATCTGCCATGGTGTTTTGTACGCCTGGAACGTGCTGTGCCAGGAGAAAGATGTTTTGAGGAATTGCCCATCTCCATATGCTCTGGGCTAAGCGGGAGAGCTGGGGAGAGTGTGTCCCCCCCTGTTTTTGGATATAATACATTGCAGTCATATTGTCTGTGCGAATGAGGACTGCTTTGCCCGAAATCTGTTTTTGGAAAGATTTTAGGGCTAGAAAGATCGCCAAGAGCTCCAGATGGTTGATGTGGAGCGATTTTTGCTGTGGCGTCCATAGACCTTGCATGGTGAGGTGTAGAAGGTGCGCTCCCCAGCCGGAGAGCGATGCGTCCGCTGTTAGAGTCACTTGAGGAACCGGGTCCAGGAACGGCCGCCCTTTGGAAAGGTTTGTGGTGTTCCACCACTGCAGAGAGTGATGTGTGCGGCCGTCCACCAACACCAGATCCGTCAGCTGACCCTGGGCCTGGTTCCACTGTTGTGCTAGGCACTCTTGAAGTGGACGCATGTGTAGTCTTGCATGGGGCACTATAAAGATGCAAGACGCCATCATTCCTATGAGCTTCATAAACACTCTTGCTGGAAGAGAGTGCTGAGGAAGGAATGTTTTGCGTAAGGCTTGAATGCTTGTGATTCTGGCTGAGTTTGGATAGGCAATACCCTTGGAGGTGTCTATAGTGGCCCCGAGGTATTGCTTTGTGTGAGATGGTATGAGGTGGGACTTTTGGTAGTTCACCGTGAAGCCTAGCTGGTGGAGCAGTTGGATGGTGCTGTTTGTATGCTGCACACATTGGTCGTAGGACGCGGCTTTTATTAGCCAGTCGTCTAGGTAAGGGAAGACGTGAATATGTTGACGTCTGAGGTGTGCTGCTACTACTGCTAGGCATTTGGTAAACACCCGTGGTGCGGTGGTGACCCCGAAGGGGAGAACCGTGAATTGGTAATGTTGCCCGTCCACCACGAACCTGAGGTATTTCCTGTGAGAGGGGTGTATTGGAATGTGAAAGTATGCGTCTTTCAGATCCAAGGTTGTGAGAAAGTCTCCCTGGCAGAGGAGTGGGAGGACTTGTTGTAGAGTGACCATGTGAAAATGGTCTGAGTGTATGTAGGCATTTAGAGGCCGGAGGTCCAGAATGGGTCTGAGGGTCTCGTCTCTCTTTGGTATTAAGAAATATAGAGAGTAGACCCCTAGATTTCGTTGGTTGACGGGGACCTGCTCTATAGCATGTTTTTGCAGGAGTGAAAGTACCTCTTGTTTGAGCAGTGTGGAATGTTCTTGAGACATTGGACGGTGCCTTGGTGGGATATTGGGTGGGGTAGATGTTAGCTCTAGACAGTACCCTGACCGAATAATTTGGGTCACCCATTTGTCCGATGTTATGGACTCCCATACGTGGATAAAGTTTTGTAGTCTGCCCCCGACCGGAGTGGAATGGTCTGGGGGGAGCGGAGGGGAGTCATTGTGCGGGGGGGGTGGCAGAACGGGTGTTGTTGGTTTTGCCCCTGCCCTTATTGTTGTTACCCCTGTAACCACCTCTCTGATTGCCCTTTGAAAAGGTATTTTGAGGAGGGGACTTGTAGGAGGAAGAGGCGTTATCGGTGGAGGAGCCTCTACCTGTGCCACGAAAGGACGAGCGTCGAAAGGAACGTTTGGAGGCTTGTGTTTGGAGTGCCCCCATAGACTTTGCTGTGTCTGTGTCTTTCTTCATCTTTTCGAGCGCTTCGTCTACCTTTGGCCCAAAGAGTGTTTCCTGGTCAAAGGGGTGATTGAGTATGGATGCCTGGACTTCTGGTTTGAACCCTGAGATCCTGAGCCAGGCGTGGCGGCGAAGCAGGACACTGGTATTTATGGCCCTAGAAGCAGTGTCGGCTGCATCGAGGGCACACTTAATGGAGGTGTTTGTGATTAGTTTACCCTCCTGTATAAGGTCATGAGCCTTGTGCTTGTATTTTTCTGGAAGGTGCTGCATAAGAGCCTCTAGTTCGTCATAGTGTGCTCTATCATATCGCGCAAGCAGTGCTTGTGTGTTTGCAATGCGCCACATGTTTGCAGCTTGGGAGGCGGTGCGTTTACCAGACGCGTCCAGAAGTTTAGATTCTTTGTCTGGCGGTGGGGCATCTGAGGATTGGGAGTTAGCCCGCTTTCTAGCTGTGGAGACAACTAGGGAATCTAGGGGAGCAGGGCCCTTGATGTAAGCAGGGTCTGTGGGTGCCGCCTTGTACTTCTTCTCTATTCTAGGGTTCAGTACTCTGGCTCTGACAGGGTCTTTGAACACCTCTGTAGCGTGCTTGGTGACACCCTTAAGCATGGGTAAAATGGAAGTAGATTTGTCTTGTATATCAAATGTATCCAGTAGGAAGTCTTCTTCTACTGGTTCACTGTGCATGTCCACCCCATGGTAGTGTGCTGCTCTCTGCACTAAATGATGAAACCCTAAGGAGTCCTCTGGAGGAGACGGCCTTGATGGGTATAGGTCGTCCTGAGGTACATTGGGTATATCAGGGTTATTGTAATCCTCCCATGGATCTGGGGTCCCTGGTGGAGTGGGATCCATTGGGGGGTCCGCCGGGTAATTGTCCGGATCCCCATCATCTGGATCTGGGGATGGGGCCGGATCGTAGTGAGGTAAAGGTGGCGGAGACCTGTGAGGTGGAGGCGGTGGAGGAGGTGTGGGTAGGGGAGGCGGTGGTGGGGAGGGCACTCTGAGGGGAGAAGTAGCAGAGTCCTTCCTTTTGGGTGGAGGAGGAGGAGCCGGAGCATCAAGGCGTCTTTTCTTGGTAGTTAAAGTCAAAAGCCCAGTCTTTGGATCTTTGGACAAAGTCTTTTGTAAAGGGTCTGGTGTAAACAGAGCCAACGGTGTCGAGTCGTCTGTCGGCACCGGTGATTTCGGAACCGGGGGTTTCGATGGTCTGTGTGCGCCATGCTTTTTTGAGGTCTCCGGGTGTTTCGGCGTCGAATGATGTTTCGGCGCCGGAGCGTCGGTGCCGACAGATTTGTGTTTGTGTTTGGTCGGCACCGAGTGTCCAGGCTTCGGCACCGGTGGTTTCGGAGTCGAGCTGGATTTTGCAGTCTTCGGTGCCGGATGCTGTTTTTCGGCACCGGGTGTCGGCTGGCTCGATCCCGAGCTGCCATGAGACTTTGGGTGCTTCGACACCGGGCCCGAAGGTGGGGTGATCGAAGTTTTGGTTTTGGTTTTGCCCAGGCGAGGGAGTAACCTGAGTCTCTTTGGTTTTCGGCGCGGGGGTGGGAGGGGGCATAGTACTCACGGCCCGCTGCGCTGGTGTAACGTCCTCCACGTCGGAGTCGTCGGCCTCGGAAGCGCTGACGACGTCTTCCTCCTGCTCGGTGTGTGTTTGCCCCGAAGCTTCGGCGTCGTCTCCGAAGATGTCCGGTGGAGCTGCCGAGGATGAGTGCGCCATGGTGCGTCGAGCTCTTCGATCTCGGATGGTCTTCTTCGATCGAAAAGACTTGCAGGCGGGGCAGTCTCTAGCCTCGTGTTCCGGAGAGAGGCAAAGGTTACACACCTGATGGAGGTCGGTGTGGGGAAATTTAGACCCACATTTTGGGCACTTTTTGAACGGAGTCCTTTCCATCGGCCGGGACCGGAGTCGCGGAGGGCCCGAAGGCCGGTGTCGATGTACGGGATGGAGAAAAGTGCCGCTTCGAGAGATGAAGATGATGAAGGAACTCGAAGAATCGAGGATTTTCCGTCGAGGCTGGAACCGTAGAAGTTCGAAGCCGGAGCACGAAGTATCACATCCGAGCCCGATGGCGGAAAAAAAACAATCTGAGGATGGAGCCGAAGCCCATGCGCAGTACGGACCGAAGGAGGAGTCACCAAACTCGTGACTTCCAAAGACTGTCCAAGAAGAAAAACAAACTGCAAACATCCGGGCCCAACACCAGATGGCGACCTATGCTAAGTGTACAATCTGCAGCTCATATGCCTCGAACAGAGGTGTCGGTGATGTATTTGCTTGGCTTTCTGAGCCGTCCCATTTGGACGGCCTCGCCTGCTTTGCGTTCGTCGCACAAGGTTTCCTATCTTTATGGGGCCAAACACATGGCCCCATAAAGACAAGAAACCTTTTGGCAGAAGCTGAACAAATACGTCATGGCGAGCACTTGTGCGAGGTGAGCATGCCCAGAGCCTTTCGGTCCTAGCGTCGCCTCTTGTTTAACCGTCTCGCGACCTCTTAGAGACACAGACAGACAGACAGAGACAGACAGACAGACAGACCCCTCCCATAGCAGAGGCTGGAAGTGAGGGTTTGTATTCTGGAGCAGGCGGGTGAGGGTGCTGGGAGCTCCATGAGGTCAAAGCACTACTTGACCCCACTAAGGAAGCCTGCCTACCACCCACTTGCATCTGGAACCAGCCTACCACCCATCCCCACACACATGGAGCCAGCCTGCCTACCTATCCCCTCGCACCTGGAACCAGCCTGATCATCCCCTCGCACCTGCAACCAGCCTGACCATCCCCTCGCACCTGCAACCAGCCTGCCCATCCCCTCGCACCTGCAACCAGCCTGCCCATCCCCTCACACCTGCAACCAGCCTGCCCATCCCCTCGCACCTGCAACCAGCCTGCCCATCCCCTCGCACCTGCAACCAGCCTGCCCATTCCCTCGCACCTGCAACCAGCCTGCCCATCCCCTCGCACCTGCAACCAGCCTGCCCATCCCCTCGCACCTGCAACCAGCCTGCCCATCCCCTCGCACCTGGAACCAGCCTGCCCATCTCCTCGCACCTGGAACCAGCCTGCCCATCTCCTCGCACCTGCAACCAGCCTGCCCACCCCTCACATCACCTGCAACCAGCCTGCCCACCCCTCACATCACCTGTGATTTTATACGTTGCTTCACCACAAACTGCGGCCATGCTCTGAGCATCCCTTGGAGCGGGAGGTGGGCGGACCCGGGGATCTGTGGGGGGGGGGGGGGGTCTGAGAGGGAGCACTGGCAGTAGGACTGAGGGGTCTCAGTGGATGCAAAGGGTCTCAGGGCCTCCTGAGCCATAGAAAGGTCGTCAATGAGGACAGTAACGCCAGTCCACCCCCTCCCCCTTTACAGGGCATTGTAGGTCGAGTAACCCCCTCATGTCGGGCACACAGTTCCAATCTGAAGGTCGAGGGGCACTGGGCTGCCCACCGTACCCCACTACCCTTCCTGGCCTGCTGCTTCCTCTCTTCCCAGTCAGCTCGCCCCCCACCACCACCCACACATATCTCCACCCCCAGCCTGCCTCGGGTACTCGCTACTCTCAGAAACGTTGAAAGGAGTGACGTGGGTATCCAGCGCCAGCGACCCCTGTAAGTTCAGTGAAACAATAAAGCGCAACTGGTTGCACAAGAGCACACAGAGGGTCCGCAGCGAGCGAAGCAGGCAGGATTGCAAAGTACGCGGCTTGCACAACACAGCGGGGTGGGGCTACATCTAAAGAGAGGCGAGGTCCCCCCCCTTAATAAATTGCTTGAGCTTGGCGAGTGCCATGACAACACCTCCCCCCACCACAAAAGAAAGGTGAACAGGAAATACCGACCAGGCCACAGCCCACTCACTGGGGAACATTCCCAACAGCAGCCCCAACCAGCCCCGATTTCAGATTCAACAAAACTATTTCGAAGAAATATATTCGTATGGAAATATTACACACATTTCTATTTCTTATTAAAAAAATAAAAGAGAAAAAACGACAATTTTAGTAACCTAAACAACAATGCACAGCTGTGTCCTTCCGCCACTACTATGTGTAGATTATGCAAATTCAATGTTTCAAATTCTCCCTACCCAGACCCAAAACAATCCCAACTCAAAGTCCTACATACGTTTAAAACCTTCTACTAAAAATAGTAAACAAGCATTTGCAATGCAATAGGTCTCGCATTTACGGGAGTTTAAGCTATTGACATTGCACATGATAATGGCTGTTACTTTTTTTTTTCACAACCTAAATAAAAGGCAGTCATTTACAATGTCAATAGCTCAAACTCGCATAAACGCGAGACCTATTGCATTGCAAATGCTTGTTTATTGATAGGTTGAGTGTTTGCAGATCCAGAATGGGTCTGTACTCCGATTTTCGACCCTTTTTCTTTACCAAGAAGTACCTTGAGTAAACTCCTCTTCCTCTCTGAGCCACTGGCACCCTCTCGATGGCTGACTTTCTGAGAAGGGTGGCCACCTCTTTCTCTAAGAGCTTCAGTTGGTGACTCGATGATGGAACTGGTGGGATTGAGGGAGGACGTTTCGGAAACGTAGAGAGCATCCATGCTTTAGTGTAGCTAGCACCCACCGGTCCTTTGTGATAGCTCGCCACTCTTCGAGATGATTTGCAATACTTTCTCCCCCCCCCCCCCCCCTCAACTGGAGTGGTTAACGGCGACAGGGGAAGTGGGTCCTCATTGTTTCGTCTGCTTCTTGACGGAGTTGTTGCCTTGGCGCCGATTTCCTCCTCCTTCTCTGGAGGGGCGTCTGCTTCGATACTGTGATCGTTGTTGACCTTGCTGATCCTGATTTTTTTGCCAATGAGCGGTGTGAACCCTCTGTTGGGAGGATCGCCGGTTGTAAGGTCTGTATCTTTTACGGAATTCCTTCCGTTTCTCAAGGCCCACTGCCTTTAGAGTGTCCAGTTCTGCTTTCATGCAGGACATCTCCTCATCCGTGTGAGCCCCAAACAGAGAAGAACCAGAGAAAGGAAGGTTCAGAATACGCGCCTGCGCTTCTGGCCTAAATGCCGTAAGCCGAAGCAAAGATGCTCTTCTTGCGCATATTCCATGTGCATAAGCATGGGCTGAAAGTGAAGCCCCATCCGACACAGCGCGGATACCCTGCTTCGAAACAGAGCTGCCCTCCTTCAAGATTTCCTCAAAATCTTTACGGCTTTCCTCTGGCAATTTCTCCGTGAACCTCTGTCATACCTGCCCAGAAGAGCTGATGCATTGGAGACCTTTAACATGGAGGCAGAAGTGCTGCAAACGTTTCTGCCCCACGAATCTTGTGTTTTACGCTCCTTGTCTGTAGGCACAGTAGAGGAGGAGGCAACAGCATGGGTCTTTTTTGCCGCAGCAATGATGACAGAATCTGGGGGAGGATCGGCCCTAAGGCAGATCATCTTCTGGTGAGAAATTCTCGCTGGGGTGGTCTTTACATTTGCCGGAGTGAGAAAGATGTCCATTACTGGCTCTATGAGGCCTGGTAGTATTGGAAGTAGAGGTCTGGATTCTTCTCGCTTGTGTAGGGTTTCGAAGATCACAGAGGACTTACTTTGACGAGTAGGCATGGGAATACCTAGCTTCGTAGATTCTCTACCAAGAATGTCCTGGAAAGTGTAGATATCAACCACCGGAGAGACCCTCGACGGTGGAGTGTCTGTCAAAGTAGGTGAGTAGTCTCTGTGAGAAGACAGAGTGGATGAAGAGGACGGAGTAGGAGATCTGTGCAACCTTGCTTTTAGATCTAGACCTCCTACTGTGGGAACGAGCAGGAGTGTGACTGCGAGCCCTGACTCCTGAGGAAGGACGTCCTCTATCCACAGCCTCCACTAGACGAGACAACGAAGCTCTGAGGAGGGGGCGTGAATAAAGTTGGACTCCTGTGGCTGATGGATTGGCCCAATGACGCAACTACGGTGATAAATGAATGGAAGGCGATCTGTGCTTCTCTCGTCTCTCAGGAGACCTTGCAGGAGGGGAGTTCACCTTCTGTCGTGATCTGGTTGGAGAAGTTTGGTGTCTTCTTGACTCCGGGCTGCATAAAGTCGAGATCACCACTTCTGGAGAACTGGACGTTGACCCATGATGAGAACTGGGCGAGTCAGCCCTAGGTGAAGAGGATGGGCTTACTGGAAGTGAGGCTTCTTTGGATGGATGCCTCGACTGCGATCTGGAGCACATCTGCGCAGATTGTCACCTCAACGGAGCCGTCCGCCTCGACATTGACTTTCTCCTCTTAGAAGGTGAACTCAACGTTGCTCTCAACGTCGAACGTCTGCCCGATGTCGAAGAAGGGCCCTACTTGGAGGTCTGCCTTCCTCGTTCTGAAGCCTGATGCCTCGACATCGATCGGCGTTGGATTGCCAACGACGGAGATCGCTGCCTCGACGTCGAAGATCTTTGGCCTGATTTCGACGGAGACTTCTGTGTCGGCGTCACTGAATGATGTCTCGACGTCGACAATTCTTCACCTGGCTTTGACGGAGACTTCTGCCTCGACGTCGAAGGAAGTGTCCTGTGGCTCGACGACGAAGATCTCTGAATTGACCTCGACTGCAGATGACGAGGCAACGACGGAGAAATATACCTAGATGTCGAGCGCTGCAGCGCCGGAGTGGTGTGCTTAGACGTCTAGCGCCGATAATGCGCTGACAGAGCCCGTTCGACGTCGATCGCTCCCCTAGCGTCGATGGAGACCTGCCTCTCTACGTCGAACGCCGCCTGGTTGACGTCGACGGAGGACCTGTTACCTTCGTCGTCGATGGTCGATGATGCGCCGGCATCACTGAAGTCTTCGACGTTGATTTCGTCATCGCCGTTAGCTTCGACGCTGATGAAGAACAGGTCGTGACTTTTCTCGACATCGACCGAGTTCTTTTCTTCGTCTGCTGCCTCACAGGAGACCTACCTCTTTCAGAGAGGCCAAAAAGGCGATTTCTTTCCCTTTCTTTTAAAGTTCTCCTGGATAGCTTCTTACAATGATGACAATTGCTAGAAGAATGAGTCTCAGGGAGGCAGAGAACACACACAGGATGTGTATCAGATCTGGCCTTCTTGCCATAGGCAGGGCAAGAGTCAAATAAAGAAGGCATTTCTGAAGTAAATAACACCCTTTCTGAACTCAAAAAAGGTGTTGCCTTCCTCTAAGGCAAAAAGACGTTGAGTGAAGGCAGAAAAAGTTTAAAGATTTATAGTATTTTTTTACTAAAAGCCAAAAAAAAGGTAGAGCTGAAAATCCAGGGTCCTGACTGAAGGAGCCGGAAAGAACAACTGACCTAACTGTCACCCCTGAGGCATGATGGGAAGCTTGGGGTCATGGCTGCCTTAAAGGCACGGTGCCAGTTTTTGTTGAAAATGCTTTCATTTTCTATGCCATTGCTTTACAATGCAGCCTGTAGGCTAACAAGGTCTACTTTATGTGCAGTTTGTTTTTTAATGAGCAAAGTACTCATAAATATCAGAGTTCAAGTGCTACTTGCCCTCTTGTTTTTATATAAATTTGCAAATACGTGTGTATTATGTGTGTAATTACATTGTTTTGCCTCCTAGACGGGAGCTGCATTGATATGAGAAAACATATATTTTTCATATAGAATTTTTATTATTTCCGGGGTCCCCGCACATGGGCGTGCTTATTCAGTGCTTATTTCGCATATTCAGTGCTTATGACTATTCATGAGGAACCCCTGGAAGAGAAGTTGTTCCATTTCGTCCCAATGCGCACGGTCATATCTGGCTAGTAGCGCTTGTGTGTTAGATCTGCGCAAGAAGTTAGCTGCCTGGGGGGCTATTCTCTTCCCTGAAGCGTCCAGGAGCTTTGACTCTATCTGGGTGTGGTGCGTCTCCAGTAGTCTGGGAGATTGCCCTCTTGCGTGCATTAGAAACAACTAATGAGTCTAGGGGTAATTGTCCTCTTATGTAGACTGGATCAGATGGTGCAGGTTTGTATTTTTTATCCACCCTGGGGGTAAGGATACTTGCCCTGACAGGATCCTTAAATAGATAGTCTACACGTCTGGTCATTCCTTTAAGCATGGGCAACATATGTGTGGATTGTTGTGTACTGTTTAATGTTTCAAAGAGGAAATCCTCTTCAAGGTATTTTATGCAGCTGGATCCCATGATAATTAGCAGCTCTGCCTAGCAATTCAATATATCCTACACTGTCATCTGGTGGAGATGGCCTGGTAGGGTATAGGTCAAGGTCATGGTCTGTGGGTGAGTCATTGTTATAGTCATCCCACTCATCTATAGGTGCAGGTTGAGTGTCATCATTATCATCATCCCCATCACCCTGATCATCAGGTATCTATAGTGGTGAGTGCTCAGGTGAAGTGGGCACAGACAGAGGCTGGGGTAAAGGTGGAGAAGGAAGAGGAGGAGGGGAAGGTTTTTTCACAACAGTTCTCTTTAATGGATAAGTCATTCCTCTTCAGTAGTAGCCCGTCTTTTTAAAGTCGCTTTGGTAGTAACATGGCCACTTTTTGGATGTCTGACCAAAATCTTTTGTTTCGGGTCCGGTTTTTCGAGCGGATCACGAAGACAATGCTTCTTAGGTGACTCTGGTGTATCAGTCTCTTTCAGTGTCAACATTTTCAGTGCCAATGGTTTTTGGGCTGGTGTTTTCGGATCCTATTTGGTTTTCGGTGCAGAGTGGTGATGATCAGAGCCGGACTTGGTCTTCGATCCCGAAGGCTTTGGCTCGGTGCCCGATTTGGAATGGGGCTTTCGGAGCTGGAGGGCTTTTGGGTAGGCTTCGGTGCCAAGCCAGAAGGCAAGGCATTGGAAGCGGACCAGGGCCCGAGGGCACGGGTTGGTCTGGAGCCTTCTTTTTAGCAGGTTGGTTTGGGAGTCTGGGCGAAGAGGGGACTGTACTTACAGTACGTTGTCCATGCGGGATATAGTCATCCTACTCGGAGCCCTCCTCAGAAATAGAAAATGGATCCTGCTCTTCCTCGGCCTGATTGCGTCGTCGGCTTCTTCTTCAGATTCAGGCCCGAAGAGGTCCAGAATCGAGACTGTGCGTTGGCTCTGGAGGTCGCGTCGTCAATCCAGATAGTCGCAAAGAGTCTTCTTGGAACGGAAAGCCTTACACGCATCGCAGTCCTGTTCTTTGTGTTCTGGTGAGAAACACAGGTTGCACACTTTGTGTGAGTCGGTGCGCGTGTATTTCGCGTAGCACCGAGGGCAGTATTTAAAGGGAGTTTGTTCCATTGACCGCAAGTCGGATGGAGGCGGTTAGGCCCGATGGCCTACCATGAGCTTTCTGATCGAAAGAGGGATTTTTCTAACCAAACACGATACATGAAGAATGGAGTTCGCAATCGGAAACAATACAGTCGTGGGTTAGTCGTCTACGCACCGAAGGAAACCGAAGGATCAGTGTCAAAGCGGAGCACAGCGAATAACATCTGAACCCGATGGCGGAAAAATAAAATCTGAAGATAGAGTCGATGACCATGCGCACTATAGCCAAAAGGAGAAGTCACCTACCTTGTGGACTACAAAGACTTCTTCGAAGAAAAACAAAGTGCAAACACCCGGGCCCAACACTAGATGGCGATATATGCACACGCATGTGATCTACAGCTCACATGCCTCGAACAAGAAGTTATCGGTTTACAGGTAAGTATTTGGTTGTGGGATTTGGGTTTCTTGGGTTACAACCAGGGTTCGCCCAGGGTCAAGGATGCACTCTCAAAGCACCCTCAGCGGCACTAGGGGGACCTAGTGCAGAGTGCTGAGGCCCAAGGTTATCTAATGAGGGATAGGGGGCTTCACGAGCAGGCCACAAGGTTGTGGGAGCAAAGCCCCTGGTGTTAGGCTCCGGGCCAAGGGGGATCCGATTTGGCACACAAGGTGCACCCTCAGTGGCAGAGTGCTGTTTTGGCGTCGATGCTCAGTTGATTTCAATGGAGATTCTCCGGTTGCATTAAAAACTGCAGGCTCGGGGACGAAGAACTTCTGGAGGCGACCACCGGTTGGAGAGGTAAGGTGAGATGCCGGGACACCGTCTGTTTGGCCACCCAAGGCCGTGGGACATCGGGTGCAAGGGTGTCTTTTGGTATCGGCTCCGGTTGCAGTGGGGGGATCCTCCAGAAAGGGGCTGCAGGCATCTGTTGGAGAATTGAGGTAGGTCAGGGATCACCAGATCCAAGGTCAAGAACGCCTGGGCGATGTCCTCGTGGTGGTGGGCCCCTCGAACTCTGGCCTTGGGTGCCAGGTGCTGAGTGGTGGAGACTCGCGGATCTGGTGGGAGCCAGTCTGTGGGTGAGCAAATCCAGTGCTCACGGGAGACAAGGTCTTGTTTGGGAAGGCAGGGCAGGTCCTCCAGGTTCTTGGGGGCTGTTGGTGACCTCGACCGACGTCAACCTCGCAGCTAAAGCTCCACAGATAAATCACCAGCTGCGCAGACGAGCTTGCACCCCTACATAAACCCGACAGACAGCGCCCCAGAAAGGCCACCTGGTTCACCGCCTTTCTCAAAGAATCCTGACGCACCTGCAGATGTCGCGAGAAGAACTGGAGAAACCGCAAATCCCGGGACGACCGCACAGCCTAGAAGAACGCCATGACAAAATACCACCAACGCATAATATCCATCAGAAGGGCTTTCATCCAGAACAAGAGCCTCGCCAACTCTAGGGAACTTTTTAGCATCATCCAGGAATTCACCAAACCCTCCAGCGAAAATACAGACATCAACAATTTCCAGGACCTCTGCAACAAGCTCGGCTCCTACTTCCATCTGAAAATCAAGAGCCTCTACGACAACTTCAACGACCAGACACCCAAAAAAAACTCCTTCCTCTAGCAACGGCAGCCAGCCCACCATCTCCTCCTGGACACCAGTCACCACATTGACCATAAAAGGCATCCACTCAGGAGCCCCAAACAGACCCCTGCCCTCCGCACATCTTCCACAGAGCCACCATCACACCGGAACTACGACACACCATCAACGCCACCTTCGAACCCGGCATCTTGCCCAATGACTGGAAACACGCTGAAGTCTGACCCCTACTCAAGAAGCCCTCCGCAGATCCCATGGATCTCAAGAACTACCGACCCATCTGCCTCCTCCCCTTCACAGCCAAAGTCACAGAGAAGACCGCTAAAGTCCAACTAACGAAATTCAAAACAGAAAACTCCATCCTCTCCTCTCCCAATCTGGATTCCGCAGCAACCACAGCACCGAGACCGCCCTCCTCGCAGCCACCGACTACATTCACACACTCCTCGACCAAGGACACACCGCAGCCCTGATCCTCCTCAACCTCTCGCAAGCCTTCAACACAGGCTCCCACTCACTGCCAGACTCCATGACGCCGGCATACAGGGAGCTACCCTCAACTGGCTACGCTCCTTCCTCAACTAAAGAACCCAAAGAATAAGACTTCCACCCTTCCTCTCCGAACCCACAGAAATCCACTGCGGAATACCCAAAGGATCATCACTCAACCCATGCTCTTCAACATCTACATGGACCTCCTCAACTCCATCGTCAGACAGCACGGATTCAGCATAGTATCCTAAGCAGACGACACCCAGCTCATCCTCTCCCTCATCAAGGACCCCCTTACCACCAGACTCAACTGAAGCTCAACTCGGAGAAGACTGAGGTCCTCATCCTCGGACCCTCCCCCCCTGCATGGGACAACACCTGGTGGCCCCCTGCGCTCAGCAGGCCCCCCCACCCCTACGGACCACGCCCAAAACCTTGGCATCTTACTCGACTCCTCGCTCTTCATGACCCGACAGGTCAACACTGCCGCCTCCACCTGCTTCAGCCCCCTACGCATCCTCCAAAAGACCTTTAAATTGATCTCCACCTAATCAAGAAAGCCCGTCACCCACGCACTCATAACCAGCAGACTGGACTACAGAAACGCCCTCTACACCGGGATTAACAAGTCTCTACTCCGCAAACTCCAGACCATACAGAACACCGCAGCAAGACTCGTGCTCGGCATCCCTCAACACGAACACCTCTCCCTACACCTGCATAACCTCCACTGGCTCCCCATCAAGAAGAGAGTAACATTCAAGATACTCACCCACGCCTACAAATTCCTCCACAATACCGGACCCCAATATCTCAGCGACAGAATCTCCTTCCACGTACCTAAGAGGAACCTCCAATCTGCCGCCCTCGCCAAACCCCCGCACATCCACAGAGCAAGAACGGGTTGAAGAACCTTCTCCTACATCGCGGCCAAGCCCTGCAACAAGCTCCTGATCGACATCAGACACGCCCCCTCCCTGCACATCTTCAGGAAGATCCTCAAGACCTGGCTCTTTCTACTGACCAGAGCTGCATCTCCCTTCCCCTGCCCCCAGCACCTGGAGACCCTCACAGGTGAGTAGCGCGCTTAAAACTCCCTGATTGACACACCGGGATCTCGCACTAAGGGGTTGAGGTCGGGACAGGCCGGTAGGGCCGGGGCCAAGTCAGTTGGTGTCCTCCTCCTCTGCAGAGCAGCTCTTCGGTCCACCTTCTTGTTTCTTCTCATCTGAGGAGGCAAGGTTTAGGGTTGCCCTGAAATATTAAATTTATGGGTGTTATAGGTAGGGACCAATGGGTCACTTCTTTGGGGTGGGTACACCCCCTAGTATGCCACCCTCCAGTGGGAGGGGGGCATAAGCCTCACTGTGGGTGGCTGGGTCCCCCCATCTGCAAGATGGTGGGGACAGAGTTTGGTGGGGACAGAGTTGTGCTTCACCTCACCTCCCCTCCCCCACCTGAGGGGGTTGGGTTGGAAAAGTTGGGCATTCCTCTCCTCCCAACTTGCTTTTCCCGCCGATTCTCCCACCCAAAGTGGGGGTCAGAACCGGTGGGGGCCAGTTGCTGGGAGCAGCAAATGGCTGGGGAAGCTCACAAAGGCAGCAAAGCCTTTGAATCTCCTCTTTCATGGACCCTGCCCATCCTGGGGGATGAAGCTTGCCACCTCATCTCAGAATGTGCATTGTTTCAGGACCCAGAGAGCGACAGACTCTCGACCCAGGGGTCCAGAAACATGTCTGGTGGTAGCAGCTGGCCAGTAGCCACTCAGCCATTGTGAGAAAGTGGCTCTGTATATAGTGTTCCTTAATAAATACAGGGTGTACAGAGTCCACAGTCCCCCAGGGTTTGACAGAGGCTAAAGTTAGATATAACCTTACTCTCTAAAGTGGTAGCTTGGTCGAGCATTAAGGCAGTATCAGAGGACAGTGTAAAGCATTTGTTGTACACACTCAGTCAGCAAATGGTTTCACACACTCAATAACTGAACTCTAGGCCAATGATTTGTATATAAAAAAATATATGCTTGTTTTATTTTAGAACCAACAATTGGATTTAAAATATACTTGCTCAGAATGAGATGCTTTATATAAATACGTTTGCAATATGCAATTGACTTTTGTAAACAGTTACAAGTGGTTGCAATAGGCAACTCTATTTTAAGCACAAGAATGCATTGAGCTCAATGGAAATTGCAAGCTATTTGCAACAGATTACTTTAAGGAGTACTTTTGGAATTCAAGGACTGGATCCTAGATTCAGTCCTGGGTCAGTACTTCGAATCAAGTGATGAAAGTCGACTTAATTACTGTGATGATTTTTAAACAATATTTAGCTATTTTAAAAGTTGACACTTAGAAAATATTTCAAAGAAAACAGTCAATGATTCCCTATGGAAGAAAATTCAAGTTGCAGGTACAGTATGTTCTCGTTACTTTTGTAATCCAGTACTGGGTGCCTAGACTCAGTACTGGGACCTTTATCCAAAACAGGTAGGTAATTACGTTTTCAGATATTATACGATTTTTAAAGAATATTTTAAAGATTGCAGAAATTGACACTTAGGAAATCATTGACTGTTTTTCTGTGAAATTTCTTCTATGGAAGAAAATTGGGTTACTGGTAAGTACAGTTGTAAGTATTTTTCAGAGTCAGTGCTGGGCACCAAGATCCAGCAAAGGGAGCTCACCTAAGAGCAGGTGAGTATTTTCGTTTTCCTTACTCGGCTGATTTTTGGTGAATATTTTAAGATTTGAAAAGTCCACACTCAGAAGAAATTTCAGGAAAAAGCCAGTCAATGTTACCCTATGAAGAAAATAGAGTTTGCGGTTTAAGGGTAAGTACTCGACTGGCAGAGTTGAGGTTCTGGGCATAGACTCAGGGGTCCCCCAGGGTCAGGTAGGTACAGTTGGTTCACCCTCAGCGACTCTAGGGCGGCCAGGTGCAGAGAGAGTTAGGCCCAATGTTATCCTATAAGGAATAGGGGGGCCTTGGTTGGTGGCTGCTGACTAGCAAGCCCCGCGGCTGTGGGAGCTGGGCTCCTGGTCACTTAAGCAGGGCAAGTGGGGAAGTAGGTAGGTGTAGAGGTTGCACTACCAGGGCGGCTGGGTGCAGGGTGCTTTTGAGCCTTCGGGCGCATAATTGATGTCAATGGGAAATCTCCGGTTTAGAAAAAGACTGCAAGCTCGGAGACTAGGATTCTTCAGGTGCCACCACCACTTCGAGAGGTAAGTTGGGTAGTTGGAGGATAGGTAGGTACCCCGGGATTGGGCACAGGGGGCCACGTGCAGGGGTGCCTTTTGGTGTCGGGAAATCTTACCCTCTGTTGATCGCGGTAAGGGGGGCACCTTGTTCTGAGGCTGCAGGCTTCTTCAGGAGTGTCGAGGGAGGTCCTTGGGTGCCGGACTCTGGGTCACAGTCGCCGTGTGATCGTCCTCGTGGTCTTTGTTCACTCCGGCACTGGCCAGGCTTGGCTGGTGCAGAGTGTGCTGGGTTCGCTGTTCCGGGCTGCTGCCAGGGATTAGAGGTAGGTTTTGAGTAGAGCTTCTACTCATGGGAGTCCCAGGGGCTTAGAGCCAAAAGGTAGCCAGGTCCTCCGTGGTTTGTGAGGTTGCTGGCCACAAGAGATGCCGGGTTGGAGCAGGAGCAGGTTCGAGGGTCGACAGGCCGGTAGGGCTGGGGCCAAAGCAGTTGGTGTCTTCCTCTTCTTAGCAGCTGCAGGGCAGGTCTTCTTTCTTGCTCTTCTTTGTATTTTTGGAATCTGGAAAAGGAAGGTTCAGGGTGCCCCTAAATACTAGATTTAGGGGCGTTACAGGTAGGTGAAGGGCAGGGACCAATGGGTCTCTGTCCTAGGGGGGGGGGGGGGGGGGTGGCACCCCCTATCCTGCCTCCCTCCTGTGGGAGGGGGACAGTAGCCTAGTCCTGATAGGGTAGGGCTTCCCATCTTCAAGATGACGAGAGCCCGGAGATGTGCTTCACCTCGCCTCCCCCACCTGAGGGGTGGGGTTGGCAGGCCGGCACTTCCCCTGTCCTTATTTGGGGTTTCCGGCCAAAGCTTCCCGCCAGAGTGGGGGGTTGCAGTGGCCTGGGGAAGCTCACAGAGGCGGCATGCCTTTGAAGCTTCCCCCTGCCCATTCTGGGGGAGGAGATTTAGCACCTCGCCCAGGATGTGCATTGTTGTAGGCCCAGGAGAGCAGGGGCTCTCCCACCCAGGGGTCCAGCAACATGTCTGCTGTGTGGCAGCCTAGGCAGCCTCAGAGCAGACGTGGATTGTAGGTTAGGTTTAAGGGGGCATCTCTAAGATGCCCTCTGGGGTGCTTGGTACATTAAATCCCACACTGGCATCAGTGTGGGTTTAATGTGCTGAGAAGTTTGATACCAAACTTCAGTCTTCAGTGTTGCCATTATGGTGCTGTGGAGTTCGTGTTTGACGAGCTCTCAGCACCATGTACTCTTAAATGGCAGCACTGCACTTACAGTGCCCGGGAATGGACCTGGGTACTGTAGGGGCACAGGGCTCCTGCTCCTGTGCCCACACCATGGGCATAAGGCACCCAGCCAGAGGGGTGACTGACATATGCCTTGGCAGTGTGGGTGTTGGGCATGGCACACAGGGATGTGTGTCATGTCGACTTTGTTTTTGTCTTGCACCCAAACACTCAGCCTGCAAAGGCAGTGTGTGTGTGTGTGTGTGTGTGTGTGTGTGTAAGGGTACAGGGCCTCTAAGGGTGGCACAATAAGTGCTGCAGCCCTTAGAGGCCTTCCCTGGTCACAAGGCCCTGGGTACCTAGGGTACCATTTACCAGGGGCTGACATGTGGCCAGGGTTTGCCAATTTGGGTTTTGTTTGTTTTAGGGAAGGAACATAGGCCCTGGGCACCTGATTGGCAGGAGCCCAGGGCACACTCAGTCAAAGTACATTCAGCAATTCAGCAAAAAGTGGGGGCATACCATGCAAGAAAGATGGCACTCTCTCACAGCCATGTCCTTAATGTTAGGTCGTTTTTCAGGGATATCTTTAAGATGCCTTCGGAGTGCGTTTTTCATTAAATCACACACTGGCATCCGGGTGGGTTTAATGTGCTAAGAAGTTTGATACCAAACTTCCCAGTTTTGAGTAAAGCCATTATGGTGCTGTGGAGTTCATAATGACAAACTCCCAGCACCATATACTCTTTATGGCATTACTGTGCTTATAATGTTTAAGAATTCACTTACACACTGTAGGAGTACAGGGCTCATGCACCTGTACCCTCACCACAGGTATAGTGCACCCAGCTAGAGGAATGGCTTACCTATGCCAGGGCAGTGGGCTGTGTGCCATGTCAACTCTTTACTTTGTTCTGCACCAAAACGCACGGGGTGTGTGGTGTGGTGTATGTGTGTGCGTGTCCTCTTAGAGGCCTTCCCTGGTCACAGTGCCCTAGGTACCTATGGTACTTTTTACAAGGGACATATATGTGGCCAGGGTTGCCAATTGGGTATTGCGTCAGTACAGTTTAGGGCAATAACATAGGCCCCAAGTACCTGGTTGGCAGGAACCCAGGACACACACAATGTACATCAACATTAGGCTAAAAGTGGGGGGGCAACAATGCAAAAAGGGGCACTTTCCTAGATAAAGTAAACCGTAGAGCCCCCTTCTGCAGGGAGTTAGACTGTGGGATCTGGCACCTTTTAGGAACATTGACACAATTATGTCTATGTAGCAGTGGCAGGAGGGGGTGTCTGGAAACGGGGGATATATATCTCGGGGACACCATCTCATTTCAGGAGGCACAGGAGAATTTTGGGGCAGGGCAAGGCTATTTTTTACATTATGCTAAATTGGAGAGTGCGGCGAAGGAGCTCTAGACTGATATCCCTGCGGCTTACCATTCAGCTGGGTTCCTAGATGGCCTTATTGAATGGGGAGAGGGTCGATACTTAAGCAGCCACTTTTACAGAGCCCTAAGTAATGATATGCAACAGCGACAATTTCCTGCGAATGGGGCCTGGGAGTGAGATGGGACCTGAACCGGAGGTTTTAAACTTGCCTTTCTATTGCGACTTTTGCACTTTTGGGGAATTGCTCAAACGGGGAATTTGTTTTTCTCTCTGGCCTCATTAGAAAACTGCCTCTTTTTTAAATGGAATTTTCCTGGCTGCTAATCTTTTTTTAATGAATGTTGCGTTTGTGCTGCCCAATTTAACTTAAGAGGGAACAATTAGTGGGAGTGTTGCCTGCTAGTTCCGGGGGGACTGGTGGTTACTTCCACATTCGGCACTCTGAGTGACGTCACTTTCCCTCTGACGCGCTCTAAGGACCGGAAGCAACATGAATAAAAACCGGGGCACTGCGCGGATGCACCGCTGCCGCACCAAAGGCGCGCTTAACGCAAGCCCGTCTGTGCCCAACCGGGCCCAGGAACCCTGGTCTGCTGCTGACTTACTCCATGGAAGCCCTTTACGATTTTAAAAGTTCATCGCACAAGACGGTTCTCCCAGATTCCTTAATTGAGAAACTCCTGTTGGACAACCTGTTGGTGGTTAATGGGGAACCTCAGACGCGCGACACGCAGGTCCAAAGGAGCAGAGCGGTGGGCCCCGAATGAGCCACCCGGTCTAAAGGTTAATCTAAACACCCGGTCCCTACAAAAACATAATTTAGAAATCTTCTCGCTGCTCCAAGAGGAAAAACAGGACATCCTCGCATTAACGGAAACATGGTTAGATGATGTTTCTGGCCCGACATAGTGGGCTCTCTTCCCCAAGAATATGACGTTTTGACTTATAATAGACAGGGGAATAAGAGAGGGGGTGGGGTCGCAGTGTTTTTCGGAAGGACATTGGCCACTGAGAAGGTAGTGGAGCAGAACCTTGATGGGGCAGAGGTCCTAGGGATTAAGCTCGGGCTGAATTCATCCTGCCTGATAATAGTGGTGGTATACCATCCTCCGCGGTCTACCCAGCTGTTTAATGACTTGTTCCATGAAGTAGTCAGTGATCTGTGAACGAAATACCAACAGATCGTTGTTTTAGGGGATTTCAATTATCATTGGGATTCAATACCAAGAGATCGCGTGGCTAGTGGGTTTGGGGACAATATGACCACGATAGGGCTGAAACCAATTGTGGACACCCCTACGCATGAGAAAGGCCATATTTTGGACCTTATTTGGACTACTTCCCCGATAAACTTCTGGGAAAACTCCAGCTGGTTCTAAACTACGCAGCAACGACTGATTCTCAAATTGCCGAGAAGAACACACACCACTCCCTTGTTACAGCAGCTACACTGGCTCCCTATTAAGCAGAGGATTAGATTTAAAGGCCTGTGCATTGCACATAAAGCCAAGTATGGAGCAGCGCCCAGCTACATTAAAGACTGTTTGATGCCTTATGTGCCTGGTTGTTGTCTCCGTTCATCAGAAGCACACCTGTTGGCCTGTCCACGATTTAACAGAACACCCTTAGGGGGACGTGCCTTCTCATGTGTGATTCCCCAGCTTTGGAATAAGCTCCCAGAGAGTCTGTGTGGGGAGGCGGCTCTCCTTCCATTCAGGAATAAACTTAAGACCATTTTGTTTACTGAGGCGTTTGGATAAGCTTACCTCAAGTTTTGCTCCATTTGCAAGTATTATGGCACTCCTGGGTTTATGGTTTGCAGCGCTTCGAGACCATTGGTGATTTGGTTTTAAAAATATAAATTAACATAACTAAGTATATCCGAATCAGACTGGGAGAATGCATTGGGCCTGGTATGAGCAGTGTCCTGTAACAGGTTTAAAGTCCTGCACTCCATTTAGCCTCAATAAAATAGGCCCTACCAGGGGAGCTGCTTGAGCACGGTGTGGCACCTTCTTATATTGGGCGAGGGACTGCGCTCCTATCCAAGCCTACTCGGCGCAGACGGTGCCATCTGTAGAGCTAGCCACCGGGATTGGTGTTCCGCTGTTGCTGCTCGCCCGGCTCCTGGGAGTGTTGGTGGGCCCCAGTGGACGCAAGATCCCCTATAAACTAGTCCAGTTTGCCATATTACTGATGGAGACGAGTGACCACTGGGTGGATGTGTGTGAGGGTCCGCTATTGTCACACTGGCTACGAGACCTGTTGGAATGGGGGGTTACGGAAGACCAACACATGAGAATATCACGCGGATGAGGGGGCGAATGAAGCTATACTGTTTTGGGCCCAACTGATGGGTATGTTTCGGGAAGACTATGATCGTTCCTAAAAGGATTGGTCCGAGGCAGAGAATTGAGTGAATATAAAGTTATTGCACCTGTTCTTCTCCAGATGACCAAGTGTGAAATGACGCTCCCTTGTACGAGTTTCTGCTCTTTGCCTTGGGTCTCAGTATAGTTGCCTCTAAGAGACATTGGATGTAAACAGTCCCACTCATGGATATTGTGTAATATTTGATTATAGCTGCCTCTGTTATATACTCCACTCTGGATTACGACTGGCACTGTAAACATGCACTGTAGGTTTTGTTTGATTAAACTCAATAAAATACAGTAAAAAAGTAAATACATCAGAAGAGGCTCCAGTGATCCAGGTCATGCCTGCCAAATAGTTGGTACAGTCCTGCTCAGCAAGCATTCCTAAAGTAATAGTAAAAGCATCCACAATGACTCAGAGTAATGTCAACAGCCAAGCAAAGTGATTTACAATAGTAGTCTAACTTGGACAGTCATGTTTACATGGGTGTCGACATTCAATTCTACATATGTCCTAATGAAAAACATAATACTTTTACTAATGGTTAGGGACCTCATTTTAGTTTAGGAAGGTCTCACTCTGATGTCTAAGATGTAGATGCTTCTCCATATTCACGCTTGTACTTTTCTAAATGCCCCTATAACACAAATCTATTAGTTATCCTTTTGCTGAAGATGTTTCTGCACAGGCTAGATGTATCCTACAACCACAACACCAGATATCAGCTGTGTAAAGAGGAAAACGAAGCAGCTGAACAGCTATTAAAAATGGTGGCACTGCTATAATCTAGCCATTACTGCCATATTACCTCCATTTGTGAAATAAGGTTATTTATTTCTTTCTACCATCAACAAACGAATCAAGTTTGATGCACTTCTTTAGGGCGGACTAAAGTGCCACATTGTTTTATTTTTCTACTCATCAAGAGGCAAAGCAACAATTTCCCCGCACCCCTCAGCTAGGTCTCAAACAGCACAAATATATGGTTATGTAGCCAACTGAAGTAGCATCTGAAACCCTGCGGCCTAAAGACAAAATCAAAAATGCCCAAACTTAGCTGCAGCTCAAAATTAGCTACTGCAACACCTTTAAAACAAATATTGCACTTGCAACTTGCCTCATTACTAAAGAAGGAATGATAGTTAGCTCTTTAAGTCATCTGGAGTTCATTTATAGTTATTGTTAAGCATGTCACTACCCAGATTGATGGCTAAGCCAAAAACTTCGCACAACTCAAGTTGTACAGATACATTTCGGGAAATCTATGTAAACAGCAAACACAATTTTGAATTGGTGCTTTCCTGGTATAACCACCCTGCCACTATGGGTGTTGTAGTCAAAACCAAGGAGGCCCTGGCTGGCATATAAACATCAAACAGCCTACGGTAGCACAAAAGGCAGTCCAAAAGATTCAAATGTAAAACATTTCTGTTGCGAAATCGAGGATGAATTTGCATGCAATTTTTTCCTTACACAGTTATTCACATTCTTTAATCAGGATATTATCTTCAGTAAAGATGGGCTACCTGTCTGTACTGAAGATATTATCTTGATTAAAGAATGTGAGTAACTATGGAAAGAATAAATCACATACAAATACAACCTCAATTTTGCAACAGAAGGTTTTTTCATTTGAATCTTTT
This sequence comes from Triturus cristatus, assembly GCF_964204655.1. Lineage (NCBI taxonomy): Eukaryota > Metazoa > Chordata > Amphibia > Caudata > Salamandridae > Triturus > Triturus cristatus. Next base: position 343,486,204 of record NC_140584.1, read on the forward strand.
GGACTTCCTTGTGTGGTTCAGTATTTCGTTTGATGGTTATTTTGAAGTAGGTGTTGGAACAAGTATGATGACACACACTTCTGTGACCCATCTGCACTCTATCTTATGAATGTAGAAACATATCCAGATAACACAACCTTTATTATGCTCAGGATGTAACCTAAAAACTGTTTACAATTGAGTTCTTCAACCATCCACACTTGTAATATTTGTAGAGATAAGTCACTGTTCATCTGGGTATTATTCTTCATTCAATACAAAGCTTTGAATTTATATATGTGCTGCATTCTTTCCATTAGCATAAGATTACCCGATGGAAGCATTTGCTAAAAAACAAAAGACAGCACTCATTACTAGTACATCCTTGGTAGATCAGAACCGAAAAGGGTAGTCGACAGACCACAAACACTGTCTTGGTCCTTCCTGCATGATAACGAATTGCCAAAATGAGCGCCACGCGAAGTAAAATTGAAATCCCCAGGTTCCAACTGAAAGGGAAAAATTAGTTTTTCATAGTTTATGCGGAAATTTGATAAACAAGAAGAAGGGAAATGCTACTTACCATTATGCATCTGTTCTTGGCATGTAGAGCTGCAGATCCACACACTTAGCATAGATCGCCATCTGGTGTTGGGCCCAGATGTTTGCACTTGTTTTTGTCCTGCAAAGTCTTGTAATGTATGTAATGCATATGGTATTTCAATACAGCAAACCTAGCCAAAAGGCAGCAGAGCTCTGTACATAGTGAAACGCAAGGATACATTTGACAAGTAATAGGAGAGGAACCTGATTTGCAGACTGTTATTTAATTGTGATGCAGTGTTCTTAGAAGAGAGGAGTTTTCAACTCTTTCCTAAATTGGAGCGGTGTTGGAATGGGCCTGATGGATATGGGGATGTTGATCCAGACCCTGGGTGCGTAGGTGGAAATGGCTTGCTATCTTGTTTTTTTCATGCTTACACTTAGTCTGCAGTCTGTGTCATGGCTAAGGGTGTGCAGAGAACCACCACAGATGGTAAGCTTGTCTGCAAAATCAGTGTGGTTTCTAGTCATGATGGCTTTGTAAGTGATTTAGCGGGGTTGGAGACTGACAGAAAGGGGATTTAATGGAGTTCCATTAGGATAGACAGGGGTAATAGTGATGTGTTCCTTGAAGTTAAAGTTGGTGTTCAGAACGGATCCAAGTGGCTTGGCATTCAGTGAAAGATGGGGTTCAAACCAGTCAAGATTCATGTCATGGAGACAGATTTGTACTGTACCCAGTTTATTGTTCTTGGCAAATAACAGGAGTTCTGTCTTGGTTGAGCTGAGATTTAGTTAAGTGCTGGGCATCAAGGTCTGAAAGATGTGCAAACCGTGTTTTAGAAATGGGATGTAAGAATCAGAGGAGACTTTGAAGCACAGATGTGGATCATTGGGATATTGGCAAATCTTGGGGCTATTATCTGTGAGAAGAACACAAAGCGGCACCAGGCAAAGGTTGAATATATCAGGAGACAGTATGGAACCCTGTGGGACTAAAGAAGAGATTGTGATCTTTTGTGAACCGGATGTGTCTATGTGAACAAAACTGGAATTGGCTAGAAAGGCAATAGGCAAACCAGTTCAGAATACTGCCTGTGAATCCCATTTGAGACGCCAGAAAGCGTATGAGGGTGGGATGAGCGACAATGCTCAACGTGGCCAAGAGGTGCAGCAACAGAAGGATCATCTTAAACTGTGGTTTAGAAGGCATAGTGTATGATGTGTAAGATTGTGGGCTTTGTGCTGGAGTGTGATCTGAGGGCAGGCCAGTAGTCATTAAGGAGATGGTTAATATTCATGTTATCTTGGAGTTGGACATGGACTGCTTTTTCAATGCTCTTGCCCATGAATGGTAGGCGAGCAAAGGTCAGGTAGTTGGCGAGGCCATCAGGGTCTAGTGTAGGTTTCTTTAGGAGTGGGAGTAGCTGGCCTGTCTTAAAAGCTTCTGAGAAGAGGTCTAGAGTAAGGGAGGAATTGACAGTGGTGAGTAGGGGTAATAGAGTGCTTTCAGAGACAGCTTTAATGAAGGACAATGGTAAGACATCATCTTCATAAGAAGTAGCTTTGAGGGAGTTGTGCATGTTAGCGAGATCTAGAAGACAGCGGGCTTAGAAGACTGACCAGTGCCATTTTTAACAGGAAGGGGAGGGTGTAAGAGAAGGATGCTTGGTGTCATTGATGTGCTGTTGGCCTTCTGTATTCTTTCACTGAAGAGGTTGATGGCATTGCACAGTTCTGTTGAGTGAGGAATCGGTGGGTTCAGCAGGGGGTTGATGCATTACTTTATGGTCTTGAACAGCATTGTGCTCCTTCTTGTGGATTCCATGATATTGTTGCTATAGTACTTTATTTTGGCTGTTGTGATGATCGGTGTGTTGCGTGGAGGGAGGGATTTCAGATTCAACAGGTCCTCAGGAGATCTCTTTTTCATCCATTTTCTTTCCAATCTGCAGATGGATCGTTTATTGTCAGAAAAGTCTTTAGAGTACCAGTCTGCTGAAAGCTTTGGCTTACACTTGCATGTTGTAATTGGGGTGTGAATGTTATCTCAACTTTCCATTAATTTTTTGGAGTGGTTTAAAAAGGTGTTGGCGTTGGATAGAGAGTTGAGAGGTTAAGAGGAGTTCCAGCATTATTTTGCCTTTAGAGAAGAATTTGAAGGCTCTCGAGATTTGGTCTCTTTTGTGGTTACCTTGGTTTGTTGCTAGGATGCTGAGCAGGTAGATGGGGATTGCAAAGTGGATGGTTGATGATGTTGAGAAGACAAGGTCGAGGATGTGACTTCTGGAGTGCGTTTGTTGAGTGACACGCTGTACCACGTGAATATCAATAAGATTAAAGAGGGTATCTCTTGGTTTTCATTTTTTTATTTGTGTTGTCTGGGAGGTTGAAGTCAACCAAGTCGGTGGTGTGGGCATGTTGGATGGACAGGGTGGTAGGATCTGAGAATTCATCAATTAAATTCTTGCTCTACCCAGAAGGTCTGTAGAGGAGATGGAAAGTGGCACTTTGAGTTGCAGAAAGCGGGAAATGGTGTTTTAACATGGGGTGTTGATTGCCTTTGGTGTACAACCAAAAGTACTAATGGATTACAGAAAGATCTCCTCCGTTCCTATGTGCACAGCTCACACGATGGATGGATGTGGAAAGAAGGGCATCTAGGATGTGCAAAGATTTGGGTGAGATTCATGCTTCTGTGAGTAAGAGGATTAAGAGGGCATCAAGCTTGTAATCGCCGAGGAGGTCTGAGATGTCGGATAAATGGAGCACTGCAGATTAAAATGTTAATGAGCATGAGTTGGATAGCGTGCTCTATAATGTGAGGATGTGTGGTAGTTAAAGGGATGGGCACATGGTAAAGTCTGTGTTGTGTGAATTTTATGTTAGTGTCTGTGTCGCCTACATTAGGGAGTGATTGTGGGACCGGCAGTATGGACTGCTGGGTGATGCACATGGATTGTATCTTGCCTTTTAAGTTTCACTGTCACAGGAGTTCTGGCCTGAGGCACTATCTCGCCCTAAGAGGCTCAAACAGGTGATGCCTTGTCTGGGACCCCCAAGCGGAAGGGTTCCCTGAAGAGCTTAATGTAGTAAGATGACAAGAAGTAATGCCAATTCCTATGGAGATGGATAATCCAGTGATATTACTTCCTGTGCAGATGGATGTTGGGAAATCATAGACTAAATATTGTTAAAATAGTTAATTGACCTCTGTGGTAATGGTGGTTGTGGAAAACCTGAAACAAATTAAAGCTCAGCTATTGATATTTGAAAAGGGTAAAAACTCATTGCAATATTCTTCAGATGTGATGCTGCTAGAACACAGTGTTAACCTGGTTTTTGCTAAGAGCTGGAGTGATATTTCCAACGCCTTGCAACAAACAATGTCTGTAGATAAAGTGCCACAGGTCTAGCATCAATATATCAAACTATGTTTATTGTGTGTGTCAGAGTACATAATGGTAATACTAAAGCTTTTACTTTTCCATTGCTCTCCCACTGAAAACTCAAAGTACAACTGCTTCTCAGCTTTGTTTGTATTACCAAGTGATGTAGAAAATAAACTAATACCACACATTCCTATACCCTAACAGCACTGGTAGTGGTACTGCTTAGCACTAGTTTTTGGCTTCTCTGTCCAGCCTAATGCCCAAAGAGAAGGGTGTGAGACATGCACATCCATGAAGAATATTCATTGCTTACTACTCTGCATATTCTCCACAAATGTGCTAAAAGGTTCAAAGTAACAGCAAATGGAGGGAGATTTCAAGCAAGCTCCTGGCCATGAATATATATTTTGCAACCAAATCCAGGTCAGTGTCTAGACAGCTGTTTTTGAGGAAAGCAAGCAGCTTACGAAGGCCGAATCTGAATCGGTCGCATTAGAAGGGGTGTGCTACAGATAAATATAAATTTGTCACTTAGACGCTTTCTTTCCAAGAGAAATTCTTTATAAATGTACAGCTCTATGTGGTGCTCCTCTCATCAGCAAGTGGCAATTTCAAAGCTGCTGGGTTCTGAGAGAACCACCATGACAACAGAACAATCATGGCTCAAAGTTCAAAACGCTATACCAGCAGTGTAAAACATAAGATTATAACATCTCTCTTCCTTCAAACGTAAAAGAAAAGCAAATTAGAACATTGGAATGTGGAGCACTCCATTGTAGACAATGGAGTGCTCCGTGCTTCTACGGGCCGGTAAAGGCCCGCAGAGCAACATTCCAATGTTTTACAAAAGCCTCTCGAAGCTCGAGGGGATTTAAATCCCCTCAAGCTTCGAGAAGCCTTTGTTTAATTTGTTAGAACATTCTGCCCTCTAGTGGCAGAATGTTCTAATAGCCTTATAGCCCTTCGTAGCAGGGCTATACCGCTATTAAAGTCCTGCTGCTTTTGTTAAAGTCCTTGGCCTTCGGCTCGGGCCTTTAATAGCCGGTATAGCCCGCTACGGCGGGCTATAAGGCTATATTAGAACATTGGGAGCTCCACTGAAAACAATGGAGTGCTCCGGGCTTCTAATGGCCGGTAGAAGCCCTGGAGCTCCAACATTACAATGCTGTCCTTCAAAGCTGTTGCTGTGAACAAAGGCCTCATGGAGCCCAAAGGGGCAGCAATTCGGGCTGAACCAACAAGTGGGCTCAGGCATTGCAAAGCTCAGGGACTGGGGGACACCTTTGGTCCTTTTGTCCAAGGCACATGGGCGACGGTGCAGGGTTGTGCTTAGGTGTTGGGTTTTCCCTAACCGGAGCATTTGGGGGCGGCCCGGCTGAAGATGCTGCAGGTGAAGTCTGGGAGTCAAGGAGGGGTGAAACCACAAACTACTGGAGTTCTGGAGGACTGGGGAACCTTGTTGGCACTATTGGCCAACTTCAACTCCGGCTGGAGGAGACGGGTGCAGTAGCTGCTTCAGGTGTCGCGTTTTGGTGGTTTCAAAGGACTCAGTCTTCTGTTTTGGAGTTTCTTTAGAACAGGTTGGCTGTTCACAGGAGTCTAGAGTCTTTTTCAAAGGCAGGCAGTCCTCCCAGATTTCTGGAATCAACAGCTGCAGGACAAGTCGACCGTGGTGCAGTTTTCAGCGAGGGATGCAGACATGGAAGCAGGGTTAGTACTAGGTCAGCTGCTTCTCCTCTCCGCTTTTGTGGATCCTCGTTGTCCTCGCTGTTCTTAGGTTGTCAAGATCTGCTTTTCTGGTGCCAGGGGCTCCCCTAAATACTGAATTTAGGGGAGTGTAGGGTAGGATCCAATGGGCTGACACTTGGGGTCACTATGCCCCCTATATGACCACTTCCCAAGTATGCCATCACAAAGATGGCTACTTCTGAAAAATTGCATCCACCTCACAGTAGCCTACCTTAGGGGTGGTACTGGTCTGGAGGTGGCATGCCTAACTGACTGGCTAATTTTCCTGCCTGTCCAGGTGCCAAGGGTCCCTAAAGGCAGCAGCACGAATTGTGCCACCCTAAGGCCTAACCGCACCTCAGGCCCTAGGTAACATGGGTACCATTTACTAGGGACTTACAGTGGGTGGTAAAGGTTTTGCCAATTGGGGGAACAATTGCACAGTTTTTAGAGAATGCACAGGGGACCTGGGTAGCAGGAACCCAGTACACCTCAGTCAAAGTAGAATCAATTACCAGACAAAAAGTGGGGGTAATGCAAAAAAAAAACCAAAAACCTGTTTCCCACACCTTTCTACACATCCTTGTAAAATGCCCTATGAATCCACAACCACTACACTCCTTCCCAACAGCCCAACAATTTTGTGAGTCTGAGGTATGGTAGTTACTCGCACACTTGCTACACATCCTGTTCCCGGATCGGTTGGTAAAGTTTTTGTTTCCAAGAAAATGCTTTCTTTCCATTTGAACATCACAGTTACCTCATCATCCACTTTGTCCAATGCGGAGGTGTCACTCACCATTGGTGCTTACTCTACAGCCTCTACGATCCATCTCCTTCATACAATACTCGCAAGGATGCAATTGAGATTGCAAAAATATTAGAGTCAGTTTCGGATCTTTAGCAGCTCACAAATGCTCCTGTGTTTTCCTACTTATGTACTGATCAACTGATCTCATGACATTTTCTCAGCCATTGCTCCAAACCTACATTTAACTGAGAGTTCACGTAGTAATTCATCACTATGAATTCATTTATGGATTTTCCAACCCTCTGCGGTCGACTATAAAATGTACACCTTCTCATTTACACATTGGTCTCTTTTGAAAATTTTGCTTCCACTCTTTTCAGGGCTTCTATATACATATCCTCTATAGGTTGCCACTGATTATCTATTTCAATAAGAAGGTACTTAAATATATGCGGACCTATAGATCGGGTCTGCTGACTAGTCTCCGCGAGGCTTGGGTTGCCGACGGGCTGGAGCTGGACGACGAGGATTGGATCTCCGCGGTGGCCTCTCCGAAAGAGGTGGCCATCCCGGCTCGCCTTCGTTTCGTCCAGCTCAAGATCCTTCACCGGGTCTACGTGACGGGGCCAAGGCTTTTACGTATGGGCTTTGCCGGTGATGGAATGTGTAAGCGTGGCTGTGGTGCGTTGGCGACTTTCATGCATATACTGTGGGAGTGCCCGAAGGTGGAGCTATTCTGGCGTGGTGTGCATGAGGTTCTACGAATGGTTACGCGTGTCGCGCTGCTGCCTGAAGCGAGGAGATGCTTGCTGAATGTCTGGGAACCAAATGACTACTCGGTCCCGCAGGCGCGGTGGGTGACTTTGGGATACATGATAGCCAAGCGTGATATTGCCCAATTGTGGGGATCCCAGAGGCCCCCTGCGGTGTCGGCCTGGAAAGAGCATATGGATTGGTGTATGTTTCGTGAAAAGGTGGTGTACGTGGCGAGGGGTAAGCCTGGGGCGTGGATGAAACTCTGGGGCCCCTGGAACGCCTACCGCGGGGGTATTTGTGAGCCGCCGCTGCTATCGGCGGCCTCGCCGGCTCCGGCTCCCTAGATGGCGCCCCTCCCTTGGCCGCGGGCGCGCGGTCCCCCAGTCCCTGAGCTACTCCCGTCCCCCTCTTCAGAATTTTGCTGCTGGTTTGGATCCCCCACTTATGGAGCACGTGTTGTCACTTTGGATCGAGGGTTGCCTTGCGGTTGTGGTTTGTTTACGTTGTTTTGCTTTAAGAAAATGGAACCGTACTGTGGGCATGGAGCTGTGAGGCCTGCTCCATTGATCACTCCTGTCTTCCTACTGTGCACCGCTGAGGAAGTTTTTTGCTGTATGTATGTAATATGCTTTTGATGCTCTAGCGGCCGGCCGTGTGGTTGTAGGCCCATACCTGTAACTTCTATAAACTGCAATAAACGGTTTCAAAAAAAAAAAAAAAAAAAAAATATATGCGGACCTTCTTTTCCAAGTCTGGAACTATAATCACTCTTTTCTGGCTTTAACCAAATTCTTGTGCATGGTGTGCCTCCAAATAATTGTCAAACACTTACACCCATTCAATGGATAGAATCCCTGGTTCAGATAAAAAACTGGGAGGTGGAGAAATTGAATTGACATTCATTCTTTATGTCACCTTTTAACACCAAAGGCACCCCATAACCCTGCTAAGAAATTACTGCTGAATGTTCTGTAAGGGTGTACCAATTACTATGCGCATAAACTAGGCTTTGAGAATGCGGTTACTTGGTCTTACTGCGTTGAGACCATACAGACATCACCCTGTGATTTTTTTTCCCACCAACAGTAATGCAGTACTGTTTGCGCACTTCTACCCAAGGGTGTCCTGGCGCTGCACACTGAACTCCCTGGAGTACGAGGGGCTTAATCCCTAAATAACCAAGTCTTCAGCCCCTTTATAAAAGAGAGGAGCTCCTCGGCCTTCCTAATATGCGCCGGCAGGCTGTTCCAAGCTTTCGCTGCACCATAGGAAAAGGTATTTCCTCCCCAACTGGCCTTTTTTATTCGGGGCACCGCCACTAGTTTGCTTTCGGAGGAGCGCAGTGCTCTCCTGGGCACATACCAATCGAAGCACCTATTCAAAAACTCTGGGCCACTGCCCTTCAATGCTTTGAATACCGTGCACAGCGCCTTAAATTGAGCTCGTCTGGATACCGGCAGCCAGTGCAGTTGCCGTAGTCCTTCTCAGACAGAGGCAAACCTTGGAATGCCTGTTAGCAGTCTCGCCGCCGCGTTTTATACCATCTGTAGTCTGTACAGATATTTCTTTTCAGATTCATGTACAGACTATTACAGTAGTCCAAACGCGACAGAATAAGGGCTGAGACTGCTAACCTGAAACCATCGGCTGGAAGAGAAAATGTAATTTTTCCTCAATATCCCGAGGATATGGAAGCATGTTGAAACCACTCCACTAACCTGCTCCCCAAAATCCAGTTTCTAGTCCATGATCATGCCCAAATTCTTTGCCTTGCACGTGGGGACTGGTGGCTTCCCCAGTGCATCAGGCCACATATCCGGAGTCCAGATGTTAGGATTATTCCCGAATAACATGACCTCGGTCTTCCATGCACTCAAATTGAGGCAGTTCGAAGCCATCCAGCCCGCAATGTCTTTCAGGCAATCATGGCACCTCACGGCCATATCCACTTGCGACCCTCGTTGTATGGAGAACACGATTTGTGTGTCATCTGCATAGGAAGTGAGTTGCAGGCCAAAAGATCTTATCAAGGCTGCCAGCGGGCTGACAAAGTTTGAAAAGCGTGGGGCTCAAGGAAGAGCCCTGTGGTACCCTGAAAGGGAGGGCAAAGGGTTTGGACTTATCAATGGGCATCAGTAGGCTTCGCTACCACTTCTACCCTTTGAACATGCCTATGGTCATCGATTGGATCCTCACACTCCACGGAGCTGTTTTTTTTTTCACCCGTTCAGGGCTCAATGCTTGATAGGCGTCCATTGCACTGAGGGGGAGGGACACAACATTACAGTTTCTGGTGATGCAGTCAACAGGTGACTATTTTAGGAAAGCGGGTTTCTGTTGCAGTAACACCCCCCCCCCCCCCACTTCTTTTTGCCAGATTTCAGGTGCACTTTGACTCGATGTGCCCTGGGTCTCTGCCATTCAGGTTCCCAGGACATGTGTTCTTTCCCAAAACTGTACAATTGTACCCCCGATTGGCACCTCTCTGGCCACATGCAAGTCCGTTGGTTACCAAGGGCACTGTGACCAGGGAAGGCCTCTAAGGGCTGCAGCACATATTGTGCCACCCTAAGAGGTCCTGTATCTTAACACACACACTGCCATTGCAGGCTGCGTGTTTTGGTGCAGAGAAAAGTAGAGTCGACAAGGCGCGCCCGATTTGTATCTCTATTATTTGTGCGCCCAGGCTCAGTACGCCTACTTTTGGTACCAGCCTCATGACTACACCCCTCACTTGACGGTGGAGAGCAGAGACGCACATCCCAAACCACTGTCGGGAATACTAACTCATGTAAAAAGAGGTACACCTCAACATGAAATTAACTCGATAGACGCAACGGTAACGGCATGGCAGGCAATTGGTAGGATGGCAGGAAAGCTCCCTCTATATGCTCCAGCGATGCCGCTTGCGGGACATGCGGCGCTATCTGTTATGCAGGAAGCTGGTCCTATTAGGGCGCTGAAAGAAGTAGGAATAAGGCACATGCGCGATGTATATTCGGAGGGCACGTGAGTGGTAGACGCTGAATTGGGATTCATTAGCAATCCCACGCCACTATTCACATACACTACACACCGATTAAAGCGCGCTTTGAAAAGTCATTATTCGGAGTTTCCATCCGAGCCCCCACCCCAGCGCTGCTCTCGCTACAGCTGCTGCTGGTGGTCCCCTCCAAGAAGAAACTAATTACAAAGTTATATAAATCGGTGCAGGAGGAGACGCGGAGGGGAGTGGACAGTAGTTTAGAGCGATGGAATTCTGCTCTAGAGGTCCCCTTGACAGCGAAAGACTTGGAACAAATATGCACCCTTACAGGACGGTTATCGCCCAATGGTAATCTACGTTTGATACATCTAAAATTTATACACCAGGTATACTATACACCTCTTAAAAACTGTACAAAATGGGTCTACAAGACTACGCGCGTTGTCAGAGATGTGGACACGACGGCGCGGACTTCTGCCATCTTGCGTGGAACTGCGGGGCGTTATACACATACTGGAAGGAGATCCTCAGTCATTTACGCAAGATGACGGGGCTCTGATACAATGCACGGCAACGGCGTGTTTGCTCTGTCATGTACCACATATAAAGGGGGTGCTAGGGAGATTTATTCGCGTTGATCTTTTATTAGCTAAAAGGTGGGTCGCTATGTTCTGGGATGGTCGTCTCTGCCCTCGGATATCAGACTGGATTAAGGACTTAATATACTGTAAGGAAACTCTTGAAACCTACGCAGAGGAATTACCCTCCGCGTCAAGGCCTAACGATATTTGGGAGCCGCTTAGACAGTATTTGCAAGATTCCACCTCCACTGGGGACACCGTCTCTTAAAATATTAATGATTGTTTGCTCTGCTCATGGGTCTTGTCGAGTCTGGTCGAATGACAGGATTGGAACTGTGACTAGAGAGTAGGAGATGTGTTGTTGAGATATCTACACTGTGCACGCATCGATCACCTGGCAATGTTTCCTTTGATTTATTTTGTTCTCTTTTCACATATACACAAGACACCCCTTCTAGCTGCGTGCACTATACTACTGGTGAGCGAACAGTTGCATGAGCACTGTACCCCTACAGTGTCATAGTCCATTCTTAAGACATTTTAAGTGCAGTAAAGCCATAAAGAGTTTATGGTCTGGGAGTTTGTCGTTACGTACTCCACAGCACCACAATGGCTTTACTGAATTCTGGAAAGTTTGGTAGTAAACTTCTCAGCATTATAAACAAACACTGATGCCAGTGAGGGATTTATTATACAATGCACTCATAGGGCATCTCGGAGATGCCCCCTGAAAAACGATCAGCCTCTGGTGGGTTCCCTGGCTGATAAACACCAGCCTGTCACCACAAGACATGTTTCTGGACCCCAGGGGTAAGAGTCTTCCCTCATTGGGCCTAAAAACAAAGCCTTTCCTGGGCAGTGTTGGTCACACCTCCTCCTGGTCGGAAGAGCCATCTGTGCAGGGGAGCTTCAAAGGCCTTGCTGCCTTTGTAATGTGACTCCCAGCCCCTCCTGCCATCAGGAGCAGGCCCCCTTCCTGTCTCACCCCCTTTTCAGCTGGAAAAATTAGAGCAGCTCAGAAGGTCTGCCTGCCTCTGCCAACCCCACCCCTCAGGTGGGGGAGGCGAGGTGACGCTCACTCTTCAGTACCTGCCATCTGCAAGATGGCAGGCACTCTCCAATTAGAATAAAGGATTGTGCCCACTCCCCCACGTGGGGTGAGCACACCAAGGGTGAAGTCACCCTAAGGTCAGTAGCCCATTGGCTGCTACCTCGAGACCCCTAAAACGCCCCCAAATTATAGTATTTAGGGGGCAGCCCTGAACCCAGAAGGAAGATTTCCCGCAACCCAAGAAGGATGACGAAAGAAGATGCACAGCAGAGGAGACTGCTGAGAAGAACTGACTTGGCCCTAGCTATACTGGTCCGTCTGCACTTTCCAGAGATCCTGCGCCAAGGGTTGCCTTGTCCTGCAGCCAGCGACCTCCAGAACCTCTGGGAGGGCTGACTGCCTTCAACAAAGACCGGTTCAAAAGAATCTACAAAGAAAGACTCCGAGTCTGCTGAAGACAAAGAAACCAGACGCCTGGAAACCCCCACTGCACCTGTCGCCTACAGGCCGAGTAGCCCACCAGTCCCAGCGAGGTCCCCCAGCGCTCCGGAGTCCAAGTCCACTGTGCCTTGACCCCTCCAGGACTCCCCGACGCTGCCTGCAGCCTCTGCACGGAGACCCCCCCAACTGCGAGTGGCCCGGTAAGGTGAAATCTGACCTCAACAGGCACCCTTGCATCCAGCCATCATGCGCACTGGACAAGAGGACCTAAGGTGCACCAACGTCCCTGAACGCTCCAACCCACCTGCCCAGCTGTTGGTTCTTCCCGGAAGACTTTCTGGACAGAGCCACCAACCAAAACCCAAAACAGGCAACTCCCGTTGAAAACAGGGCACCAGATGCCAAATCAGCACCCTGCACCCAGCCGCCCCTGTCCCACTGTGGGTGCACCTTGTGTGCTGACTTGGAAGCCCCTTTGCCCTGAGCTTAACCTTAGGAGCTTTGCTCCCTCAGCCTTGTGGCCTGTTTGAAAGCAGCCACCAACCAACAGCCCCCTAGTCTATGGGCTAGCCTTGGCCGTCAGCACTCTGCACCTGGCCGCCCCAGTGCCACCAGGGTTGCTTTTTGAGTGCATCCTTGACCTTGGGGGAATCCTTGTTCCAACCTCAGAAACACAACCCTCAAGATCATTTACTTGCCGCAAACAAACAACCTCATTTTACTCCATAGGATTGCATTGACTGTTTTCCTCTGAAAAACTTGTGTTGAGGGCGTTTATATGGAAACATAAGAAACTGTCTTTTGATAAAAACTGTTTTACTTACCTTTTTTCTAGGAAATGTCCCAGTGTGAAATATAAGCATATCACACAGTAGAAAAAGTAATCCAAAAAGTAATCTAAAAAGTAATCAAAAGAAATCCAAAAGTAATTCCAACTGTTTTGAAATATTTTACAAACCTGTAACAAAAGTAATTTTCATCCAGCTTGTTTGTTGATCAATCCGTCTTGAAAAGTACAGTTCTACTTACCTGTACCAAGTTCTGCTTGGTTATAAAAATAAAATACAACAAAGAAATATTTGTGATACAAACAATTGGTCTGAGTTCAGTCTTTGTGTGTGTGACATTTCTTGCATGAGTGTTTACAATAAATGCTTAACACTACCCTCTGATAAAGTCTTACTGCTCACTGTCACTACCAAAAATAAAGAGTACGGTATTATATACTTTAACCTCTGCCTACCTTTGGGGATCCACTGGGCGCGGAGCACACTATACCTTACTTTGGTATAGTATGTATAGAGTCAGCTTCCTACAACAATGCTTTATGATCCCAATCCGCTACTCTTGACACGCCCTGGCGCTCTATGGCCACTCTCTCCTTTTCAACTTCCGACAGCCATATCGCGTGAACGCCACTTCCATTTACTTTTAGACCATTGTGTGCCCAACCTAGGCCACAATTAACTTAGTTTAGACGCTTTCTTTCCAAGTTCACTTCTGTATGTACAGCTCTTCGATAAGTGGTGCTTCGCTCATCGGCCACGGGCAACTCCAAAGCTGCTGGGTTCTGAGGTAAGCACCATGACAACAGAACAATCACGGCTCAAAGTTCTAAATGCTATACCAGCAGTGTGAAACATAATACAAGATAATAATCAATTGATTCACTAACAAGCATTGGCAAAGAAAATTGGTTTCAAATGAGACAAGAGCTTGTGGCTTTATTAATGTTTAGCCATAGCGTACAGGTGTGCGACTGGCGTGCAGCATGGCCTAATTTTTTGTTTTGTTTTTAAAGCATTTGAAAAGCCAATATGTCACATCTACGAGAGCTATAGGCTTTGTCAATGTTTTTTTTTGGGCGCTGGCCACGACATAGCTTTTTTTTATTATTAATGCGTGGTCGGTGAAAGGACAGGCCAACATGGAGTGAGGGAAAGCCATTTGAGGGGGGCAACAAAACAAAGGAGGGGGTGGAAAAACAGTGCTATGATGCGGCCAGCGTTGGCTGTGTCATAGCTTTTTTCTATTATGGACAGAGGGCGGATCGCAAGCTAAAATGGAGGGAGGGTGAGTCGTGAGGGCAACACAAATAACAGTGGGTGGGAAGGAGGAGCAGAGAACACGTACATGAACAAATGGAGGGTGGGAGGGAAGTGCTGGGGCATTCATACCAGTATAGAATACATGCAGGCGGCATGTAGTAATCCCTATACCCCAAGAATGGGTGCTAGTAAAGCCAAAGGGGTCCCTACTGTGTACCAAATTCCATAAACATTGCAATATACCAGGGAAACAACATGCTGCAGTTCAAGCGTTTACAGTAAATGGTCACGAAGGCTCTTAGAAATGTAATGCTACTTAACTTTGCTTGCTGGAGGCTTACATCTAAAAAAAAATATTTAACTGTTAGTGAGGGAGAGCAAAGCTTTTACTTTATTTTTTGGTGTTTAATATCTGGATACCCTGCAGAGTAGGCTGGTGGAACCGGGGTCGCTTCCCTAACAGAAAGCAGGACACGCAGAGGTAAAGAAGGTGTGGGTGGGGCTGGGACACACATTAAGTTGATCATGCTTTGCACTGTTTTACTGAAGATAAACCTGCACATGGCTCTTCAAGCTGGGGTTTTAGAAGTGTAAAATCTTTTTAGAATGCAGGTCATAAAGCTGCAATTTGTTACACTGTGTGGAGGTGTTAGATTGTTTTGGAGCACTGGAATTGGTGTCTGTAGAGGGGAAGAGAACAGGAGATTCCTACATTAGTGTGCCTTCAATTTGAATTCTGAAACTCTACTTGTGTAATCTTTTATCATGTGGTATTTGTGATTTCAAGTTGCGTAAAGATTTCTAGTTTGTTTTATTCAGTCTGTCTTTATGTCAGAATTATACAAAATATGACTACGATACATCATAAAATACAAATAAAAACCATAATAAAATATATTCATATCATCACAAGGCAGACAAAGTCTAAGTGTTCAAAACCACAGAGAGGCAACATATATCTGAATCAAGAGCAGTAGAACAAGTCAGTCAGGAAACAAATATCTTATTTTAAGTGCCTCTGACTAAAAACTAGCAACAGATGAACACACAAAATAATCTTCCAATAATCTAAAAAATATTATATATGGCAGGACTTGTCTAAAAAGATCAAAATTCTTAAAAAGTGATAGAATAAAAACTCTTAGTGGGTTTACATAATACTGTCAAAACATGATTGAATTAGGTGTATTTTGCTCTGACACTAAGATCACAGCCACATACACTAGAATGAATTCCTTACTGATCTTGGGAAAGCTAAAAATCCAATGCAATTGGTCCAATCTAAACCTTGTCAGCAAAATTTGATGATTAGGTACACTAACCCTAATGAGATGGCACTGACTTTATTTAACTAGTAGGTAGGAACTGAGGGTTTTATTAATTCAGAAACTTTTCTATGAAGCTGGCAGGCTGAAATGAACGTCTTCCACATCCAGGCCAGATCAGCAGTTTGTTTTATTTGTTAAGACACAAAAAAAGTGATTTGACCCAGTCAGTGTGGGCTACAGCAATGCTTTTTTTTGTTGTTGTTTTATTTGTTTTTAAGGTTTTGACCAGGACAAAGCGCCGTGCCGACAATGAGGGAGGAAGTAATTGGGGGGTGGGGAGGAGCGCTGTGACGAGTCGGGAGGGGTGGGGGGGCCACAAACAATAGAGGGTGGGAGGGAGAGGATTTGGCAAGCAACAGCACAGGAGAGGGATGGAGGGATACACATGGGAGGAGAAGTACACGACCAGACCTACTGAAAAATCTGCTGTCTAAGCCCAAAAAATAAATAGTGCCTAAAAAATAAGCAGTGGAATAACAATTAATGCAGCCATGTTCCGGGGGAGGGATATACAAGAGCGGAGGAAGGGTGCCTATCTCAGCTGTCCTATATGAAACAGGAAACTGAGGACGATAATGAAGCCACCAATTGACGGCTTCCAAGATCACAAATGAGACAGTGCATGTGCTGTCTAAGCGAGACCTAAAAAGTGCATCTTCTTTTGAGGCACATACGTTCCTGTCAGAGACAAATGTGAATGAGTATCTTTTTTGCCACCTGTCAAAATCATGATTAGTGAACCCGTAAACCTGTTCTTTGCTAAAACTTGCCTTTCACTAATCTCCATAAAAACGTCAACAGTTATACATTTTAACCCCTCAATAAGAGGTTAATACGTAGTAATCTAATATGGCCCATTATAAAGTAGTGACTTAGTAACTTCAAACACGTCACATATGAATTTTGTAAAACATTCCCAACAGCACAATTAATCTTTTATGTCATGACATACCTTTGTTTCCAGACATTCTGCAAATTTTAACTGTTTCAAAAGCTTCTTCTGTTTGTTGCTGAAACGATTGTCTTGCTCGGCACTTGTACCCTGTAGAAAATATATATAAAAGGTAAATATACTACTTTTAGAAAGCTATGACAACGCAACGAATATAGGCAAATTGAATGAGCATCTGTCCAAAAACACAGCTGTCCATTGCCGTTTGCTGTAAGGAAAGCATATTAAAATGTAAAGCATGTAAAATTGTACAAGGTCTTCCACTGTAGCAGCTGGAGCAAACAGTAAGATTTTTTTTAAATTAGCAGCTTTGTATTGCATGCACAAGACCCAAGAGAAGCAGCATTTCACAAGTCAAAAAGCTATCATATTAAGGGCTTGAAAAATCATGAACATTTTACTAGACCTGGAGGTCTAGTAACTTGAAAATCTATTTTGACCTAGCTGTAATGTAATTGACCTGTGAACTGGTCTCAATTTGTGTGATCCTAGGCAAATATTTTGTCTAGTGGAGCCGCCTTTTTCTTGATTATCACATAAGAGAGCACCTTCAAATATGCATGTTCACTATTTCTGCTGTACAAAAAAAACCTCTTTATCTACTAGATTAAATGTTCGCTCCATATATAAAACAAGAATCAAGCCTATATCTAGTGCACACGAGATCCCTGGCTTGCCTCCTAGTTCACTATTAGCATCGTCATCTGCGCAGGAACAGTAACAATTCCCAGTTCATGTTTAAAAACTCACTTTTCATAAATATATTACTAAAGCATGATGTGGTAGTGCACTGTCATTTACAGAAAGCATATTTTCCATTAAAAAGGCCACAAACCTTTCCCACTAGCATGTAGTTGTATGGATAATAGTGCATAAACATTGTTTGGAAATTGGTTTTCAGCAAAAATATTTAAAATGTGCACATCACGAAGCATAGTGTTTTCATTTGTTTTGATCCTATCTAAATATTTTTTCACCACAGAATTACAAAAATGTGTCTTCATAATTAGTGAAATGTATTTGAAATGTTTGAACAGTTCACTCAGCTATTTCAGTGTTGTGTTAGAAAAAAGTCTGACATCTTACAGCCTTTCATTTCACATGCTTTCCACAGTCAATTTGTCACACAGTTCACTTTACAAAATCCTCTAGCTTAGGTCATAGAAAGAAAAATAAATGTAAGAAGACAAGCTGACTTTTGACGTTGGTCTCTGAAAGCCAACAGATGTGACAAGATTTAAAGGCATCTTTATTGCTTTTTCATTTTGTGAGCAATTTGGGAAGATGTTAGAGAAACTTAAATAGCCAATGAGGTCTTGGAATCATCACTGGCCATAGTGGGTGGTGCTGAAACTGTGAAAACCACCATAAAATGTTAAAGGCGACTGGTAGGTTACTAAGACACCGGACCTTCAACCCAAACAATTACAATTAAGAGCTATCGGTAGTAAACTGGTTGGCACTTTTTTTGGGAGGTTGATACTTTTGGTTACGACCTTTGGGTACCTAAACCTCACCTAAGCAAACTTACTTACTGAAACCTCACACCCATTATTAAAGTCATTGAAAAGTGTGCTTTTGTCTATCAGTAAAAAACTTTATTTTGAAATAAGATGTACCATTACGCTCCTTTTGCAGCAGAGCTGATTTTCCATAAAATAACATGGGCCCAATGTTCAATGAATTGCTAGTGATTAGAACCTCAGACAATTTTTGGGGTACGGTCTCTGCCCTAGAAGCTGCCAGGAACTTTTGTTTTTCACAGTTCCCTAATTATTAGCAGCAGGTTTCTTTTGATTAAGGCTATTCTTTTTTAAAGAAGAGAGCTCGCTGAACTTGGGCATTAGTGTTACTATTATCTTATGTGTCTGTGGAGTGTCTAATTTCACACCACCTCTATAAGCAAAACGTGGACTGATTAACGTTGTTACCAATAGAGGGCCAAGTACTAAAAGGGAGCATATGGTCTTTAAACTGGAGTGCAAGTGTGCTGTGGCTTTAGTACACAAATTGTGAATCAAACTAAATGTTACACTTGGTGCCTATAAAACTCTGGCTGCCCTGAAATGCCAATAAAACACCTCAAACTACCTGAAAAGCTGTCAAATGCCTCATCAAAACGAATAATTAAACTAACGGCATGAGTATCTGTAGAACTATATAACATTTAGCATCCAGATGAAATGAAATCAGCTACAAATTACAAACAGACAGATCAGCAAGTACCCTAAAACAGTTGTGCATGTTTTAAAATCAATAAAACGGATTTCTCCCATGGATACTGCTCACTAGCGAGTGACATGCAAAGAAATGACCAACTTATGCAGTTAATTAAAAAAAAACAAAAAAAAAAACAATGCCTTGTTAATAAACTAGCATCACCAGGGCAACCCCACAAAGGCTAGTGAAGAGGATATGTATTCTATCCAAAAGTCATGTTTAGTTTAAATGGACATCTTTGCATATCTTTTTTCAGTCTAGCCTTCTGGGTCACTCAACATGTACCTCTACTTACAAATAAATACCCAGACATTTGAAATGAAATGGAGAAACCTTACATTGTTAATATCTTATAATCAGATGATTTTCCATCTCTGGACCCAGGACCGGTGACCAGACACTCTACACACACCTATTTTACCAGGGTTAGATCGAAGTGCAAAGGATTGGGTTTTCAGCTGCACAAATAGTCAATAGCTTCCTCCTGTACCCAGTCGAACATGGGAAGGAGAGCTTCACTCATCCCCTAAGGCTTAGATACTACCAACCACGGACTACTACTGCGTTTTTAGGTCTCGCTGATTCAGCGCACATGTGCTGCTCGGAGAGACTTTAGTAGGTGAGTTTTCAAAGTGCTGCTGGCTGGCGACAAGCTTCTGATCACGCGAGCGTGCACGCGCGAACCGCCGGCCTACAGCGCCATCTGTCTTTCCTTTTGCTTGCTCCCTGCCTCCGCACCTCCCCCCGCCTTCGCGCTTACAAGCGTTCGGGATTCTCCCAGTGGGTGCATCTCCATCAGGCAATATCACGCCCACCTTAAATGTATCTTCCATCGCTGCCTCAACGGGCTTTCTCTTTCCACAACTCTATGTTTGTGTTCCTTTATTTTGAGATGCTTTTAGTATTACTGTTTTGTGACTTAAGGAACATTAAGGAAATGTTACCGTGAAACTGGACAACGTTTAGAGTGTTTATTTCTGATCGCAGCGGCTGCTTCATGTCCGTTGCACCATTCAGGGAGTCCTTTCGTTGGCGCTTTCATGAGGACATGATGAGGAAGCTGGAAACTTTTGGCACATTCTCTTTAAAAGCACAGCATGTTGGCAACTGCTTAGTCGATTAGACCTATGTTTCGCTTTAGATCTCAAAGCGCTATGGTGGGTGCAGCAGTTATAACTCATGAAATATGGGGTGCAACTCACAAGGAAGGGGCAGGTTTGAGTGCACATTGGTTGCAATCGAACTCTTAAAATGATGGGCTGTGTGTATCCATTATCAGCACTCAGTCTTCGCTAAGTGATCTTATTTGGTTTTTGTTGTTGTGTCAATGGTTTGCTGCGCCCGTTTGACTTACGTGCTTTCTCTTTCTCCAAACTCGATGTTTGTGTTCCCTTTTTTTTTTTTAGATGCTTTTAGTATTACTGTCACACAACCAAAACCACACACACAACCCCACACACACACAACCCCACACACACACACACAACCCCACACACACACACACAACCCCACACACACACACACAACCCCACACACACACACACAACCCCACACACACACACACAACCCCACACACACACACACAACCCCCCACACACACACACAACCCCCCACACACACACACAACCCCCCACACACACACACAACCCCCCACACACACACACAACCCCACACACACACACACCCCCACACACACACCCCCCCACACACACCCCCCCCCCACACACACACACCCCCACACACACACCCCCCCACACACACAACCCCCCACACACACAACCCCCCCCACACACAACCCCCCACACACACAACCCCACACACACCCCCCCAACCCCCCACACACACCCAACCCCACACACACACACACACAACCCCACACACACACACACAACCCCACACACACACACACAACCCCACACACACACACACAACCCCCCACACACACACACAACCCCACACACACACACCCCCCCACACACACACCCCCCCACACACACCCCCCCCCACACACACACACCCCCACACACACACCCCCCCACACACACAACCCCCCACACACACAACCCCCCACACACACAACCCCACACACACCCCCCCAACCCCCCACACACACCCAACCCCACACACACACACACACAACCCCACACACAACCCCACACACACACACACAACCCCACACACACACACACAACCCCACACACACACACACACAACCCCACACACAACCCCCCACACACACACACAACCCCACACACACACACACACAACCCCACACACACACACAACCCCACACACACACACACACAACCCCACACACACACCCACAACCCCACACACACACCCACACCCACAACCCCACACACACACCCACACCCACAACCCCACACACACACCCACACACACAACCCCACACACACACACACACAACCCCACACACACACACACACAACCACACACACACACACACACACAACCCCACACACACACACACACACACACCCCCCACACACACACACACCCCCACACACACACAACCCCACACACACACACACAACCCCACACACACACACACAACCCCACACACACACCCACAACCCCACACACACACCCACAACCCCACACACACACCCACACCCACAACCCCACACACACACCCACACACACAACCCCACACACCCACACACACAACCCCACACACACACACACACAACCCCACACACACACACACACAACCCCACACACACACACACACAACCCCACACACACACACACACACACACACACACACACACCCCCCACACACACACACACCCCCACACACACACAACCCCCCACACACACACACAACCCCACACACACAACCCCACACACACAACCCCACACACACAACCCCACACACACACACAACCCCACACACACACACAACCCCACACACACACACAACCCCACACACACACACAACCCCACACACACACAACCCCACACACACACACAACCCCACACACACACACAACCCCACACACACACACAACCCCACACACACACACAACCCCACACACACACAACCCCACACACACAACCCCACACACACACACAACCCCACACACACACACACAACCCCACACACACACACACAACCCCACACACACACACACAACCCCACACACACACACAACCCCACACACACACACAACCCCACACACACACAACCCCACACACACACACAACCCCACACACACACACAACCCCACACACACACACAACCCCACACACACACAACCCCACACACACAACCCCACACACACAACCCCACACACACAACCCCACACACACAACCCCACACACACAACCCCACACACACAACCCCACACACACAACCCCACACACACAACCCCACACACACAACCCCACACACACAACCCCACACACACAACCCCACACACACAACCCCACACACACAACCCCACACAACCCCACACAACCCCACACCCACAACGGGAGGAGACAACTGCAGCTGGACCTACGTCTCGATCAGGACACCAGAACCACCGGAAAAGGAACCCCTCGGCACGACCTGGGCAGCAAGAAGTTGTCACTGGAGACATCGTGATCCTATGAACAATAGTGTCATCAATGATCTAATCCAAACTGTAAACTGTGACAAATAACATCCCTATATATTGCAGTACCACAGAAACAGCGACAAGCATTGGCACAGCCAATAGGTCTCACCTTTATGACCTTATAAGTGTTTTGCCATGCAACATTTGTTGTTGCACCAAGGATATTGTGCTGCATAACTAAATACTTATAAGGTCCCAAAAGCGAGACCTATTGGCTATGCCAATGCTTGTTCTCTTAAGGTATGCCCTATCTTCCAAGATGTGCCAAACCCATCATGGCGGGTTTAATCTCTCCCGGATAGATAATGGTCAGAAATGGACTCCTCTACATAGACAAACTGGTCTCACACACCATCTTATTTGTGTTGATTATGCAGAATTCCTGTGAAACATGGCGTTTTTAATACCATCCTGCCATAACAGCATGCATAATATCTATGACCACTATATAGTGAGGCTAAGTTTATATGGTTATGTATAGATTTACAATTTGTAAGTCTTCTAAATCTATACTTAATTTGCTATACTTACCTTCACAACACTGGCGTAATTCAATATTTTGGCAGGGCGATACTTTGCTACTAAGTATTATGGCATTCAATTGGTTGTGCTCTCCAGCAACCTGGATTAAAAGCCTTGAGCTGGTATTCCAGGTCAAGCACTAGCTGCCTCTGCTTTTCTGTGCTTGACAATGTTGGAGGGTAATAGCTGCAGAAAACTAACTCTGCTCTCTAACCCTCTGAAAACAACCTATTTGTGGTATATAAAAAGTGGCAATCCAAGCCTGTAGAATTCTTGGTCAGGTAACCAGAGACTGCCTTTACGGAGTCACAAGTCAACCCCTCGAAGAATATCACAACAGCACCCAAAGACTATGCACAGTCACTGACAATTGTCTACATTATTCTGTAGTAAATGCAAAAATCTTAATATTCTTGGTCAGTTCTTGTCTTATCACAACAAAAATTCATGAACACTTTGAAATCTAGACATTACGAATAACAGCAGATCAATCCAAGCTTTCAAATCGAATATATGCAAGTACCGCCTTAAAAATAAACAAATAAATCACTGTTTCTTGTAAATATATACATACACAGAAAAACCTTTAGTATACAGGATCGACCAAATTAATGTACACAATATTCAACATAAAGCAACTTAATGTACATGAAATAAGCTGTACCCATCTTGGTAGATCAGCGGTCCATAAATTGCGTAGAACAGACAAGACTTTCAACAATGTATACTTTCCCCAACTATGAAAGGAACCATCCTCTTAATCACGCTCTCACCCAAACTCCATGAAATATTAACAAGCATTGGCATAGCCAATAGGTCTCGCCTTTGGGACCTTATAAGTGTTTAGCCAACAGTTGCATAACTAAACACTTATAAGGTCCCAAAAGCGAGACCTATTGGGTATTCCAAGCGGCCGTGGGGCCGCAAAAGTGAAAGTGATCGCGATCAAACGCAAAAGTGAAAGTGATCGCGATCAAACATCAAAGCGGCCGTGCGGCCGCTAAAATGAAAGTAATCGCG
This sequence comes from Triturus cristatus, assembly GCF_964204655.1. Taxonomy (NCBI): domain Eukaryota; kingdom Metazoa; phylum Chordata; class Amphibia; order Caudata; family Salamandridae; genus Triturus; species Triturus cristatus. The sequence continues at coordinate 343,510,125 of NC_140584.1, forward strand.
GTAAAAGTGGCGCGCGTGCCCGCGCACATGCACTGTAGCTCTTGGCTGGCCTGGTAGCACTTTTTGGAGCCCTCTCAATAAGTCTCGCCAGACCAGCGCATGCGCTGGGTCAGGCGAGACCTAAAAATGAGGAAATTACTGCAACATTCCTCTCAGTGAAACACTATGATATATAGCAAGCACTATCTTGTACCAACACAGCACACAAGCAAACTGAACAAACCAGATAAGGATTTGCGGTCACCTAAGAATGCATCTAATGAACCAGCACAATTACAAAGTTCGCTTTTTCAGCAGCCAAAAACGTAAATTAGGAACTGAAATTAATGTGATTTTCACAAAAAGGACACACCCAAACCATGCACTCCCACCTGAGAAGCAAAAAGACAAATCCAGGTGCTGTTTAAAATAACACACCCAAGTTTATTAATGCAATGTTTAAAAAGGTAGGCCAAATATATCAGTAAATGCAGATTCTCAGGTATCAAACACTTTTAAATGAACAAGTAAAATAAAACGTAGTATATACACAAATAGCAAAGAGTAGAGAGTAGAAAATATATACAAAATGGTTAGGAACACCTCACCGACTGAATTTGCATCATCCTTGCCAACTCAAGCTTGGGAAGCCCGTCAAAAGCCCAGGAAAGAGTTTCAATCAGGACTCAAGTTCAGTCACCTCCACAACAATACGTCTATTCTGTGGTGAAATTCCATTTGGCCCCCGAAAGCTCTCAGCGTGAGGCGAAGCTTCTAGAAAACCTCGCCCACTTCTCATTAGAAAACAAACAAGCTGGCTGTACCCGTCTGCGTCAAGGCCAAGACGGAGACTGGCCAAGCTCCCGTATTTTGACTCCGAGGCAGAGTTGTACATTCCACAGACACTTCCCACAACATTTTCCAGTTCACTCTGGTCAGTGAGGAGCGAAAATCAAGTGAAGAGCAGAAACCTGCCCTCTCCACTTTGCAGCTACATGCGAACAGCAAGGCAAAGCCAGACATGAGGCCATGTCAAAGCCAATAGTCAGAGCTCATAATTCTCACCAATGTACAACACAATGCACATGTGTGCATGACTGCCCACAACACTGCACTTCGAAACCTGAGAGTACATTCCAAACCCCTCTCTCCCTCTCACGCTTTCAAATCCACATCCCACACCTTCTATTCTTGGCAAGACTATTCTATTCCGTGACAGCTCCCACTGAAAGACAGCAAGAATACAAGACAGATGAGAAGCAGGCATAGGCAGGACCATCTCATATATCCAGGCTAGGGCAAAATAACTCACTAAAGTCAGTTAAAATGGTGGTAGTTGAAGGTCATCATAGGGTGCCAAACCACCTCTTTCACTACAGGAACTCTGTGAATGGAGACCTTTCAACTGTTATCCACTTCAATATGTGAACTTCAAAGTAAAAAAAAAAAAAAAAGAAAAATCAAGCTGACCAGACACCCACTGTGAAATTATCTTGAAGAGGAAGATAATCTGAGGGCACAAACCTTTGATGCCATTGGATAAATCCATTAGAAAATAAACTGCTTTCTTCTACTAAACACTTTGTTTGCAATTAATTTAATATTAAGTTTATTTGTAAGGCGCTATGAGATTTTGTTCTCAAGTGTAACTTTGCCCCATATAATAGAACAAATAATATTTTAACTCTATTAAGATGCATATTAAGCTGAATGACATCTAAAGCACCAGTTAGATATAACAGAACAAATCTTGATATACCAACGGCAAGATAAAATTTCCATTGGATTTAATACTACCACGTTTGATATCATCCTGGAATAAAGCATGACATTGAACTAACCATTTGCCTTAACCATTGGAGAAATGGATGCTTCGTGTATGAACATAGTAATACATTTGGAAACTGGGAAAAAAGGAAGATGATTTGAAAAGAAGAAAAAAAAAAGGAAAATGAAAACATAAGAAAAGTTTCAAACAAAGCTAAATATCACCTAGGACTCACTGAGGCAATTGATTCTCCACAATACTTCCTACTGTTTAATAACTCGCCACCTTCTAAAGCGTAGTCTATTTATACCACAAAAATTCACACAAGTAAAGATATGTTGACTTGCAGGTAGCAGAGTATTTTGGGACTCTAGATGGCACTCTGCTCACTCTAAGCTACTCTAATTGTAATTAGGGATCCCTGTATTATGCTTTTTTTTTTTTACATTTCCGTCTGTATTTATCCATATTTATTTTTTGGCCATTATATCTGCATTTATCCATATTTATCTTATGATTTGCATATAAATGAAGTTGTAAAACTGTACATTTCCATATTTAACTGATAGACGCACACTCATACTTGGATGTCTGTCCTCTTTTAGCTATTTAAGCTGCCAAATATTACATAACAATACATCCACTGGTAAATACTAGCATTATACCACAAATGTATATTGACACATGCTGTTATTTAAAAATTTCACCTGTTTTTTAATTTACCATGCCGTCCATCTGCTCAGCTGTAGGGCTAGAATTCATGAAAGACAGCACGGAGAGTCACTTAAAAACAGCATAATTTTCTGTATTTATCCACTTTAAAAAATAAATGCAGACAGTACACACAACGTTTTCTGTATTTAACAGTAAAAATCTGCAAGAAAGGGAAACAGGGAGCCTTAATTGTAATACAGTTGCTTTAAGTGTTGATCAGGCGTTAAGAATCTCAGAGAAAGAAGGGGGCGTGGCCGGCTGCCTAAGATGGTGCATGTGCTTTGAGCCCACTTCGTATCCTTCCCCAGTTTATCCTGCTTCATCGGTGCAATCTACTCATCCGATAGCCCACACGTGGCTGTGGACACTGCCCAGCCGCTGCTGCCTCGGATGGCTGGACACCCAGAGCCCCTGTCCTGCTGTGTTTGCTGCGATCGGAGCTGCGACCCTGCCTGCCTCTATCTTACCTCTCTGTCCTGGTCCTGTTTGGTGGGTCTCCTGCAGACAGAGGGTGGACTGCTCAGCTGCAGACCTGGTGCCTCCGTGTCTTGCTGTCTGGACACACGCCAGCTTCTGCTGGATCGTGAGGGATCCCAACTACGTGTCTGCCACCGGGGGCCGGACCCGATTCTCCCCCCCCCCCCCCCCCCCCCCCCCCCCCCCCCCCCGAGGCCTGCTGCGTGAGGGCTCGGGCGCTCCGGTCTTGTGTCGCAGCCCGCTCTCCTGTACCCGAGGGCTGGCTCTAGGGCTGCTAGCCCCCATTCAATGTTTTTGCCTGCTGGGGAGCGACGTCTGCCCCCCCCTCCCCTGGTCTCCTGGGCGTCCACCTAGGCTCCGGAGGGGAATCTGGCTTCGTGCGGCTGTGGGCTTGCCAGTCAGGGGTGCGGGTCCGGGGTCATTTGGGTATAACCCCCTAACCCACAAATGTAGCATTAGTGGACGCCTGTGGTGAGCCCTCCATGTGGTGGAGTTGTCGGGGCCCTCAATAGCATGGCCCATGGCCAACTTTGTTTGCTGTTTGTTGGTGCACTGTTGGGCGGGGTAAAGTGCGAGGGTCATGTCGGGCCCGGGCTGTCTCCCTCCTTCGCAGGCGAGCTGCAGGCTACAAGGCTGTCCCATGGGCACACTAGCATAACATACTGGGCCTTATGGACGCGGGGTGGCTCAGGGACCAGGCCAGGTCCAGGCTGCCCTCCCTCGACTTACCTCCTTGGGCCGCCAGTGTTGATCGGACCTAGGCCTCCAAAGCACATCTTGCTAGCGCCTATGCTAGCGCCTACGTACTGTGGGTGCTCTGTCTCATACTCCTACACACTACCTCACAACTGCATTATGAGAGTGCTCCTAGAGGTGTTGTGGGCCTGAGCTGGTAATTAGCAGGCATCACCCCAGACCGCTACAAGGGTGTCAGACACACTACTGAAACGTACCTGGGTCTGGACCTTGACCCATTTACTGGCTGTTCTAGACCGGACAGCCTTCCTGCAACTCACATTGTCTCTGGATTACAACTCTGGTGTTGCCTGTTCTTGGGGTTGGTGGATCTCCAACTCTCCTGGCGCAAGGGGACACCCGTGGGTCGGATCGGGCCTAGAGTGTTCCCCCTCCTCGCATTAACTAGCATGGCACCACTTCCTGCCGCATTGGTGAAGGTGGGGGGCGCCACCCTTGCCAAGTGCTCTTTCTCCCCTTGCTCAAATATTGGTCGCTATGGACTATATCATTGGTCCCCTCCCTGGCCTGGACCTTACCGTTTGTTACCTAGAGCGTCTCTCAGTGTTCCCCAGCTTCGCCACCGGATGGGCCGGCGGTCCTGGCGCTATAGGGGTGCTCTCACTCCCCTTTCGTACTCCCCTGTTTCAGTGGCAAATTCTTACTTCATGGCCTGTTACGGCCACAAGGGGCACACACCAGGATCTTTTACATGCCCACTGCCCAGCAGTTAGTCATGGGCCGCCTCTGCTCCACTACTCCGCATGCAGCGATACACCAGGAGTCCGGAGATGGGACATCTTCGAGGAGGGGGAGGGGCCTCTGGAACCTGAGGATTCTTCTCTTTCTTCCAAACTCGACTCAGTCCTTGTGGGCGTGGAAAAAATTTGAAACCGCATTGGACAAGAAATGCACCCCACTTTAGACAAAAACTGATAAAGTGGTGTCAAACTTTACGCTCCTGAAAGCAGATTATCAGAAGCATGCTGATCTGTTACGCGAGACTGAACTTAGGGACACTGACTTGCAACCCAAGTCTCGCGATCACACCACCACCTTACAAGATTTACTGCACCGAGTGCGCACTCTTGAGGACACGCTCGACGATGCGGAGGGCAGCTTGCGCCGCAACAACGTGCAAGTGATCCAACTCCGAGAGGGCTAGGAGGGACTAGACCAGGTTGACTATACCGAACGCTAGTTGGGAGAGTTGCTTCCACCAGGGGTTCTATCTCCCCAGTTCGTGGTGGAGCATGAACACAGGGTCCCTGCGCGTAAACCCCCCTCCTGGAGCCAACCCGCACCCATTTCTGTTCCGGCCACTCAATTTCTAGGACAGAGACACAATATTGAGAGGTCAGAAAACTGCCAGGACTCACTGTCCAGAACAACAACTCAGTCATGGTTTTTCCGGACTACACCACCCAAGTGCAAGCGACGTGGCTCCTTCGGAGCTGTGCAGCGCCAACACCGTGACCTCAACATGCGATACCCCTTGCTGTTTCCTGACTTGCCTACTGGTGGTTAAGGATAGAACCACCGGCTTCTTAAATACACCCTCAGATGCTTGGGACTGGTTGGAGGAGATGGGTTTGGTCACTATGCCAAGATCATCCGATGACCCTCCAGCGCCCAAACGTATCAGACTTGACTGACGCAGTGGTACTGGGGTTGGTTCATGCCGTCGTACCTCATTGATCAACATCCTGGACCCAGAGCAGATCCTGTCCGAACACCAAGTGGCGCTCCATGCGACGGCAACGCTCCGCAGTACGAGGTCTCCCTCAGCAACACCACCACCGAAATCACTCAGCAAGGAGGATTCTCTACCGACGTGGTCTGGAGACTCTGGCTCATCCCATCTCGGACACTATAATGCTGTAAATGTACTGCGTATCATTGGATAGGCCGACTTGGGTCTCATCATACATTGTTTTCTCCAGTCCATACTCACCCTCCTTTCCACACACTTGGTTACTAGAAAGGTCGGGGTTGCTCCACACTCGGGACTGAACCTGGCTTGGCTATGTCCTGCGGCCCGGTAGCACGGTGAACGGGGCTGCAATGTATTACTCACGTGCGATATTTCTCCCATTTTCTCATACCCAATTACAGGGGGATAGGCAACACGTAATAGTTTCACACGCATCCACCCCCTTCGATCACTAGCTCGTTTACACTTTAAGTTGCCATGGTTAGGCATCCATGTTTGAGTCAACTCCTGTTGAGAGTTAGCTCTCATGAGGTTACACAACACAGAAGCAAGTCCTTTAGTTTTTCCCCATATATTTTTTGTTGCCCTTGGTGGGGTGCCTCCCAACCGCCCACCTCTTCTCTTATATTTCTGCGCCGCTTACTGAGCTCAGATGCTAGTCATCCCTCATGGCTCACCTTAGTGTTATTAGCTAGAACATGAGGGGGAATACATTCCCCTTCAGGCAGATACTCCATTTACTCTAATCTGCAGCGCAGGTCCGCTGGCATTGCCTTGCTCCAGGAAACCCACCTGACTAGCTCAGAGGCAGATCGACTATGCCGCCACTGGCGGGGTCAGGTGTACAGTACCAACTTTTCTTCCATGGCGAGGGGCACTTTGATATGGGTGACGGCGAGGGGCACCTGTGGGGTGGAGGAGGTTGAAGTAGACGCTAAGGGCAGATATGTGTTCCTTAAGGGTAAACTTGATGGCTAGCCCCTCCTTATCGGTTCGGTTTACATTACCAATGTTGATCAGAACTCCTTCCTTTGTAGACTTTCTAGGGTGCTGTCCCGCTGGAGCGAAATACCCAGGCTCATAGGGGCGACTTTAATTCTGTCCTTGGTGTCTCACTGGATCGCTTACACGTACCTCTGAATCATCCAATGCACAAGCTCTACGCACTTGGCATAACCACTGGTCCTTAAGAGATCTAGGTTGCTCTCAGACACCTACATATACTCCTATTCCCCTGTCCATAAACTACATGTGCAGCTGGATCGTATAGCTTTTCCTTCCCTACCCCCCTTGATTCAGGACACCAACTACCTAGGTTGCACACATTCTGCCATAATCCTCAACATTTGAGGCTTAACTGGGATGTTGAACCCTCCTTCCGATCCCTCCTTGGAGTCTCCAATCTGCAGCACTGGAAGACCAAGCATTCCACTGTTCTCTGGGTGAGGCAATCTCAAGCTATTTCGCCCTTAAAGTTGGATCCACGGGTTGTCACTGGAATGGGAGGCCTTCAAGGTCACGATGAGATGGCACTGCCTTGGCCTCACATGGAATATCCGTAAACAGCTGGATGCCACTCTCGGTGCCATTGAGCGCAAACTCCTCCGGTACGAAACCACCTTGAGGCTAATGCCCGGTTAGATGAGCTACTTGGTCAGCATGCTGACCTTTTGGACAGACTGCGATGCCACAATTACCTGGCTCACTCGGCATGCCTTGTCTGACAGGGCAGGTAAACTGCTTGCCTACCTGTTGCGGCAGGAACACCCTCATCGACCTATCCATGCCATACGCGATGACTTGGGCCGCAAGCACTACACGCAGCTCAACATCCATATGGCAATGTCTAGACACTACTCTACACTTTACAAATCCACTAACCACTGGGATCACCTGCATAACAGTACATTTCGGAGTTTGATAGAGCTGCCCCCGTTGTCCCTTGATCAATACTTAGCGCTAGACTCCCCTTTCACTATTGATGAGTACATGAAGCTTTAACTACACAAGCCCTGATGGGCTCCCAACTGAGTTCTTTAAGACACATGCCGACACACGTAACCCGCATCTGCACGCCCTTTACACCTCTGCACTAGAGAATTCACTGCTGCCAACTTAATTACGCATGGCCGGATTGGTTTCCCGATTGAAGACGGGTAAAGGCCCCACAGCCCTGGGCTCCTACAGACCTCTAGCTATTCTAAACACGGATTATAAAAATCTGGCGAAAATACTTGCTAATTGACGCACGCCCCTCATTCATGCCTTGGTCCATCCAGACCAGAAAGGATTGATCCCCGCTCATAGCATTTCTCTCAACCTTCGTTATTTTAGGGTTGGGTTGTGGCGTATGCACCACTTCGCTGGCCACACTCAGGATGCCCAGTTTTTGACCTCGAGAAGGCCTTTGATTCCCTTCAATGGGATTATCTTTGTGCAGTGTTATCTAAATTTGGTTTCGGAGCCACTTTCATTGGTATGGTCAAGCTGCTTCATAAACACCCAACTATTTGCATAAAAACAGGTCCTTACATATCTGATCCCGTTACTGTGGGTCGCGGGACTAGGCAAGGCTGTCCCTTATTCTCCCTTGGCTATGGAGCCACTGGCTAAATGCGTCCGCACCAGAGTCGATGTGGGCAGACCCCTAGGTGATGGGGATACACACGATTTCCCTGTATGCAGATGATATTCTGCTATACGAGAGACGTCCACTCCATTTCCTCCTCACTGCCTCACACCCTGTTGTTTGCCGAAATGCAGGGATTGTGCGTCAATGCATCAAAGTCCTCTCTATACCCTTTTTTAAGCTCCACCCCAGACCCTAAATACACCCTTAATGGAAACAAAGTAATATGGTATGCATATTACTTTCAATATCTGACATTCGCATTTATCTGCAAGATTCCCACCTATTTGATGGTAACATAGGCAGAGCGACGACTGCTATCCGTGCCCAGCTCACCTTTTGGGATACCCTTCTGCTATCTGTCTCTGGTAGGATTGCCCTCACTAAAATAGTGATCCTTCCCGGCTACTCTACTATTTCACAAACCTGCCCCTCTATATCCCCCCCTTTCTTCAATGAATTGGAGAGAACGATCAGCGATTTCATTTGGGGTACCTCCCGGCACGGTGTTTCCATTTAAAAAAACGTTATCTATCCACAGCCCAGGAAGGCCTTGCCGCCCCAAACCTTGAGCATTACTACCTAGCTGCACAGTTACAATGGATTGCCAGATGGCTGGCCTCTCGCCAGCTCACTGACACGGCCACTCTACATTCACCCATTCACATCTCTCCCTCCTTTATTTGTTCCACCCTTGCTCAAGGCCCACAGACTCTCTATTGCTAACAGTGGCACGCAAATGCTACTGCAGAAGCCTTTTTACCGCCCGATCCACAATACCATATGCCCCCGCTATTCCTCTCCTGGAGTCACCTAGGGGCCTGGAGGTCACCGCGTCGGCAGAGCTACACAACTGGGAGGTGCCCGACATTCATAACGCTGGATATCTTTTCTGGGAAGGGGCTCTCATCCCATACACCATGCTTGTTTCAGAGGAGGGACTACACCCAGGTCGCTTTTTAATACACCGTTACCTTATACCAGCCCTTCCGGCTCGTAGCAACTTATCCACAGAACCTCCCACACACCTCACGATTCAGTACTTGCACGTGATGGGTACCGGGTGGCAACACACTGGAACCCTTGAAGCTTCACTGTGAGGGGGACTTGTAACGCCCTTTCACTGAGTGGGCGACGGTCCTAGAGAGCTCAACACGAATACCTCACAATCAGCGCCTCCGCCAGATCCAATTTTTTTTCTTACACAGAGGGTACCTTACCACAGCAAAAATCAATGAGTATTTCCTTCGCACAGACACTGCTTGTCCCCGGTGTCAATTGACTGACACGTGCCTCTTACATATGCTGTGGCGCTACCCCGCTGGAACACAATAGCCGACATCCTTGCCCGCAGCACTGAGCGAGACATACCCTTTCATTGGGAAACCTACATTATGCATCTCTTTAAAAGAGGTAAAAGACATATGGTTACATCCCGCTTTCTGGATCTGGGCATGACAACTTCTAAGAGGCTGATCACTAGGAGGTGGAAGTCTCCTACGGCCACAACCACGCTATTGCGTGGCGTCACTCTTCACTGACATGGGCTAAAGCGGTGAGGACTACCCTGCACAGAGAAGATTTGCTGGGCCTTCGCAAAGTCCCACTAGGTGGGACGCAATCTTAGCAGACCCGCAGAGGAGCGATGGCATGGATTCAGTGCACTCTCCCATGGAGGAGGAGCCGACCGCTGTGGCGACATGAGCGGGGGTGCTCATCTATCCCTTCAAAGTCAGGGTGAACCTTCATCATAGACTTCTCCCACATTCAGTCAGCAATAACATATTTGGCACATGTGACAAACGCTAAAAAAAGAAAAAAAATGGCCTGGATCTCCTCGAGTCATGTGTCCATTTTTGATCATTGGGGGTAATAAATGTCTTACACTCCTCTGTGTTAGCCCTAAGGCTGCTTGCCCACATAGAGCACTTTCGGTTTTGCATTGAGTCTGGTAAATATTGGGGGAACCCCTATACTCTGCACGGTATTATCATCATCAAGTGGCAATATATACAGAGCCAGCTTCCTACAGTTTGCCAAGAATGGCACGCACACAAAAAGGCACATACATTTCCCTAGGCAATGGCGGGAATATTCAACACTAACATACTTGAATTCATGAGAACATACATACAAACCAAGTAGACAAGTCAAAAGAAAGTTGAGAGCCCGGAACGACAGTCCTGCACTACAGATAGCAAACCAGGCAACAGCACCTCCCCCACCATATGCAGGTATGGCAGTGCGCTCGCCTACTCTCCCTGCATTAGGATACTCTAATCCACCAAGTAAAGAAGTCAGCAGGCCCACCAGTAACAACGAGCGATTTGGCACAGCCATGAGAGACAGTCCAGCATGCCCAAGAGATCAAAGATCAACCCAGTCCGGCGCAAAACCTCCCAGAATTGTGACCCCTTCCCCATTGCGCCAGACACTGAGAACCCCAGCGATTTGGAGAACACGCACCCTCACTGATTTAGGCGTCCACACACTGAGTAACAGGGAGGCTTGTAGAGTCTAGACAGTGATACCGCTAACGGGAGTGGGGAAGAGGTCCACCGTCCCCCCGGATCCGATGACGAGAGAGGAGCTACAGGACTTGCCCAGGTAGCAGAGGAAACAACAGAGAGAATCGGAGGGAAAACCCTTTCCACAAAGAACAGCGCATAGCACAAAAACAAAGGAGATAACCTAGACAGATACATTTTTAGAACGCAAAAAATAAGAATCATGGCCCCTCGATCATGATGGCGTAATCTGTGACTTTAATGGTCATCTGTGCCCTTACATTGGCCAAAGCTTGAGAGACACTTCCATTTGCTAGGCTTCGAAGAATGGCATATGGAGCATTCCCCAGATGGCGGAGATTTAAATGCCCTTTTAAATATTCATGACCTAATGTTTATCTTGCAGAATGCACCTGGGCCCTCTAATAGTATTTACCCACCTTCTTACAAAGGAAGGGGACATGCCACAACTATGGATTTATTTTTTGATTCATCATCCATGGGTCATATTAAACTGTTCTTTAGGATTCTGTATAGTCCCTTTGGCTATCATAACCCTAATTTGAGGGATGGGACATTATTGCCAACTGATCAAGGGAGGCGATTGCAGTGGTCGTAGGTAGACACCAATGCCCTCAATCGTTCCCTTTTTAAACTAAGGCAAAACGAGATCATGAAGTGCCTTGAAACATCTCCCTCAGACGCGAATGTAATTAGTTCCTTTGTTGCTATTGCCCAGTCAGTGGCTGGCTTGTTAACTATCCCGGCAGTCTCTGCCAGTTTGGATAACCCAAGATGGTCTGATAGTGGGTGCTGGAAGGTGCTAATGAATTTAAAAGCGACCCCTCGTAATTAAGTAAGGGTAGCAACCTGTTATAAAAATTATAAAAGTGTGCAGGTCATAACAGAAACAGGCCTCGGAAGAGCTGGTACAAGCTAGTGATCTAAAGGAAAGTACCCTTTTCTGGAAGGTCATCAACAGAACTTGTTTCTCCGAACTGGATAAATCAATCCTGGGAAATCAAATAACCCAGGAACAATGGAAGACTCATTTCAAGGCGGTCGATTACCACCGTGATAGTGAACAAGATAGTGATGATCTGATGTCCTTCCCATGTGATGTGCTGATTAACTTTCAAATGGATGAAGTTAAAACTGCCATGGAGGGTCTGTCTCAGAATAAGGCCCAAGGCCCAGATGGGATCCCCCCGGTCCTGTTCCGGAATAATATAGATGTGTGGGCCACGATCTGGACTAGGGTATTAAACGCAGCAGCACTGACATCTATGCCGTAGTCGTGGTCTTCTAACATTATTGTTCCCATCTACAAGAAGGGCAAAAGGGACAACCCACAGTGTTACCATCCCAGATCCTTGATAGATTCTACTGTCAAGGTAATGGGTAGGGTACTAATAGATAGGTTATCCGAATGGGCAGATAATAACCAGATCATTTCGGACACACATTATGGTTTCAGAACACACAAATCAACAGGAGGCAAATGCCTGAATCTATCTTTTGATAGCAAAATATACAAAAGCGCCAAAGCACGTTCTATTTATGTTGGATTTGTGGACCTTACTGCGGCGTTCGATAGAGTGAACCGTAGTAAATTGTGGTGAAATATTCCGGGTCAGGTTCGGCGCGAGAACACATATTTGACTTCAAAACGTATCCTACGTCTCCCGAGGTGAAGACTATCACGGCAGTGCATTGGTCACAGCGTGTTTACAAATTCAGAGAGGCCCAGTCCCGACATCTACGACCCATTCTATAATCGTTCCTTGCCTTGCCAGGGGCGCCCAGGAGATTGGGAGCCAGGGAACGGAGGACTACACCTCCGTGCACACTTGTGGCCCCGCAAAGCTGCCGCCAACGCCGCCACTGCTGCCCATAAAAGACACCAGGGGCTCCCGCAGCGCGGGAAGCCCTTTTACCCAGCAGCGTTCCTTGCCTTACGAGGGGCGCCCAGGAGATCGGGAGCCGGGAAAGCGGGAACAGAGGACTACACCTCCCAGCACCACTTGCAGGCCCGCAAAGCTGCCGCAAACGCCACCACTGCTGCCCATAAAAGACACCAGGGGCTCCCGCAGCGTCAGTGACCGAAGGAGGCCGGGCTGGGCCTGAGCTCTTGGCTGATTTAGTTTGAAGTTCGCAACTCGTACCCTGAAGAATGAGTCATCAGACCGAAACCAGCCGATACATCAAGGTACTTTTCACGCACCCCATTAATTTTGATCATCCAAGCACTCCATTGTGACTTCTTAGAGTCAGGGAGCTCTAGCGGTTCAGCGCCCAAAATGGGTAAAAGGAAAACACCCGCTACACAGGGGGGCATTTTGGGGGGGTTGCAGGATGGGCAAAACCGATTAAATTTTTACTAAAGTTGCCCATGCAATAATGCAGGAGATAGCCTTGACTGAGCGATGGTTATCCCTAGAGGCTGGAAAATGTCTTCAGACCAATATTAGCAGGGAGGAGGGAGAACAAGGAAATTCTGCAGCTGTTATGGGCCCCTCAGACTGCTTAGCAGTCCCATTAGCCTCCGCACCGTCAAGTCAAATATTTACCACTGATGAACTTAACATGTCTTCTAATATTTTAGTTGATAAAACATCAGAGGGAAACGAAACTGCCTCAGATCAACCTCCGCCCAAGGGAAAACACACTGTTTATAACAAGTCATCAAGGAAATCCCCACAAACACGGACTAAATCACCACTACAACCTGATTTGAACCAACATCAGTTATTAGACTCCTTAACTCATAAAGCTTGAATTAACGACAAAGACTCTTTTAGCACCAATAATACAAAAAATAGAAAATGTCGAGGAATTAGTTCACAATTTGATTACAAATTGCAATAAATGCGCTACGACAATTATGCCAAAACTAAGGGGAGCAAGGGCGGATACACCATCTCGAAATAAGAATCCAACTCACCCCGACCCACTTGGCCCAGTCTTAAATGTCTTAGGAACTAATGGTCTACATAGTGGTTCAAGTCATTCAAATATACCGGAGGTGACGGGACCTGTAGCTCAGAACCTAGAGGCAGCCCAGGTTAGAAGACCCTTGAATCCCGAGAGAGCACCTCTATCCACACGTACACAGCCAAATTATGGTACACCCAAAGTTGCGAACCAAAGCACCCTTGATCTGCCACCTGCATCTGCTCCGCTAGCATAAGTTTTACTGGAGGTGCCTTCTCTCGCCCAAGAAACTAGGGAAACCACCCAGGATCTAATACATAAAGTGACCCACTGGTGCACTGAAAATGTAATAAATGGCCAGAAAATATCATCCGACGACATCATGGCCAGAAGAGTGGGGTGGATAGGTCATCAAACAAAAAAGATGGATGCAGGAGACTGTATAGTTGTCAATTTTAGGAACCCAGAGAAAACCAAGATGTTAATAGGCTGCGCATACCAGAGTAGTTCAAACTCCCTAATTAGAGTAGTTCCACTACAATATTTTTATCCCCCAAGCCAGCACAAGTGCCCAATGCTATGGCAATGGCAAATATCTCGAAAACCAGGCAGGCCTATCGCTAAATCTAACAGACAATAATTTACCATTGAGCAACAGATTTCAACCCCTAGCAAGTTCCCAAAATTTGGATGAAAATGACCGACTAGAGCTAGAAGACAAAATTCATAAGGGTATACCTCCAACTAACATGACCCTAATGGCACAAACATTACTGGTCCCGGATCATGTTAGAAATAACTACAATAATCCCAGAATCTTTCCCTATCCAAATCCCCTCTGTGGCCAAGTATGAAAAGGTCCTCTCATGGAACATGGCGGGAATAAGGGCCAAAAGAGGAAACTCACTCTGGGAAAATTTCCTTTTAATGAATCATATTATCGCCCTCCAAGAAACCTGGGAAGTAAATGACTATTTTTATTTGTGCTACTCCGTCGAATATGGGCAGAGCCAGAGGGGGTTTACTGTTAATGTTCTCACTAAGGCTCTCTTGCAAGACACGCTTGGTTGATTGTAAATCTCAGAATGGTTTGGCAGTAGAAATGGCTTTTAAGAATCGTGCCACTGTGTTAGTGATACATTTTTATAATTATTTTTCTAGAGGGCACGAGCTGGAACATTACAAGATTTAAAGGAGTTTTTGGAATGTTATGAGGAGACTAAACAAAATTATGTAGTAATAATCTTAGGGGATTTTAATATTCATCAATGTCATTTAAATGGTTTCATAAACCAGGACCAGGGGAAATCTCTCTCTTCACTAAATCATTTTGAGCATACACCCTCAGGCATTTTGCTCAAAGGCATTCTCTCAAATCAAAAATGTTGCCGCCAACAAACGGACAATGTGGTACCAGTACCCACTTTTGTAGGAAATGGGAGATCTAGCACTATTGATTATATTTTGTCTGCTCCGTTAGTTTTATTTACTGAGGATTTATTGGTTACCTGACCCTAATCCACTTACTGTTGCTATCCTATTCTCTGCTACTGTAACCAGAGATTCCACCATCTGGCTGACAAATAATAATATTAGTACTAAAGATCAGGCCAGCAGGTTAAAGTGGGAAATGATAGCCCTAGACAACTTTAATAATTTGTACACAGTTTGCGCCCCCGAAATGGAGTCTTGTCTAGACCCCGACATACAGGACAGCTCTATTTTAACAGCCTTCTGGAAACTAACAAAACAAATTCAATCTGATCTCACAATCATTGGCGGGACCAGACCCCCGAAAGCTGCAAGATGGTTTAATGGAGCATGTTCAGCTGCTCACAAGGAGCTTATACAGGCCCTAAAAAATAACCCTAGATAAAATAGAAATTAGGGACAAAAGAAAGGCCTATAAAATAGCAGTCCTCAACAGGAAGAAGGAGTTAAGGGTACAAGCATGGGATGCCCTTCAACAGGCTGACATACTGAAAGACAGCTCGAATTTCTGGCTGGTAGTCAACAGCCCCTTTCTCTCCGAAATTCCTAACTCCAATACGGACTGCTTAATTCCAGCAGATAAATGGGTTTGGCATTTTGGAAATATTTTCAGTGATATGAACCTGGGAGAAACAAATGAGTAAAGGGAAGAGGAACAAACTAGTACAACTACTAGTGTGGAGGAGGTCTATGAAGCAATCACAAGTATGTCGGGCGGAAAGGCCTCAGGCCCCGACGGGGTACCGGCCGATCTATATAAAGCAGATCCAAATTTATGGGCTAACATTTTGTCAATGTTTTTAATGCCGCATGCTCACATTGATACCCAACATCGTGGGGGAAGGCAGTCTTCATTCCCATTTTTAAAAAGGGCGCAAGGGAGGAGCCTACATGTTATAGGCCAATCTCTCTTCTAGAGTCTGCTGCCAAAATTATGGGAAAAGTCGTACTTAATCGTTTAACGATATGGCTGGATGACCGAAAGGTTATTTCGAACCTGCAATATGGTTTTAGGGCAGGAAAAGGGACATTGGACCAATGCTTAAATTTACACTTAGCAGAAGGAAGTACACCATCGACAAAAAGGGGATAATACATTTGGTATTTATGGACCCGACACAAGCCTTCGACTGTGTTAACAGATCAAAGTTGTGGTCCATTCTAAGTGATATGGGCCTCGAACCAGAGCTCGTGAATGTCTTACACGCCATTTATGAGAATAACACAGCAGCTGTCAGATACAACAGTAATGGGGCTTGAACTACAGCCTGGGATGTCAAAAGAGGGGTAGGCCAAGGTTGTATCCTGGACCCCTCTTATTCACACTATACATACATAAATTGGGAGATTTTTTTAAAAGCCAGCTGTAAAGACATCCCTAGATTTTGCAACAAGATGATCCCATGCACTTTTATATGCAGATGACAGTCATATTAGCTAGAACGGTAGTGGGTCTCCAATCTCTTTTATATGCTTTTATAGTTTTTATGGACTCTTTAGATCTCTCAACAAATTTTAATAAATGACACACTATGTCTATTGGCCCTGGTAAATCCCAAAAAAATACCAAATTCTATTGTAAAGGGATAGAATTAACAAAGGTTCCAACTTTCCCTTACTTGGGGCTACTCTTTGACGAGCACACAAAAAAAAAAAAAAAAAAAAAAAAAGAGAATTCTCTCGCTAGCGCAACAGAGGCAACACTACATTTTGCTAAAAGACTAGGGTCAAAGCCCATTTCGGCACTGATGAAGATACATAAGGGAAAATGTATCCCCATGGCAACCTACGGCCGTGACATCTGGGAATATAAAGAAGTAAAGGACATTCAGCTTGAGGAAGACAAGTTTTTACGTAAGATCCAGGCAGTCCCGCACTTCACCCCGGCATATATAATACATGAATAACTAGGGCTGGGTTACATATCAGACCAGATCGCAGTGGCCCCATTAATGCGCTGGTTGAGAGTGTGGGCAAGCCCTATTATAAATTTAAACCAAACAATAATTACGGATTGTCTGGCACTATACAGAGCCGAACATATCCCCTGGCTAAAGTACTTAAGAGAACTGACACATTGGTTAGGCTGCCCAGATTTATTCCTAAACCCATGGATAAACTCAAAATTAGAAATATTAAACAACAATTTCTGATTAAGCGCCAGGGCTTAAGGGAAGAAAAGGAGCTGCTAAAACCAATGGTAAGACGCTATGTTACATTATCCATGCATAACCAAGTCCAACCTTACCTATTAACTGTTGGTAATCCCTTTCATCGTTTGGTCTTAACAAGATTTCGTCTGCAAAGGATTCCCTGGCTCTTGTCAGTTCCCTGGGGCTTTTCTAAACTTGGCACATTAGAACCCTGTCCTTGCGACAAATTCTCTGAACAGGACACTCTCCACTTTATTTTCTTTTACGTAAGAAATTTATATTACCTTTACTCGGAGATTGTCACTTTGTGCAAGTTAGGTCAGCCCTACTGTACCTCCAAATGTTATCTTCCCCCATGGTCTGTTTTGGGGTTGCTAGCTTTTTAACCCCTTCAGCGCGGCGCGGATTACCGCGCCGTGCTGAAGGTTCTATTGAGCGGGCGGGGCCGTGATGGAGCGGTTCCGTCATGCGCACAGCGCAACCGACGCACATGATGGAACTGCTCCGTCATGCGCATTGAAGGGGTTAACAAGAGCAATTAGAAGCAGGAAAAAATTGGCTTTTTAACTGTCATTATGTTTTAATAGGTTTTTACCCTGAGGCCCACTATGTGTCATAAACGGAGACTATCCCATTCGATTGAGTTTGCCCTATTGAACTTTATACAATGTTTTTGTACAGCATGTATACAGGGTCTTGGTCCTCTGACTGACACTAGGAATGGCATAAACACAGACTATTTCATTTTGAGTTTTTTATTTCTGCACTTTATAAAATGTCCATGTACTATAATATGCATCCCAGTGATTCGATTTTCTGGTGGATTACAGGAACAATACAAGCTGAGAGTCTTTTGTATTTGACAAGGTTTGCCCATTTGCACTTTGTATTTTATACCATGTCTTTGTCTTGTACGTATTTTTAGCCTTGGTTACTTGGCTGATATTAGGAATGCTTTAGCAAATCCCGATTTTTTTTAAATGTGTTAATGAATTGCACAGTTGTAGGATATGTTTACTTTTAAGACATTAAGTTGTCGAATAAAGCATTCTTGACTTGAAATTGTGGTATCTACTAGATAAGATAGGCATTGAGGGAGCAATAAAAAATGTTTTAATTACTTTATATGTTAATACAACAGCTGCAGTTCGTTTTACACGGGGGGACGACTCACTGATAATTTCCGATGTTAAAGAGGAGTGCGCCAAGGGTGCATCCTTGCCCCTTTTTTAATTTACACTGTACATTAAAGGGTTAAAATCTGCCCAATTTCAATGCACGCGGATACCCCGAGAATAGGCACTAGACCAGTTCCAGTCCTGCAGATGACAGAGTGCTTATAGCACGGACACCTACAGCATTGCAAGCACGAATTGACGGGGTTGTCTCCTTTATGAACAAGTTGGACTTATCCCCCAATTATATGAAGTCATTTGTGATGGAAATAGTGAGTCGAGGGACTATCTACAAGGCAGGTGTTCCTAGCTTAGGTAAAGTTCTGACTTTTACATATCTGTGTGTTTTATTTGAGGCCAAATTAAATTTGAATAATCTGAAGGAGGAAAAGGCAAAGGGCATGAATAAAGCCCTGGGAGCCCTCACAGATTACCCACAGAGATTAAGTACATGGTCCCAGGGGCTGATTTTAAAATTATATCAATCATTTTGTATTTCCAAGGCCTTGTAAGGGAGTAAGATTTGGGGCTATAAGGCAGCTGATAAACTACAAATTGCACAAAATAAATTTGTAGGGCGGATTTTAAAAGTGCCACAGGGAACAACAGCATACGCTGTACATGAGGAACTGGGGGTCAAGTGCATCACTGACTTAGTTGCAGTTATGCCCCTGCTCTACTGTGTGAATGTATGGTCCAACGAAGATGCATCCTTTAATCAAGCATTAAATGTGGATTGTCTTTCATTGGATCATGCATTGAAAATCCCCATGCTAAGTTATATCAAAGAATCATTCTGTGCCTTCGGTAGACCAGATATATTTATGAATTATAAAGCAGTGAAAATGGAGGGTAAAAATTTAATCAAAGACCTATTTTATAATTCAGAGCGGGCCGAGCGGGAAAGAAAGGAGTTTAATAAGCCTATGGTAAGAGCACATGCTCCACTCAAATCAGTGCCGGATATGGAGCCTTACCTTTCCATTTTAACTAGTCCTTACGAGCGGTTTTTAATCACTCGTTTGAGATTTGATATGTTTCACCACTTAGCTGCCTCTCATCTTGGCCTTGTAGTACGAACCGAGGATAGAGGGCCCTGTGGCTGCGACAATAGATCTTCACAGGATATTTTACATATCGTTTTTTATGTAAATATGTTATTTATCCCAGACAACAGTTTCTTAAACTTTATTTCAAAGAAATGGGAATTAGGCAAGCTCGCGTTGCTCTTTTACATCTGTAACTCCTCCAGAATGATTGTACATTGTTTGTTGTTACGCATTTCTTAAAAGCAATGTTGAGATCAAGGAAATCCAGATTTGATTGAGATAGGGAGGGATAGTTTTGAACCATGCAAGGATGATAGGAGACTTAAAGGGATAGGAAGATTTTATGGTTATGTTTATGCCACAGGACTTATGTAATTTTCAGGGCCGTTTGTATGAATCCTGGAGAGCAAATTTTAAAGATCAAGACAGTTTAGATACCCATGAGATTGACAGAGACACTTGTATGATTTACTGTAAGATTACTTTTTTTTAAATAAATGTGATATTGCTTTTTAATGTATGATCTTCTTTATGGCTGTGTTTTACTGCCTAATAAAGATTTTTTATTACTACTCCTCTGCTCGCGAAAGCATCCCCTTACCAACAGCTCAACTCATTTAGCATCAGCTACACGGTCCTTCTTGCTCGCAATTTAGTGCCTAGACATTCTTACAGTAACAGCATGCTCTACAAAACTCGCCCCAACATCATCCATGACAGGCGGTGACTAAAATAGCAAAATGAACACTTTAGTAAAATCAGCTCCTCGTGTGGTCACATTGGAAGAGAGTATGGGGAACCCCATTAGCTAAAATTCTGCCACCCTTTCCTCAACGCTTGTGGGAAGGCGATACTGACTCATGTTAAATCAAATGTGAGAACCCTAAATGAATCCGAGCCTACTGTTGGCCCAGGTAAAATGTCCATCTGAAGGGTAACAATTCTATTTTAGTGTGGGAGGACTCCTTCAAATGAATGAAATATAAACAGTAAACACAACATTGAGTGGCCACATGGCTCAACATTATGCTATGAATGGGAGCAAATACATAAAACCAAAATGTGTAAGGGAATGGTAGCATACAAATTCCTTCTTGGTGGGAGATCTGTTTCAAATAATGCTACCAAATTATCAGCATGATTAATCTACGGAAATGCATGGGCATACTGTACATCAAGAGTCCTCTACTGGAAGAATTTTAGAAGCATTTGCGGCTATTGTGGTACATATAGGATCGTAGAAACTTCCCAGTCCAGAAAGAACATGTGTCTCTACAGCTGAAAAAACAATAGCTGCAGGGATGCCGTTTTTGCCACAGATAGGAAGAGCCACGGCAGAAGCCTTATTTCCCTCAAGTAGGACTATCTTATGGTTTCTAAATCAAAGTGTTCGTAAAATATAGACAGAAGTTCTCTGTACTGTGAATACCAGACTTAGTATGGGAAACAGGATGTTTAAAAGTAGTGTGATATGCTAAAAAGACACAAATGAAGTGAGTGAACTTCAATCTTGTTTTCACAACAGTCTTCGGGAGACTGTAATCAGATTACACCATGCAAAGCAGTAGACCCTAGACCCACATGGCAAAACTGGGATTTTATTCAAAAATGTAACTGACTGGAGGTCTGCAATGTGGTATGTATAGTTCATGAATTTGATCCTGAATTCTTGTTGGTCCAAATCTACAAAATGGGTAAAGTTGGCAAACTACTTGCTTATGGAGGTGTTCTGGCCATTTACCGAGATATTTGCTAGTCTTGCTACTAACATACTTTCAAAACTGAGCAGAAAAAAATAATATCCTACCATTCCCTCAAATGGATTTTGCAAAGAATCCATCAACAACTACTAATTGCTGCATGTTAACTAATGCTAACTCCAAGTCACCACACAAATCTATTCCATTGTTGCTATACAGACCTTAAGGTTACTTGTGAGACCATTATTCAAAGCCCATTGTTGGCAAAAGCTACAAACGATGGGTGTCCTTTAACATATCCTGCAATGTTAAACTGGTGCAACAATACAGCGGAAACTGCAAACAGTAAAGACACAACACAGGCAACTGCCTGCATATGGGTTGGAAAAGGTTACACTGAAAACGTTTACACATGCTGGAGTGCCAAAGCAGAGCTGCTGTTGCATCTTTGTCATTTTATCTGCTGCTCCCCAATTTTCATTGAGAGTGGCCCAGTGAGTGGAATGCTTGACATACAGGAAGCATTGATATGCAGGTCAAAATTCAAATCCTACAAGGCCTACTCAACCTTCCAGACCGCCAAAGGTTTATAAATTGAGTTCTATAAATTAAGTGTAGCACAGAACTTCCAGATAAGTATGCCTCAATGGCCAAAGAAAGTATCCAATTAAGGGTACAACCCCACCTAGCACCTCTACCAAGATTAAATCCATTCATTTGGTACTCCAGCTGTATGTCAAGGATAGAACAGTTTAATGATGGGAGAAGATAAAATGTATGCCAAATATGACATCGTCCGAGTACTTGAAACAAGCACGGTCACTCCAAGGAATTGAACACATTTTGAGTGTTAAGTAATAGAACAGCAGCAGACCCAGAAGAGGTCAATCTGGTGTTGGGTCAAGAGTAACTTGATCAAATTCAGTACAGTTAACCTCCCAGCATAACCCAATCGTGATCAAGAAAGACCAGCAGCTACATAAACAGAAGAAAGCCACTGGTAATAATTCTGCCCAGGAGATTATTGTCCATATTAATAATGGGACAACAGTGATCCAATGAGGCTCTTCGTTGGATTTCATCAATAAAATGATAGGGGATTCTCTTTTTGAGAGAAGCACATTATGTATTACCTCGTATACAAACAGCAAGCTGATTATATTGTATTATCAATGTTTACAGCACATGCCTTTTGCACAACACAAAAGTATAATCACTCATTTTAGTATTCAATTTAGATACAAATACACTTCTCCATCTCTGGTCTTTACTTAAACAGTCCATGGGTGGGACGACTTCACAGTAATAATATCTCTTGGGTTCCATGCAACCTCATGGCATCAGAGAGGGTTGGCATGCGTGCCTTTGTGATTTGGGGTCTTGTTCTAAATGTACGATGTGGCCATTCACCTCGCCATTAGGTCTGTTAAGAGGGATGAGACATTTGAAAAGCTGGTGTATTTGCTACGGGGAAGAACAAGCATTGGCAAAGCCAACATGTTTAGCCATGTTGAATACCAGCGTGGCTGCTGTTCAGCAGGACTAGACATTAGTGGGGTAAAGGAGAGTATTATAAAGTGGAGAGTTATGTAGTGGTGTAGAGTTGAGTAACGTCAAGTTGAGTGATGTACAGTGTTGTGGAGTGGCAAGGAGGGAGTAGAAAGAGTGGAGTGGCATAGCACTAAGCCTCAGTGATGTTCGTGGTGTTCCGCAGGTTACCCAAAAACTCTGCTGCGCTACGTAGAGTTACGCAAGCGGCAGATTGCACTTTGTCACGCCTGTTCGTGTTGATTTTCATCTCCAGGTGTTTGTCCTGCACTGGAAAATCAACACGAACAGCAACATGCGCAGGGCAAGAGGGTTCTTTTCTGCTGCTAGAGTAGATTTTTAGGTCTCGGCTGCAAAGGCTGCGCTTGCGCAGTCTAGCTCCGAGATTTAATGACTTGGAGAAGAGGGGCTTGAACCCGCCCCTCTTCTCCCCTGTTCTCCATTGGCTGGCCTCTTGAATGCTGGCCAGCCATTGGAGAAGAGGTCAGTCATTCCGATTAGGCCCCGTCCTTTTCGGATCGGGGGGCGTGTTTTTTGCAAGAAGTCTAATTCTCTCCTCCAGCCAATGGCTGGAGGAGAGAAAAGACAAACACACCCCCGAATCCGAAAATGCCGCTGCCTTTCTCCTTGACCTCGGAGAAAGGCAGTGGTGTGCCTTTTGCTCTGCCTTGTTTTTCCTGAAATGTGTTTTCAAAAACGGCTGGAAAAAAGATGCCCGCAAGAGATACAGCGGGTGGCAACAGTGTCATGTCACAGTCCAAGCAGCAATCCTCCCGATATCTCGCGCTGCTACACGCGACACACGAGTAGCTCATTGCTTTTTTTTTCCCAGCTTTGCACGCTGGGTCTTGTAGTTTAACCATTCAAGTGGTTAATGTAGGTTGAAGTGAATATAAAACAAGCAACTCATTTCTTGAAACCAAACTTGCAGGACGGGGGCTGCAGCCGCCCAGCTCCTTGCTCCTGGTGATGCCCAGGGCTGCAGGGGCCGAGGCCTCGCGCCTTCCTCCGGGGGCCGGGTGGGGCGGCGCGCTCTGTGTGTTTGCTGTCTGGTGACTCAGCACAGGAAGGCATTAACGCCCCCCCCCCCTCCCTAACCCCCCTTTAAGCGCCCCCACCCCTTCCTCTGTCCTTCCCTGCCGCCCCTGCTGCCAGGAAGGGAGACAGGGAATGTCTGCGGAGGTAGGAGAGGCACGCGCGCGCCCGGTGCCACTTGGACGGTGGGGTGGGGGGGGGACGTGTGGTGGTAACATCGACAGGCTGCTCTCGCCTGGACACTGAAAGCTGCGCCCGTCATCTGATAGATGTTTGTGTGGTGTGGGAGGAGGGGTGGTGACGGTCTGTGTCGTGTCCACGTTGAAAATGTCATTCACAGCCCGTCCCGCCAGTGTTGTTGTTTCTCCTGTATTTGCAAGTTTTTCCACGTTGCACAACTGGTTCTTGGTGACTGGTAATTGTATTTGTCGTTTCCACATGTAATTTGCCTTCATGTGTGTTGTCTGTTTTTATTGACTGACGGGTATCGGGCCACATTCTGTCCCTATATGTGTCCTGTTTGTTAAAGTTAGAGCCATTGGCATTGCTCATGACAATGCCGTTTCTTTAAATGTTTAAACGTTTTAAAAACAAAAACATAAACAAAAATAATGTCATGAGCAATGCCAATAGCTCTAACTTTACCAATGCCGAGACCATTGCATTGTAAATGCTTGTTTACTCTAGCGGCAACTTTCTCAACAAGATTGGTTGCGACCACCCACATTTAGAAATCCTGCCACCCGAGTTGACAAATCTCGCCAGGAGGTGGATGTTTCACGCTCGGGCTCTCCAACCTGACATTGGGGAGCGCAAGTATAGAAAAATCTCACCAGGAGGTGGATTTTTCTCACTCACCAACATTAGGGAGTGCAAGCAGGGGGGGGGGGGGGGGGGGGGGAAACTGATCAGTTTTTCAGAAATCCGGGAGCTCCGCGGAGCGCAGAAAAGTCTGCAAACAGTGCGGAGATCATCGCTCGGGCTTATTGTGGAGTGGTGCAGAACAGAGTGGAGTGGCGTAGAGGGTGGTGTGTAAAGTGGAGTAGTGTTGTAGAGTGGAATAGGTTGCTGCAGAGTGGGGTGGCACAGAGTGTAGGAGAGTGGAATGACATAGAATGGAGTAACATTTAATGGAGCAGAGCATCAGAGAGGAGTATGGTGGCGTGACCTAGAGTCAAGTTGCATAAAGTACAGTGGTACAGAGTAGACTGACCTAGTATGCAGTGGTGTAGTGTGCACTGGTTTTTAATGGAGTGGAGCAGAGTAGATTGCAGTGGAGCAAAGTATATTGCAGTGGAGTAGAGAGGAGCAGAGTGGATTGCAGTGGAGTAAAGAGGAGCAGAGTAGATTGCAGTGGAGCAGAGTAGATTGCAGTGGAGTAGAGAGGAGCAGAGTGGATTGCAGTGGAGCAGAGTAGTTTGCAGTGGAGTTGAGAGGAGCAGAGTAGATTGCATTGGAGTAGAGTGTGTCAGAGCAGAGGGCAGAGTGGTGCGCAGTGGTATAGAGTACAACGTTGAAGAGTAGAGTGTCACAGTTTGAGGTAGAAAGCATTGGCACAGAGTAGAATGGTGCAGAGTAGGGAGGTGTGAATTGGAGTAGAGTTTAGTGGTGCAGAGAAGAGTGCCGTGACAGTGTGGAGTGGTGTAGAGTGGAGTTTGGTAAAATGGAGCATGCATGGTGTGGTAGCGTACTGACATTACAGGCAGCATATCTTCAATTGAAATGACAGTTACATTTGCACTGATATAAAATATACAGCGCACAAACGATAATTTGTGGAAATTTCATTACCTAGAGTATTGATTTGTTTTAGTCGCATTAAAATATTTGTGTCCACCAAACTTCAGAATTACCCCAAAAAATGTATTTATTTGTGCCGTCATAATTCGGACACATTCTGAAATATCTGCAGTTCATTTACAGACATTCACATTTTAATGTTCTAGGACATTTTTTTAAAAACTGTGTGCAGTTTGTCAAACACAACCCCAGTAGCCAGTATGAGTGTCACATAAAACCTCTCACTTTAAAGTCGGAGAAATAGAAATAAAAATAAAGGCAAGGCTCCCTGAAAGACAGACTGACATCTGATCTTGGTCTTTGAATGCACAGCAAATGTGACAATATAAGAACAAGATTTAAAGGTTAGTTTACAGAAATCCAGTACTTGTGGAAAAATACAGTAAATAGGATTTGGGCAATTAAAAAAAAGTAATAACAAAATTTTAAAAAGGAGGGGGGGGGGGGGGACAAACTCAAGCTGGACTGCCTAAAACAAATAAAGCAAGCAAATGTGAGTTACAAATTGCAAAGACAATCGTAAGCAAGGGGGTGAATGTATTCCATGGGAAGCTTTCCGAATGTCCCCTAGATGAGGTTAGCAAAAAAAGACTGTTGTGCTGTCTGTTGGGTTTAGACCTAAACATTAGCTGTGGCCACTTTTCCTTGGCTAGAAACATCCCAAATCGCTTCGTCTACCCTGGACAAGATGGTTTTGTGTCTGATGTTAAAGAAGACCTTTTGCTTTACCAAAATTGTAATACTTAATTATAGGGTCTTTCAGACAGCTATCTTCACCCAGTGGTCTGTAATTGTGTAATTCACATTTTTCTTCTACCCACCACAGCAGGGGGTAATGGGTCTGCCCACTTCAGCCCCATCGTCAACTTTACTGTAGAGTAACAGCATTCTGTCCTTTCACAAGCACATCCTCGCAGTTTCCTTAAGTGCCAGAGACTGCTATGCAAGGTATGCTTTTTGAGACCAAATCTCTTTTTTTCCCTTTTACACAATGTTTATTTGTTAAATTGGTGTGGTATCGACAGCTTCCCTAACAACGTTTTGCAAAAATCAGGAAAAAAAGCAATAATCGACAAATACAAAGGGCTGGTGGTCAATGCAAGACTTTATGGTTTTGCCAGTGCTTTTTTGGTAGACATGGACCTAAATTACTCCTCATAGTTATGGTTTTTTTTTTTTAACCTTTTACCCATTATCCTAATCTGAGTTGTTTCACACCCCCTGCACCAATGACTGGTTGAGTTCAACAAATGAAGCTCCTTGCCAGGAGCCATGCAATTTCTCTTTTATTACAGCCTCTCCAATGAAGTAATGCTTTTCCTGCTGCAAATCTTGCCCTTCTGTTGGGTTTGTGGATGCTTTTTCCGTCCCTCTCTTACATGGTAGTTGACTATTTCAGTAGTGTTAGTAGTCTGGGGAGCGAATAGAATAAACATTTTGTCACATCACGTTATCCTAGAGTCGTACATGGGAGCAAGCAATTTTTTTTTGCTACTTTCACCATATAAAGGGCACCAAATATCTGCTAATTATTCTCTGAGGTTCGGTGGGCAGGTACATTTGTCACACATAGCAGTGTCCCCATTATTGGATCTAACCTGGAGCAGGTTTTTCCTTGGATACAGGAACAGGATTCGATCCCCTTTAGATTGTAATAGTTTGGGGTAGACACGTAGAATGTGCGCAGCCCTGCACAGTAGGAGTTCCAGTAACCGAAAGGCTTTAGCCCCTCTCTTCAGCCACATACCAGTCCTTCTGATGCCGACTGTGCACCCAACTCTGCAAGTCAGTTAAAAGTAACACTAACAAGAGTCCTGAAAGGTTAAAGGGCAATATCCTAATCCAATACACCCAATGTATTGGGCCTTGTCCAAGGAGAAGGGTGCAGAGACATGCAAAGCTTAATAAGTGTCTAGTTTGGTATAAGGACTAATACTTCACTATACCTGTTCACATTTGATCATCCTCAATGGATGCCTCTAATCACTATCTTCCACAAAGCAGGTATTCAAGAGGCCCAATTGGTCTTGTAGATTTAGGACACTAATTAGTCTTGATTGCATGCTTTTCCCAATTGAGGTGGATATGGACAAAGATGGGCTCAGACGGGGGTGAGATGCACCTCGGGCAAAGATATTTCTCCTACCAGCCTCTCAACCATCAGGCTTCTTAAATGCTCAACACTTTTGGACTATAATGAAGACAAGGGACTACAGAATGGTGACTGACATTTCTCAGAGAGCAGGGTTCTTGCACAATCCTGACTATCAGGTTGGTCCAACATACAGTTGGGTGTCATGCTTCCAACAGCACTGTCTAAGACATACCACACTCCCAACAGCGTCTCAAATACATTTTCAATAGAGGACTTCAGTATCCTGCAATGATTAAATACCTGGGGTGCATGAAAAAGAGGAACAGCAACAATGTCACCATTTTGCAACAAGCATGTCTCCCTAGAACTCAGCCACTAAAAGGATATGCCTGCTCAGATAAAGGACAACCTGGTGTCCTTTAACTTGTTTATTCAACCGCCGAACACTCCAAGCAAGAAAGTGCAACATAGTGGCCTAATTCCAGAGGTGCACCACCTATTATGCAAAGGCTCATAGCTAACATCTAAAATCAACAAGCGAGTCTCCAGCAACTCACCATAATTCCCCACTAATAATCTCACATTACATACACATAAATCACTTAACTAGCACACACTTAATGCCCCAACTAAACTGCCTGTGGAAAAACCAACCCTCCATGGTCTTTTGCTGACGGGTAATCATTTTTACTGCCATCTGTCTTCAGAGTGAATTACACGCATTTATAGACTTAATGTCTGTAACTTGCTATTTCGCAGTCTACAACACCGATATAACCTATGTAAATCTTCAAAATGCTGCCTTTTGGTAGAATAAACTGGGCTTTTAGTTTTAAGCAGCGACGTGTGAAATGCTACCATGCATACAAGTGGTGAATCTCTGAACTGGTCTCTGAGACATAGTGCACACACTTCCTCTGATGCAAAGATTATACTGCATACAATCAAACTACGCAGTGCAGATTATCCATAGTCACCATGTTAACATGTAGTATACACTACAGAGTGAATGGCTAATTGCAATACAAACCAACACAAGATGATGGACAGTGTGCTGAAACTTTTCAAACACTCACAGATCTGGATTCAATTAATCGTTCTTTTGCTCACCATGCTACCACAGTTTGGACCCAGCCATATGCAAATCAGTCTTGACCCTTCTCCCCATGGGAACAGTACAGTCTGAACGGCCAGGCCAGGTACGCCCTAAGTTGGAAGGATATGCCCAGATGTAGGTCCCTTGCTCATTTTGCCACTGGATTCAAGCTAGCCTGGCTGATGAGGGGTGTTACCCCGAAAGGGGTCCCAGGATGCTCGCTTCCAGTCCAGGGAAGAACTTGCTTGCCAGTTTGGGCGGGACTGTTCCCATGAGGAACAGGATCAAGACTGATTTGCATATGGCTGGGTCTGAACTGGGATGGCGAAGTGAGCAAAAGAAAGATGATAGATTCAACCCATTATCCACCAGTGACGAGTTTCTGAAAAGTTTCAGCACTCCGTCCATCTTACAGTGATTGAAATACTAAATCAGGACCGGAGGCTTCGGATTATGCTTCTCTTATTTTGCTGCAAAAACACAGCAGCCAATCACGTTATATTAAACTTATCAGAACTTCATTTCCCATGATCTGCATATGACATCAGCACCCCTTTTGCTAAGCAGGGATCTGCTAGCCCTAGAAAGACCTGCTGTCCCCATAGTCATTCCTCTTTCTTTGCTTCTTCAGCAGTCATGAGATAAGCGCATTTTCTGGTATAATGTGATTACTATGAAGTATATACTGTTTAATTGTTTGAGGTTATACTGCGAGATGATTGCATATAGCTAATTTATGAACGTTGCGCATTTGATCATGTACTAAGGTCTGTGCTGCAAGAGCACATGGCCCACCAATCTGCACTCTCCCAAGTTGGCGCAGCATTTTCCCTCTAATCCCAGCAGGCCTTGATGAACTGGAGGGTTTCAGGAGACGCTGGGTCTTTCAGAGCAAGCTTTGTTTTACCTTGAGCAATCCTGGGCCCCTAATACTCATATAAGATATGTTTGGCATGGACGCGATAGGTTTGTTGGTATGACAAAAGGAGTGGGGGATCTCATTGAATCTGATCATTAATTTTCTGTCACAATTAGCAGAACGAGGTTTAATTTACAAATCACTCAATTTTTTATCAGCTATTTCTGCGGGCTATCATTCACTGGATGGTAACCTGTAGGGGAGCATCCCTTGGTTTGTAAGTTGTGAAAGGGCATGTTGATTCAACCGCCCAAACTGAGATCAACGGTCTTCTGGAATGTGGATGTAGTCCATAGATTCTTGAGATCATAGTCTGTAAATAAAGAAACCAATTGTTGGCAAAACATACTATACTTTTGTGTGTCATTTCATGCAGAAGAGGCACGGACATTCAAGCCTTGCACTTATCAGGTAGAGTTTTTTTCACCATCAGGGGTGGGGTGATTATTTAAATCTCTAATAGTACCAAGACGGGTTTTCCAGACAACCATAAACTTTGCGTAGTGCGCTGTTTAAAAGTTTATGAAGATTGCACTAGAGAGTTGCTGCAAACTGCTGGAGGTCAATTATGTATTACTTTGCAGAAGTCTTTTGGGCGTGTTAAATTAGTCACCTTAGCTGGTTATCAGAAGCAGGAGTAGACACCTCCTTATTTGGTACACATTCGGTGAGGGGAGCAATGGCTTCGAAGTGGTACTCTGTAGGATCCCGTTTGAAAGACATCAAGGTGGCGGCTGACTGGTCTTCAGATTCTATGTTTAAGATTTTAGATTACAAGCCAATTGTAGATGTTGCTTCTGTTGTTGTGGTCAGCTTTGAACAAGCATAATTTCAAGACTGACTGGACATCGAATAAAAATATTTTATAGCAATTGTGTCAAGAATTTGTAATTCTATTAAGGACATGTAGGTGAGGATTGTCCCACCTATATGCTTCTTAATGTATTCCATTCATGCTTATTTGAGGAAGTTGATATGTTCACTTGCAATGTTTAATCATAAGCTGCTGCCCTCCCTAGTTATGATAGAGAAATACTTGCGAGATATTACGTTTGGTATATTTTATTCACAGGTTTGGATGGCAAACAGAGTTGAATGCCAGGGTAACGGGCATACTTTTGGTTGAGATGTTCCAGCTCATACAGGAAGATTCGGTTTTCACTTCACCGAAGTCATCCTGATGGCATACTCCTTGATACATGGAAGCGTTCACTTGAATGACATTTGCAAATGTGGTGGTTCCGTTTGGCTATGATTCTGGGAAAGAAAAAGAAAGGACTATGGGGAAAGCAGGTCTTATAGGGCTTGCAATGCACGTATAGGAGGAAGGGGTGCTGATGTCATAGTGCAGATCATGGGATTAAGTTTGGATATGTTTAGTGCAACACGATTGACCGCTGTGTTTTTTGCAATAAACTAAGAAGCATAATCCTCGCCCCTGTGCCCCTAATAGAATTTAAAATTCTTGATGTGATAACTGTAAACATTTTTATCCACACCCCGCCAAGAGAAGTTCTAACACTCCTGTGTGCTAAGGCGCACTTCACGCATTATTGGTTCCATCACCCCAGGTACGCGCCTCAGGTTGCTACGGAGCACTGGTTGGCACATCCCATCCCATTAGAAGGGCTCCTCCTGTCTTGCCAGGGGGGCCGCCCAAGGGAACTATCTTCGGTAGATGGCACTGTCAAGGCCTGGCAGCGTCTCTCCAACCTCCTCAGGGCGCCGATGCTCTACTCCCCGCCGATGCTCTACTCCCCGCTGATGACTCTCGCGTACCATCCTAAAATGCCCCTACTTCAAGAGGGAATTTTCTATCGGACTAAGACTAAGTTTGGCCTCATGTGCTGGGGAAAACTATCTGAATGGCAAATTCAGGACCATGGCACAACTTTTCCAAAAGGCCCCGCCCTCCCCTATGGACGTCTTCCTTTATGTGCGTTTGAGATGTAAGGGAACACACACCATCATACCCACAGGAGCCCCCCCATGGTAGCCCCACTCCATCACATACTGCGTGCCTCAGTGGCCTCACACCTTGTGTCCACACTATACCATAGCCTCTGCATGGACATTGAATACGGTCAATACCCGGCGCGCGTTAAAAGGTGCACGGACCTGGGACACGACATCACAGACGAGCAGTGGGACTACTGCTGCAAGCAGACTGAACTTGTGCCCTCAAATAGCCGTCTCCGCATCACTCACTACAAGTTCCTCCATCGCATATATTATACTCCTACCCGCTTACATCGTTACGGACTGCGAGACAATGCACGATGTGATAGGAGCAGATCCGATAATGCGGACTTCCTACACTTGTCCTGGGACTGTGCATTCATATTGGCAACAGATTTTTGACGCTCTATAACTCATTACGCCCCTAAAGATACCGAGATCCCCATTGCTTGCGCTACTTGGTCACACGGCTGATCTGCCAGCGACACACCGTAAATTCATCACTGTCAGTACGCTGTTAGCCAGGCGCAGGGTAGCTTGCAGATGGGGTAGGGGACCGAAGTTTAAGGATTGGCTCAGAGACATGATTCTTTGGCAGGAACAACTCTACCTACGCGGACCTCCTACCCTTATCCTCCAGGCCCCACAACACATGGGCCCCCCTCACCACGTACCTCATTGAACACCCTGTTCGACCCATGACTGACTAACCACCCCCCTCCCTCACTGCCGACTCAGGGGAGCTACGATTGGACACACTCTGCTCAATTCAATTAAAAAAAAGATCCAACACTCCACTTTCACGCCAGGAATGTCTTCTTAACATCAGCACAATCTCATCTCATCTATTAGTTTTTAGGGGTGTGTATCTAACTGAAAGACTGTTAATGTGTGTGATTATATATACACACACACACACAGTCTTATCTCTTCTTCCATTGGTCTATTGTGTCATTCACATCCCCCCTACCCCCCCCGTACCCCCCCCCCCCCAAATACAACATGGGCAATAGGTCACCCTACTTCAGAAATAAGATAACCTCATTCAGAGTAATGGCATTCTGCTCTTTCACAAAGAACACATGTGCACACAAAGCAGCCCCCTTCAGTAATGGGGGCTACAATGGATTGAGTGATTTTTGAGTTCACAAAAATAATTTTGTTTTTTGCCAATAAACTTTTATACTGTTGATGGCCCAGCAGCACCCCGACAAAGTTTTACAAAACCCATGTCAAAACAAGCATTAACAAAGCTATAAGGCACGCAATGGTGCAAGACCCATTGGATTTACCAATGCTTCTGGTTTTGTTACATATGTAGGTTACCATTTTTTTCATTTGGTTCTTTTTTGTTGCTTTATGAAGAGAAATGCAAAGGGCAAAATGAAACAAAATACAACAGTAGATTGGACTCTAACCACAGTTTAAGTACTTCTTCTCTATGTGTGGCCGTTACATTGCATTAATATGCCTCAAAAACAAACAAACAAAAAAAGGGTGAAGGGGGGTGGCTTTCTCCTATATCACACATTTTATTCATGAATCTGCACGAACAATAAGATTCTAGGCCAGGTGAATAAAAACAGCAAGGGAGAACAAATTCAAACCAACGGAGTAAAAGCAACAGTATAGTTGTCAGCATACATAATTTGACTGGGAAAAAAAAACTGGACTGAATGAAGATTGACTTTATGACAAGGGGTCTGGCAATTCTACGTCTAGCGATGTAAAGTTTCCAAGAGTTAATTGTGGTTCTAACATATAACATCTCTTTTCTTCTAAATCTGACACTTATAACCTTACAATTATAATGGTAAAACAACATTAAAACTACCACGGTGAAATGTAAGTTTAATAAAAAAACAAATTGAGAATGATGTACCCATGACAACTTTAGCAGAGATGGTCAGTAACAACAGAAGCACAAACAGCAGAGAAAAGAAGTGCCGGTGCAAGCCAAGTGACAGGAGCAGAGTTCCAGTTCCTTGGAGATTTCAGATTCTTCCAATTAACATACTAATCATTGATAAAGCCAGAGTTAGATTTAGGTTTGCATAGTTTCTATAAAAATTAGGACTACAGGTAATAGATAAAAGATGGAGAAAAAAATCTAAATTAGAGCTGGAAGCTAACATATGGGCAGCTAGTCTGGGATCCAAAGTTATGAACTGCCAGCGATGTGCGCAACGTCCGGGACCAGGATCACCTTCGTGCAACAACCAGCCTTTGCTCAGTCTCAGAAAAACTGCCACTAGCTTAGGACTTTCACTTAGGGCCACATCTCCCACTGAGGTCTGCACCGTGGACACACCACGGGCCCAGAATCAGACAGGGCAGTGCACGCAGCATAATCTCCCCTGCACGCAAACACGTAGGGCCCACTCCAGGCCCCAAATCCACTTCTCTCATTCA
Organism: Triturus cristatus; assembly: GCF_964204655.1. Classification (NCBI taxonomy): domain Eukaryota; kingdom Metazoa; phylum Chordata; class Amphibia; order Caudata; family Salamandridae; genus Triturus; species Triturus cristatus. The sequence continues at coordinate 343,544,014 of NC_140584.1, forward strand.
CACAGCAGGAGGGGACAAATAAGCTGTGGAATATGTAACTGCGGGTGCCCCAACAGTCTGGCACCCACTGTGGTCCCAGCGCGCTAACCCTCTTAAGCCCAATAGATTTACTTACGCGGAAGAAGCCCGCGTCCATCTTGCCTCTCACGGAGAGCTCTCGAGGTCCCACAATGCAGCGCGAACTGGAGGAGGAAGCCCCAGCTCAATAGCACGCGGGGCAGAGGAGACGGGTGGACCTAGAAATGGGACTGTACGGGGGAGGTGTCCCAGCCTCCTCAGGAAAAGGAAAGAAAGATGATAACGGAAGACTCCAATGGAAGCGGCAAAGTCCCCTCGAAACGAGAATCTGAGTGGATAAAGTTAGCAGCGGCTCAAAGTATACTGCGTTATATTTTCCTATAAGTGTGTGAAAATTGTGTATTTTGAGCTGAACCTTAAATAATTAATCCGACAACATTTAATCAGAATGTATATACTTTGAGCATGTCCTTTATCAAACGTAACCCATACCCCCATGAAGTCTGGTGTGTTCTTTTATTCTTTATTTACAGTTACGCGCGTGTTTTGCATGTGCTCATGTTTTCATTTGTATTTGATTGGCATAAGCTTATGCTTTCATTTATAAATCTGCTTCCATTCCACCCGTCTACATATATCATGTTCTGGATCATTGTGACAGTTTACTGAAGACAGCTGGACGGGAAGGTAGGTCAAGAAGGATGTATCGGGGGCGTGGTTTGAGCCGCCGCGAGATGGCCGCTCTCTGCTGAGGCTCCTCGCCCGAGCGGGACCTTTTTCGTCCGAAGGAGCGGCATTTCATCCCTATCTCCGTTATGAATTGAGGCATCCACAAAGTAGGCGCGGGGAACAGGTAGCTACTTCATTTTTTAGGTCTCGCCTTACCCAGCGCATGCGCTGGTCTGGCGAGACTTATTGAGAGGGCCGCGCTTTCCTTGGCTTTCTGGGCACTTTTGGAGTCACTACTTACCTCGTCACCCAGAACTTCTGGCCAACCTGCTGCAGTGCCGTGAGGGGAACGGCGGTTCTCCCGAAAACTTCCATCCCCAGCATTCCCTCTCCCCTGCGCTTGCCTACAGCGTCATCAGGCTGCGCCGGGGAGGGTTAAAGGCTGGGACGAAGAGCCGCTGCGCGGGACGCGCTTTCCTTGGCTTTCTGGGCACTTTTGGAGTCACTACTTACCTCGTCAGCCGTGAGGGGAACGGCTCTCCTACCCGGAACTTCTGGCCAACCTGCTGCAGTCCCGTGAGGGGAACGGCGGTTCTCCCGAAAACTACCATCCCCAGCATTCCCTCTCCCGGGCGCTTGCCTACAGCGTCATCAGGCTGCGCCGGGGAGGGTTAAAGGCTGGGACGAAGAGCCGCTGCGCGGGACGCGCGCGGGCGAAGCCCGGGCCAAGGGCGGGCCCGTCCTTGCCCGGAAAAGGCTGGGCTGGGCCCATTCCCTAACATTTGTGGTGGGACCTCGCTCTGCCATAGTTCTCCTCGTCGCTGCTGTAAGGGGTTGGCGTCAAGAACTGTGAGTTGCCAGTGGGATACGCTAGTATTGTTTTGTTGTGCACCACATCAAGCTTCAGTGCTATACTAATGGAAGGCGGGTTGCTCGCTATTAAGTGTGGCCGTACTTGCCTCAGTAGCATGTCTAAAAGGAGGGCTGGTGACAAACCGGGGGGGACACTCGACGATTATTTAATAAGAGCAGAGTCAGCTTTGAACCTCGAGATTCAAGCGGTGGAACGTAGACTCTCCCTAGATCCCACCAATTCTTCCCTTCCATGTGCCCAGATTCAGACTGGCTCGCCTGCCTCTGATCATTCTAGCCCTATTGATGGCAACACCTCTCCTCCCGCACTTACTCCCCCTGTGCAGGAATCTTTGGGTCCTGTTCAGGGTTATGTTTCCACCCAGAGTCCTTCCAGGGTTACTACAAGAGGGAGGATGGCCCATAAAGCTAAAGGTAATACAAAAGTCGTTACTAATAAACAACCGAGAGGTCAGGGAAAGAGTAAACTTATTGTCGAGTCGCTCCCTTTTAAGCCTAGCGGGCCCCCTGTAGAAGGGAGTGTTTTGGACCTAAACATTATTCCTACTAGCCAGGCCCAGTTACAACCTCTTTTGGATTTACTTCTTGCCGGCCTTAAAGATCATCTATCCTGTCTCCTTGTACCTGTACACCAAAAATTGGATCTTGTAGCCAATAGGTTGGACCAATTGGAAGCTAGATTTTCTGGTAACAAGAGCTTAGTCCCAGGGCCCCCCTTGCCATCGAATGGGGTGTTGTCAGTGGAGGTGCCCAACGAGGCTGGTAGTTCTAGACCATCAAGACCAGTGGGGGTAACGCCTTTGCTACCATCTATAGGGGAAGAGAATGATACCGCCCCAGGTCATGTAGCTGTTACCGACAAGAGTATTAATACTCGTCATGACCTGCAAAGACGCCCCTCTCAAGTTAACAGGGTTGGTACTGAAGGGGTGGGAGCGGGGCTCTCTTCACCCCCCCACTAGTCTACACCTTCCGCCCTGTTGGAAGGCGGACCCCGAGGAGTCGGCGAGACCACCAAGGGGGGCCCTCACACTGTACGAAGTAGCCGAGCGCTGCCGAGAAGTCTCCTGAGAGATCCTTCTCCTATCACGTACTAGCACAGTAACACCACCACACAGGACTCAAGGCGGTTGTCTCAAGACAAGCAATTCTTTATCAGCAATAAAAAGGTTACGAGGTCAATATTTACACGAAGGGATCGAGGGATCCACCAAAAGTCTCAGTGTCTCTTTGGAAGGGTAGGGGTAGCGGGACAGTCTTTGGCAGGAGTGCGGTACGAGGGTACCTGGGGCCCAGTTCTTATCCTCAAGCTGGAGGACCTCCGGATCTCGGAGGGGTCGAGCCGCGACGGCGTCAGCAGGGCTCTGGCGTACAGTTCGGGGAGAGCCGCGATCCAATCAGCAGGGCTCTCCAGATGGTTTCTGCTCAGCTCGAGCCGCGACGTCGTCAGCAGGGCTCCGAGGGAGGTTTCAGCGAGGTTGGGCCGCGACAGCGTCAGCAGGGCTCCGATGTTCCAGGTGGCTTCAAAGTGTTCACAAGAAGGAGCCGCGACGCAGTCAGCAGGGCTCGTGATGGTTCCGACAAGAGTTCTTCTCCGTAGGGTCAGCCGCGATTCAATCAGCAGGGCTCTCGACTCCGGGATACAACTGCCGATCTGTGGCGGGGTTGCCCCAGATATAGGTCTGGAGCCCTTTGATGTCCGGACCCAGGCGCCCGGTGGGGGAGGAGAGGCCGGGTGGAGGTGGCCAGACGCCCAGCAGGAGAGGCGCCAGGCCCAGGGGAGTTGCAGGGCGATCACACCTCGAGAGGGGAGGACAGTTGGGGGTCCCATCGATACTGTCCTCCGCCGGGGGCGATGAATGGTTCCTGCGGCACCCCCTGGCCAGTTCGTGGTGCCTCGATGTCGGGGCTTCGCTGGGGTCGAGGCCGGGTTGAGCGGGGTCGCGCTGGCTGGTGCACAGAGTCACGTGGGTGCCAACAAGATGGCGGAGCCACGAGGGGTATGCGACCTCGTGCAGCTCAGGATGAAGGGCCTCGGTGCAGTTCAGAAGGGTGGCCCGTGAAGGCCGGGCCGGGGAACGGGCACAATCCACGGGGGAAAGGACCACGCCACGAGGCCGGGTCCAAGAGGCGTCCCCCCCCCAGCCGAAGGCATGGAGAGTCACCCATCTCCTTGGGGATTCTCCTCGTCAAGGCGGAAGAAGCGGGACAGGCCGTCGGCGTTGGCGTGGTCATTGCCGGGCCGGTGTTCAACGTCAAAGTCCATCCCTTGTAGCGAGATGGACCACCGCAGCAGCTTGGGGTTCTCGCCCCGCATTTGCATTAACCACCGCAGGGGCCGGTGGTCGGTCTGGACCCGGAAGTGGGTACCGAAGAGGTAGGGCCGGAGTTTCTTAAGGGCCCACACCACAGCGAAGGCCTCACGCTCGATGGTGCTCCATCGTTGCTCCCGGGGCAGTAGCCGTCGGCTGATGAAGGCCACTGGTCGGTCGAGCCCCTTTTCATCGGCCTGGGACAGGACGGCCCCGATCCCATACTCGGAGGCGTCCGTTTGCACCACAAACTCCTTATTGTAGTCAGGGGCCTGTAGCACCGGGGCAGTACACATTGCGGTCTTTAGGGTGTCGAAGGCTGCTTGGCAGCGGGGTGTCCAGTGCACCTTCTTGGGCTGCTTTTTGGACGTTAGCTCTGTGAGGGGGCCAACAATGCTCCCATAGTCCCGGATAAACCGCCGGTAGTATCCAGTGAGACCCAGGAAGGCCCGGACAGCGGTCTGGGTAGTGGGGGGTTCCCAGGCCTGGATGGCATCTATTTTCGGTTGGAGAGGGGCCACCTGCCCGCTCCCCACTTGATGGCCCAGGTAGGTCACGGATCCGTGGCCGATCTGGCATTTGCTGGCCTTGATTGTGAGCCCGGCCCGCTGGAGGGCGGCCAGGACGGCTTTAAGGTGAAGGAGGTGCTCTGCCCAGTGGTTGCTGTACACGGCAATGTCATCTAGGTAGGCCGCGCTGAAGGCCTCACGCCCGGCCAAAACCTTGTTCACCAGTCTTTGAAAAGTGGCCGGGGCGTTCTTCATTCCGAAGGGCATCACCCGAAAGTGGTAATGCCCATCCGGGGTCGAAAAGGCGGATCTTTCTTGGGCGCCGGGGGTGAGCTGGATCTGCCAGTACCCGGCGGTGAGGTCCAGCGTGCTCAAGTAGCGAGCGGCCCCTAAGCGGTCGATGAGTTCGTCGGCCCTGGGTATGGGGTGGGCGTCCGTCTTGGTCACAGCATTCAGGGCTCGGTAGTCCACGCAGAATCGCAACTCCGGGGGGTGGCCGGGAGCTGCGGCCTTTGGCACCAGGACGACAGGACTGGCCCACGGGCTGTCGGAGGGTTCGATGACCCCCAGGGCCAGCATCTTCGTTACTTCGGCCTGGATGCATGCCCGCACTCGGTTGGGTACCCGGTAGGCTCTGTGTCGCACGGGGGGGCTCTCCCCGGTGTCGACGTCGTGGACGCACCAGTGGGTCACCCCCGGGGTGAGGGAGAAGAGGGTTGCGTAGTCCTGCAGCAGTTGCTGGCAGTCGTTGCGCTGTTCCGGAGTCAGGGAAGAGGCGAGTTGGACACCCTCGATGGTTCCATCATGGACGTTGGACTGCAAGAGGTCGGGCAGGGGCTCGGAGTCGTCCTCGCCCCCCTCGTCGGTCGCCAGTAGCAGGCTCAGTTCGGTCCGGGCAAAGTGGGGTTTTAGCCTGTTAGCATGTAGGACCCGGAGGGGGTTCCGGGGGGACTCCAGGTCGACCAGGTAGGTGACGGGACTTTTCTTCTCCACTACCTTGAAGGGCCCGGTCCACTTGTCCTGGAGGGCGCCGGGTTCAACCGGGGCCATGACCCATACCTTCTGACCTGGCTCGAATTCTATGGTAGAGGAGTTTCGATCGTACCACCGCTTCATGTCCTCTTGGCTGGCCTCGAGGTTGGCCTCGGCCATGGCTCGGAACTTGCGGGTCTGGTTTCGGAGGGTCAGGAGGTATCGGTAGACGTCAGGAGGGGCGCCTTGGGGCTTCGTCTCCCAGCTCTCTTTGACCAGACTGAGCGGTCCGCGGACCGGGTGTCCGTACAATAGTTCAAACGGGCTGAACCCCAGGGACTTCTGCGGGACCTCCCGATAGGCAAACAGGAGGCACGGCAGCAGGACATCCCATCTCCGCCTGAGGGGCTCCTCTAGGCCCTGGATCATTCCCTTTAATGTTCTGTTGAACCGCTCAACCAGTCCGTTCCCCTGAGGGTGATAGGGGGTCGTGAACTTGTATGTGACCCCGCACTGCTGCCACAGGGACCGCATGTATCTGGAAATAAAGTTCGTGCCTCTGTCGCTCACCACTTCGCGGGGAAATCCCACTCGGGAGAAGATCCCCATTAAGGCCCGGCCTACCACGGGGGCCGTTATAGTTCTTAGCGGGACCGCCTCCGGGTACCTGGTGGCGTGGTCCACGAGGACCAGGATGAAGCGGTGGCCCAGGGCGGTCTGGGGGTCCAGGGGCCCCACGATATCGATTCCGACCCGTTCGAACGGGGTGCTGACGGCTGGAAAGGGTTGGAGGGGGGCCTTGACCCGACCCCCCCGTCTTCCCGCTGGCTTGGCAGGTCTGGCAGGACCGGCAGTGGTTGTCCACGTCTCTCCGCATCCGGGGCCAGTAGAAGTGGGTCACCAGACGGCTGTACGTTTTGTCTTGCCCCAAGTGTCCGGCGAGGGGCACATCATGTGCCAGGTTGAGCAGGAACTCCCGGAAGCGGAGGGGGACCACCAACACTCGGCTGGCCCCGAGTTCTGCCACTTTCTGCTCACTGTATAGCAGGCCCTCGGCCCAGTAGACCCAGTGGGTGCCGGTCTGGTCCCCGTTGGTTTGGGCGGACGCTTGTTGGCGGACCCCTTCGAGAGTGGGGCAGGACTGCTGCTCTTGTTGGAACTGTTCCCGGGTGGGGCCCCCTTCATGTCGCCATTGTGTCAGCTCCGGTAGGGCGCACGGGGAAGCCATCTCTTCGGGGGAGGATTCACTAGGTCCAGGGTCGGTGTCCGCCTCCCCCTCGCTGCTGGCGGGAGGTGGTGCGAGCCCCTCGGGCTGGGCGGTCCCGGAGGCCGAGGATGAGCGGGGGGCCCGGGTGGTCATGGACCGGGTGATGGCACAGGCCCAGTCAGATAGTCCCAGCATTCGGAGGTGCTCTTGTCGCTCTACTTGAGCCCAGGGGGAACTCTCCAAGTCGTTCCCCAGGAGGCAGTCGACGGGGGCGTCGTCGCGTACCGTCACCTTCAGCAGGCCCGTCACCCCTCCCCACTCGAAGGGGACCAGGGCCATCTGGCACAGGCTTTCGCTGTTGTCGGCCGTCCGGACGGGACACAGCACATTCGGTAGGATCTGTTCGGGGGTCACCAGGTGGCAGCGGACAGCGGTGACACTAGCGCCGGTGTCACGAAGGGCTTCGGCCCGTTGTCCATTGACCGTGACCTGCTGCCGGTACTTCTGGGTGTTGCTTGGGATGGGGGTGCAGGGTACCATTTCTCGGCTACCCAGGCAGACCAGGGACATGGCTGCCGGCTCCCATTCAGTGGTCCCTCGGTCGAGGGTCTCCTCTTCCTCTTCTCCTTCTCCCAGGGCGGCGGCCGCCAGCTGTCGGGGCGGGGGCCCGCCGGCCCCGTTTCTTCGGTTCAGGGGGCAGACCGGATCGCTGGCATAGTGTCCGGTTTGTTGGCAGCCGTAGCACGTTACTGGTGGCCGTGGTCCGGGTCTGGCCGGGGACGCCCCCCTTCGGGCTAGGCTCGGGGAGAGTTGTTGCTGCGGTGGCCCTCGAGGGGGGCTCCTGGGGGCCCCGGCGGGAGGGTCTCGGTTCCTGTTCGGCCCTCCCCCTCCACCGCGTTGGCGGGGGGGTCCGGTGGGGTTCCTCTGGTACTCCCCCATTGAGTTCCGGGGGACCCGGGAGTTGACCCATCGATCGGCCTCGACGGCGAGTTTTCGCGGGTCGGTCATTTTGCTGTCGAGGAGGTGCTGTCTCAGTTCCACGAAACAATTGTTGGAGAGATGTTCCCACACGATGAGGTCGACCAGCTGCCCGTAGGTGGTTACTTTGCTACCTCTGATCCACCCTTCTAGGGCCCGACTGAAAAAGTCCACATATTCCACCCAGGTGGTGCCCGGGATTTTCTTGCAGTCTCTGAACCGCTGGCGGTACATTTCTGCGGTTAGCCCGTAGCGGGTGAGCAGAGCCTCCTTCATGTGATCGTAGGAGGTCATCACCTCCTCCGGCAGCTGGAGCAGTGTGTCTCGACCCTCACTCAGGAACCGCCCCCACAGGCCCGCGCCCCAGTCTTTTCGGGGCACCCGATGAGAGGTCATGGCCACCTCGTAGGCCTTGAACCATTGTTGGATGTCGTCATTCTTGTAGTACTCCTTGACGACCTCTTTCGGGATATGTACCTTGGTCTCGGCAGGCGGTAGAGTGTCTCTAGTACTGGGGGCGTTGGTCCCTCCGTTCTTGGCCTTGATTTCGAGCTCCTTGAGGCTGCGCTCGTGCTCAAGGGTCAGTTTCTTTTCCTCCAACTCCCGGTGTCGCCTCTTCTCCTCTATCTCCTCTTGAAGTCGTAGCTGCTCTAGGGCCAGTTTCTTTTCCGCCAGCTGGAGTTCGCCGTCCAGCCGCAGTCGTGCGAGCTCTAGCTCGTGGTTCCGGACCTTCTCCCGTTCTCGTATTTCTTCTTCGGAGAGGCCGGTTTCTAGGCTCTTTCTTCCTCCGGTTGCCGGAGTCAGTGCGGTTGATGTGGTCTCAGTCAGGGGCAAGGGACCTTCCTCCTGGGAGGGGCCTGCCCCGGCCTCCAGCCATGTCCTCAGAGCTTTCTGCATGTCCTCTTTGGTACCTAGGCCGGTGGTTGCAATGCCTTTGTCTTTGCAGAACTGTTTTAACTCTTTGTGCGTATATTCTTCCAGCCGTTCGGGCTGGAACTCCATTGTCGCGTTGTTTTCCTGGCTGCTCATGATTACTGTCCGTTTGGATGGGTAGCTAGTGGGTACTGGCTGGTACGTACTGCGTTCGGCTCGGATCCCGTCGCTGGCCACCAAATGTTGGAAGGCGGACCCCGAGGAGTCGGCGAGACCACCAAGGGGGGCCCTCACACTGTACGAAGTAGCCGAGCGCTGCCGAGAAGTCTCCTGAGAGATCCTTCTCCTATCACGTACTAGCACAGTAACACCACCACACAGGACTCAAGGCGGTTGTCTCAAGACAAGCAATTCTTTATCAGCAATAAAAAGGTTACGAGGTCAATATTTACACGAAGGGATCGAGGGATCCACCAAAAGTCTCAGTGTCTCTTTGGAAGGGTAGGGGTAGCGGGACAGTCTTTGGCAGGAGTGCGGTACGAGGGTACCTGGGGCCCAGTTCATATCCTCAAGCTGGAGGACCTCCGGATATCGGAGGGGTCGAGCCGCGACGGCGTCAGCAGGGCTCTGGCGTACAGTTCGGGGAGAGCCGCGATCCAATCAGCAGGGCTCTCCAGATGGTTTCTGCTCAGCTCGAGCCGCGACGTCGTCAGCAGGGCTCCGAGGGAGGTTTCAGCGAGGTTGGGCCGCGACAGCGTCAGCAGGGCTCCGATGTTCCAGGTGGCTTCAAAGTGTTCACAAGAAGGAGCCGCGACGCAGTCAGCAGGGCTCGTGATGGTTCCGACAAGAATTCTTCTCCGTAGGGTCAGCCGCGATTCAATCAGCAGGGCTCTCGACTCCGGGATACAACTGCCGATCTGTGGCGGGGTTGCCCCAGATATAGGTCTGGAGCCCTTTGATGTCCGGACCCAGGCGCCCGGTGGGGGAGGAGAGGCCGGGTGGAGGTGGCCAGACGCCCAGCAGGAGAGGCGCCAGGCCCAGGGGAGTTGCAGGGCGATCACACCTCGAGAGGGGAGGACAGTTGGGGGTCCCATCGATACTGTCCTCCGCCGGGGGCGATGAATGGTTCCTGCGGCACCCCCTGGCCAGTTCGTGGTGCCTCGATGTCGGGGCTTCGCTGGGGTCGAGGCCGGGTTGAGCGGGGTCGCGCTGGCTGGTGCACAGAGTCACGTGGGTGCCAACAAGATGGCGGAGCCACGAGGGGTATGCGACCTCGTGCAGCTCAGGATGAAGGGCCTCGGTGCAGTTCAGAAGGGTGGCCCGTGAAGGCCGGGGCGGGGAACGGGCACAATCCACGGGGGTAAGGACCACGCCACGAGGCCGGGTCCAACACGCCCCAAGCCACCCCTTACACGATCATCCTGGCAAATGTTCCACCACTCCTGGAAGGTTCTTACGAACACTGGTCCAATCTTAAGAATAAATCCCTTCATTATTTGAGTTCCAAAATTGGTAATAGCAAGGCCCTATTTGATGACTTCAATATGGTTAGACGTATTAATTGGATCGGTCAGTCCCATAAGTCTTTTCCTGGGGATTGTGTTGTGTTAAGCTTCAGGTCACCTGCTCTAGTCAAGTACATACTGGAAGCTGCCCACCACCTCCCCCCTGCCCCTAATATAATTAAGATCCTCCCTTTGGGCTTTTTTTATAGGCCAGGCTTTTTACAACCCCTACGGGATAATTGTAATCTTCCAACATTTCCCGTCAGGTCTGACATGCCCCTTGCGACTTTCAACCGCTTTGATATTCTTTCTACACTGGAGGATAATGATTGACACATGGATGGCTCCCTACGTACCCCAGTGCTTGCTCTAGGGTTGGTGGGTCCTAATCGTCATCTGAGCCATGATTTTACGATCAAGACACCCCCCCCTAAAGATCGTTCCTGTTTGATTATCTCACCTGGTCACATCTTGATACCATCTGTTGAAACGTTCGATTCTCATCATGTCTCAGGTCAAGCAGCAGAAACCAGGGTCGAGAAGTCTACATTAAAAATGGGCTCCTGGAATATTGCAGGGCTGGGGTCAAGGCTCGAGATCCCTGATTGGGCTGACTTTATTGACGAGTTCGAAATATGGACATTTCAGGAGACTTGGGCACTGTATCCTCACTTTCGTACAGGGTTTTTGAACTTCCACAAACCTGCTGTTAAGAGCCATAGAGGCAGACCCATGGGGGGGCTTAACCACCTGGATCCGTCAATGTGAAGGTGTTACAGTGTCAGAGGTTCCAATTGATAGTCCTGATATTTTGATTATCAGGGTCAAATCTCGTAGCGGCCCCGATTTTCTTATAATTAACATCTATGTAAGAGGTCTCCCGGGAGGCAAGTGCTCTCCCACTTGTCTACTACTGGAGAATTTTCTGGAGACCGCTTCTATGTTCACGTATAAGATTGTGGCTGGAGATTTCAATGTTTGTTTTGAGCCATTGGGGGCAGATTGTGGGGACTTCACCGAGGAAGAAGATTCAACCTGGGGTGTTCCCATGTTGGAGCTGGAACCAGTTAACAAATGGTCTCAAGCTGCTCTTTTTATGAAGGGTTTATGTTTAAATCAGGGCATGAGAGCAGTAAACGGGCGAACTAAATCTGACAGGATGGGGAGGTTCACATTTGACAATGGTAGGTCAGGGAGCCGAATTGATTATATATTAGCCAGCTTGGATTTGTGGCCACTCATAGACGACATGGTGGTAGTAAGTAGAGTCGAGAGTGACCACAATCCCCTTGCACTGTGTATCAAGGTTAATATTTTTGCAGCCTCCCCCACCTACCCAGATGGCAGTTCCCCTATAGATGTCATCGTTACCAACGATCTTAGAAGGGTGAGATGGCCGAAGATCGCCACTTGTGAATCTTCACGTGTGGCCATCAGGGAATTAATCAACAGTACCCTGGTCACACTTAATAAAATGGAATCCCAAAACTTGATCAAGGATAACATCCGGGATTCCCACAACAAACTCTTCGCGGAGCTCAAATCATTTTTTGTGAAAAGCCAACCCGCCACCGGTAGGGGTAAAGAGTTGAGACCACGTACGTGGTTCAATAAGGACTGCAGAATGGCTCAAAGGGCTCTGAAAGAGGCCATTAAATCAGGCTCTCTTTCTACCATCCAAAAGTGTAGACTTGTTTACAAAAACGCCCAACACAAGGCCAAGCAAAATTGGGATGAGGAGCGTTGGAGGGATTTATATCAGGCTTGTCATGATCGCAACATGGTCCAATTCTGGCATCTCCTTAAATGGGGTAACTCCCCCTCGGATATTCGCCCCTCTAATCAAGTAGAACCACAACAATGGGTAGCGTATTTTGAGGAACAATTTAAGGTTGGTGCTCTAACGGACAGGCAGTTTTCTTGTCCTCTAGTTGCTGAAAATACACTAAAATTTTCCCCTGATGAAACTAAGTTAGTCCTACGTTCGATCAAGAGTGGTAAAGCCCCAGGTCCTGACTGTATCCCTCCCGACCTATTTATTCAGGAGCAAGATGTATGGATTCCATACTTGACCCTCCTGGCTAATGCCCTTGCGGGTGGTGCTGTAGTCCCTGACTCGTGGCTCGGGGCAGAGATACTGCCGATATATAAGAAAGGCGATCGCTCTGCCCCGGGCATCTACAGACCCATTAGTCTAATAGACGCAGTACAAAAAATTATTGCCCGCCTAGTACTTGGTCGTATCCAAATTTGGATGTCTGACTTTGATGTGTTGTCTCCACTTCAGGCAGGGTTTCGTTCTCACACTGGGACCCTGGACCAAGTATTCAGGGTAGTACTTCTGTATTGGAAGGTTGTCTTTTTGGGGGGAGGCAAATTGTATGCAGCCTTTGTAGACTTAAGGTCTGCGTTTGACCTTGTGCCGAGGGACAAGCTATGGAAAGTTCTCTTGGACATGGGCATGCCAAAAGATCTGGTTTCTTTTTTGGTCACCATACATGAAAACACGTACGCCCGTGTCCGATGGGGTAAACCCGGGGAGCTGACCGATAGATTTAAAGTATCCAAAGGTGTACGACAAGGGTGTGTACTCGCACCCACCCTGTTTTCATTATTTATCAATGGGGTTGTAAACTACTTCTTAAATAGCCCTACAGATGCACCTACCTTGGCAGGAATGAAGATTCCCCTGCTCATGTTCGCGGATGACACTCTTTTGATCTCGAGGACGAGACAGGGACTGCAGCTGGCCCTGTCTCGCTTCGAGATCTTTTGCCGCGAGCATGAGTTGGAAATAAACGTTGGGAAGACCAAGTTTATGGTTTTTCGCGGCCCTCGGCGGGTTAAGGCGGAGGTGTGTTTGGGTGGTGTCAACTTATCCCAAACGGCAGTATTTACTTATCTTGGAGTCACTTTTAGCGAGACGTGCAGCTGGTCTCACCAGCTGGATCTTCTCGCACTCAAGCATGCCCAACTGGGAGGAGCTTTGTTGAAAGAGCACAAACACTCTTTAACAAAACCAATAGCCCCACTCATGAAGATCTACGGCTCCAAGATTTTACCTGCAATTTTATATGGAGCTGAGATCTGGGGCTTTAATAACTTGTCCAAATTGATAACTGCCCAGAATAAATTCCTCCGGACAGCTATTGGGCTTCCTCAATCCACTCCACGCATCCCTCTTTTGTTTGACCTGGGAATTCAGCCTATAGAGGACTGGGCAGGGTATAGACCCCTGGCGTTCTGGCGCCGCTTGTGGACGACCCCCGAACTATCTAACTATGCAAAAGCCCTTCTGGAGATCAAAGGGTTGGAGGGGTCGCATAGGATTCCCTGGTTGTCTAGCATCAAAACCCTGTTGTATGATCTCGGGATGCGTGATCTATGGGTTAACTCTGATACAGAAGATTCCCGGCAAAAAAGGTGCTTAAGGATGCGTACTGGAATTACATTAAGAATAGGAGATGTGCTTCCCTTACAGGTTCCACGATGACTGCTTCTTTCCTAGTTTTTAAGGATGACTCTGTCTATGAAAGTTACTGGGATACTATCTTGAAGTTCCTAGATCGTAAGTTGTATCACCAGTTCAGAGTGGGCGCCCTACCACTGCGAGGACTCACCAAAAGTTGGAGTCCTCTTGGTAGTGATAAATGCCCATTCTGTGTAGACAAGATTGAAACCATGGACCACTTCCTTTTTTGTTGCCCAACTTATCAACTTCCTAGACGTATCTGGCTTCGACCTGCATGCAGACTAATGAGCACCCGTTCTGCACAGGTCGCTAGTAGAATTTTGAAAACCGATACTTCCACTCCTATAGTAATTGGTGTTGCTAAATTTATTAGTTGGGCATGGATCCTTAGGGCTAAGAAACTGAAGCCGTAATCTTTGTTCCCTGCTGCCACACAATAGTATCTACTTTGGTCCATGGCCTAAACGGCACGTCTCTCTTTGCACTTTATTGTATTTTTTAACATGATGTGATCATTTTTAATCTACTATTTTATCTACTATTTTAAAGGTTTTATAGTCTATTTTTGTATTGTACATGAATTGTTTTGTAGTCGAATTGTCTAATATGTGTAGTATGTCTTTTATGATGCAAATCGAATAAAGACTTTTTGACTGACTGAGAGGGCTCAAAAAAGTGCTACCAGGCCAGCCTAGAGCCACAGTGCATGTGCGCAGGCGCGCGCTTTACCGTGATCACTTTTGCGGCCGCTTTGATATTTGATCGCGATCACTTTCGCGGCCGCATGGCCGCTTTGCACAGCCAATAGGTCTCGCTTTTGGAACCTTATAAGTATTTAGTTATGCAACTGTTGCACGGCTAAACATTTATAAGGTCCCAAAGGCGAGACCTATTGGCTATGCCAATGCTTGTTTACTTTTGTGCTGTTGTTTGCCTGTTTTCCCCCGCGCCGTATCCAGCTTATATTTTTTTGGTGGCGCCCGCCATTTTGAATATCGGTGGGACGCGACCCCTCAGCGCTGCTTCCCCGGCGCTGCCCACGGCGAAGAATTTCTGCATGCCGCAGTGGTTCATTTGGAATGCATTTCTTCCTGAAGGGACAAATATATTTTAAGAAGCCTCACTTTTGTGGCACCTGTCTCCTCACCGCTCTTAGACCTCTGCCAGCTCTGCTACTCAGGAAATATGCCGGTATGGTGGTGAGCTCTTCTTTGCTGAACCTGCTGTTACCATAGTTTAACTCATCGCTGCATCACTGTCCTGATTTGCCGCTTACGAGAATATCTTCACCTGTTTAGCCAATGTATTTCTCCTACACACATGCAAGATAGCACCTTGTTTATACATATTTAATAAGTCATTGGGACTGTTTATTCTGCTCAGCTGGAGTCATATGGTGAAGCTACTTATGTAGTACCGTATAGCCCTAGTTTTATACCTCATATTTGCTAATTCCCTGGTAAATGAACTGCATCTTGATATCCATGGTCGAATTGCCCTCTTTAATGGTTCAGAGTTCTTTTCGGATATAGGAAGGCTAATACAAATTTCAGTGGATGATTACTGATATTTTTCCATAACTGTATGTACTAGCAGCGTCAGTCTGGTTATTTCAGTTTTGTTGGACGAGGATCAAATATTTGACGGCTGTCTGTTCGACCTGTACTGGCTCTTATACACTGTGTGTATTCTTTGATTATCTCATTATCTCAACACGCTCACTGTATGGAGCACTCTTATTCTCTTTGTCACCAAACTCCTTTGACAAATATGTCCTCCTCTCGCAAGGAAACCACTCCTGCTGCTCCCCCTAAACGTCATAAGAAAGAACCTAACTCGCCAAGCAAATCGCCTTTACCCATAACTATGGAGGATCTAATGGAAGAGATAAAGCTGATTAAAACTTTTGTCATTGAAACTAATGCCACCCTTCAAAAGCTGATGAGAAATGGTCTAGCTTGGATTCACGAATGTCTGCTGTGGAACAAAGGATTAGCGACACTCAAGACGTGTAACCTCAAGTTGAGACTATGTCTAAAGAGATAGCACACCTTAAGATGCAGACTGAAGATTTAGAAAATCTCAATAACCTTTGAATTTATGGTATTCCTGAGGGAGAGGAAAGGTCAGACATGCTTGCTTTCCTCAAAATCCATATCCCTAAAATTGTTGGTCTTAAGGATGGCACTATTCTTAATTTACAGCGCATCCATTGAATCGGACCAAAAACCGGAGGTTCCTCCTCTTTATGTTCAGTAAATCGTTCCAGAGGGATAATCGTTCTATTCTTGCAGTATACTGAACTGTTGATGGTCCTTTCAGCGGCAAAATCAAGAAAACAGATGTTATGGTCAGGTCAAAAGGTTTTCATCTCGCAAGATGTGGCTCGTGCCACTGCGGCTCGTCGCAAGGAATTCCTCTCTCTTCACCCAGCTCTACACTCTATGAATGCCCGTTATGGCCTAGTTCATCCCTGTTTCTTCAAAGTAACCTACAAAGAGAGGTCCCACTCTTTTGATCGTTCTGAGGACTTCAGACAATTTATTTCTCGCCATAAGGGAGATGAGATGGACTTTGGAGGGTCTTGAATGACATTGTCGATTTGTTTTCTTTTTTGTCCTCTGAGATAAATGCCTTCTATTCAATTGTTCTGCAGCTATATGTTCTGTTTGTTGATATCTTTATGGTTTACTATTTCCTTTTTCATCATTATGGCTCGTTAGCCTAGTTTAGATGTTATTGCATTATATGATTTTACCCTTGTTTTTCTCCGCAGATGTTTCCTCCGTGTGTTGACATATTCCCCAGATGCCTCTCTCCTCCTTGCCCTCTCGTTCCATTCCTAATGTTCATGGTCACCCCTTGCTTGTGGTAAGTGTTGAATGTTCCATTGGCTATCTTGGCAGTATATTGTTTCCCTGTTTTATTGTTCGTAGTTGATCTTATTTGTGCCTGTGATATAATGGGTATTTCCTGATTTGTTGTCTATTTTATGCTCCTTTTTCACTTATTCCTTTCCTTTTTTATTCAGAGGTTTCGGTTGTTCTCGGATGTTTTGGCTGTCTGTCTTCTTACGCGGCTACCCGCTTCCCCATGTTATTTTTCTCATTCTGGATACTTATTTGGTCTCTTTTGACTGAATTCTTTCGGCTTCTAATCAACTGTCCGCTCTCTATCTCTTGTTTCTTTTGCTTTTTCCTTTGCTCCTCTTTCATTTGTTTACTTTTTTCTTTTTGACCCTCCCCTGTTTATTCTCTAAATTTGTTACTCCTCATCTTACACATTTCTTATCTTCTCTTTTCGTATTATCTTATCTTAATTCTGTTTTTCTTTTTCCCCTTTATCGCTTTTTTCCTCTCTGATTTCGTACCCTATTTTTTGATTGTATCTTCATTTTTTCCTACTTTGTTCTTCTTTCTTGTAATCTTTATCTTTTATTATTCACATACTTCTTTTTATGTTCAATTGCAAATTTTTCATTGCACTCATGGTCTTGATTTTGGTTGTTTTTATATTGACTATATAATTTTTGTTGAATTATCTAATATTGTTACTAGTACTAGTACCTCTTTTGCTTCGTAATGTCTGATAATGTTCTGATTATTTCATGGAATGTGAAAGGGCTACGTAATCCAGTTAAGAAACAGCAGGTACTTACCCATCTCTCTAAACTTCAATGCAAAGTTGCTATGCTACAAGAAACACACCTTACTGAGAGTGATATTCATTCCCTTAAAAAACAATGGGTAGGTCATGTTTATAGTTCTCCTTCCAAAGATAGGAAAAATGGTGTTGCAATACTCTTTCACAAATCCTTATCCCTCACAATAGAAAAAGAGGAAAAGGATGGAGATGGTCGATGGCCATTTCTTCATACTAATATTAATGGGTCTCATGTTTCCTTACTCAATAGCTATGGCCCCACAGGCATTGACTGCCAACTTTGGCAATCTATGTCCCAAATTCTTCATACTTGTGCTAGCTCTAACCTCATAGTGGGCGGTGACTGTAATTAGGTTATGGATCCTTTCACTGATAGGAAATCATCTTCTAGGTACATCCCCAATAAAATGCAAAAAACGTTTATTGGGACTATTCATCCACGAGGCCTAGTAGATGCCTGGAGAATATTCAACCCAGATAGTTTAGAATATACCTTTTATTCCCCCACTCATAACCTCTAGAATAGATTACATATTTTTAAGTCCACACCTCCTTTCCAACCTTTTACACGCAGAGATTGGTTCCATTCTCAAGAACTGGAACATGCTTATTTTTCTTCTAAAAATGCCGATACCCTGAAGACTTTAGTCCAAGCAAAACTTGACTACAATAGGAAATCCACGGAGGAGGCCTCAGGGACGTTGTTAAAAGTGAACTCAAAATGTTATGGTGGTCGCAACCGAGCTGGTAAACTTTGCTGAACTACCTGAAGGTTAAATCTCAAAGATCTTGAGTAGTCTAGATTATTGATGACAAGGACATTCTCCGCCTTAAAGATGAAGAAATTTTAACGTGTTTTACAGATTTCTATAAGAACCTTTATACCCCTGAAATTTTCCCGTCTGACACAAATCTGGATTCTTTTTTCGAGTCACTACCTCCCTGCCCCTCTCCTCTTCCTGAGTGCTCAATTTTGGAAGGAGATATTTCTCTTTCTGAGACTAAATCCTCTTTGTCCATGTTACCTAAGGATAAGGCTCCTGGCCCTGAGGGTCTCATTGCTGAGTTCTATTCTTGCTTTTTCTCGGTTCTTCTGCCCCATCTTTTATCTCTTATTCCAACATTTTGTTCGTCATGGTGAAGCTCGAGGCTCTTTTCTTGAAGCCATGATTTGTCTTATTCCTAAAAAAGATAAAGATCTGTCCCGATGCGCCAACTACTGTCTTTTATCTTTGATTAATCTGGATTGTAAGCTCTGTGTCAAGATATTAGCCCTTCGCATCAATCAGGTCTTTCCTGATTTAATTGGCTCTGAACATACGGGATTTGTAAAGGGAAGGACTATTTCTGATAACTCAAGAACTTTCCTCAATATTATTCATCTTGCAGCTTAGAGTTCTTCCCCTATAGCCGCCATAACCCTGGATGCAGAAAAAGCTTTCTACCGCATCCATTGGCTTTTTATGACGCGCACCCTTGAATGGCATGGTTTTGGTCCTTCTAATCTATCTCTTATTAATCTATTATATTCCTCTCCGACCACTTCAGTCTTTGTTAACGGCTCACAATTTTCCTATTTGCCTTTACAAAGGGGTACCCGTCAGGGATGTCCTCTCTCTCCGTTACTTTTTATCCTTTCTCTTGAACCTTTGCTTCATTCCTTGTGACACTTCCCCACATTCCGTGGCGTCACGCACAAATCTGTTGAAATTAAGTTTACTGCTTACGCTGATGATATTATGTTATATGTCTCTGATCCTTCTACTTCTATGGCTGCTTTTACCAAAATTCTCTCTTCTTATGCGGCCTTGTCAGGGTATAAATTGAATTTTTCCAAATCTGAGGTGCTTCCTTTAAACAAATATTGTTTAAGAAGCACGTTTGAGGGTATTGATTTTAAATGGAATACTAATACTATTACATGCTTAGGTATTAAATATCTTCTACCCTTGCTAACACTTTAATTTGGAAGAAGTCTTATCAAAAGTTAAGAATATAACAGATAGATGGTACCCTCTTTTTTTTGTCGTGGTGGGGTAGATTAGACACTATTAAAATGATGATGCTTCCCGTTATAACATTTTATTTATCCATGCTACCAGTTAAATTACCATTGAAGTTTTTTAAAACCCTTAATGGAACTCTGAGTAAATTTCTCTGGAACGGCAGGAAGGCCCGTATTTCTTTAGCCCTTCTCTCTGCCCCAAAAGACCGGGGTGGCGTCCATTTTCCCAATTTTCGACAGTATCTTTCTTCTTTTCTAATTAGCTAAATGATACCCTATATATCTACTTAGGGTGAAGTTCTCTCTTCTGTTTGGTATAAGTTGGAAGAATCTCTGATTTCTCCTTTCCCTTTTTCTCTCTTAGTAAATTTTACCCATCATCGCTCTTTCAATTATCCAACAATTTCTAAATTAATTTCAACTTTTCATCCTATTAAATGTAAATCTCATACTCCCTTACAGATATTTTTAGATTCTTCTATTTGGCATAACAAAAATATCAAATTATCCAACTGCACTATTTGTTGGAAAGCATGGACGGCCAAAGGGATTTTTCAAGTTAAACAATTAATACAGGATTCTCGGTGTCTTTCTTTTCAAGAGGTTCAGTCTGCATTTGACCTACCTGCATCTTCACTGCATAGATACGAGTCTCTACTACTGCTCTTAACGGATCAGTTCTCTCTATTTTCTAGTTTCCCCTCAGGATCCTCTGTTAGAACCATTATCCACCTCCTCTTTTATTAAAGCCTCCCAAGTTTACAAATACCTACATTTTTAGGTCTCGGGACCATCCGGTCGGCAGACCGGAAGTCCGGAGATTTAATGTCTTGGAGAAGAGGGGCTTGCACCCGCCCCTCTTCTCCCCTGTTCTCCATTGGCTGGCCTCTTGAATGCTGGCCAGCCACTGGAGAACAGGTCAGTCACTCCGTTGAAGCCCCATCTTTTTCGGATCGGGGGGCGTGTTTTTTGCGTTCCGTTTCATTAAACCGCAAAACACGCCCCCGAATCCGAAAAAGACGCTGCCTTTCTCCGAGGCATTTCTGCTCTGCCTCGGAGAAAGGCAGTGGTGTCTTCCGGTGCCCTCGTGTTTTTTTTTGCTCTTTAACTTTCTGTGACTCAGCGGCTTTTTAGACTGGATTGGGTATGAGGCCATTTCCGGTTCATCCCGTTGTACGGGACCTTCGGAAGTTTTGCAGCGCAATCATTGCAGTTGATTAGAGGTGGGGCGGAATGTTAATGGTGGCGGCATCGGTTTGCCCCTGGGAGGCATGGATCGAGTCAAAGGGCGCGAGAAGGGAATTCGAACTGAACCGCGACCTTCTCTCCTGAGGCGGCCTGTGGTCCATGGGCTGTCGCGAGTGTGGACTGTGACCCTGCGCTGGTGACCCCTCTCTCCTGGAGTGCTGCTGCTCCCGGGGCTGTGTGTGTGGATGTGTGCGCACACTGCACGCCTGCTCCTTCCGAGGCTAACCCACTTTCCCAGGCACAGGAGAGACACAAGCTCTCAGCACTGATTGCGCTGAAGGAGAAAAACAGCATCGGAGGCAGGTTCGGCGTCCCTCCCTGTAGCCCCCCACTCATCCCATCCAAGTCCTGCTTCCCCTCCAACCTTGCGATCTCATCCCCGTCAAACGTTCTTCCTAAGCCACGTCCCCTCGCCCACTCTCACGCCTCCAAGCCTTCTTTTCACTCACATCCCCGCCGAGCTGTGCCCTCACTCGCTTCCACCCTTAGCCCCCTCTCGCCCCGTCGAGCTGTGCCCGGGTTCTCACTCACTTCCACTCTGGCCCCCTCCCGCTCCTCCGAGCTGCCCCTGGGATCTCACTCATTTTTACCCTTCGTCCACTCTCGCCCCGCCGAGCTGTGCCCTCACTCGCTTCCACCCATAGCCCCCTCTCGCTACTCCGAGCTGCCCCTGGGATCTCTCACTCACTTCGACCCTTCGCCCCCTCTCGCCCCACAGAGCTGTGCCCGGGCTCTCACTCACTTCCACCCTGAGCCCCCTCCCTACCGCCCCGTGCTATGCCCTCACTCACTTCCCTCACCCGTCCATCCCTCTGTGCATCAAACTCACATCCCGCCTTAGCCCCCTGGAAACCACTCCGAGTTGTGCACCTCCTTCACACCCCACCAAGCCACACTCTCACCCCTCTAATCTATGGCCCCCAGTCCTCACTCATATCTCTCCTCAGCAGCCCCACTACACCAGGAGCTATCCCCTCGCCAGCCTCACTTACCCCATGAGGAATGGTCCTCGCATCTCTCCTCGCCAGCCCTCGCCCTCATGAGCTATGGTCCTCACTTTCACCCCACTTTAAGCCCTGCACCTCCTTCACACCCCACCCAAGCCACACTCTCACCCCTCCAGTTCAAGCTATGCTCTTCACCCACTCCCCAGGAGCCCTGTCCCTCACTCACTTCCCTCACCCTCATGAGCTATGGTCCTCACTCGCATCCCACCAAAGGCACATCTCACTCCTCTAAGCAATGCTCCTCGCTCACATCCCTCATCCCCAACCCACTGCCTTCATATTTCTGCTCGGGCGAGATGTGGGCTATGGTTTATGTTGCCAACTGGGCCCTCAGATGAACTGAATTCAGAAATCACATTTAACAAACTGTTTGATCCTGAGCAAATTACCTCAGCTAACGTATCCGCTAGAAAAACAACACGTACTAGTCCTACGCTCACACATATGCATATCCTCACACCCCCAACCAAAGCCCTGCAGCTCACCAACTTCTCTTCTACCTCACACCGTCCCAACCCGCCCCCACTCCTTGTATTTCCCACAACGCCCCCTCCCACCTAGTAGCCTGTAGGAAAGTCCAATGCTTCTCTGGGTTGCCAGGACAACCGTTTAATCAGAGGGCTGCCCCCTCTGATTCAGGAGGCTCGCACTCGTGAGGGGCACATGGATGGAGCGGGGGGCACGGACAGGGCACTGCACGGGGAATGGCACTGCCCAGAGAGAGAGAGATGGAGGCTGCAGGGGACGCGGGCACATGTCTTGGAGAATATGATCTTATTTTGCAGCTGTGAAACCAGGGAGACCCGGGTTTCAATCTCAGCTTCCACAACTGATTAAGTGTGCGACCTGGTGCCATCCGCTGCATCTCTCTAACCCCAGATCCACTAGCTGGCAACAAGGAGAGCCGTCAGGCAAACTTTCTGAGCGTTACGTAATTACAGTAATGCCATCGGCATTTGCATATGCTAAGAAGCACCTTTGTAGCGAGAGGGTGAGACACGCACAGCCTAACCAACCATTGATGCACAGTGCCCGCCCAATGATGCCAACTAATAAAAGAGGGCTAAGGCAACTGCCCTGGAAAATGGCAAAGAGGATACAGATAAAGCAGCACAGAAACCGTTTAAAAACAAACAAATATGTATGAGCACAAGAGCAGAGACAGTTCTGAAAGAGTGAGGTATCCAAGGCTGCTCCAAACCAGGCGAGAGTCATTCATGTCATTCAGTTCTGCGTTCCCTTTGCATCTTGGTACTTGCAGTCCCAGGTGAAAGAACAACTGCAGACTCCCAGACGCAAAGTAAAAAAAAAAGAGTAGACGATGTGCTCACAGCTGACATGGGAGATTTATATTATCTCTCATCAGCACTGAATTTAACTTCAATAGAGCAGTAATTTTTTTAGTTAAACTAGTGCCCAGTGAGAATGATACATGATAAAATTATGAATACATTTTTAGGTCTGGCATCAGTAGAATGACTGAAAACAGTTCTACACACCCTTCAGGCTTCCCTATTCCATCCACGAGTATTTATCTCATCAAGACCAGGTGTTTAGGTCTCGCCTATTAGTTACCAATTCTTCAAAATATTCATGGAGTGGACTTTGTCTCCGATTAGAGGCATCTTTCCCTCTCACCTCGCGCTTCTTGCAGTTACAGGCCCATGGAATGATGCAATTTTGCAACTGAGGATTTTTCAGCATAATTGAAGATTTGCAGCATTTTCCACATAATCGACCATCTTCTGCTGCTTCAAGGGACATTGTGTCTCCCTCCCCCCACCTCTCTGGGGTACAGGGCATAGCACAAACCAGGGCCCCTCAGCAGTCAAGACTATGAATATCTGTGGGTTATGGAATCTCGGGACCCCCACCTCATCCAGCTGGGGGCCCCCATTGTTTTGTATCAAACCACTGCTGGGCTAGTGAGGGGGTCCCTCCCCCCTAAAAACAAGCATTTACAATGCAACGGTCTCGGCATTGTTAAAGTTAGAGCTATTGGCATTGCTCATGACAATGCCGTTTCTTTAAATGTTTTAAAAACAAAAACATAAACAAAAAAAATGTCATGAGCAATGCCAATAGCTCTAACTTTACCAATGCCGAGACCATTCCATTGTAAATGCTTGTTCTTCTAGTCGCCCTAAAAGTAAAGTTGAGCTTTTATGGGAATCTGATCTACAATGCACCCCTTCCGTTCATACTTGGAACTCCATTTAGACACTCATACATCACACCTCTTGTATTTGTAGCACCACTCAGACCCTTTATTATTTTATCATAGATTATTTTTAACTCCATTATCAATTTCCAGGTATTGTTCACATCTATTGTGGACTTGTTCATTGCGATTGCATTTCAGGTAATTACCTCTAATTGGAAAGATGCCTCTAAAGTTTCCTTCTCAACCAGGTGGAACCTTCTTTGTTATCATCATAGACTGGACAGAGCTTCTTCTAAAACTTCTCAACAACTTATTCGTAAAGAAGCCTTCTGGTCTCCACTTACTAGCTATTTATCTGCATCTGCACTGCGTAATCAAAATAGCTCTTTTGTTTATCAACCACCATGAGTACCTTATTCTTTTATCGTTTATCTTTTTTATTCTATTTCCTTTGATATGTCACATGTACAGTTATTACTCTGTTTTTGGATACCAATGTGATTATTATAAAATTATTGTTCTATTGTAATATTAGATGAAGATATGATTATATCTCCAATTTCTTTTCTTCTTTCCTTCCTTTCCATTTCGTTTCTCGCTTTTCTGTCTTTTCCTCTTCTTTAGATTTTCCTTTCTTCTGTAAAATTCAAAAATGTAAAATGCTATTTATTCTTTCAGGTACAAATTTTATTATTGCTTTTTCTTTGTGGTATATTTTTAGATTCATGATAACAACAAGTTTTATGATACTTATTCCACCAATTTATTTATTCAGTTGTTTAATTAATGCTACTTGTTTTATATGCTTTGTGGTACATCATATTCATGATTCTAATTACTTTAATAAAGCTCTTTAAACAAAAAAAAAAGGATGTAGCCCTGTATCCTGTGTTTTAACTATTAAATTTCAGCTTCCAAAAGCATTTACTCAACAATTTTTGCGACAAGTGTGTAAACACCAGGAACCCATCGCAGAATTGACTTGTTTGGATTTTACTATTTACATTTTTGTTATAACCTGCGGATCGCACTTCCTTCGGAAATTGGATTTAGAGGAGCGCTTTGCATATCGCGTTATTTGGACCTATTGAAAAGTCCACTGTAAGGTTTTACCTTATTTTTTTGTTTCTCCAATGCACCGCTCGCGTTGCATCATTCAAATGTAGTGCTGGAGCACGAGTTTTGTAAATAAAATCCGCTTGATGAAATAAACTCTATTGCATGGTTTTTACTAAAATTCGTAGAACTACTAACATATAATACAAGAGTGTATAACATGTGAAATGTGCACAAGGCACGATAGTTTGATTTCTTAGTCAACATAATGAGAATAATGCTAACTGAATGTTATTCTGTCTTTCTAAATGTAGAAAAATAAACAACAAAGACACAGCTTTTTTTTTTGGGAAAGTAGTGTAGGTTTTTAGAAATTATTCTCTGTTTTGTTAAAATAATGTAGGCCTCAGAATTGTTAGGGGATGTGCTTTCCGTGCTCCTGTCCTTCAAATGTAACCAATGCTTCCTCGAAGTATAGATATATAGCTTGTTTCTAAAAAGTCTTTAAAGTTCCTTCCTGTCTAGGCGAGGATTGTAGATGGCATGAATGTAACTATTGCTAGATTTAGTATACATTTGAAACTAGGTTCTTTTCCTCTTCTTCTCTTGGAAATTGTACAATATTTAGACAAAGAGTGTTTAGAAAATAATAGTAAAGTCACTGTCAGTAGATTGTCATACTATCGTGAATAACCAACAGAGAGGCTTGCTGATGAGAGAGAATGCAACATTTTATCTGAAGAAAGGAAGTAGCGTACTATAAAGATTCCTGTGGGAAAGTGTTCCAAGGGTCCTTCACAAGATTGGTGACCTGTTCTGCGTTCGTAGTATGCTGCATGCCGTGCTGATTCCTGATTCTCTGGCTGGCAGAACCGGCTGTTCCTAAGAGACTTTCCTAGAGACTTTGCACATCATTGGCTGGTGATGCTGCCTTTCCCATACTCTAACAGCCCTGGGGTTAGCTTTTCAGACTTAATTGCACGCTGTGCATTAGTATTTCATTTCGGAAGTGAACTGTTGTTTCGCTGATGTTTTCTCTCTCTCTCCCACTTCTCTATACCTGATGTTCTTTGTTTAAAAAAATGTTTCTTATCCAATAACACAGAGACAATATCAGCAAGTGCACATAAATATCTAACATGTGGAATTAATAAACTAGCCATAATAAATATTATATAAAAATGCAGTAACAGCACTTAATTCATTATACAGTCCAGTTCGTTAGCAGGATCTAAAAAATCTGACCAGGATAAGCAATGTGCAAAAATGTGGTAGCAGCAACAATTCATTATACAGTTGAGCTTATAAGCATACTCAAGGGTTAAAAGTAGATCATTAATGAAACCTATCCAGCCAAGTCGTTAACACTGCCCATACCTTCCTTCTCTTTTGCCTGTATGCCCTTACGAGCATACAGAGCCACTACAAATTGATATATGTGCATAAAGCGCCCCTTCCATTGCTGAAAGGTCGGAGGTAAGATATCTAACCATGATGAGGAGATACACAGTCTGTAGGCTGTCATTGCAATAAAAAGTATTTCCATCCCAGGCCCAACAATGTCTTAGCCACACCCAATAACATAAGTTGTGGTGACGGGATGATTTTACATTTTAATACCTCTCCTAAAAAGCCAAGCAGGGGGGTAACTCCTTTACCCCAAGGGAGATTTCTTCAGTCAGCTGGGCAGCAGCTCGTCGAAGGTCAAGTCTGTGAAGTCCAAGATTAATCCGAGGCCCTGGGGCCACGTTATTCACCTTTATCCCCAAGATTAGGGGAGTGTCCAGAGTAGTGTCCACCAATGAGAAGTGAGGCGGGAAAGGGTGGCTACACCCTCTCCCCTTTGTGTGTTTCCCGCCTGGGCGAGGGGCAGGATGCCCCTGAACCGGTTCCAAGCGGTGTATGCAGAATGTAGGCGCTGTAGCAGCCTACGTGCAACTCTGAAAGGCATCCTAAGGTGCACCCACCCAGTTCCAATCCACATATCCTGTCTGGGGAGGTGCTAGCACCTCCCTGCCACAGGAGCCCTATTGTCCAGCTGGCGAGGCTGGGATTTTCCCCAGCAACAGCCAGCCAGAGTCGTGTGGGTGGCGGGTAGTAGCCATTTTGTACTATGTGTGCACTTTTAAATTGGTGTCTAAATTCTGCCGCTTTTCCCATATCGCCCCTCTAGCAGGGGGGAATCATGCCCTCATGCCCATGGCTGGACTGGGGGTATGATTCTTACATGTTTGACACCAAACACGATATGGTTCTGTGTAGCCATTCTCAAGTTATCGCGTTATCGTGATAGACTTATAATGCGGTTAAGAGTATATGGTATGGCTACACTACAAACAACCCAGCAATGATTTTATGAATGTTGCAGAGGGGCCCTACTCAGGTAGGGGTCCCCCCTCACACATACCTCAGCACCCTGCCTTGTAGGATTACCAAGGCCTGCAATAGGGGTGACCTATGAGAGAATATGTGTTGTAATGGGGTGGGATATTGGGTACCTATATCCCTGTAATGGGTGCTAGCACCACCTTACCCAGACTACAGTAGTGGTCTAGTGGTCTCAGTTTGTATGGCTGTCCCAGGGTGGCACAATAAGTGCTGCAGCCCTGGTAGGCCTACTGAGGGACCCATGCCCTGGGTACCTAGGGTACCATCTACAAGGGACTGTCAGGGCATCCTCAGTATCCAATTGGATTGTACCTAGGGTACTCACATCAGTTTTAAGGAGAAAGCAGATAGGCTGGGGTCCTGGATAGCAGGATCCAAGCCAGACTAGTCAAAAATCACTAAAATACCAGGCAAAAAGTTGGGGGCAACCATTAGTCAGATTCCACCTTCCTACAAGGGCGAACAAAAAATTATGAAACTTGGTATGTCCGTCTTGCAACCCGGGCGGCCTTCTCAAAAATAGCGTGGCGAAGCAGAAAGTTCCCAAAAAATACAAGGATAGCCTGTGACTGCCTTGGGTTTCTACCGTCCTGGGCTTCCTTATTTCAGGTAATCTGGAACCTATCTACTCTTTGAACTTCCACAGCTCAATCCCATCCTGAAAGTTCGAGGAAGGATGCTTTCAAGAGATCCAGCATGTACGAGCGGATATCACACCCGCCACACCTTCATCTATCCCAAGAAACCGAAGGTTATTCCTGCGCTGTCGGTTTTCCATGTCCTCCAGTTTCCACTGAACATCGATTAATTGAGACTCATGTATCTTGAATTACTCTTTTACTTCTGTGGCCATTACCTCCAGGGCTGTGGCCCTGTCCTTGATATGGCTCAGGCCTTCCCCACCTTCCGAACAGCGCCTTCCAGTTTTTTCATAGCATGCCTTGCCCTTTTACTATCTGCCTGTATCTCAGCCTGATGTTCTTTAATGGACTCCAGAATTAAGCTTAACTCAGAGTTTAAGGGCATGGATCTAGTAAGCTGAGAGGCACCTGTGCCTGTTTCGTTAATAGCTAGTGCTTCCGGAGGGGTTCCAACCATCCTTGTGTGAGAATTATCCAATTTCAAACTACTACCAGTTATGTTCTTTGTTTTCCGGTTTCTTGATTCAGTACTGCATTTACTGGCCCTTTGTTTCTTCGGGCGCTTAAGGGCAGTTTCAGGTGCTTCCAGCGTACTGAATTCTGATGCTGAGGAATCTGTCCCCCTGAATTCGCTATTATATGAGTAAGGTACCTCAGACTCTGAATCATCTGTCAAAGAAAAGAATGTATCCACTCCATCCAGGGTGATATCTGTCATCGCTGCTGCCATAGCTCCACATTGCTCGATACCCAGCTCCTTGATGCACCCCTCCTTACTGTCTCCTGAGCTCGGGCCTGTCTCCTGAGCTCGGGGCCTGTTGAAGTGGGAGAGTCCCACCTGGGCTGGCTAAATCTATGTCCGCTGCTGAGATCTCCCCTTCAACTGCTACATGAGTCAAAGTTGCACAGACATCCGCTTCGCCTGGTTTCTCACTAATGCCTGGCTGGCTTGGCCCGTTACCAGAGGGCTTGCTGACAAAGTATTCAGTTATTGCAGGTTGCGGCTGTGATTGCAGTATAAGTTATGCATTGTTACCAAGACTCCCTGTCCCCTCCTCGATGCTAGTGACTGCCCTAGTCCCTTTGGTAGCGGCTAGGTTCCTTCTTTTTCCTGCACCCGTGCTTCCAGACCTGTATTCTCCTGTTTGGGCATCCACTGATTTACCTGACCCTGCAGTAGGTTGCTCCAAGGACGAATCCTGTCTACTAGCCAGGGTGCGAGCAGCAGGTCTGCTGGATGAACTCAATGCTTCTCCCCTGTCTTTTTGTACTGTGAGAAGTTGGCCTGATATATGCTGTCCACTAGTTATAGTGGGCACCTTGTATCAGTCCAAACAACCCCTTATGGTGATAGGTTAAAGACAACCTTTATTGAAAGCTATCCTAGTTGTAGCTATGGAGAGCAGCCTTCAGGCTAAGTCTTGAAGGAATGTAAAGCAGCTTGTTTTACCAGTCTATAATCTCATGAATGAAAGGACAACCACACCAGGTATATATTTAAAATATATGTATTTAAGATAAAACACACCCCTCTAGTCTCTTTATGAGGCTAGAGTTCGAAGTACTTAAGTTACAAGTAAGTATTCAACAGTAAAAGCACAAATACACGTATGGGCCCAAGGGGCGTACCAAACCATATACCAATAAAGTGGTATAAGAACCACGACTGAACTAGACACAAGGCCTAGAGCCTGTAGAAGTGCTTGAACCACAAGGAACCACCCAAGGTAGTGACACAGGGGACCCACGGGGGACGCGTGCAGTGTGAGAACACAGCCGGGAATCGCCGTTAACTTCTATGGGGAAAGTCGCGGTTGGAAATTAAGAGCTTAAGGATGATTAGAGGATGCCTGTGAGCAAACCCTTTTGGACCTAGAGGTGTCTAGGGCCAACACCCACGGGAGCACCGGAGTACTCAAGTTACCTCACCCAGGGAAGCCGGGTGCCTAGGTGTCTTTTGGTGTCGGGTCGCGTCGCTGTTTTCAATGGAAGCTGGCAAAGAAGTGCTGCTGCCGTGAAGAGAAGTGTCCGGAGAGATCCAAGCCTGGATCTAGGATGGAAGGAACCTGAAAGCAGAGGGGACAGAGTCTGGGTCACTTACCAGTGACCAGGGGCACGATAGTCCAATACCCACATGATGTCGGGTGCTTCAGGTGAGTTGACAGGTGTCTTGCCTCTTTAGCCATGAGGTCCAGGAGGCCTCGACGACAACCAGGAGCTGGATTCGAGCTGTCCCACAAAGTCTGTTGAGTGCTGCGGTGTCGGCGACCAGGATGAACCCAGCAAGCCTTGGCAACGGCAAGTCACGTGGAAATAGAAAAAGGACGTCGGTGCAGACCAGCAAGGTCTGGGGGACTCACCCAGCGAGGGTAAGTCGGGGCACGTCTGGAGCAACCAGGAAAGCCCAATCAGAAGAGGAGTGGCCTTCGTGGGGACCCACTAGCCAACGGGCTAGCGATCGCGAAGGAACCTCGAGCGGTCGCACTTGAAATCGGCCCACTTGTCACTCGTGGAGTGGAGGCCAGAGATCTTCGGTGCAGGAGGTGCTCAAGGCTGGGGCTACTCGGAGCTCAAAGCACAACTTCGAGGAAGACCAGGAAGATGATGGATCAGCAAAAGATCCCGGTGTCCAGGGGTCACGGTTCCAAGTCACCCACGATAGCCACTTGCCCTAGCTTGGCTGTGGATTCAGGGTAGCCTCAGGGAAGTCTGGAAATCCACCTCTGGGGATGCAGAGACTTCGGCGTCTGGCAGGAGCTTCAGAATTGCAGACCGGACAGTTGCTTCTTTGGTGCCTGCCAAGCAGGGAAGTCACTCCTTGACCCCAAGGGAGATTTCATCCATCTTCTAGTCGAAATAGAAAGTCGAAGGTCCAGGATATATGTTGCAGAGTTTCGTCCAGGGTATTCTAAAGTTGTAAGGACTGGATTCCCATACTTATACTAAGTTTGGGGGCTGGACATACTCTAGGGACCCACCTATGGGAGGGTTTGGAAAGAGGGGTGGTTACACCTATTTCCTTTGTCCAGTTTCGCACCAGAGCAGGGTCAGGTAGCCCCTGCAACCGGCTTGAACTGGACTATGCACAGGGACACCAAGTGTGCCCCCAGTGCAGGACTTCAAAGCACTAGAGAGTGCTCCTGTCCAGCCCCAATACACATCTGCCTGTCTGGGGAGGTGGTTACACCTCCCTGTGACAGGAAACCTATTGTCCAGGCCTCCCCTGCCGGAGTTTCGGGCAGCAGCAGGAGGCCAGACCCGTGTCTGTGGCATCCATTTTGTGATGCCAGGACTTTAGAAAGTCTTTACCGGGTAGACCAGTGTGAACATGTCTCTCCCTCTAGAAGGGTGGAATGCTACCCCCGCCGCCAGAACTGGTGGGGGGGGGGGGGGGGTAGTATTCCAAAGTGTTTGACACCAAACACGACATGTTTCCGTGCAGCCAGTCCAAAGTTAGCATTTACCGCGAGGTTATGATGCACTTAAGAGTATATAGTCAGGCTGCACCAAACACAGCATCTGAGGAGGTACTCCGAACGCTGCATAGGGGCTCTGCTCATGCAGGGGAACCCTCTCACATAAAAACCAAGCAGGCACCACCTTACCCAGGCTGCAGTAGCAGACCTGTGGTGTCATTTTGGAGTGCTTCCCAGGGGTGGCATAAAGCATGCTTCAGCCCCTGGTAGGCCTTTGAGGTACCTATGCCCTAGGTACATAGTATACCATATACTAGGGGCTTATAAGGCACTCCAGAATCCAATTAGAAATGTACCTAATGTACATGGAAGCCATTTTAGAGAGGAAGCAGCTAGGCTGGGGTCCTGATTAGCAGGGCCACAGCCAGACTAAGTTCGAAAAACAGTGAAACACCAGCAAAAAGTGGGGGTTCCCATGTGAAGCAGATCCTACTCTCCTACATGTACCTTTGCTGGTTTTGGTGGCATTTTGGGGCATGCAGCCACCCAGGCACTTCCAAAACTGAGGCCAGCCACCAATCGGGGGACTCCCTTGATGAGCTCCGCCCTCCGCCCTCCGCCCAAGGACACCAAAACACCGTCGCACTCTAGGCTTGAGAACAGCAGGACACCAGCTCCTAATCCTGCGCTCTCCCTGTGCCGGGGATCCAACCAGCATGCTGCAGCCTCTCAAGATGAGAACAGCACCAGCCGTTCGCACAAGCGAAAATGGCAGGTAACTCAGCTGTGACAGCGGAAGCAAGGGGGGTGTTAGAGACCTTGGGAGAGCTCCGCCGCAATGCGTCTATGCGGCCGCCACCTTACTATACCTGATATTCTGATGTTTTCGTAAATGAACTGTAGTGATTATTGTGAATCTATTTTGTATTTTATGAACCGAATAATTACATTTTAATTTATATTGGTGCTTGACCATTCATATTATGAAATAACAAGAAAAACTAATAGAAAAGAATAGTGTTTGTCTTCATTACTGAGTTATTTTGATATATTTACAATGACCATCATTGAAGGTCCTCGTAGAGAAATAGCATTCCGTCTTTCATTATTTGGTCCCTTTTAGCTCTACCAAAGATTCATCGGAAGACCTTTGATATTGCTAACTGTGTGATAATGACTTGTGGGCCCGTCATTAAAGTTATGCTTCCGATTATTGTATAGTGGTTGGTGTGGATAGGTAAGCTGACAAAAATCTCCCAACGCTTCAGCTGCATCAGTTTTTGGTAGTTGCATCGGATGGTTAGTTTAGACTAAAATACTAGGTAATGAAGAGACGGAGTTTAAAGACAGGACAGATTTAAACAGTTTATGATATATGTTAGTTTTATACCTTTATGTCACGTTGAGGTTTGTTAAATCTCAATGGAATTAGTGGGTCCGTTGTTGGCCTGAGATCCCAGGATAACCCTAAGGGCTGTCTTAGTGATGCATACACTAAGCTTTATGTGCTTTGTCTGCTGTTGATGTTGTACTAGGCGGTCATCAAACTGAAAGTTACTGCACAGGGAAATTTTTGCTGAATGAAATAGTGGAGATTTATTTGGGTCACTTCAGAAGCGCAACTGGGGAAGTCCAGAGATTTATCCACTTGTAAGAGAGCATAATCACACTGGTCGAGGTTGTGCTGGAGTGTAGAATTTCTTAGAGTGCATGAAATACTTTCGTATTTCTTTTAGTGGAGCAGACAAGCTGTGTTTATGTAGTTCGTTATTGTTTGTTAAAAGATTTGAAAAGACATTGACGCTGATTTTTGTAAATGAAGGGTCAGTAGAAGGACTAGTACTGACATAACAAAGAGACAGTGGTGAGTACACGTCACTAAAAGTGCCACACTGCTATAGGTTAGTTAGTGTGAGTCGCGAAGAAACATAACACGGAAGGGAGTTTGCAGATTTATTTACTAATACGTACTTTACAGATTTAAAAAGAAAATATTTAGATATTTAAATTGTTGAAAATATTGTTTAGCAAAGATCAGCCAATAGTGATTAGAGAAGGAGTTTCTATAGCTCCGAAGGTACGCCTGCATCATTTATGGCAATAGAAAGGGGATACCATACTTGTACCTGGTTAGAAAATTGGATGAAATATACAGAACATGTGGGTAATTTGGAATTTCCAGCAAATGGTAATTTTAATACTATGGGGTCTATTAGGATGTAGGGGGGGATCGCCGCCACCCGCATGGCGGTGGCGATCCGCCCTACAACACACCCTGCCTGCCACCCATTTCCCCCCACCATATTAGTATGGCGGGGGGACCCCGGTGGATGGAAAGACCGTCCACCGGTTTTCAGCCGGTCACACCGGTGACCGGGCGGAAAAGGGGCCTGATATGGTGGCGGTGTCTGCTAGACACCGCCATCCATATTAGGAAAGCAGCGGGAAGCAGCCACGGAAAGGAATGCGATTGTGCTTTCGGGGGCCCATCGCCCACGGTGGCGGTGGCATCCTAATTGCAGGTGCGGGACCGCCGCAACACTGGCAGCCGGTCCCAGCAACGCCATCCTAATAGGCCCCTAAGGTTTTAGAAAATTTGAGGAGACGAATGGACAATTTGAGTCCAAATCCAAGACCTATGCAGTACGAAGCTCTTGAAGAGTGGGATTATGAAGCATATAAAAGAGAAAGGATCAGACAACAGAATAGATACACAAATACAGTGAGTAGGTATTCTGAAGCAAACTGGGATACTCGGGAAAAAAATGTACAGAAGAGATACTGTGGAAGGAACTAGGATGTTTCCAGTTAGAGAAGTTGAGTCGACTGAAGGAGAAAAGGAATAAGGAGAAAATGAAAAATATTGAATCACATGAGAAGGATGCTAATATAAATAATAGTACAGATGAGTTTGATGAGGGTTTTCTGAATTAATTATTAATGAACAGACCACCACCATATCAAGATGAACAGATTAATATAAATACGAGTGCAAGTATTTTGAGTATTTCACCAAGTGCGTCTTTAATTCAGATTGAAGAGCCCATAAATAGATTACCTGAAGGTGTGAGTCAGATTCAAAATGTAAATAGAGAAGAATTAGTAAAAGTGAACAAGATAATGAACCCAGATGTTTTGTCAGTTCCAGTGACAATTGGTCCTATAGTTTCAATGTATAATGAGCAAGGACTTACTCAAGTACATGGTTTAACCGTTCCAGGAAAGAGTAATGAATATCATCACACAGATAATAAAGAGGTAGTAAGAATAAATGAAAATAGTGGTACGAATGTGAGTGTAGTCACCGGACAAGTGGAACAATTGATTGATGTTTCAGAAAGGAATGAGACACCAAAACGAGTTTGTGAGGGTTCCCCTCCCGCAACACCGGAATCGCCATGTGTCAGGCCGGAAACAGGGTAGATGGTCTAGCGGTCCAACTGGACAGCGATGGACCTCCATCAATCAGAGAACAGCCAGGCGGAACCACAGAGGACGCAAAGCACCAAACCCAGGGAAGGCGAGGAGAAGAGTGAAGCTGACAAGAGGGAGGAGACCGGAGGATCATTTCCAGCTGTCAAGGAGGAACAACAGACGGCCGCTCTAGGAGCAACGCGCTCGAGTCCAGCACTCCAATAGTGGAAGGGGAGGCTGTGACTTCCACCCCCACGGCCCAGGAGGGTCGTGGGTCAAGGCAAGTGCCCCAAACAGGGTTCTTTTCTTTTTGGGGCTGGTGGGCGGGTTTAATGGCCACACCACCCCAAAGCACTGAATTCTCCTGGCACCTAGGCACAGGTGATGGGAACACTCTTCCCTGTTGTTAGTATAGGTCAGAGATTGAGACCTGATTGTGCCCTTGTAGGAAGGTGGAATCTGACTAATGGTTGCCCCCAACTTTTTGCCATGCGGGTGGCGGCGATCCCCCCCTACATCCTAATAGACCCCTTAGTATTAAAATTACCATTTGCTGGATGTTAGACCTGTCAGCCCTTAGGGTGGTCCCTCCTCATCATTATTTATTTTGTCCCACTTTTGCCTCAAACCCTGTTAGTATTTTTCCTTTTTGGGAACCACCAGACTTTTTCGTGTTGATGCAGGGTCAGGGAGCCATTTTCCCTACCCCTGGAACTTCTGTCTGAGGACCTGAGACACAAAATGGTGGCCACCCATTGTCACCTGAGACATAGCTGGAACCTACTAGTACCTTCCAGAACATTCTAGAACCCTGTGACAGTGTGAGGTAGGTTTAGAATGTTGGGAAGCCAGCTCAGAGTTGGCAGTTGGAGTATGCAGTTGGCACCTGACTGGTGAAGGGAGAGCAGCACAACACTGAAGGAGGAAGGAGTGAGGCAGCAGGGGTGGAAACTTGTGCCTGGAGTGGGGTCCAGAAACCCACCCTTGATACTAGTCCCTACTGACTGAGCCCAGCCTGGAGCCCTGTGTGGGATAAAGTCAAGAAGAACCAACTCAAGGACCTGAACAGCCGGAACAGGCCTTGGAAGTAAAGAACAGCAAGTTCCTGACCTGTCTATTGGTATCTTCCTGGAGTCCGACGCCGAGAAGCCTAGAGACCTGGGGCCGGAGGTGAAGAAGCGGCGCTGACTGGAAAGCAGACGTCGTACCCGGAGCCGCCAGAGGTCGAGAGAGGGCGCCGACGGAGGTCGTGGAGACACCAGAGGTCGAGGAGGAAGTCACCTGAGGTCGAGTGTGCGGCGTCGACGGGGGAGTGAAGTCCGCCCTCCGGAGTCGCCGGAGACCGAGGTGAATCGTGCCGGAGGTCGGGAGTGGAGATCGCACTCCGGAGTCGCCGGAACCTGAGGAAAGGAGCACCGGAGGTCGGGAGTGGAGATCGCACTCCGGAGTCGCCGGAACCTGAAGGGAAGAGCACCGGAGGTCGGGAGTGGAGGTCGCACTCCGGAGACACCCGGAAGTAGGGAGATCGTGTCCTTGTGACGCCGGAGACCGACATCGAATCGAGGCTGCCCAGCGACATCGAGCCGAGGCCGCCCGCCGACATCGAGCCGGAACCACCTCACGGCGTCAACAGGAACTGACATCGAGCCGAGGCCGTCCGCCGACATCGATCCGGAACCGCCTCACGGCGTCAACAGGAACTGACATCGAGCCGAGGCCGTCCACCGACATCGATCCGGAACCGCCTCACGGCGTCGACAAGAACTGACATCGAGCCGAGGCCGGCTAGCGACATCGAACCGGAACCGCCTCACGGCGTCGACACGACTCCGGCGGAGTCGGAAGTTCATAAAGAGGGCAGTAAGCGGAATAGAGGGCGCCTAAGGCCCTGTGGAGCCCTAAGAGACCATCCTAGGGGCTAGAGAGGTGTTAGGACCAGCCTGGGAGTGCCAGGGGTGGACTGAGACTGATACAGTGACCTGTGTGAGGGGTTGTGTAGTTTGGGAGAGCCAGATTCCTAGATTACCCTTGATCTACCTCAGTTTTAGCCTCAGCCTTATCCAAGCTAGTCGAGACACCCTCAGGCCATCCACATAACCACAAGCTGTGATTGGGCCAAATCAACCCATAGTACCTCACAAATGTGACCTGATTTGAAAGTGTACTGATGGCTTATATTTATTGAGAGTATTGTATTCTTTGTATTTATCCTATTTATTGTCTCACAGTATTTATTGTCTCACAGTATTTATTCCCTCACAGTATTTATTTGCCTATGGATTTTATGCACATCTATTTATTCATTGATTATTTATGATCTGAGCTTATTTATTTGACCTACCCTTTTTACAGAAGAAGCTTTGTGTACTGTAAGTGTGTTATTATTTATTTAACCTGCAACTAAGAGAAAACAAGATAAACACAGATATATTTTCATAAATTTTTACGGTGTAGTGTCGTTTTTGGAACGGATGCACGCATGGTTATTGTGAGGGTGTGACGTACGCTTAACACGGTGCCTGACCCCCGACCGCTCGAGCCAAGCTACCCCTTGAGCTGGGAAAAACCGGGTGACTGCTAACCCGGTTGCCCGGGGTTTTCTAACATAATTGGTGTTCAGCGGTGGGATAGAGCTGTGCTTGCGTCCACTCGACAATAACTGTGGGTAGTCCATAGGCCTACACCGGGAGTTTTCTCAAAGCGGACTTCCTAATTCTGAGTTTTGTTTTTCCAAATTTACTCTGGTGGTGGGAGGAGGTATTACAAAAGGTACCCCCCTGCATAGCTTCTGTAAACACCTGTCTTCTATTCTGAGTGGGCAAAATGGAGTTTGTGTTGGAAGATGTGGAAACTTACACTGTGGCCCAACTCAGAGAGTTTTGTCAGCGAGAGGGGGTGTATTGTCCCCCAGGTGCCAAGAAGGCTGAACTCCAGACCAGCTTGAGGGCTTGGGGGGAGGCACGACGGGAAAGTAAGGCTGAGCAGGAGGACAGGGATGGAGAGCCTGATAGCGAGGGGGCTGGGTTGTACCAACCTGAGGTGGGGAACCTGTTAGCGGGGCCCAGAACACTTTCCAGGAAGGGCAGCACTGTCTCTAGCGGTGGCTTATCTGAAGCAGAGTTAACTGACCGGAGGGAGAAAAGACAGCTCACATGGAAGTTGGCGGAGCTGGAGAAAGAAAAGGAGGGACAGAGGATGGCTCACGAGTTGAGGCTGAGGGAAATAGATCTCCAGATCCTACAAGTCGGGGCACACACTGTTCCTAGTGGTGGCAGCGAAGGTAGAGAAATCACCAGGGAACCCAAACCCTATCTGCCGAAAGACATAGTAGCTAGCTATAGTGCGGGCGACGATATCGCCAAGTGGCTAGCGGCCTATGAGGTCTCTTTTTTAGGGCCCATGGGGTGCCAGAGAAGTACTGGGGAGGGGGATTGTACAAATACATGCCTCCAGCTGGTAGGGATGCATTATTGGCCCTAGAGCAGGATGAGCAGACCCACTACCCCACCATGAAAGTGGCGCTCGTAAGAAAGTTTGGACTAACACCCGAGAAGTACAGACAGAAGTTCCGGGGTAGCCACAAACTGGGCACACAGAATTGGGTGGATTTCCTGGACTATGCAAAGAAGGCATTAGAGGGTTGGATTCAGGGCAGTGAGGTGAGGGACTACGAGGGGTTGTTTGATTTAATGTTGAAGGAACACCTGCTCTAAAAATGTTTCCCTGAACTGCGTCAACACCTGGTGGATAGCAAGCTGACCAATCCCCGGAAGCTTGCTGAGGAGGCGGACATTTGGGCTAGTACCCGGGTGTCCACAAGGGGGACTGGAGGGGATACTCAAAAGGCCGGACAGGGCGCCCCCCAGAAGAAAGAGGGAGGGGAAAAGAAAAAGGAGTTCTCTAAAGGCCCCCAAAATAACTTCCAAGGAAAGGGAACAGGATTCACCCCTAGGGCTAACCCACCCAGAAACCCTAATCCTGGCCAGAGTCAGCAGCCAAGGGTTGTCCATTGCTTCGAGTGCGGTGGCGTCGGACACTATAAGGGAGATGCGAAGTGCCCGAAAAGACCACCCCCTCCCATTGGAGGAAAGGCCCCCGGAGTAGCTAGTGTAGTGCTCGGGGAGAAGATGCCCTTAACTAAGGGAAGGGAGTGGGCGGGTGTCACTTTAGTGTCCCTGGGAGAACGGGAGATGGTTCCTAAGATCCAGGTGCCCGCAAATACCATAAAGTATGGCCAGTGGGTCACCATCAACGGCCAAAGAGGGGAGGCTCTGAGAGACACAGGAGCCAGTATGACTATGGTACGTAGCCAACTGGTGTCTCCAGAGCAGGTAATTCCCGATGTACTCCACCCAGCCGCGATGGCTGACGGCAGAACCGGCCACGATCCGGTGGCCGAGGTTCCCTTTGAATGGGAGGGGGTTGCAGGTTCACTTCGAGTTGCCGTAAGCCCTGCCGTGCCGGTCGATTGTCTACTGGGGAATGACATGGAGCACAATGCTTGGAAGGAGGTGGAATACCGGACTCATGCTGGGTACACCTGACTGGGCCTGTGTTAGCACAGGGTCCGCGACTACCCGGAGAGGGAGTTTGTTTCGACTGGAGCCTGGAACAAAGGCACAGCCGGCTGCCGACCAAGGGAAGAACCGAGGACAGGAGGAGCCTGCCTCGGCATCCGCGCCCCGTGTGACGGATAGGCCACCGGAGGTGGTGGACCAGGAGTCCGCGGTGGGGGATGTTACCAAACTGGAGGACCTACCCATCCCGGCCGAGTGGCACGTGGAGGGAGGGCCGACCAGGGAGGAATTCTGCAAGGGCCAGAGGGAGTGCCCTACCCTTGAGGGACTGAAGCGACAGGCCGAAGCCCAGGCAGCAGGGAACGTTGAGGGGAACTACAACCTTTACTGGGAGGATGGCCTCCTCTACAGTGAACCCAAGGCACCCCTACATGGATCGTCACGAGCCTTAGTAGTCCCTCAACGTTACCGAGCCTTCCTACTGGAATTGGCTCACGAGATCCCCTTGGCAGGACACCTGGGGCAAGACAAGACTTTCGCCCGTCTTGTCCCACACTTTTATTGGCCTCAAATGAAAGTGTCGTCCGACACCTACTGCCGGACATGTGTGTCTTGCCAAGCCAGTGGGAAAACAGGGGTGAAGCTGAAAGCTCCCCTGGAACCACTTCCTGTCGTTAGCACCCCCTTTGAAAGGGTTGGCATCGACATTGTGGGTCCATTAGATCCGCCTACTACAGCTGGTCACAGGTTTATCCTGGTTCTGGTGGATCATGCCACACGGTACCCAGAGGCTATACCTCTAAGGACCATTACAGCACCTGTTGTGGCTAGGGCCCTGATGGGAATCTTTACCCGAGTGGGTTTTCCCAAGGAAGTTGTGTCCGACAGGGGGACCAACTTCATGTCAGCATACCTGCGGGCCATGTGGAAGGAGTGTGGAGTGACCTACCGGTTCACAACTCCTTACCACCCCCAGACCAATGGTCTGGTGGAGAGGTTTAACAAAACCTTGAAAGGCATGATCAGAAGTCTGCCTGAAAGCCTGCGGAGGAAATGGGACGTCCTCCTACCCTGTCTATTGTTTTCCTACAGGGAAGTGCCACAGAAGGGAGTGGGCTTCAGCCCCTTCGAGCTTTTGTATGGGCACCCTGTGCGTGGACCTCTCAGCCTGGTGAGAGACGGATGGGAAAGAACTCCCAGAAAACTTCCCCAGGACGTGGTGAGCTACATGCTGGCCTTCCGAAGCCAAATGGCTAAGTTGTGGAAGCAAGCTTCTGACAACTTGGAGGCCAGCCAAGCAGTAATGAAGGCGTGGTATGACCACAACGCTCACCCGGTGGAATTGGAGCCTGGCCAGAAGGTGTGGGTGATCGAACCAGGAGAGCTTAGCGCCCTCCAGGATCGCTGGTCAGGACCCTTTGAGGTATTGGAGAAGAAGGGTAAGGCTACCTACTTGGTGGATCTTAAGACCCCTCGTCAGCCCCTACGGGTGCTGCATGCCAACCGCCTCAAACCCCACCACGAGAGGCCCGAAGTCATTTTGATGATGGTGACTGACGGAGCAGAGGACGTGGAAAGCGAGCCTCTCCCCGATTTGTTTGCGTCTCAAGAGAAGGATGGGTCGGTGGAGGGAGTGATTCTCTCCCCATCTCTAACTCCTGAACAGCAGGTGGACTACCGCCAGGTCCTGGGACAGTACTCTTCGTTGTTCTCCCTTGTTCCGGGTAGGACTCACCTGTGCGTCCATGATGTGGACACAGGAGACAGCCCACCTGTGAAGTCCAATATCTACCGGATGTCAGACAAGGTGAAGGCCAGCATTCACAGTGAAGTCACTAAGATGCTGGAGCTAGGAGTGATCGAACCTTCCAGCAGCCCCTGGTCCAGTCCGGTGGTGCTAGTACCAAAAGCCGCACCACCGGGTGCCCAACCGGAACTGAGGTTCTGTGTGGACTACCGGGGACTGAACTCAGTAACCAAGACTGATGCTCATCCGATCCCAAGGGCGGATGAATTGATTGACCGGCTGGGAGCTGCCCAATATCTAAATACCTTTGACCTTACTTCTGGGTACTGGCAGATCTCTCTGACTGACGGAGCTAGGGAAAGGTCAGCCTTCTCCACGCCCAAAGGCCACTACCAGTTCTGTGTGATGCCCTTTGGGCTCAAGAACGCACCTGCCACGTTTCAGCGTCTGGTGAACCAGATCCTCACTGGAATGGAGAGTTTCTCTGCTGCTTATCTGGATGACATAGCCGTCTTCAGTAACAGCTGGGAGGATCACTTGCGTCACCTGCAAGCTGTTCTCCAGGCCCTGAGACAAGCTGGTTTAACGATCAAGGCCAGCAAGTGCCAGATCGGGCAGGGGACGGTAGTGTACCTTGGACACTTGGTGGGTAGGGGAGCGGTGCAACCCCTCCAGGCGAAGATCGAGGCCATCATGGCCTGGCAACCCCTCAAGACTCAGACTGAGGTCCGAGCTTTTCTGGGCCTCACCGGATATTACCGCCGCTTCGTGAAGGGATACGGTACCATTGTGGCCCCCCTCACGGAGCTTACGTCCAAGAAACAACCTCGACGGGTAGTCTGGACGGAGGCTTGTCAGCAGGCCTTTGTAAAACTGAAGCAAGCCATGTGCGAGGCCCCGGTCCTACGGGCCCCAGACTTTTCCAAGGAGTTCATTGTCCAGACGGATGCATCGGAACATGGCATTGGGGCAGTGTTATCGCAACTCAATGAAGAGGGTCTGGATCAACCCGTGGTCTTCCTATCCCGGAGACTACTTCCCAGGGAACAGAAGTGGAGTGCAATAGAGCGTGAAGACTTTGCAGTGGTATGGGCTCTGAAGAAGCTGCGGCCATACCTGTTTGGCACGCACTTCCTAGTTCAGACCGACCACAAACCCCTTCGTTGGCTGATGCAGATGAAGGGGGAGAATCCCAAGTTGCTAAGGTGGTCTATCTCCCTACAGGGAATGGACTTTCAGGTGGAACATCGGCCTGGAGTGGACCACGCCAATGCAGACGGTCTCTCAAGGTATTTCCGCCTTAGTGATGAGAACTCCCAAGGGGTTGGGTAGCTCTCCCCACTTTCAGCTGGGGGGGACGCGTGTTAGACCTGTCAGCCCTTTGGGTGGTCCCTCCTCATCATTATTTATTTTGTCCCACTTTTGCCTCAAACTCTGTTAGTATTTTTCCTTTTTGGGAACCACCAGACTTTTTAGTGTTGATGCAGGGTCAGGGAGCCATTTTCCCTACCCCTGGAACTTCTGTCTGAGGGCCTGAGACACAAAATGGTGGCCACCCATTGTCACCTGAGACATAGCTGGAACCTACTAGTACCTTCCAGAACATTCTAGAACCCTGTGACAGTGTGAGGCAGGTTTAGAATGTTGGGAAGCCAGCTCAGAGTTGGCAGTTGGAGTAGGCAGTTGGCACCTGACTGGTGAAGGGAGAGCAGCACAACACTGAAGGAGGAAGGAGTGAGGCAGCAGGGGTGGAAACTTGTGCCTGGAGTGGGGTCCAGAAACCCACCCTTGATACTAGTCCCTACTGACTGAGCCCAGCCTGGAGCCCTGTGTGGGATAAAGTCAAGAAGAACCAACTCAAGGACCTGAACAGCCGGAACAGGCCTTGGAAGTAAAGAACAGCAAGTTCCTGACCTGTCTATTGGTATCTTCCTGGAGTCCGACGCCGAGAAGCCTAGAGACCTGGGGCCGGAGGTGAAGAAGCGGCGCTGACTGGAAAGCAACCGTCGTACCCGGAGCCACCAGAGGTCGAGAGAGGGCGCCGACGGAGGTCGTGGAGACACCAGAGGTCGAGGAGGAAGTCACCTGAGGTCGAGTGTGCGGCGTCGACGGGGGAGTGAAGTCCGCCCTCCGGAGTCGCCGGAGACCGAGGTGAATCGTGCCGGAGGTCGGGAGTGGAGATCGCACTCCGGAGTCGCCGGAACCTGAGGAAAGGAGCACCGGAGGTCGGGAGTGGAGATCGCACTCCGGAGTCGCCGGAACCTGAAGGGAAGAGCACCGGAGGTCGGGAGTGGAGGTCGCACTCCGGAGACACCCGGAAGTAGGGAGATCGTGTCCCTGTGACGCCGGAGACCGACATCGAATCGAGGCTGCCCAGCGACATCGAGCCGAGGCCGCCCGCCGACATCGATCCGGAACCACCTCACGGCGTCAACAGGAACTGACATCGAGCCGAGGCCGTCCGCCGACATCGATCCGGAACCGCCTCACGGCGTCACCAGGAACTGACATCGAGCCGAGGCCGTCCGCCGACATCGATCCGGAACCGCCTCACGGCGTCGACAAGAACTGACATCGAGCCGAGGCCGGCTAGCGACATCGAACCGGAACCGCCTCACGGCGTCGACACAACTCCGGCGGAGTCGGAAGTTCATAAAGAGGGCAGTAAGTGGAATAGAGGGCGCCTAAGGCCCTGTGGAGCCCTGAGAGACCATCCTAGGGGCTAGAGAGGTGTTAGGACCAGCCTGGGAGTGCCAGGGGTGGACTGAGACTGATACAGTGACCTGTGTGAGGGGTTGTGTAGTTTGGGAGAGCCAGTTTCCTAGATTACCCTTGATCTACCTCAGTTTTAGCCTCAGCCTTATCCAAGCTAGGTGAGACACCCTCAGGCCATCCACATAACCACAAGCTGTGATTGGGCCAAATCAACCCATAGTACCTCACAAATGTGACCTGATTTGAAAGTGTACTGATGGCTTATATTTATTGAGAGTATTGTATTCTTTGTATTTATCCTATTTATTGTCTCACAGTATTTATTGTCTCACAGTATTTATTCCCTCACAGTATTTATTTGCCTATGTATTTTATGCACATCTATTTATTCATTGATTATTTATGATCTGAGCTTATTTATTTGACCTACCCTTTTTACAGAAGAAGCTTTGTGTACTGTAAGTGTGTTATTATTTATTTAACCTGCAACTAAGAGAAAACAAGATAAACACAGATATATTTTCATAAATTTTTACGGTGTAGTGTCGTTTTTGGAACGGATGCACGCATGGTTATTGTGAGGGTGTGACGTACGCTTAACACGGTGCCTGACCCCCGACCGCTCGAGCCAAGCTACCCCTTGTGCTGGGAAAAACCGGGTGACTGCTAACCCGGTTGCCCGGGGTTTTCTAACACTGGAAATTCCAAATTACCCACATGTTCTGTATATTTCATCCAATTTTCTAACCAGGCACCCCTTTCCCCCTCCTCCTTCAAGATGACTAGAAGCAAGGTTGAGGCAAGACCAGCAAGAGAGGGAGAGAACAACCACCAGTGGATGTGGACTGTGTTTCCTTGTTTACCTTTGTTTTCCCAGTTTCCTGGCTTTAATTTTGACAACCCCGACTTTGAGACCAGGTGTTTGTACCCAAGACTCATTGGGATGTGCAAACCTGACTATAAAAATAAAGATAACAAAAACTTAACAACCCCTATATAAACCTC
The DNA here is from genome assembly GCF_964204655.1 of Triturus cristatus. Taxonomy (NCBI): domain Eukaryota; kingdom Metazoa; phylum Chordata; class Amphibia; order Caudata; family Salamandridae; genus Triturus; species Triturus cristatus. Next base: position 343,588,388 of record NC_140584.1, read on the forward strand.
CAGAGTACTTTTGACTGTTAAAGGGAGGGGACAGACAGCCCAAATCGCTACTTACTCACAGAGTTATAAATCTTAACCCTAAGAGATTGATGCAAGTAGAGAGGAGAATTAATGCGCAGACACGTAATAGGTCAAGAAGTGAAACAAGTGAAATTTTACAGAGATCATTGGGTCTGTCGCCAGAAGAATTAGATGATTGGATTAGAGAGATAGCTCCTGGTTGTATTGGTCAAAATAAAAATGCATACATAGATGTGAATACATTGAAAGGAGATTTGGAAGAGATGATTGCAGGTACAATTAGTCCAGAAAGAGTAAATATCAGGAAGATGAGTTGTTATTCTTATGTAAAAATATTACGAGAAAAGCAAGAAGCTTGCATGAGACTTTTGCTGAAGTTGCACAGATGTATGGAATTGATATTGAAAAGTCCAAAGCTTTACAAAAGATATACAGTTTGGAATTTACAGACAAGGATTTGGAGAATTTGAATGTATCAGGGAGACGATTATGTTTATGTGTTTCTAAAGCGCTCGAATGCCGAGGCGTCTTGGCGCTGAGGTGTAGTAGCAGGGAACATAAGGGAAATCACTCATATGGTTTCAAAGAGGCGAGTTTTTAATCCTTTCCTAAAAACCTGGAGGTCGGGTTGCAGTCTCATGGCCTGAGGCAAGTTATTCCACAGTCTAGCAGCACAATATGTGATCGTCCGACCCCCCCCCCCCCCCCTCCCCCCCCCCAGCGTGCTCTTCTGATTTTTGGGACTCTAACAAGACCCTGCATAGCTGATCTAAGGGGGCGTTCAGGGACATAGAGTACAAAGAGATTCTTTAGGTCCTCCATGGCGCCGCCATAAATTGCCTTTTGCACATAAGTAAGCGCCTTAAATTCTACACGTTGTTTTATAGGTAGCCAATGAAGAGATCATATCCCTGCTGAAGTTGATTGTCCTCTATTTAGACCCAGCAGCAGCCTAGCTGCTGCGTTCTGTAATGACTGCAGCTTCAACAGTTGACATTTATCGATCCCCAAAAATAAGGCATTGTAATAATCCAACTTAGAGAGAAACAGGGCCACCATCACTGTTTTTTGGAGTTCTAATGGTATGAAAGGAAAAACCTTTCTCAGAGTTTTCAAGAGAAAAAAACAGGAAGACACAAGACTGTTCACTTGGGCCCCCAGATTAGGTTTATTATCAAAGAGGACGCCCACATTTCTAACCTTCTCTACTGGGGACGGACATAATCCAGCCTGATCCGGCCACCATGATTTATTCCACGGGGGAAAACCTGGCCCAAACTCCATCACTTCTGTTTTATCTGTATTTATTTTTAGATAATTCTGACCCATCCAGGACATGATCTCTGTAAGGCAAGAATGAAATCTGCCTGCTATAGCTCCGAGCTTATTGTTGGTAGCTAGGACAAGTTGAGAGTCATCAGCATACGAGACCAAGACAAAGCCATGTTTCCTGACGAGATCAGCTAAAGGTGTCACATACAGATTGAACAGTGTGGGAGATAGGGCTGACCCCTGTGGGGCTCCACAAGGAAGGAGGAAATCATCCGATGTCATACCTTCCCAAAACAGCTTCTGCTCCCTGCTACTGAGAAAGGATACCAGAAGGGTCAGGGCTGTTCCTCCTATCCCAATTTCCCTCAGCCGCTGCGCCAGAGCCAATGGTTGACGGTATCAAAGGCGGCTGACAGGCTAAGGAGTACTAAAATTGCCTTTCCACCGCTATCTACTGCTCTACGGATCTCTTCGGCTGCCTTAACCAGAGCTGATTCTGTCAAATGTCGTGGCCGAAAGCCATTTTGGGAAGGGTATAACAAGCTGTTAGTGTCTAAATAAGCTGTGAGCACTTTTTCAAATACTTCTCCAAAATCTTGGCTGCAAAAGGAAGGCCGGCAATGGGGCGATAGTTATTAACATTGGCCGGGTCCAAGCTAGGTTTTTTTAAAAGGGGAGTGATAGCCGCCCGTTTCCAGATAGCGGGGTACTGTCCAGATGTTATAATTTGATTCAAAATAGGTGTAAGGTATTGCAAATCAGATCGGCTGCTCGGTGCATAAAAGAGGGTGGACAGGGGTTGGTCGGGGCTCCGGATTTCAGAGAGACCAAGATGTCATTAATCTCCTCTTTGCTCATCGGCTGAAAACTACTCAGCCTGTTCGAAAGCTGTGTAGGGGACACTGGCGTATCCAGAGGTTGTGTTGTATTTGCAAATTTGTCATAAATTCCCTTAACCTTCTCTTGAAAATGTTCCGCAAGAGCATTACAGAAAATCTGGTCTGGCTTAAAAATACTAATTTGCTGGGGTTTCATCAGTGAATTAACAGTTTTAAACAGTTCTCTGGAAGAATTATCCGCCTCCTTAATTTTAACTGAGAAGAAATCTTTTTTGGCAGCCACTATTGCCTCCTTGTATTCTTGAATGGAGAGATTGTATAAGATTTTCTTTGAATTATCGTAATTGATCCTCCAGAGGCGCTCCGCCTTTCTGCAGGTAATCTTTAAACTTTTAGGTTCGGGGGTATACCACGGGGAAGATGTCTTCCCTTTCTGTATTTTTACTAACTTTACTGGTGCAGCCTTATCCGCTGCTCCCAGAAGCCAATTATTAAAATGCTGTATTATAGTATTGTTGTCGCAATTTAACCCAGTAGGCCTGGACCCAAAGCTGATTCAAAAGCTCCCTCCTTTACTTTATCCCAGCGTCTGATAGGAATTACAGATTAAAGAACTGATTTCCACATTAAGACGTTGGGGAGACTTAGATAGATGGAAAGGAAGATGGACAAAAACGAAGGATGAAATGAGTGTGTCAACGAAAGCTGCTTTGCCATTGTGCCCTGTAAGATAAGCAGAGAAAGAGTCAACATCAGAAGATGTGGTTACAGCATCCCCAATGAGAGAGGCATCAGGAGATGGTTTTTACATTTTCCTTGGTCAAGACAGGACATATTGTTATTTACGAATGATTTCCCTAGGTTGAGAGAAAAGCCTGATGAATGGTATAGACAAGTAGAAAGATTCGTGAAGGTTATAAAGGTTTTGTGGGTTGATTTGGAAGGTCTTTTTGATATTGTTGTCCCAGCGGATTTGTAGATTGTACGTAAAATTGCTGTAGATTGGCCGAAAAAAGAATATCCTAGAGATTGAAAAATTGGGCCACCTTCGGAAGAGGTTATGAAAAAATATAATCAGGTCATTACATATTTGAAAGGGAAAATTTCTCCAAAAGAAACAGATTGGGTGAAAATAGACAGAACTACTCAAAAATTAAAAGAATCAGTGCATGCATATTATGAGAGGCTTCTTCAAGTATTTCAACAGTACAGTGGTATAGAAATATCACAGAGAAAGATATGGGACACTTTGTTTATAGGTTCGTATATGAATTGTGACCGATATAAGTTCTGTGATTCAGCAGCATTTGATTTGTTGGCAAAGTAAATCAGTTGACGAAATACTTCGTTATGCGAAGTTTGTGGAGATGACATAGAAATGAGACACAAGAAACTGAAGGAAAAAATAATGTTGGCCCAGATAAAAGCAGCAAAGAAAGTGGGATACTTGAGTGTGGATTCACTAGATGATTTTCAGGACAATTGTCAGACTACTACTGGGATGAAAGGTGTAGTTTCAAATGGCAAGACGGTGACGCAAGTGATCCCGATGGGTCAAGGGAGAAGTAGAGCTACTGTCAAAGATAAAGAGGAATTGAAAAATAAGTCTCCTTGTCATATTTACGGAAAATTTGGATGCTGGTGACGCGAGTGTAAGGGTCTGCTAAATAATACAGGACAGGGAGGAAATGGTGACCAAATGCAAATTCAGAATCAGAGTTATCAGGTGCAGACGAATCAGGCACAGATGAATAGAGCGCAGATGATTCAAATGCAAAATCAGAATTCACAAATGCAGGTATCAAATAATGGAGGACAAGGTTTACAGATACCAAAAGCTCCTATGCCAAATAAGGATGTGAATAGTCAAATGCAAAGGTACAATACGGATGTGGGTTTTCATACCAATTGTCAAGTGAATTCAAATGTGCAGGTGGCTTCACAATACTTAATGCAGACAGAAGAGAATGATTCAGAGAATTCACAATGTCAGTGCCTGAGGGGAGAGGAAGAGTGCGTTCTTGGCGCATCTCTAGAGGTAGATCAGACAGGTCCCTATGTGGATGGTGAGGTTGATGGTAATGCCATTACATTCCATGTAGATACTGGTGCTACCCGTTCCACTGTGAGAACTGTGGCAATCCCAAACCTACCCCTTCAGGAGAAAATACCCAAGTTGTGGGAGTATCAAATAAGTTAATTAAAAGGCCAGTGACAAGACCAATGAACGTTCAAATAGGAAATTTCCAAGATCTAAAGAAATTTGTGGTGTGTGATACTTGTCCAGTTAATTTGTTAGGTAGGGACTTGTGCAAAATGAATTGTTCCATTTATTGTACTCCAAATGGAATAGCATTTCATACAAAAGATGAGGACGTGATCTTCAAAATGTCAAGGCAGGGAATATAAGTGAATGAGTTGTATCCATTGCTTATGGTGAACAATTTGCCTGTTGGGTTGAGAGAAACGGTGTTGTCTGATGCGTGGGATTTTACAGGGTAAGATATCAGGTTGACGAAAGGAGTTGCACCAATTCAAATAACAGTTAAGCCAGATGCAGAATTTCCAAGAATACAACAGTACAGGATGAGTCCTGATACGACTACAGCAGTGACACCTGTGATTGATATGCTGATTGAGCATGGAATACTAAAAGAAATCCTTGGAAGTCCATGCAATTCACCTGTAATGGGAATTTGCAAACCAAATGGGAAATATTGGATTGTACAGGACCTGAGAAAGCTGAACAAAATTGTTATACCTTGCTGTCCAATTGTACCTAATCTAGCTGTGATCCTATATCAAATCCCATGTGATGCAGAGTGGTTTTCAATCATCGATCTATCAAGCATTTTTTTCGATACTATTACATCTAGATAGCCAATATTTATTTGCGTTCTGGCTCGGGAACCGTGTTTTGGCATGATGCCGAGTTCCTCAAGGGTATACTGAGAGCTTCTCAATTTTCAATCAGATACTGAAGAAATGTCTAGAGTAATTGGTAATGCCAAAAGACTCCGTTCTGGTTCAATATATCGATGACCTTTTGGTGGCTTCGAAGACGAGAGAAGACTGTGTGACAGATACAATTGCTCTACTGATTCGTTTGGCAATAGGTGGGCATAAAGTGTCATCAGCGAAGCTGCAATTCTGTAAGAAAGAAGTTCTTTATTTAGCTCATGTCATTGAAAAGGGAATTCGGAAAGTCTCTCAAGATCGGATCAATGCTATTATGCGAATGAATCCGCCAAAAACACAGAAAGAAGTTTGAATGTTTTTGGGAATGGTTGGATATTGCAGGCAGTGGATTATGAATCTCGTGCTGATAGCGTAGCCATTGCAGAGATTGACACACAAAGATGTAACAGATCCAATACATCGTGATGTGGAAGGCATGAAAACATTTCTGGAGTTGCAATACAGTTTGCATCGAGAACCAGCATTAGGAATGCCAGATTTTGACAAAGAGTTTGAATTATTCTGTAATGAACGTGATGGTTTCGCACTGTCCGTTCTAACTCAAACTCACGGAACAGCACGAAGGCCAGTGGCATATTTTTCTGCCTCATTGGATCCAGTGGCTGCAGCATTACCAGGATGTCCAAAAGCAGTTGCTGCTACTTGTGTGAGTCTTGAGCAGAGTGAGTCAATTGTAATGGGACATGCTTTGAAAGTGTATGTGCCACATTCAGTTGAGATTTTGTTAACACAAACTCGCACTCAGCACCTTACAAGCAGTCGGTTAACAAAATATGAACAGGTGATATTGGGAGCTGAGAATGTGGCAAAAGCAAGATGTACGACTTTGAATCCAGCTACATTGTTATCAACACCAGGCTGTGGAGTGGTTATGGATGACGTTGATCATGATTAATTGGATGTGACTGAGTTGTGTACCAAACCAAGACCTGATATCAAGGATACTCCATTGACTGAGGCTGATGTAGTATTGTTTGTGGATGGATCATGTTTAAGAGATTCAGAAGGATGTGTGCGAGCTGCATATGCAATCTGCACAGTGGCAAATGTGATTGAAGCATCATGGGTGAAAGGACTGAGTTATGCGCAAGTGGCTGAGCTAGTGGCTCTTACTAGAGCATGTTGATTAGCAAGACAAATGAGACTTACAATATACACTGATAGCCAGTATGGCTTCGGGGTGGTTCACAACTTTGGGCAGTTGTGGTCTCAAAATGGATATTTGCCCTCTTTGGGTTCACCAATCAGAAACAGTGTGTGTGTAAAAGATTTACCGATGGCACTACAATTACCGGCACAAATTGGGGTGGTGAAATGTTCAGCACATCGCTCTGTTTGTGAATATGTTACACTGGGCAACAGATATGTTTACGAAATTGCACGATTTTGTGCTTTGAATGCACATATTCATATTCGATCAATGGGGACCAACAAATTGATCAAATTGGCCAAACAGAATGCAGGTTGATGTTCTCATCTGTTGAAACTTGGGATGAGGTGAGAGAACTACAGGAAGAAGCAGGTGATTCAGAGAAGAATGGGCGGATCAAATCAGGATGTACACGCAGATCAGATGATGAATTGTGGATCTACACAGACGGGAGACCAGTAATGCCAGATAGTCTGTTATCACAGATGGCACGTGTCTACCATGGTCCAACACACATAGGTAGAGATGCAATGATTAGATTGTTTTGTCAAGCTTGGTTTAACCCAAAATTCAGGGTTATTGCAGAAAGTCTCTGTCAAAGATGTGCTGTATGTCAACAACAGAATGAAGGGAGAAAGACAGTGGTTAGTATGGGACGAATTGGCAAAGCTGCAGGTCCATTTACAAGGATGCAGATAGACTTCATTGAGATGCCTCCTTGCCAGGGACTAAAATATGTCCTTGTGGTTGTTTGTCTGTTTTCTCGTTGGGTTGAAGCATATCCAACAAGACGCAATGACAGTCTACCAGTTGCTAAATTGCTTCTTAGAGAGATAATACCTAGGTTCAGTTTCCCAGTCTCTTTGGAATCAGATAGGGGAACACATTTTAACAATGAAAAAATTTGGATGATTTGTGCAGCATTACAAATTGAGCAGAAATTGCACTGTGCCTAATTTTGAATTTCTTAGTGGATAAAACTAAATCTGAGACTGGTAAACGGAATCATGGCATATTTAGGCAGAGAAGTCTTAATGTTTGTTTTGCATGTGTTATGTAAACAATAATTGTATGGTTGGGATTAACATTAGTAGTTCCATATTTTATGTTCTTTAATGTAGTAAATGTTACTAATAATAATGAGCATGTAACAATTAATGCTAAAAGAGATCTGAAAGAAGAGCCAGAGACTATTATTAAGGAATTAGCTGGTAGTTTTTTACATGTGGATAAATCAATTAATGATTTCTCACCAGGGGCCTCATGTAGGTAGCATACCAGTTACCACTTCTAAAATACCGAACGATACCGAATCGGTATTTTAGAAGTGGTAACTCGTATGTAGGTAATGAGTCGGTATTTTTTACCGATTCGTTACAATTCGGTAATTACCGAATCGGTATTTACCGATTCGGTAATGAGGCATACCTTCCCATTGATGGGAAGGTATGCCTCATTACCGAATCGGTAAATACCGATTCGGTAATGTGGTGAACACATGCAAGGGTGGCAGGGTGTCACATTGACACCCTGTTGCACCCCTGATTCGGCCATGTGTACACATGTGGCACACATACATGCCCTAAGGGCATGTATGTATGCGACATTGCACACTGCTACGCGCGTAAAAATGCATAAACACATACATTGATTATTTACCACCAACTATAAGTTGGTGGTAAATACCGACTCTTAAACACACCCACACACTCCCCCTACATCTCGATTTTGGTTTCGGAATTTACCGAATCGGTAAAATTACCGATTCGGAAAAGTTACCGATTCGGTAACATTACCGATTCGGTATTATTACCGAATCGGTAATTTTACCGATTCGGTAAATTCCGAAACCAATAATTGTCCCCCTACATACCAATAGCCAAAATACCGGTCGGTAACGGTATAATTACCGAAAATCGGCCGTTACCGACCGGTATTTGGCTACCTACATGAGGCCCCAAATGTCTTTACTAAACTCTTGTATGAATATGTGGATACTATGGATGCAAGTGATTGTTATGTGTGCATGCATTTACCTACGTCCATGTCAGAGGGGGTGACTTACCATCACCTTCCCTTAACATATGGAGTTCCACGGGGCTCTACTTTGAGTCCATTACTTTTTAATATCTATGTGCGTCCCCTTGCTACCATCGTTGAGGACGCAGGGCTCACCCTATACTCCTATGCAGATGACACTCAAATTATTTTTTCATTATCTTCTTCTAAAGACAACTCGATATCTTCCTTAAGGAGTGGTTTGCATCAAGTCTCGGAATGGATGAATACCAACTGCCTAAAATTAAACGGGGACAAAACGGAGATCATCATCCTGGGCAAAGATAAACATCTCTGGAACCATTCTCATTGGCCTCAAGAAATGGGTTCATTTCCTCAGCCGGTAGCCCAAGCCCGTAATTTAGGCTTTATTATCGACAACCAACTTTCCATGCGGCAACATGCAGTGAGCACTGTTGGCACCTGTTTTTCCATACTAAGATGGTTGCGGAAAATAATCTGGATGCTCCCCTCTTCTACACAAAGAACCGTAGTCCAATCTCTTGTTATTTCTCGTTTGGACTACGGGAACATACTCTATTTAGGATGCAATAAGGAACTCTTGAAGAGGCTGCAGATGGTCCAAAACTCTGCAGCGCGCCTTCTCTGTCATATTGCAAGGAAAACCTCTGTTACTCCCTTTCTTCAGAATCTTCATTGGCTCTGCATTGGTAGCCGCATCAAATTTAAGGCTCTCTGTCATATTTTTAAAATAAAGCAAGGCACAGCTCCAGTGTATCTACGTGAACTCATTTGCCCCTACACGCCGCATCGTGCTTTGCGTTCTTCCACTCTGGGTAACTTGGCGCTTCCCAGATTTAAACTGAGAAGAATGGGCGGACGCTCCTTCTCGTACCTTGGACGAATATACGACGTTACTTCGCATGCGTTTAGTACGCATGCCATTACTACGCGGTCGTTAGTACGACCGCGTTTTTAGTTCGCATTCCTTTCCTATGCAATTCGGAACAACGAATTGCAGTAAGGGGTGCTGGATGTTGGAATAGTATCATTTACTATTCCAACTCTAGTCTATGCAGACACTAGGGAAGGTATTGGATTTTAAATCCAACACCTTCCCCCCCCTAACGCAAGTCGCTGTTCCGACTTGCGTAGTAAAGGTTTTCTAAGTAACAACGCGTGCGTACTAACGTCCGCGTAGTAATGGCATGCGAAGTAACGCATGCTAAGTAAACACCGTTTACCACCTTGGACCTAAGCTCTGGAATTCTCTTCCCAATCATGTGAAACAGGAACCATCCTATCTAAAATTCTGTCGGGACATTAAGACCTGGCTCTTCATCCAGCAATTGGCCTAGTTACTTAGTCTAACTTTAGACTCATTTGCACCGGGAAACCCTAATAGGGTAGCTGTGCACCTAACAAATTTAATAATAATAATAATAATAATATGGTATTTCATGTAGTGTACTAACAAGTCTATTTTATGGGAAGGAGATGTTTCAAAACTTTTATTCAAACTTTGACTTAGTTTTTTCAGAAGTTCCTGTTAGAAAGAATATGAATATAGTGTATAGTGCTAGGAATGCAGAGCACATGGGAGATTTTTTTCATTCTACTAAAACAATAGACACAGTATATGCACATCGAAATAATCTCATTTGTATATTACATAGTGTGGAAATAGAATTCATTAATACAGTAAAAGATAGACGTAGACGTTTTAAACAAAGAGCCGCAGAGCAGAAAAGTAGCAAACCACCATGGGCACATAAAGAAAGTGATTACAAACAGGGTGAGACTTATGCTGCAATGACTCTGGATTGGCCTCATAGAGGGAAGCTTTGCTTACTAGATAAAAGACTGATTATAATAATCATTTTGTTGGTTTCAGTGAGTGTGAACATACTTTTCTTATAACAGGGGGTTGGGGATTAAGAGGTGGTACTGATCCTGTATTCCCTGGAATTTATTATGTGTATGGTAAAAATGCCTATTAAAAGGTTGCCACCGCATTGGTATGAGTGTTGTTATATGGGTATAGTCTTACCAAAAATTTATCATATTGATGATAAACATGGAACCAATGAAAAATGACTAACACAGAATAAAAGGGGTTTGAGTGCTGCAGAAACTGTAGGAGATATTTCTGGAGCATTGATACTTTCAGTTGGGGTGATTCTAAGTTCACAAAAGATTAGAAAATTGTCTACAGTGGTTGATCATTTATCAACAGAAACTGCTGGTGGATATTTGATGATTGACACAGAAATGGTTGCTATGAGAACCATGGTTTTACAAAATATACTTGCCTAAGATGTATTATTGGCAAAAAAGGCGGACACTGTAGTATGCTGAAAATTCAACAATGTTGCACATATGTTCCTGACAAAAGTAGAGATCTAGAAGGATACATTACTAAATTGCATGATGATTTAGTAGAACTGCAGGTTGATGGTGCTTGGGAGAACCTTGGAAAGGGGTTGTCTTCTATAGGTAATTGGTTTTCAACATTTACTAACAGAATATTAGGGAGGATACGAACACCAATAGTTGCTCTTGCAACTGGCGTACTAATGGTATTTGTACTTTACAAATGCTGCAAGAATAAAACAAAAGATGCAAAACGAAGAGCGAGAAAAGGAAGAGAGAAGAGATAGAAATGGAGGATCGAAAGGGTGTTTATTATAGTGTAATGAAAGACTTAGAGGGTGTTAGGTTAACACAGATGCGAACGATGGAGACTGCATTCTAATTTTTATTATCAGATAGTAATCTGATAAGGGTTATTGTGATGGTTTGGGATACCATCAGATGGGAGATTGATGGAGCATGAGTTTTGTGAATAAAATCTGACCGATGAAATCCACTCTATTGCATGTTTTTTACTAAAATGCGTGGAACTACTAATATATAATACATGAGTGTATAATATGTGAAATGTGCACAAGGCACAATAACTTGATTTGTTAGTCAACGTAATGAGAATAATGCTAACTGAATATTATTCTGTCTTCCTAACTGCAGATAAATAAACGACAAAGAAACAGCTTTATTCTTCATGAAAGTAGTGTTGGCTTTTAGAAATTATTCTCTGTTTTTTTTAAATAATGTAGGCATCAGAATTGTTAAGGGATGAGCTTTCCGTGCTCCTGTCCTTCAGTTGTTACAAATGCTTCCTTAAAGTATAGCTATGTAGCTTGTTTCTAAAAAGTCTTCAGAGTTCTTTCCTGTCTAGCCGAGGGTTGTAGATGACATGAATGTAACTATTGCTAGATTTAGTATACATTTGTATCTAGGTTCTTTCCCTCTTCCTCTCTTGGAAATTGTACAATATTTAGACAAAGAGTGTTTAGAAAATAATAGTAAAGTCACTGTCAGTAGATTGTCATACTATCGTGAATAACCAACAGAGAGGCTTGCTGATGAGAAAGAATGCAACATTTTATCTGAAGAAAGGAAGTAGCGTACTATTAAGATTCCTGTGGGAAAGTGTTCCTCGGCCCCTTCACAAGATTGGTGACCTGTCCTGCGTTCGTAGTATGCTGCATGCCGTGCTGATTCCTGATTCGCTGGCTGGCAGAACCTGCTGTTCCTAAGAGACTTTCCTAGAGACTTTGCACACCATCGGCTGGTGATGCTGCCTTTGCTATACTCTAATGGCCGTGGGGTTAGCTTTTCAGACTAAGTGCACGCTGTGCATCAGTATTTCATTTCGTATGTGAATCGTTGTTTCACTGATGCTTTCTCTCTCTCACTCCTCTATACCTGATGTTCTGATGTTTTCGTAAATGATCTGTAGTGATTATTGTGAATCTATTTTGTATTTTATGAACCGAATAAAGACATTTTAAATGTTATTTGTGCTTGACCATTCATATTATGAAATAACAAGAAAAACTAATAGAAAAGAATAGTGTTTGTCTACATTACTGAGTTATTTGGATATGTTTACAATTACCAATGTTTAGCATATTTCTTTATTGTAAGTCCTCGTGGAGAAATAGCATTCTGTCTTTCATTATTTGGTCCCTTTTAGCTCTACCAAAGATTCATCGGAGGACCTTTGATATTGCTAACTGTGTGATAATGACTTGTGGGCCCGTCATTAGAGTTACGCTTCCGATTATTGTATAGTGGTTGGTGTGGATAGGTAAGCTGACAAAAATCTCCCAACACGTCTGCTGCAACACGTTGCATCATTCAAGTGTAGTGCTGGGGCACACACATTCTTCTTCAGCATGTCCTAAAATGTTTACCTGGGTTCAGGTGAAGATTTTGAGCTTTAGCAGATGAGAGATGGTGATGGTCAAAGTGTGAATGCGGAGAATAGCGTTTTGATGAATGATCAAGTTTGTGATGGTGACATTGAGGCAACTTCTGAGTTTTGTGAGGATGGAGCTAATGGCAACTCCAGGAGTGATCTGATCACAGGAGAGAAAAACCTAAAGTCCACCATTGAACATGGTAGGGTCTGATCCAAACCAAAATTGATGACACGTTACATATATGATTTTAACAAATTTTATGTAAATTGAATTGTTTTGTTTAAAGTGGGAAAGGTTTGTTGTGTTCTTTTATTCTTTATTTATAGTTAAGCATGTGTTTTGCATGCACTCATGTTTTCATTTGTATTTGATAGGACTGTACTCTCCCTGAGTATAATAAGTATACCACCAGACGATTCAGCTGTTGTGAGGCTTTAATGAGAGTTTGTGGACAATGTCTTGGTTTCTTTCTCTCCTCCTCGTCCTGCGGGCCAATAACGACGATGTCCTCTCCGAGTCCGGGGTCTTTGTCAGGTGGAAGGCCTCCGAGGGACATGCAAGGAAGGGAATACCAAATATTAGTGGACTGTTCCTGTCCGATCAAGTATTGAGGGGGAAGGGCAGTGAGGGGTCACCGGGGGTCCGTCACCAACAACACACGTGGGACAAGAGGACTCTGTGAGTGAGCGGGAGGTCTGCCTGATGCAGAGAAAACCAAAAACGATACCTCCAGAAATACCCGTGACCTCCCCACAAAGAAAAGAACAAGCTATCTCCCTCCCCGTGTGGATAGTAAGCCCAGGACCCGGCCCCGTACCTTTCCCAGCCACGCTCCTCCAGGCGCATGGCGGGGCGAGACGCCGTGAAGTTGGCCTCCTGGCTCTGCAGCTCTCTCGTCTCCTCTCACTCCGACCTCCGAATCATGTCCTCCGCTCTCCTCGTTGCTCTCCGTCTCCTTCGCTCTGCACTCTCTGTCTCCGACCTCTCCTCCTCGGGCTTTCGCGCCGTCGTTCGTCCCGACTTCCATCTTACGGGGTTCGATGGTCTCCGATTGGTCCGCCGTCGTTGACGTCACAGAAGACGTCTCTCTTGTCGCGGCGAGCCAGTCCACGTTAAATGGACCGCCGGCACCCTGTATAAAAGGTGGAAAGGGCCCGTCAGCGAGGGGGTTCTCGTAACCCGGGTCTTCTCCTGAGACTCGGCGACACATCCCAACCCCCGGATTTACCCGATCGGGGGAAATCGGGTATCTGGAGAGAAAGTCTGCATTCCCCTGGTCCAACCCCTTGCGGTGTTTAACCTCAAAACGATAGGGCTGCAAGGCCAAGAACCAGCGGAGGATTCGCTCATTGTGGCCTTTGTTGCGCTGGAGCCAGGTGAGAGGGGCATGGTCTGTAAAGAGGATGAAGGATCTGCCTTCCAAATAGTAACGCAACTTTTCCACTCCCCATCTGACCGCCAGACACTCCTTCTCGATAGTGGAGTAAGCCTGCTCCCGGGGAAATAGCTTCCTGCTGATGCTAAAATTGGGCGTTCAGACCCCTCAGCATCCTCTTGGGAGAGCACTGCCCCTATCCCAACCCCCGAGGCATCCGTTTGGAGGATAAAGGGTTTCTGGAAGTCAGGGGCCACTAAGACTGGGGAGGAGGTGAGAGCGTCCTTGAGGGCTTGAAAAGCGTTAGCTTCCAGGTCGGTGGGAGCCCGTAAGCGGGGTGAGACCTGGGCTTTACGGAGGAGATCAGTCAGGGGTCCAGCCAGGTTGGCAAAGTGAGGGATAAACCTCCGGTAATAACCCACCAATCCTAAAAACGCCCTAAGGTCCCTCTTTGTTTTTGGGTAGGTCAAAGCCTGAACAGCTGCCACCTTTTCCTGCTGTGGTTTTAGGTTCCCATCCCCGAGCAAAAACCCTAGATATTTCACCTGATGATAAGCCACCCGGGATTTCTTGGCATTTATATGGAAACCTGCCTGACAAATGCTGTCTAATATACGGTTCAGGTGTTGGAGGTGCTCGGGCCATGTTTTGCTGAAGACTACAATGTCATCCAGGTAGGCAGATGCATAAGGAAGGTGTGGTTTGAGAAGGGTATCCATGGCCCGTTGAAAGGTGGCCGGAGCCCCATGCAGCCCAAAGGGGAGGACAGTAAAATGGTAATGCCCAGAGGGAGTCGAGAAGGCGGTTTTCTCCTGGTCAGCCAGAGCTAGCGGAATCTGCCAATACCCCTTGGTGAGGTCGATGGTAGTTATGTACTTGGCCTCACCAAGGCGTTCCACTAACTCGTCGACCCTGGGAAGAGGGTAAGCATCCTGTTTGGAGACCCTATTGACAGCTCGGAAGTCTATACAGAATCGGATACTTCCGTCCGGTTTCGGCACTAGGACCACTGGGGAACACCAGTTACTATGGGAAGGGGTGATAACACCGGTTTTGAGCATCTGTTGTATTTCTGCTTGGAAGGCCACTCGTCGTGCCTCAGGTATCCGATAAGGTTTTTGTTTGACAATCGCTCCTGCGGGGGTAGGGATAGTGTGTTCAGCGAGGTGCGTTCTTCCCGGTTGGTCTGAGAATATACCCAAAAATTGAAGTAGAAGAGATTCCACAGCATCCCGCTGACAGGGGGACAGTTTGGGGTTGATAGGCACTTCCTTAACTGTATGACACAGGGGATCAGTAAAAGAAACGGTTTGGGAAGAACTCGGAGGGTTTCCTAGCCATTTTTTTAATAAGTTAATGTGGTACAACTGGGTTTTGGTTTGTGATACCTGTAGAACGTACGAGGTCCTACCCACCTTTTTGAGAACCTGAAAGGGACCTTGCCACTCTTTCCTCATCTTTTGAGCAGAAGTGGGTAATAACACCAAGACCCAATCACCCACATCTAGGTTCCTCCATTTTTTTCCCTTATCATAAAAGAACTTTTGTTTGGTTTGGGCGATGGCTAGGTGTTCGTGGGCGAGGGTCCTCAACTTATGGAGTCTGGACTGTAACTGGCGGGTATAATCCAGCAGAGCCTCAGCTTCCTCTTTCCCTTTTGTTTCCCAGCTATCTTTAGTTATCTCGAGTAGTGTTCTGGGTTTCCGCCCAAAAAGGAGTTCGAAAGGGGATGCTCCCAAGCTGGACTGGGTCTGACTCCTTAGCACAAAAAGGGCCAAAGGCAATAATTGGTCCCAATTCTTCCCATCTCCAGACAGAAGTTTCCTTAGGGTTAGTTTAAGGCTTCCGTTGTAGCGCTCCACTAACCCGTCTGTCTGGGGGTGGTATACGGAGGTTTTTATGTGTCTGATGCGGAGCTGCTGGCACACCTGTTTCATAAGTTTTGACACGAATGGGGTACCCTGATCAGTGACCATCTCTCTAGGGAAACCCATCCTTGAAAAGACTTCAACCAGACGCTGAGCTATGGCTGTGGTAGTGGCCGCTCTAAGGGGGAAGGCCTCTGGATAGCGGGTAGCATAATCTACCAAAACCAGGGCATATTGATGTCCTCGACTAGATTTGGGTAAGGGACCTATGAGGTCCATTCCTAGCCGGTCAAACGGTTTGCCTATGATGGGAAGAGGTTGCAAGGGGACCGCAGGAGGTATGTACGGATTGCGCTTTTGATAAATATGGCATTCTTGGCAATATTTCTGGACCTGCGCATAAACACTGGGCCAGAAGAAATGTTGAAGTATGGCTTGTCCGGTTTTTTCTGCCCCAACATGCCCCGCCAAAAGGTGGGCATGGGCAAAAAAAAGTATTTGATCCCTAAAGTCGGAGGGAACAAGCAGTTGAGGAACAGCGTCTTCCTTTGCTAACCGATATAGGAGACCGTTTTGTTCAACGAAGGTGGGATAGGATTTATTCGCTTGGTTTTGTTCGGCCTGGGCTTTGTTCCAGGCGTTGACAAGACTGGCGTCATTTAATTGGGCAGTGCGGAAGTGTGTATCTCTGGCCCAGGGCTCTGGGGTCAACGCTGAGACCTGACAAGGTGCGGGGGAACCGAGGGCTTCCCGCATCATGGAGGAAAAACAGGGATTGTCGGTCCCTATTATGACTGGTTCTGGAAGGTGCAGAAGGACCCCCACTATCGCCTTCATACTAGCCCCGGTGGGTGCTTGTAGCTGGATGGTGGCCAGAGGATATTCCCTAACATCCCCATGTACACACCTAATGCCCACCCTCCGACCCGGTAGGACCCAAGAGTGGTGAATGAGCTCCTGCCTTGCTACGGAATGTTTGCAGCCTGAATCTAGTAAGGCCCGTACTCCTTTACCCTGTATCTTAACACTCACATAAAACACGGGTTCTGTTTCCTGAGCGAATAGGAGGGAGTAGGGTGCGTAGCTCACGTCCATGAGTTCCGCCTCTTTCTCCCTCTTTTTCCTGCAATAGCGAGCTATGTGTCCCCACTCCCCACAATCATAACACTGGGGACCTGAGAAAGGGGGGTTGTCTGGCCGGGCTCCTTGGGGTCGTACGGGCTCAGGGAGGGTTTTAGTGGACTTCCGGTCTCCTCTTCCTTGTACAACGTGCTTAGCTGATCGTTCGGGTTCCTTGGGGGGGGTCGGCCTTGAGCTGTGGCATAAGATGTGGCCATTTCCACAGCCTGTTCCAAGGTTAAGCCGGCGTGTTGCTTTAGCCAGCGTTGGCTGGGATAGGGGAGTGCTTTGAGGAATTGTTCCAGGTAGATCTTTCCCATCACATCCTCCATACTGGACTCATGGGGCTTTAACCAGAGATCAGCCGCTTCCTTCAGTCTAAAGAACAGAGTCTTTGGTAGATCCCCAGGAGCCCCGCGCTCTTGTCGGAATCGCAACCGGTGAGCCTCCTCGTCCACTCCTAGCCTATCTAGAATGTATTGTTTCACCATGGCATAGGTAGCGGTTCCATCTTTGTTCACTGTCTGATATGCCGCCTGGGCTTCCCCAACCAACAACGGTGCAAGATAAAAGGGCCACCGCTCTCCTGCCCAGGCACTAGCCCGGGCGGCCCGTTCAAAGTTCAGAAAGAAGGCCAACGGGTCTTCTCCTGGGGTGAACTTCTGGAGGGGGACCACCGTTCCCGGAGGGGCGGGTGCTCTAGCCTGCCCCAGAGAGGCCATGAGGAGATTTTGTCCCTCGGCCAACTTCACCAAATTCTCAGCCTGGGTTTGGATAGCTGAAGTGAACACGGCCCGATCGGCTTCTGCTTGGGAGGAAGTCCGCTCTATTGCCCACTCCATCTTAGCCTGTCCTTCCTTCACTTGGTGTATGAGCGTATCCATCCTGTATCGGGTGGTGGTTCACAGTCGCTCCTATCTGGCTCGCCACTTGTCACCTAGGGCTGTACTCCCCCTGAGTATAATAAGTATACCACCAGACGATTCAGCTGTTGTGAGGCTTTATTGAGAGTTCGTGGACAATGTCTTGGTTTCTTTCTCTCCTCCTCGTCCTGCGGGCCAATAACGACGATGTCCTCTCCGAGTCCGGGGTCTTTGTCAGGTGGAAGGCCTCCGAGGGACATGCAGGGAAGGGAATACCAAATATTAGTGGACTGTTCCTGTCCGATCAAGTATTGAGGGGGAAGGACAGTGAGGGGTCACCGGGGGTCCGTCACCAACAACACACGTGGGACAAGAGGACTCTGTGAGTGAGCGGGAGGTCTGCCTGATGCAGAGAAAACCAAAAACGATACCTCCAGAAATACCTGTGACCTCCCCACAAAGAAAAGAACAAGCTATCTCCCTCCCCGTGTGGATAGTAAGCCCAGGACCCAGCCCCGTACCTTTCCCAGCCACGCTCCTCCAGGCGCGTGGCGGGGCGAGACGCCGTGAAGTTGGCCTCCTGGCTCTGCAGCTCTCTCGTCTCCTCTCACTCCGACCTCCGAATCACGTCCTCCGCTCTCCTCGTTGCTCTCCGTCTCCTTCGCTCCGCACTCTCTGTCTCCGACCTCTCCTCCTCGGGCTTTCGCGCCGTCGTTCGTCCCGACTTCCGTCTTACGGGGTTCGATGGTCTCCGATTGGTCCGCCGTCGTTGACGTCACAGGAGGTGTCTCTCTTGTCGCGGCGAGCCAGTCCGCATTAAAGGGACCGCCGGCACCCTGTATAGAAGGTGGAAAGGGCCTGTCAGCGAGGGGGTTCTCGTAACCCGGGTCTTCTCCTGAGACTCGGCGACACATGCGCTCATGTTTTCATTTGTAAACCTGCTTCCATTCCACTTGTCTACATATATCAGTGTTCTGGATCATTGTGACAGTTCACTGAAGACAGCTAGAGTAGAAGGAAGGTCAAGAGGGATGTATCCCTGTATCCCATGATTTAACAAATAAACTTAAACTTCTAACAAAATTTACTCAACAAAGTCGACTAAGATTTAGCCAAGAGACATTTTTACAAAAACTCGGGCCAGTGGGCCACCCTCACAATTCATACAGAATCTAACAAAGGGAGCATCCCTCCACACTATCTATATGTAATGTATGCCCATGCAGTTATGTACGAATAAGAAATAATACTTGTCCATACATGCCAACAGACCTTTTCAGGAGGGAAAGTCCCGATTTTTCAAGCAACAATGGCTTTGTTTTACCTGTCTGAAATTGCCTCCAATTCGATACATTTCAATTAGGGTTTCACATTTCCAAGACAAAAATGCCGCCCTGTTTTTATTTAGCCGTTCAACAATGTACTTTATTTCAGTCTAGTCATCATAAAAGTGCAATTGTAATAAATACATTATAATAAATTAAACATAAAACTGACAAATACAGTGTAAAATCATTATAAAAACACTAAGCAATAAGATGAGCCTGGTGGGACACCTCTGGGGGAACAAATACCACCATTAACATAAACCGCCAAAGTAACCTAAAACTAGGCTATGAAGTGGTCCGCCACGTTGAATACCCCGGCCACAACAGTCTATAAAGAATCATGCCTCTCTTAATGACCATAGATATTGAGAACTCTCACCTGCTATTAAATAATTAAAAAGATCACATTGAAAACAGAATTAAAATCAAATATTAAAATCAATTTGGACTATTGGTACGAGATTTGTAGAAAGCATGCCTCATACATAGATAGCAACAATAGCTATAACAAATTCCCAGCTATTCGACTTTACATACGTATTGACCAAGCCCCCAAGAAAACGTGAGACTGCAAATACGATTGACTCTTTCGTATCGCTTTTCAATAATCGCAATGCCTCCCTATAGTGTCTTACAACCTCCAGCTTGCACAATGCAATTATCCATTTTTTGCGTAAGTTAGAATATCTGGGTTAAAAAAGCAAGAAGTGCTCCTCTGTTTTCTTTAACAACAGCCAAAAGGGGCAGCTCTCTCAACCACACTCCATTTTGCGCCATCTTGTGGTAAAGGATCTTAAGGGTAGGGTACCAGTTCTGAACTGGCTGTACAGATGTTTAGCCCAGGCGAGATACTCGGTGAACACTTGTGATACAGGAATTGCCCTTTTAGGGACCCCTCCCTTTGCTCATCTCCCAGGTTCTAGTCAAAGCCTGTTCCCAAAAGGTTTTATTTAAAAACATCTTATTGCCTTTGGTAACTTCATCAGGAGTGTTGTACAAATTTCCTAGATTAAGCAGTTCAAACTGCTTTTTGACTTGCTTCAACCATGGGGTACAGACATGTTTATCACAGTTAATTAAGTCCCTAAGTGCCTCTCTGTACGTAGTTAATTCCAGGGTAGACCATGCCCTCACCCAATGAAGCAATGGTTTCAAAAGAGATACCAAATAGATGGAGTTAAGGGCTAGATCGAATCTCAACAAACCCAATGGGGTGCTTTGTGGCAAATTGAGAAGACCTTTGATAAAATTGTTTTCCTCAATGTATAATAGGGATGCATCAGTATAGTCCCAAATCTCTGCCCCGTAAAGGGCGGCTGACACTTTGGAGGCTTGGTAGATTTTTAGATCCAGTGGCATGGCCCCTCCTGCCATATACTTATGTTTCCTTATGATTAAGAGTGCGTACTGGTTAAATCCGACCTTGCTCTTATCTATTTGCATCCCCCATTTTAGAGAATCTGACATGCTTATATCCAGATAGTCAAAATGAATGGTCTGCTCTTTGAGGGAGCCATCAATTCTCTTTTTTCCTCTAAAGGACCTTTGAGGATTAATCCCCATAAATTAGGCCTTGTCGGGTTTATTTCTAAGCCTCTGTCTTTGCAGAAGGCTGAAAACAAATCCACTTCCTTTTGAAGTCCCATCAGGGTTCTAGACAAACATTAGGTTTGGGACCGAGATACCAGCAAGTTTTGGTGCATCATGTTCAATTGCAGAGACCCAGTTCACCGCCCCGTTAATATATGTGCTAAATAAGGTTGGGGCAAGTACACAGCCCTGTTTGACTCCCCTTCTGATGGGGATCTTTCCTGTGAGGTCGCCATCATTGTTCCACCTCACATGTCAGTATTCAATACTATCAGAATCCAGAGGAGATTCTGGTACCCCGTAATTTCGGCTCCTTGCTCATCCTATATCTCCTCTTTACATCTGGATGTTATATGAGCTTACCACTCATACAATCTTATCTGGACGCTTTTCTTCCATCCTGACTGAATTTGGTGTGTAGTATGTTTGTTGAATGAATGTGTGCTATATGAGTTGAGTTGTGTGTGGGACATGTAACATGTTTTAGATATATCATTTTGTTGTCTGTATCAATAAATATTGAATGTTTGTAATGCAAATACTAATTTAAAGGATTTAAAAATACTTCATGTATAAAAAATAAAAACTGATTAAAAATACATCCTCATGTCAGTGTCTGCTGTCCGATGCATTTACCCTTCTGTTAGTTTAGCTCCATTTTGAGTGTTTTTTGTATACAGGGACCTATCCTGTAGGCCCTCTTTACCCTTGGGAGATGGTTTTTCTTCCTTTAGAATTTCTTGTACTTACCCCGATACCGCCTGTCCCGCATTAAAATTTTTTTTTGGGGTCCCCCTTTCGTAATTGGAATTTCCAGCACCCTCCAGAGCCTGTCCCTAGGGACCAAATTGAAAGCTGACTGAAGGTCAATAAAAGCAACATATAAGAGTTATTTCTTTAGAGTGACATGTTTCCAACCCAAAACGTTGAAACAAAAGGCCTGGTCAGTGGTGCTTATTTTCTTCCTGAACCCTGCCCGGGCATCTTCCAGGATATGGTTGTCAGCTAGCCAAATTTGCAACCTAGTCTGCCTGTCTTCAGAATATGTTTTGGCTGTTATCCAGCAGGCTAATAGGCCTGTAGTTTGAAGCTTGGTCCCTACCCGCCTTTTTAGGTCTTGCCTGACCCAGCGCATGCGCTGGTCTGGCGATGCTTATTGAGAGGGCTCCAAAAAGTGCTACCAGGCCAGCCTAGAGCTATAGTGCATGTGCGCGGGCGCGCGCGCCGCGCTTTTCCGCGATTACTTTCACTTTCGCGACCGCTTTGATGTTTGATCGCGATCACTTGCACGGTCGCTTGGCATAGCCAATAGGTCTCGCTTTTGGGATCTTATAAGTATTTAGTTATGCAACTGTCGCATGGCTAAACACTTATAAGGTCCCAAAGGCGAGACCTATTGGCTATGCCAATGCTTGTTATAAATTGGAATAACAGTAGCCGCTTGCCAGGATGGTGGCATTTTGCTGCCCTTCATAATGGCATTACCCAGGTGATTAAGGTAATGGACCCAGACCTCAGGTTTAGATAAAAATAGATCTCCTGGAATGCCATCTAGTCCTGGCGCCTGTCCTTTCTTAATTTGTTTAAGGGCAATCTCTGTTTCGCTTAAGGTAAAACAAGGGTAGTCTCCATGCGGCCAGACTTCACTTGTCGCATAGATGGTAGGCTGAGGAGGTATTAATAAATCCACAGCCTCCTGGGGCCCATCAGACCCTCCTTGAACCTCCTCCTTGTAAATAGACGTAAAGTGCCTAACCCATTTATTGGGCTGAACAACAACCTCCAGGTGATCATCAATGGTAAGTGTACCTTCAGCCACTAACTTCCAAAAGGACTTGGAGTTTTTACTATCAAGTGCCTCAGTAAGTTCAGCCCAAGGTCCCCACTCCCATCTCTTTTTTACTGATTCCAATGTAGACTTATACTTTTTCCTGGCCATAGATATCTCTGGTGTGGTGTGCTGCTTTTTAAACATATTTCTATCAAGACATTTATTTCCTGATTACAATCTTTACCAAACCAGCTCATTTCTTTCCTTTTTTAGCAATTTTTTATGGCTGAAACTCGACCCAAAGGTATTGGAGTGCATTCAATGAGCACCTGTTGCATTAGAGATGGACACATTAATTTTTCAGGCACAGAGAGATTAGGTGATTTGGCCAGAATTACAGGATGCTTGAGCCTCCTGCCAAGACTCAAACCTGGTTCCCCAGCTTACATATTGGGTGCTATTGCTGTTTAGGCTTCAAAGCCCTGGATGTGATACTAAATAGGACTGCAAACATATCTGCTTCTATTCATTTGTTACATGACTCTTTTGTCTTTGTTTACTTATTAATAGTAACCCTAGGCGTAGTGAGCGTTACGGGGCTACGCAGAGGTCCACGGAGTTGCGAAAAACTCTGGAACTCTGCTCCGCTTGCTACGCCACCCGCCTCCACCCCACCTATATTAACTAGTACTTCTACATTACTTAAAAGTAAATAAAAAACCACTTACCTGTACTGCGGCGTCCCTGGGCTGCCCTCCTCCTCTTCCTCGATGTCTGGGTAATCCTTGAGAAAACTGCACGCGCGCCCGCGCATGCGCATTTCACGCGGGCGCGACCTTTCATGGGGGCATCAACATTCCCATGTTTAATTTGATTTTCGAGGTCATTTATATATAGGCAGAATAAGAAAGGTGCGAGAATCGCAGCCCTGGCGCACCCCAAGCGTCATTTTTACTGGGATCGAGAGTTCGCCACCTGCACCATAATGAACTTTCCCTTCACGTCTTGATGCATGGCTGCTAAGAAATGGACAATAGCTGGTTCAATGCTCATTCCCAGCATCTTCTCCCAAAGTCTACCTCTCTGCACCCAGTCAAAGGCCGACGTCAGATCCATAAACCCTAAATAGAGTGACCCGGGGTTGGCTAAGGTGTATTTGCCTACGACTAGGTGCAGATTGAGGCATTGTTCTATGGTGCCCAGGCCTCCCCCGAACCCATATTGTATGTCTGAGAACTTCCCACTATCGATTGCCCAGGCCTCCAGCTGCTCTAATATTACCCTGCCCATTAATTTGCAGGTGCAATCGATTAGGGAGATAGGTCGGTAACAATTCGGGTTCGACCTGTCCCCCTTTTTAAAAATGGGAACTATTATCACAGTTCTCCATGAGTCAGGGGGGGGCCTGGATTGCATAGCAACTTAGAATGTTTGTTAGCAATGGGAGCCACAGTGGGAGATTAGCTAGAAAAAGGTCTGCAGGGATGCCATCCGGGCCGGAGGCCTTGTTCCTCACAGTCTGATTTAGGGCCGTTTCTACCTCATCTAGTGTCAGACATGGTAATGTCAATGCCCCATATTTAAGATTAGCGCTGGGATGTGGCTCAATATCATTTTAATATAGGCCAGTAAAGTGTTCTACCCAGGTTTCAGGCATGATTGTGGCATTGATTTTGCTACAAAACAACAATCCTAACTATATCGCTGTTGTAAGTCTCACCAATTTTGTGAAGGTATGCATGCGTCTGCTTTTACTTAGTGACATGTTACATAAAAATGAACATACAAATACATGAATACCTGTGTTTCAAACAGCATACTCTGTAAATTTGTGTACAAAAGGTGTATGCATTTCTTTCTGCTCACAATACAGAGTACATGGGTATTCAATAGTATATTTGAGGGGCTCTATAACACCTATGTACATAAGACATGTCTGCCTGTGCAACCGAATGACAGAGCAGCACTGAGAAGATTTGACCACCTATAGGAGAAGTTAACCACTTTTTAAGCCACCATCTTCAGATGCATAATACATGTAAGAATACATGTACAAGTATATACCTCAGTCCTGAGAGTATGCAGACCTTTACACTTGAGAGCTTGCACTTGAGTGCAGAAAGAGGTGAGAGAAGTACAGAAAGAGGCAAGAGAAGTGCAGAAATATAAAGACAGGTGCAGAAAGAAGCAAGAAAAGTGCAGAAAGAAGCAAGAAATGTGCAGAAAGACGCAAGAGACATGCACAAAGAGGCAACAGAAGTGCAGAAAGAACCAAGAGTGGTGCAGAAAGAAGCTAGAGAGGTGCAGAAAGAGGAAGAAAGTTGTAGAAAGAGACAAGAGAGGTGCAGAAAGAAGCAAGGGAAGCACAGAAAGAGGCAATAGTGCAGAAAAAGGAAGAATGATGCAGCAATAAGGAAGCAAAAAGCAGAAAGAAGCAACAGAGATGCAAAATGAGGCAAGGGAAGTGCAAAAAGAGGCAAGAGAGTTGCAGAAACAGGCAAAAGAGGTGCAGAAAGAAGCAAGAGCACTACAGAAAGAACCAACAGAGGTACAGAAGGAGGCAAGAGGGGTGCAGAAAGAGGCAAGAGACTTGCAGAAAGAAGCAACAGAAGTGTGGCAAGAGAGCTGCAGAAAGAGGCAAGAGAGTTACAGAAACAGCCAAGAGAGTTGCAGAAAAATGGAACAGAAGTGCAGAAAGAGTCAAGGTAGGTGCAGAAAGAGGGAAGAAGGGCGCAGAAAGAGGCAAGAGGGATGCAGAAAGAACCAAAAGAGGTCCCGAAAGAAGCAAGAGCAGTGCAGAAAGAACCAACAGAGGGGCACAAACAGACAAGAGGGGTGCAGAAAGAGGCAAGAGAAGTGCAGAAAGTAGCAACAGAGGTGCAGAAGGAGGGAAGAGAACTGCAGAAAGAGGCAAGAGCGTTGCAGAAACAGGCAAGATAGGTGCAGAAAAGGGAACAGGGGTGCAGAAATAGGCAAGACAGACGCAGAAAGTGGTTCAGAAAGTAGCAAGAGGGGTGCAGGAAGAAGCAAGAGAGGCATAAAAAATCAAGAGAAGGGCAGAAAGAAACAACACAGGTGCAGAAAGAGGCAAGAGGGGTGCGGAAAGAGGCAAGAGAAGTGCAGAAAAAAGCAACAGAGATGAAGAAGGAGGCAAGAAAAGTGCAGAAAGAGGCAAGTGAATTGCAGAAATGGACAAACGAGGTGCAGAAAGAAGCAAGAGCAGTGCCTAAAGAACCAACACAGGTGCTGAAGGAGGCAAGAAGGGTGTAGAAAGAGGCAAGAGGTGTGCAGAAAGAAGCAAAAGAGGTGCAGAAAGAAGCAAGGGGGGTGCAGAAAGAGGCAAGAGAGGTGCAGAAAGAATCAAAAGAGGTGCAGAAAGATGTAAGAGGGGTGCAGATAGAGGCAAGAGGGGTGCAGAAAGATCTAAGAGAGGTGCAGAATGAAAAAAAGTGCAGAAAGAAGCAAAAAGGGTGCAGAACGAGTCAAGAGGGGAACAGAAAGACGCAAGGGGGTTGCAGAAAGAAGCAAGAGAAGTGTAGAAGGAAGCAACAAAGGTGCAGAAAGAGGCAAGAACGGTGTAGAAAGAGACAAGAAAGGTGCAGGAAGAAGCAAGAGAAGCACAGAGAGAGGCAATAGTAGTGCATACAGAGGAAGAATGATGCAGAAAGAAGCAAGAGACAAGCAGAAAGAAGCAACAGGTGCAAAATAAGGCAAGGGAAGTGCAGAAAGATGCAAGGGAGTTGCAGAAATAGGCACATGGGGCGCAGAAAGAAGCAAGAGCAGTGCAGAAAGAACCAACAGAGGTGCAGAAGGAGGTAAGAGGGGGCAGAAGGAGGCAAAAGGGGTACAGAAAGAAGCAAAAGAGGTCTACAAAGAAGTAAGAGCAGTGCAGAAAGAATCCACAGAGGTGCACAAACAGATAAGAGGGATGCAGAAAGAGGCAAGAGTAGTGCAGAAAGAAGCAACAGAGATGCAAAATGAGGCAAGAGAACTGCAGAAAGTGGCAAGAGAGTTGCACAAATAGGCAAAAGAGGTGCAGAAAAATGGAACAGGGGGTGCAGAAAGAGGCAAGACAGGTGCAGAAAGAGGGAGGGAGGGTGCAGAAGAGGCATGAGGGTATAGAAAGAAGCAAGAGAGTTGCAGAAATAATTAAGAGAAGGGCAGACAAACAACAGAGGTGCAGAAAGAGGTATGCAGAAAGAGGGAAGGAAGTTGCAGAAACAGGCAAAAGAGGTGCAGAAAGAAGGAAGAGCAGTGTAGTAAGAACCAACAGACATGCAGAAGGAGGCACGATAGGTGCAGAAAGAAGTAAAAGAGGTGCAGAAAGTGGCAAGAGAGTCCAGAAACAAGCAAGAGAGGTGCAGAAAGACAGAAGAGGGGTGCAGAAATTTGCAGGAGAGGCGGAGAAAGAAACGAGAGGTGCAAAAAGAAGCAAGCAAAGTGCAGAAAGAAGCAACAGAGGTGCAGAAAGAGGGAAGAGGAGTGCAGAAAGAGGCAAGAAGGGTGCAGAAATTTGCAAGAGAGGTGCAGAAAGAAGCAAGAGCAGTGCAGAAAGAACCAACAGAATGAGGTGCAAAAATAGGCAAGAGGGGTACAGAAAGAGGCAAGAGAAGTGCAGAAAGAAGCAACAGAGGTGCAGAAGGAGGCTAGAGAAGTGCAGAAGGAGACAAGAGAAGTGCAAGAATGTAGTAGAGTAGGATCTGCCTCTTATGGTTACCCCCACCTTTTGCTTGTGTTTCACTGTTTTTTCGACTTTAGTCTGACTGGGACCCTGCTATTCAGGGCCCCAGCCTAGCTGCTTCCTCTCTAAATTGATCGCATGTACTTTAGGTACACTCCAGATTGGATTCTGGAGCACCCTTGTGAGTCCCTAGTATTTGGTATACTATATACCCAGAGCATAGGTACCCCAGAGGCCTACCAGTGGCTTAAGCATGTATTATACCACCCCTGGAAAGCCCTCCAAAATGACACCACAGGTCTGCTACTGCAGATTGGGTAAGGTGGTGCATGCACCCCTTACCGAGGTATAGGTTCACTATACCTCACCTATTACTGCACATAGTAACCTATCAGTCACCCCTATGGCAGGCCTTATCAATCCTGAAGGCAGGGTGCTTGGTTAAATGTGAGAGGGTACCCAGGCATGAGCTGAGCCCCTCTGAAGCCTTCGGAATCTCTTCTCCGGGGTTGTCAGTGGTGCAGCCTGACCATATACTCTTAAGTGCATTATATCTAAAACGGTAAATGCTAACTTTGGACTGGCTACACGGAAACATGTCGTGTTTGGTGTCAAACACCTTGGAATCATACCCCCACATCAATTTCTGAAGTGATAATATGATCCCACCCTTCTAGAGGGGGAGACATGGCAGTACTGGTATTCCCAGTAGAAACTTAACAGAGCCCTGGCATCACAAAATGGATGCTGCAGCCACAGACACGGGTCTGGCCTCCTGCTGCTGACCGAAACTCCGGCAGGGGAGGCCTGGACAATAGGTTTCCTCTCACAGGGCGGTGTAACCACCTCCCAGGCAGGCTTATGTGTATTGTAGCTGGGAGGGAGCACTCTCAGAGTGCTTTAAAGTCCTGCACTGGGGGCACATTTGGTGTCCCTGTGCATAGTCCAGCTCAGACCGGTTCAGTGGCTTCCAGCCCTTGCTCTGGCGTGAAACTGGACAAAGGAAATTGGTGTAGCCACCCCTTTTTCCAAACCCTCCCATAGGTGGGTCCCTAGAGTTAGTCCAACTCCTTCCTTAGGTATAAGTAAGGAACCTCTGTAACCAGAACTTTAGATATCCGTGGACGAAACTGTGAAGCGGAATCCTGGAACTTCGACGCTCTACTAAAGACTAGAGGACTGAAGAAATCTCCCTTGGGGTCAAGGAGTGACTCCCCTGCTTGGCAGGCACCAACAAAGCAATTTGCTGGTCTGCATCTCTGAAGCACCTGCCGGACTCCGAAGTATTTGCAGCCCAGGAAGAGGATTTTCAGACATCTCGGAGGCCGACCCGAGTCCCCAGCAAAGCTGAGACCGGCAGCCCTCGTGAGTAGCGTAGAACCTAAGCTTCTGGTCACCGTTCACTTTTGCAAGTGCATTGACTTCTCGATGTCTCTTGAAGTCGTGCTTGGGGTTACTTGTAGCCCCCACCTCGAGAAGAGAATCCACCGAAGAATGTCGGCCTAGTCACCCCGAGTGACCCGTGGGCCGCCACTTTGTGTTTCCTCTCGAGGCTCCTTCGCGATCCCTGTTCCGTCGACTGGTGGGTCCCTGTGAAGGCAACTTTAATTTTCCTTGGGCGTCCCTGGTTGCTCCAGTCATGCCCTGGCTCCCTACCAAGTGGTGAGTCCCTCAGACCTTGCTGGTCTGCACCGAAGCATCTTTCTCCTTTCTGCGTGGGTTGCTGTTGCCAAGGCTTGTTGTGTCCAATCCGGGCACCGACGCTGCAGTACTCGACATCCTTCGTGGGACAGCTCGAATCCAGCTCCTGGTTGTCCTCGTGGCTGAAGAGTCAAGCATCACCTTCTTCACCTGAAATCACCAGACATCGGTGGGCATCCACCTATCGTTCTCCTGGTCACTGGCAAATTACCCAGACTCTGTCCCCTCTGCTTTCAGGTTCTCCTTGACTTCGATCCAGGCTTGGATCTCTTTGGACACTTTGCATCTTCCCGGCAGCAGCACTTCTTTGCCAGCTCCCATTAAAATCGTCGATGCGACCCGACACCATTTGACACCTATGCACCCGGATTCCCTGGGTGAGGTAACTCGAGTACTCCGGTGCTTCCATGGGTGTAGACCTTAGAACTTCCTAAGTCCCAAAGGGTTTGGTCCTGACTCGTTTCTAAGTGTCCCTAATCTTTAAAAATCTAACCGTGACTTTCCCCATAGAAGCTAACAGGAGCTCGCAGCTGTGTTCACACACTGCCCCGTGGGTCCCCTGTGTCACTACCTTGGGTGGTTCCTTGGGGTCCCAGCGATTCTACAGGCACTAGGCCTTATGTCTGGTTAAGTTGCGGTTCTTATACCACTATTTTAGTATATGGTTTGGCTCGCCCCTAGGGCTTGACGTGTATTTGTGCTATTTTACCGTAATATTTGAAGTGTAACTTATGCGTTTTGACCTCTAGCCTCATAAAGAGACTAGGAGGGTGTGTGTTTAGAAATAAATACATATATCTTACATATATCTTATATATATACCTGGTGTGGTTGCCTTTCATTTAGACATTCAAGAGATTATAGACTGGTAAAACAAGCAGCTTTACATTCCTTCAAGACTTAGCCTGAAGGCTGCTCTCCATAGCTACCACTAGGATAGCTTTCAATAAAGGTTGTCTTTAACATATCATCAATAAGGGGTTGTTTGGACTGGTACAGGGTGCCCACTATAACTAGTGGACAGCATATACCAGGCCAACTTCTCACAAGGAAGAGGCAAGAGAGTCACAGAAACAGGAAAAAGAGGTGCAGAAAGAAGCAAGAGCAGTGCAGAAAGAACTAACAGAGGTGGAGAAAGAGGCAAGAGGGATGCAGAAAGAGGCAAGAGAAGTGCAGAAAGAAGCAAAAGAGGTGCGGAAAGAGGAAAGAGAAGGGCAGATGAGGTGCAGAAAGAGGCAAGAGGGATGCCGAAAGAAGCAAGATAGCTGCAGAAAGAGGGAAGGGGTGCAGAAAAAGGCAAGAGATGCAGAAAGAAGCAAGTGAAGTGCAGAAAGAAGCAACAGAGGCCTAGAAAAAGGGAAGAGGAGTACAGAAAGAGGCAAGTGGGGTGCATAAACGTGCAAGAGAGGTGAAGAAAGAAGCAAGAGAAGTGCAGAAAGAAGCAACAGAGGTGCAGAAATAGGCAAGAGGGATGCAGAAAGAGGCAAGAGAAGTGCAGAAAGAAGCAAAAGAGGTGCAGAAAGAGGGAAGAGAAGTGCAGAAAGAAGCAAGAGAAGTGCAGAAAGACTCAAAAGAGGTGCAGAAAGAAGCAAGAGGGGAGCTGAGAGAGGGAAGAGAGGTGTAGAAAGAAATAAGGGAAGTGCAGAAACAGGCAACAGGTGCAGAAAGAGGCAAGAAGGGTGCAGAAAGACGCAAGAAAAGTGCAGAAAAAAGCAACAGAGATACAGAAAGAGGCAAGAGAAGTGCATAAAGAAGCAAAAGAGGTGCAGTAAGAAGCAAGAGGGGTGCAGAAAGAGGCAAGAGAGGTGCAGAAAGAGGCAAGAGGTGCAGAAAATGCAAGAGAGGTGAAAAAAGAAGCAAGAAAAGTACCAAAAGAAGCAACAGAGATGCAGAATAAGGCAAGAGCGATGCAGAAAGAGGCAAGAGAATTGCAGAAAGAAGAAAAAGAGGTACAGAACAAATCAAGAGGGGAACAGAAAGAGGCAAGAGAGGGGCAGAAAAATACAAGTGGGTGCAGACATTTGCAAGAGAGGTGCATAAAGAAGCAAGAAAAGCGCAGAAAGAAGCAACACAGGTACAGAAAGAGGCAAGAAGGGTGCAGAAAGAGGCAAGAGAGGTGCAGAAAGAGTTAAGATCAGTGAACAAAGAAACAAGAGAGGTGTAGAAAGAAATAAGGGAAGTGCAGAAACAAGCAACAGGTGCAGAAAGAGGCAAGAGGAGTGCAGAAAGACGCAAGAAAAGTGCAGAAAGAAGCAACAGAGATATAGAAAGAGGTAAGAGAAGTGCAGAAAGGCAAAAGAGGTGCAGAAAGAGGCAAGAGGGGTGCAGAAAGAGGCAAGGGGTGCAGAAAATGCAAGAGAGGTAAAAAAAGAAGCAAGAAAAGTACCAAAAGAAGCAACAGAGATGCAGAAATAGTGCAGAAAGAAGAAAAAGAGGTACAGAACGATGCAAGAGGGGAACAGAAAGAGGCAAGAGAGGGGCAGAAAAATACAAGTGGGTGCAGAAATTTGCAAGAGTGGTGCATAAAGAAGCAAGACAAGCGCAGAAAGAAGTAACAGAGGTGCAGAAAGAGGCAAGAGGGGTGCAGAAAGAGGCAAGAGAAGTGTAATAAGAAGCAAAAGAGGTGCTGAAAGATGTAACAGAGGTGCAGAAAGAAACAAGAGAGGTACAGAAAGAAGCATGAGAAGTGTAGATAGAAGCAACAAAGATGCAGAAAGAGGCAAGAGGGTGCAGAAAGAAGTAAGAGAGTGGCAGAAACAGGCAAAAGAGGTGCAGAAGGAGGCAAGAAGGGTGCAGAAAGAGGCAAGAGAGGTGCAGAAAGGCAAGATCGGTGCACACAGAGGGAAGAAGAGTTGAGGAAGAAGCAAGTGAGGTGCAGAAAGAGGCAAGAGAAATGGAGAAAGGAGCAACAGAAGTACAGAAAGCGGCCTGAAAAGTACAGAAAGAGGCAAGGGAGTTGCAGAAACAAGCGAAAGAGGTGCAGAAAAAGGGAACAGGGGTGCAGACAGAGGCAAGAGAGGTGCTGAAAGAGGGAGGAAGGGTGCAGAAAGAAGCATGAGGGGTGCAGAAAGAAGCAAGAGAAGTGCAGAAACAGGCAACAGGTGCAGAAAGAGGCAAGAAGGGTGCAGAAAGACGCAAGAAAAGTGCAGAAAAAAGCAACAGAGATACAGAAAGAGGCAAGAGAAGTGCATAAAGAAGCAAAAGAGGTGCAGTAAGAAGCAAGAGGGGTGCAGAAAGAGGCAAGAGAGGTGCAGAAAGAGGCAAGAGGTGCAGAAAATGCAAGAGAGGTGAAAAAAGAAGCAAGAAAAGTACCAAAAGAAGCAACAGAGATGCAGAATAAGGCAAGAGCGATGCAGAAAGAGGCAAGAGAATTGCAGAAAGAAGAAAAAGAGGTACAGAACAAATCAAGAGGGGAACAGAAAGAGGCAAGAGAGGGGCAGAAAAATACAAGTGGGTGCAGACATTTGCAAGAGAGGTGCATAAAGAAGCAAGAAAAGCGCAGAAAGAAGCAACACAGGTACAGAAAGAGGCAAGAAGGGTGCAGAAAGAGGCAAGAGAGGTGCAGAAAGAGTTAAGATCAGTGAACAAAGAAACAAGAGAGGTGTAGAAAGAAATAAGGGAAGTGCAGAAACAAGCAACAGGTGCAGAAAGAGGCAAGAGGAGTGCAGAAAGACGCAAGAAAAGTGCAGAAAGAAGCAACAGAGATATAGAAAGAGGTAAGAGAAGTGCAGAAAGGCAAAAGAGGTGCAGAAAGAGGCAAGAGGGGTGCAGAAAGAGGCAAGGGGTGCAGAAAATGCAAGAGAGGTAAAAAAAGAAGCAAGAAAAGTACCAAAAGAAGCAACAGAGATGCAGAAATAGTGCAGAAAGAAG
Source organism: Triturus cristatus (assembly GCF_964204655.1). Taxonomy (NCBI): domain Eukaryota; kingdom Metazoa; phylum Chordata; class Amphibia; order Caudata; family Salamandridae; genus Triturus; species Triturus cristatus. The sequence goes on from NC_140584.1 coordinate 343,621,102, forward strand.
AAAAAGAGGTACAGAACGATGCAAGAGGGGAACAGAAAGAGGCAAGAGAGGGGCAGAAAAATACAAGTGGGTGCAGAAATTTGCAAGAGTGGTGCATAAAGAAGCAAGAGAAGCGCAGAAAGAAGTAACAGAGGTGCAGAAAGAGGCAAGAGGGGTGCAGAAAGAGGCAAGAGAAGTGTAATAAGAAGCAACAGAGGTGCTGAAAGATGTAACAGAGGTGCAGAAAGAAACAAGAGAGGTACAGAAAGAAGCATGAGAAGTGTAGATAGAAGCAACAAAGATGCAGAAAGAGGCAAGAGGGTGCAGAAAGAAGCAAGAGAGTGGCAGAAACAGGCAAAAGAGGTGCAGAAGGAGGCAAGAAGGGTGCAGAAAGAGGCAAGAGAGGTGCAGAAAGGCAAGATCGGTGCACACAGAGGGAAGAAGAGTTGAGGAAGAAGCAAGTGAGGTGCAGAAAGAGGCAAGAGAAATGGAGAAAGGAGCAACAGAAGTACAGAAAGCGGCCTGAAAAGTACAGAAAGAGGCAAGGGAGTTGCAGAAACAAGCGAAAGAGGTGCAGAAAAAGGGAACAGGGGTGCAGACAGAGGCAAGAGAGGTGCTGAAAGAGGGAGGAAGGGTGCAGAAAGAAGCATGGGGGGTGCAGAAAGAAGCAAGAGAAGTGCAGAAACAGGCAACAGGTGCAGAAAGAGGCAAGAAGGGTGCAGAAAGACGCAAGAAAAGTGCAGAAAAAAGCAACAGAGATACAGAAAGAGGCAAGAGAAGTGCATAAAGAAGCAAAAGAGGTGCAGTAAGAAGCAAGAGGGGTGCAGAAAGAGGCAAGAGAGGTGCAGAAAGAGGCAAGAGGTGCAGAAAATGCAAGAGAGGTGAAAAAAGAAGCAAGAAAAGTACCAAAAGAAGCAACAGAGATGCAGAATAAGGCAAGAGCGATGCAGAAAGAGGCAAGAGAATTGCAGAAAGAAGAAAAAGAGGTACAGAACAAATCAAGAGGGGAACAGAAAGAGGCAAGAGAGGGGCAGAAAAATACAAGTGGGTGCAGACATTTGCAAGAGAGGTGCATAAAGAAGCAAGAGAAGCGCAGAAAGAAGCAACACAGGTACAGAAAGAGGCAAGAAGGGTGCAGAAAGAGGCAAGAGAGGTGCAGAAAGAGTTAAGATCAGTGAACAAAGAAACAAGAGAGGTGTAGAAAGAAATAAGGGAAGTGCAGAAACAAGCAACAGGTGCAGAAAGAGGCAAGATGAGTGCAGAAAGACGCAAGAAAAGTGCAGAAAGAAGCAACAGAGATATAGAAAGAGGTAAGAGAAGTGCAGAAAGGCAAAAGAGGTGCAGAAAGAGGCAAGAGGGGTGCAGAAAGAGGCAAGGGGTGCAGAAAATGCAAGAGAGGTAAAAAAAGAAGCAAGAAAAGTACCAAAAGAAGCAACAGAGATGCAGAAATAGTGCAGAAAGAAGAAAAAGAGGTACAGAACGATGCAAGAGGGGAACAGAAAGAGGCAAGAGAGGGGCAGAAAAATACAAGTGGGTGCAGAAATTTGCAAGAGTGGTGCATAAAGAAGCAAGAGAAGCGCAGAAAGAAGTAACAGAGGTGCAGAAAGAGGCAAGAGGGGTGCAGAAAGAGGCAAGAGAAGTGTAATAAGAAGCAACAGAGGTGCTGAAAGATGTAACAGAGGTGCAGAAAGAAACAAGAGAGGTACAGAAAGAAGCATGAGAAGTGTAGATAGAAGCAACAAAGATGCAGAAAGAGGCAAGAGGGTGCAGAAAGAAGCAAGAGAGTGGCAGAAACAGGCAAAAGAGGTGCAGAAGGAGGCAAGAAGGGTGCAGAAAGAGGCAAGAGAGGTGCAGAAAGGCAAGATCGGTGCACACAGAGGGAAGAAGAGTTGAGGAAGAAGCAAGTGAGGTGCAGAAAGAGGCAAGAGAAATGGAGAAAGGAGCAACAGAGGTACAGAAAGCGGGCTGAAAAGTACAGAAAGAGGCAAGGGAGTTGCAGAAACAAGCGAAAGAGGTGCAGAAAAAGGGAACAGGGGTGCAGACAGAGGCAAGAGAGGTGCTGAAAGAGGGAGGAAGGGTGCAGAAAGAAGCATGAGGGGTGCAGAAAGAAGCAAGAGAAGTGCAGAAAGAATCAAGAGAAGGGCAGGCAGACAGAAACAATAGAGGTGCAGAAAGAAGCAAGGGGTATGTAGAAAGAGGCAAGAGAAGTGCAGAAAGAAGCAACAGAGATGCAGAAGGTGCCAAGAGAAGTGCAGAAACAGGCAAGAAAGTTGCAGAAACAGGCATAAGAGGTGCAGAAAGAAGTAAGAGCAGTGCAGAAAGAATCAACAGAGGGGCAGAAGGAGGCAAGAGGGGTGCAGAAAGAGGCAAGAGATGTGCAGAAAGAAGCAAAAGAGGTACAGAAACAGGCAAAAGAGTCCAGAAAGAAGCAAGAGAGGTGCAGAGAGACACAAGAGGGGTGCACAAATGTGCAAGAGAGGTGGAGGAAGAAGCAAGAGAGGTGCAAAAAGAAGCAAGCATAGTGCAGAAAAAAGCAACAGAAGTGCAGAAAGAGGGAAGAGGAGTGCAGAAAGAGGCAAGAGGGGTGCAGAAAGTAAAAAGAGAGGTGCAAAAAGAAGCAAGAGCAGTGCAGAAAGAACCAACAGAGGTGCAGAAATAGCCAAGAGGGGTGCAGAAAGTGTAGGAGAGTAGGATCTGCTTCACATGGGTACCCCCACTTTTTGCTGGTGTTTCACTGTTTTTCGACCTTAGTCTGGCTGTGGCCCTGCTAATCAGGACCCCAGCCTAGCTGCTTCCTCTCTAAAATGGTTTCCATCTACATTAGGTACATTTCTAATTGGATTCTGGAGTGCCTTATAAGCCCCTAGTATATGGTATACTATGTACATAGGGCATAGGTACCTCAGAGGTCTACCAAGGTTGAAGCATGTATTATGCCACCCCTGGGAAGCACTCCAAAATGACACCACAGGTCTGCTACTGCAGCCTGGGTAAGGTGGTGCTTGCACCCCTTACAATGGTATAGGCTACCTATATCACTACCATTGCACACACATATAAAACCTATAAGTCACTCCTATGGCAGGCCTTAACAATCCTGAAGGCAGAGTGCTTGGTTTTTATTTGAGAGGGTGCCCCTGCATGAGCCGAGCCCCTCTGCAGCGTTCGAAGCATCTCCTTTGATGCTGTTTGTGGTGCAGCCTACCATATACTCTTAAGTGCATTATAACCTCGCGGTAAATGCTAACTTTGGGATGGCTGCACGGAAACATGTCATGTTTGGTGTCAAACGCTTTGGAATACTAGCCCCCCGCCAGTTCTGGCGACGGAGGGTGTAGCATTCCACCCTTCTAAAGGGAGGGACATGTTCACACTGGTCTAACCCGGTAGGACTTTCTGCAGCCCTGGCATCACAAAATGGATGCCTCTGCCACAGACACGGGTCTGGCTTCCTGCTGCTGACCGAAACTCCGGCAGGGGAGGCCTGGACAATAGGTTTCCTGTCCCAGGGAGGTGTAACCACCTCTCCAGACATGCAGATGTGTATTGGGGCTGGGCGGGAGCATTCTCTGGTGCTTTGAAGTCCTGCACTGGGGGCACACTTGGTGTCCCTGTGCATAGTCCAGTTCAAACCGGTTGCAGGGGCTACCTGCCCCTGCTCTGGCATGAAACTGGGCAAAGGAAATGGGTGTAACCACCCTCTTTCCAAACCCTCCTATGGGTGGGTCCCTAGAGTGTGTCCAACCCCCAAACTTTGTATAAGTATGGGAACCCAGTCCTTGTGACTTTAGATTACCCTGGACGAAACTCTGCAATATATCTCTTGGACCTTCGATGTTCTACTTTGCTTAGAAGACTGAAGAAATCTCCCTTGGGGTCAAGGAGTGACTCCCCTGCTTGGCAGGCACCAAAGAAGCATCTGACCGATCTGCATCGCTGGAGCTCCCGCCGGACGCCAAAGTCTTTGCATCACCAGAAGTGGATTTCCAGACTTCCCCGAGGCTACCCTGAATCCACAGCAAAGCTGAGGCCCGTGGCTATCGTGGGTGACATGTAACCGTGACCCCAGCACACCGTGAACTTTTGCAGCTCCATCATCTTCCTGGTCTTCTTCGAAGTTGTGCTCTGGGCTCCGAGTAGCCCCAGCCTTTTTTAAAAAGTTTTTTTTATTGGCATTTGTATTAACATTACATACATAGGCACATTTGGTAATACTACTGGTGTGTAAATGTACAAGGCAGGAACACCCATTCGCGCCCCCAAGCGGGCTCCTGATCTCGGGGACCAGTGGGGGCGCATGTCTTTACTCTTGCTAAGCTGCAGACAGGTGTCCGGGGTCTGCGTCTGGGCATGCCCTACCAGTGCACGTGGTGGTCACCGCGCCGCATGAGAGCCCTGTAGTGCGTCTGTTCCCCTGTGAGGTGTATCATCAAGTTATGGGGTGCAGCCATGAACTAACCTTCAACAAACTGGGGATATATAAACTGGGGGGGTGCACTATGTCGCGGATGATGAGTAACAGTAGTCTTGTGCCTGGGAACTGGACCGTCGCGTGGGATGATGTCGGGGGTTGCGCAGGTGCGGGAAGGGGAGGGGGGTAGGGGGGGAGGAGAGTTGGAGGAGGAGGGAGGGCGGGGCGCCGGTGACCGCCTATATGGAGGCATGATAATGGGTCAGGTGTTATCTACCTCTGCGACCTGCCGGATCACTGGTCTCCTCGTGTGTCTCCCTGGGTGGGCTCCTGGCTCGTGGAGGTCCCTGGGGGATCGATCGTTCGCGGGCTCATCACAGCTGTTGTTTCTTGTGCGAAGGAATGCATTAACATGGCCCATGGCAGGGAGGTCGGGGGTTTGCGGATCCCTTGGGCTTCCTCCATTCTGAGTAGTGGTTCCTCCGCCTGGCCCCATTTTTTGACTGCCGAGTAGCCCCAGCCTTGAGCATCTCCTGCACTGAAGAGTTCTGGCCTCCACTCCATGAGTGACCCGTGGGCCAGTTTCCAGTGCGACCACTCGAGGCTCCTTCGCGATTGGTAGCCCATTGGCTAGTAGGTCCCCACGAAGGCAACTCGTCTTCTGATAGGGCTTTCCTAGTTGCTCCAGACGTGTCCCGACTTACCCTCGCTGGGTGAGTCCCCCAGACCTTGCTGGTCTGCACCGCCGTCCTTTTTCTGATTCCAAGTGACTTGCCGTTGCCAAGGCTTGTTGGGCCCAATCTGGTCGACGACACCGCAGCACTCGACAGACTTCGTGGGACAGCTTGAATCCAGCTCCTGGTCATCATCGGCGCCTCCTGGACATCGTGGCTGAAGAGTCAAGACACCCATCAACTCACCTGAAGCACCCGACATCTATGGGCATTGGTCTATCGTGCCCTTGGTCACTGGTAAGTGACCCAGACTCTGTCCCCTCTGCTTTCAGGTTCCTTCCATCCTAGATCCAGGCTTGGATCACTTCGGACACTTCTCCTCTTCACGGCAACAGCACTTCTTCGCCAGCTTCCATTGAAATCGACGACGTGACCCGACACCAAAAGACACCTATGTACCCGGCTTCCCTGGGTGAGGTACCACGAGTACTCAGGTGCTCACGTAGGTGCTAGCCCTAGAACTCCCTAAGTCCAAAAGGGTTTGGTCCTGACTCATTTCTAAGTGTCCCTAAACTCTAAATTTCCAACCGCGACTTTCCCCATAGAAGTAAACGGCGATTCGCGGCTGTGTTCTCACACTGCACGCGTCCCCCGTGGATCCCCTGTGTCACTACCTTGGGTGGTTCCTTGTGGTCCTAGCACTTCTACAGGCTCTAGGCCTTGTGTCTAGTTCAGTCGTGGTTCTTATACCACTTTATTGGTATATGATTTGGTACGCCCCTAGGGCCCAAACGTGTATTTGTGCTATTACTGTTGATTGCTAACTTGTAACTTAAGTACTTCGAACTCCAGTCTCATAAAGAGACTAGAGGGGTGTGTTTTATCTTAAATACATATATTTTAAATATATACCTGGTGTGGTTGTCCTTTCATTTGGTCATTCAAGAGATTATAGACTGGTAAAGCAAGCTGCTTTACATTCCTTCAAGACTTAGCCTGAAGGCTGCTCTTCATAGCTACCACTAGGATAGCTTTCAATAAAGGTTGTCTTTAACCTATCACCATAAGGGGTTGTTTGGACTGATACAGGGTGCCCACTATAACTAGTGGACAGCATATATCAGGCCAACTTCTCACATTGGTGTACAGCGTGTAGGATTCCAGCTTGCTTTTGTTTTACCAGATAATCTCAATTGAATCGATCAACTGAAAACCACTAAAGGTACCTAAGGTACATATAATATCAATTTTAGTATACAGTAAGTTCTACTGAACTTAGAGTTTTGTGTTAAGGGATAGCACACTCTTTCTACAACTCAAGAGAGTTTAGTAGGCCACACTAGTGTAGGTAGTGCAATACACCACACCACATTATTAATGTCTAATCAGCCAGGAACCAGTGGGTCCCTGCCAGAAGCCAGTGAGCTTCTCCCCTATGAATATGAGGATCTCTTCTTTGCACAGCTTATGGCCTTATGTTCCATTAGGAAGCTGAATACAGGCAAAAGCCCAACCACCCAGCATCTCTTAAAGATACTCAGGCTGGTTGATCTCTCAGGGCATAGTGGGCCTGGAGGGGTAGGCAGAGTGGGTGGGGCAGCAGGTGAGGGTGGGCCTAGGGGTAGTAATTCCCCTGACCCTACCTCTAATGCTGACCAGACTGATGACAATGATCAGAATCTAGTGAACCCAGGTCTCCTGGATGAGGAGGAGGAGGATGACAACAATGCTCCCTCCTTTATTCCTCCAGGAAGAGTTGAAAGTAGGGCTAAAAGGGATAGATTTCTCTCAAGGGGATCTGTCCAGTCTAACTCCTCTATAGGGACCTCTGTCTCTTCTCACAGAGGGAGTGAAACCTCCCATGAGAGGAGAGAGAGGCTGCTGAAGTATGAGCAAGACAAGTTCACCCTCAGAAAGCGGCAGATGGCCCTAGATAGGGAAGCCCTAGAGCTCTACAGAGCTAGTAAAAAGGAGGGACTAGAGTCCCTTGGTGGCAGCAATTTCCCTAGAGATAGGGAGAGGTCTTATGACCATAGAAACCTAAGTAAGATTGTCCCTCCCTACCAGAGTGGGGATGACATCCTCAAATAGATAACTGCCTTGGAGAGGGCCTGTAAAGTACAGAAGGTCCCTCAAGGTCAGTGGGCAGCAATCTTATGGCTCTCCTTTTCAGACAAAGGGAGTGATAAGCTCCTCACTGTCAGAGAAGAGGATGCTGATGATTACAAGGTCTTGACGAGTACTCTGATTGATGGGTTTGGCCTAACCACTGAACAGTATAGGTTGAAGTTCAGAGAAACCCAAAAAGCTCAGACTCAAGACTGGGTAGACTTTGTTGATTGTGCTACTAAGGCTCTGGAAGGTTGGATACATGGCTGCAGAGTGCGTGACTTTTCAGGATTGTACAATTTGATTATGAGGGAGCAGATCCTTAGTAATTGTCAAAACCAGCTTTTACACCAGTACCTGGTGGACTCTGATCCGACCTCTCCCCAAGAATTGGGAAAGAATGCAGACAAATTGGTCAGAACCAGTATAAAGCCTAAGAATCAGGGGGGTGACCAGAAGAAAGATTCTACCAAGCCCCAAGTGAAAGGTGGGGATAAATCTAAAGATAAGTCCCGTACAGGGCCCCAAAAGTCCTCTTCTGGGGGTGGGTCCCAAACTCCTTCCTCTCCTGAAAAGAAACCATATTGCCATGTCTGTAAAAAGCCTGGGCACTGGAAAACTGATCCCAGTTGCCCCAGGATTGGCAATAAAGAAAATGTTCCACCAACTAACACTACCACCCCTCCTGGTACTACCAGTAGTAATCCCCCAGTTGGGAGTAGTGCACCCAAAAATGTAGGTGCTTTTGCAAGTGGAACAGAGGTAGGCCCCAATTTAAGAAGGGCCTCCTCACCTGACTCCTCTGACTCTGATGGTGACATGGGACTTGCCACTTTTACCATAGATCCCAATGCATTGGACAGGTACAGATTGGAGCCACTGATTAATGGTCAGAAAGCTGTGGCTTTCAGGGACACAGGGGCTGGTGTCACCATGGTGATAGGGAAACTAGTCCCCCCTCAACAGCTTTTACCTGAGTTTAAATACCAATTGACCAACATTGATGGTGTCAGAACAGATCACCCCATGGCCATAGTCAATCTCAGCTGGGGAGGGGTCACAGGCCCAAAAAGAATGGCAGTGCCCCCAAACTTGCCTGTAGATTGCCTGATGGGCAATTATCTGGAAATTTCAGCCTGGGCTGAAGTTGAACACCAAACCCATCTAAGAATGCTGGGCATCCCTGAAAGAGTTAGTGGGGCTCTGATGGCCACAGCCCAAACCCAGAAAATGTTTGGAGTGATGGAGCCTGAAATAATGGCCCACTCTCCTCCACAAGAGAGCACAAGGGTTGAAGAAAAGTCTTCTTCCCCCCAGACAATAGGTAAGGGTCAGCCTCCTCAGGGAACTTATTCTACCCCTGGTGAAGGAACTGCCCCAGAGGTAGTCTGGCCTGGCAACACCCCTGATGGCAGTGGAACCTTCCAAGGTGGTACCCAGTCTGGAGCAGGTAACCTGCCCCTCTCTACCATGCCTCAGTCAGCCCAGGGCTGTGGAGGTCAGGGAGGTCAGTGGACCCCAAGAGGGCCCCTGTCCAGAGGAACCCCCCCATCAGCAGATAAGGGGCTCCCAGGCTAGTAGCCCTAGCCAGGTGAAAGTTCCTCACCCCACTGAGGGATCCCCATTACCATTGTGTAGGGACCTCCCCCAGCAGGACTCTGTTGGACAAAAGTTATGTTATGTTATGTTAATCGGGTTTATAAAGCGCCTGGTTACACTGAACAGTGTGTCCCCGCGCTGCGGTGCACGTAGCTCTGATGATCACGGAGACCTATCCAGGCGGGAACAGGTGAGTTTTCAGTTTCTTCCTAAACATGCCCTCAGAGGGTTCCAGCCGAAGGCTCTCGGGAAGTTTGTTCCATAGTTGGGCCGCCAGAAAACGGAAGGAGCGACCACCCATCCTAGCTCTCTTCACAGCCGGGACGCGTACCAATCCCCTCCCCTCAGACTTTAGGTGGCGGGTTGGAGTGTAGGGGGTAAGGAGGTTCAACAAATAAGCAGGAGAGGTTACCTGGATAATGTGATGACACACACACAACGCTTTAAACTAGACTCGTTCTCGTATAGGCAGCCAGTGAAGAGAGGCAAGAGCCGGTTTAGAGGCAGTTCTCCTCGGGCGCATCAGGATCAAGCGGGCTGCAGCGTTCTGAACGCATTGAAGTCTCTTTATACACCTGCCGGTAGCACCCAGATAAAGGACATTCCCGTAATCAAGACGAGATGTCACGAGGGCGTGAACTAGGGTCTTCCTAGCAGCAATAGGTAGTATATCCATGGCTTTTCGGAGACTTTTAAGGATTCCGAAACAGGCTCCTGCGACCCGCCTGGTGTGATAATCAAAGGATAGGTGAGGGTCCATCCAAACCCCCAGGTTTTTGGCCTGGGCGCATGGGACCGGGGTGGGGCCCAAGTTCTGCGGCCACCAAGCAGAGAACCATACGGATGGAACGCTTACCGTTAAGTTTCAGACAGTTTTTTTCCATCCAGGAGGCTAATTCTTGCAGGCACACATAGAGATTAAACAAAGTAGGGCTCAAAATTGAGCCCTGTGGAACCCCCTGCTGCAATCCTATGACCCTAGAGTAGAACTCGCCCTGCCTCACCTGGAAGCTGCGATTAGCTAGAAATGATATAAGCCAATCTAAGGCCCTCCCAGACATGCCTCCTTTCTTTAGACGGTGGACTAGAGTGTGGTGAGCTACAGTGTCAAAGGCCGCACTAAGATCCAACAGGATCAAGGCGGCCGTTTGACCAGCATCCACATACTCCCGAATGGTCTCAGTAGCCAAGAGAAGGGCCGACTCCGTTGAGTGGTGTTTACGGAAACCCGATTGGGTGGGGTGAAGGAGGTGACATTTCCCAATAGTTGTTCATTTACCACTTTCTCTGCGATCTTAGCAAAGTAGGGTAAAAGAGAGATAGGTCGCAGATTGTCTAAGCGCTCCGGGCCTAACAGGTTTTTTTGGGAGGGGAAGTACTACTGCCTCCTTCCAGCAACCAGGGACTGTGCTGGTCCTGAATGAGACCTCCAGGAGATGTCTGATAAAGGGCTCCAAGGTTTCTAAACACCCCTTAAGCCTACTCGGGGAGGTCGGGTCCTTAGGGGAACCAGACTTGATGCTCAGGCAGAATTTTTTCAGGATTTCAGGGGGAGGGATCACAAAACTATCTAGTCTCTCATCATCCCCTAGAGGTCCTAACACATCCAGAAGGTCCTGGTGGACCCCGGCCGACTCAGGAAAGGTGGAGTAGATGGTCACCACTTTGTTAGAGAAGAAATTCGCTATAAGGTTACAGCGTTCAACTGACCCGGCGGCAGGAGCTGCCACTGTGTCCAGGGAAGAGATCTCCTTATACACCTTGAATAATTCCCTAGTAGAGTTCCCTGAAGACTCAATTCTTTCTAGGTAATATTCCGCCTTGTTTTTCCTGATGAGTCCATGCTATGCTTTCAGCATTGCTTTGTACTCGCACCTGCCTGGGGTAGAGAAGTCCTTCCTCCACTGCCTTTCAGCTCGTTTACAGTCTGCCTTAGCATCTTTCAGCACTGAGTTAAACCAGGGTGCAGACTTCTTTGCTCTAGTAAATGTTTTCCATGACCAAGGGGCTGTGCTATCTAGTGCTTCTCCTAACCTCCTATCCAACTCTGAGCAAGCACTGTCAGCATCCTCCCCCCCAGGCGGACCCCCCATCAGGAGGGCGTTCTTAAACTTGCATGGGGAAAAGCCACCCAATTTCCGGTAGGTTATTCCCTCCTGTAAATTCTCTTGCACCTTAGGCTTAGGCAATCGCATGACAAAAGGGACTATATGATGATCAGTCCAAACCAAAGGCTGTGGTGGGCCAACCTCTACTGCCTCCCAGTTAGTGAAAATGGGATCAAGCAGATGACCCTTCTGGTGCGTGGGCCAGGCAGCACTAAGATTTAACTGTAGCGTCGCGAGTTCTTGGTTTAGCGCAGCAGCCACCGCGCATCCTGTATCTTCCAGGTGTAGGTTCAAGTCACCTAACACAAGAAACTTGCTATATCGCTGGGCTGGTTGAGTGAGATATTCAACTAGATTAGAAGTGAAACGGGAGGGGTAGCCCGGAGGGCGGTAGACCAGGAGGCCCTTGATAATGCAGTTACTATCGACCGTGATGGTAAACAGGCCTGCCTCACTATCGATAAGAGGGATGGGCTCAAGGTGGCATTGGATGGCAAGTTTATAAATCATTGCCACCCCACCTCCTCTACCCGAGTCCCTATCAATTCGCTTTACAGTGTAGCCACATGGAATCGCCTCAAGGAGTTCAGGAACTGAGTCCTCATCCAACCAGGTTTCAGTAAGAAACATAACATCCATCTTTTTGTCAATTAGGAGATCATGAATCTCAAACCTGTGCTTCCTGAGAGACCGACAGTTCAGTAGACAGCAGCTCAGCACGGGCGAGCTCCCCTTATTCTCATGTCCATAATTGAGCGTAAAAGCACAGTGCCTGCACATTCTCGCTGGGCCACCGGCATGCATCTTATGGGCACAAATATCTGCAGTTTGGGAGCACAGGGCGCGAAGGTCCTGGCTAGAATAGTAGAGTTTTAGGCCAGAACTACCAGGGGGAGTGGCCCCGGGCCCCGGACGGTCACGTTGGGCGCAGACGGGCTTGCCTTAGGCGCGCCTTCGGCGCCCAGCGGCGCGCGGCCGCTGTGCGGCCGCCTAAGCATCCGTTTATATGTGCCCTGCTTCCTGTCTGCCCCTGGAAGTGTTCTTGCTCTGACCTGCTCTGCCCTCCGCACAACGGCACTGATTGCCGTGTCGGACTGGGGCGTGCAGGAGGAAAGAAGAGCCAAGATCAAACCCCGCTTGCTGAGGTCTCACAGGTAAGCCTGTACTGCCCCCGAAGTAGTAGCAGAATATGTATATAAATATACACAGTCACCGCAATCTAAAACAATAAAAACATAGCTCATCTGCTCGTACCTCGAGCTGTCTCCGTCACCCAAAGCGACTCAGGGAACTGCCACTACCCTGTACACCGCTGGGTAGCAAACATGGGACCCAAAGGTTCCAAACCTGCCCAGCCCCTCCAGTGTTCCACACACAGGGACCCAACCCCCAGCTGTAGGCAGCCAGAGGTTGACCCTTAGAGCAAAGTACAACTCAGTCATGGAAAGTAAGGCATCCATGGTGACGTGATCTGAGGAAGCTGAGGCCAACTTTATTAGGGCCTCACTTCTCTACTCAGACACCTCACCAGCCTTCTACTTTGCCAAAACACACCACAGCTACTAATTCCCCATGATGGAGATCCTCTAATGCCCTTAGGGTGAGGAATAGCTTAGTGGACCATAAGACAGGGGGCAACCATGCTAGTGCAGGTGCTTCCTTATATGGCCACGTAGTCAATACAGGCTCAACTGGCCAAGGTTAGCCTTATCTCCTTTCGTTTGAGGGCGGTTATGTAGGAAGGTGGAATCTGACTATATGGTTGCCCCCACTTTTTGCCTGGTGTTTTGCTGGTTTATGACTTAGTTGGGCTGGGATCCTTCTATTCAGGGCCCCAGTCTATCTGCTTTCTCTGTAAAATGGTTTCCATGTACATTAGGTACATTTCCAATTGGATTCTGGAGTGCCTTATAAGCCCCTAGTATATGGTATACTATGTACCTAGGGCATAGGTACCTCAGAGGCCTACCAGGGGCTGAAGCATGTATTATGCCACCCCTGGGAAGCACTCCAAAATGGCACCACAGGTCTGCTACTGCAGCCTGGGTAAGGGTGTGCTTGCACCCCTTACAGTGGTATAGGCTACCTATATCACTACCATTGCACACACATATAAAACCTACAAGTCACTCCTATGGCAGGCCTTAACAATCCTGAAGGAAGAGTGCTTGGTTTTTATGTGAGAGGGTGCCCCTGCATGAGCAGAGCCCCTCTGCAGCGTTTGGAGTACCTCCACTGATGCTGTTTGTATTGCAGCCTGACCATATACTCTTAAGTGCATTATAACCTCGCGGTAAATGCTAACTTTGGGATGGCTGCACGGAAACATGTCGTGTTTGGTGTCAAACGCTTTTGAATACTACCCCCCCCCCCCTCCAGTTCTGGCGGCGGGGGTAGCATTCCACCCTTCTCGAGGGAGAGACATGTTCACACTGATCTAACCCGGTAGGACTTTCTACAGCCCTGGCATCATAAAATGGATGCCTCTGCCACAGACACGGGTCTGGCCTCCTGCTGCTGACCGAAACTCCGGCAGGGGAGGCCTGGACAATAGGTTTCCTGTCGCAGGGAGGTGTAACCACCTCCCCAGACAGGCAGATGTGTATTGGGGCTGGGCAGGAGCACTCTCTGGTGCTTTGAAGTCCTGCACTGGGGGCACACTTGGTTTCCCTGTGCATAATCCAGTTCAAACCGGTTGCAGGGGCTATGAAACTGAACAAAGGAAATGGGTATAACTACCCTCTTTCCAAACCCTCCCATAGGTGGGTCCCTAGAGTATGTCCAACCCCCAAACTTAGTATAAGTATGGGAACCCAGTCCTTGCGACTTTAGATTACCCTGGACGAAACTCTGCAACATATATCCTGGGTCTTCGACGTTCTATCCTGACTAGAAGACTGAAAAAGTCTCCCTTGGAGTCAAGGAGTGACTCCCCTGCTTGGCAGGCACCAAAGAAGCAACTGTCCAGTCTGCAATTCCGAAGCTCCAGTTGGACGCAGAAGTCTCTGCATCACCAGAGGTGGATTTCCTGACTTCCCCGAGGCTACCCTGAGTCCACAGCAAAGCTGAGGCCCGTGGCTATCGTGGGTGACGAGGAACCGTGACCCCTGTGCACCGTATAATATTCCTGGTACATCGACTTCCTGTTTATCCTTGAAGTTGTGCTTTGGGCTCTGAGTAGCCCCAGCCTTGAGCACTGACTGCACCGAAGATCTCTTGCCTCCACTCCACGAGTGACTCGTGGGCTGGGTTCCAGTGCGACCGCTCGAGGCTCCTTTGCAATCGCTAGCCCGTTGGCTAGTGGGTCCCCACGAAGGCAACTCCTCTTCTGCTTGGGCTTTCCTGGTTGCTCCAGGCGTGCCCCGACTTAATCTCGCTGGGTGAGTCCCTCACACCTTGCTGGTCTGCACCGACATCCTTCTTCTCTTTCCATGAGACTTGCCGTTGCCAAGGCTTGTTGGGTTCATTCTGGTCGCCGACACCGCAGCACTCGACAGACTTCATGGGACAGCTCGAATCCGGCTCGTGGACTTCATCGACGCTTCCTGCACCTCGTGGCGGAAGAGTCAAGACACCCGTATACTCACCTGAAGCACCCGACATCTGTGGGCTTTGGTCCACTGGTAAGTGACCCAGACTCTGTCCCCTCTGCTTTCAGGTTCCTTCCATCCTAGATCCAGGCTTGGATCTCTTCAGACACTTCTCCTCTTCACGACAGTAGCACTTCTTCGCCAGCTGCCATTGAAATCAACGACGTGACCCGACACCAAAATACACCTTTGCACCTGGCTTCCCTGGGTGAGGTAGCACGAGTACTAGAGTACCTAGAACTTTCTAAGTCCAAAAGGGTTTGGTCCTGACTCGATTCTGATTGTCCCTAATCTTTAAATGTCCAACCGCTACATTGCCCATAGAAGCTAACAGAAATCCGCGGTTGTGTTTACACACTGCACACGGCCCCCGTGGGTCCCCTGTGTCACTACCTTGGGTGGTTCCTTGGGGTCCCAGCGATTCTACTAGCTCAAGGTCTTGTGGCTAGTTCAGTCGTGGTTCTTATACCACTTTATTGGTATATGGTTTGGTACGCCCTAGGACCCAAACGTGTATTTGTGCTATTACTGTTGATTGCTAACTTGTAAATTAAGTACTTCGAACTCCAGTCTCATAAAGAGACTAGAGGGGTGTGTTTTATCTTAAATACATATATTTTAAATATATACCTGGTGTGGTTGTCCTTTCATTTGATCATTCAAGAGATTATAGACTGGTAAAACAAGCTGCTTTACATTCCTTCAAGACTTAGCCTGAAGGCTGCTCTCCATAGCTACCACTAGGATAGCTTTCAATAAAGGTTGTCTTTGACCTATTCACCATAAGGGGTTGTTTGGACTGATACAGGGTGCCCACTATAACTAGTGGACAGCATATATCAGGCCAACGTCTCACAATCATGGACTGGGTTGCTCCAACTACCCAGACTCAGGTGAGAGCCTTTCTTAGGCCTGACTGGGTACTATAGAAGATTTGTCAAAGTGTATGGATCAATAGTGATAACACCCCTGAATGACTTAACTTCTAAAAAGATGCCTAAAAAGGTTCAGTGGACAGCTAGCTGTCAAAAGGCATTTGATGACCTGAAGCAGGCCATGTGCACTGCTCCCATTCTGCAGAGTCCTGACTACTCCAAGAAGTTCATTGTCCAAACAGATGCCTCTGAATTGGGGGTAGGGGCTGTACTGTCACAATTGAATGATGAAGGTCAGGATCAGCCAGTAGCTTTCATAAGCAGAAGGCTGACCCCTAGAGAGAAACGTTGGTCAGCCATTGAGAGAGAGGCCTTTACTGTGGTTTGGGCTCTGAAGAAGTTGAGGCCATACTTGTTTGGTACTCACTTCCTTGTTCAGACAGACCATAAGCCCCTCTTATGGCTAAAACAAATGAAGGGTGAAAACCCCAAACTGCTTAGGTGGTCCATTTCCCTACAGGGGATGGACTTTACAGTGGAACATGGACCTGGGAGTAACCATGCCAATGCAGATGAACTCTCTAGGTATTTCCACTTAGAACATGAAGACTCAACTGGTCAAGGTTAGTTTAATGTCCCTGGATTTGGGGGGGGGGGAGGTGTAGGAGAGTAGGATCTGCTTCACATGGGTACCCCCACTTTTTGCTGGTGTTTCACTGTTTTTCGACCTTAGTCTGGCTGTGGCCCTGCTAATCAGGACCCCAGCCTAGCTGCTTCCTCTCTAAAATGGTTTCCATGTACATTAGGTACATTTCTAATTGGATTCTGGAGTGCCTTATAAGCCACTAGTATATGGTATACAATGTACCTAGGGCATAGGTACCTCAGAGGCCTACCATGGGCTGAAGCATGTATTATGCCACTCCTGGGAAACACTCCAAAATGAAACGACAGGTCTGCTACTGCAGCCTGGGTAAGGTGGTGCTTGCACCCCTTACAGTGGTATAGGCTACCTATATCACTACCATTGCACACACATATAAAACCTATAAGTCACTCCTATGGCAGGCCTCAACTATCCTGAAGGCAGAGTGCTTGGTTTTTATGTGAGAGGGTGGCCCTGCATGAGCAGAGCCCATCTGCAGCGTTCGGAGTACCTCCTCTGATGCTGTTTGTGGTGCAGCCTGACCATATACTCTTAAGTGCATTATAACCTCATGGTAAATGCTAACTTTGGGATGACTGCATAGAAACATGTCGTGTTTGGTGTCAAACGCTTTGGAATACTCCTCTCCCAGCCAGTTCTTGTGGAGGGGGTTGCATTCCACCCTTCTAGAGGGAGAGACATGTTCACACTGGTCTAACCAGGTAGGACTTTCTACAGCCCTGGCATCACAAAATCGATGCCTCTGCCACAGACACGGGTCTGGCCTCCTGCTGCTGACCGAAACTCCGGCAGGGGAGGTCTGGACAATAGGTTTCCTGTCCCAGGGATGTGTAACCACCTCCCCAGACAGGCAGATGTGTATTGGGGCTGGGCGGGAGCATTCTCTGGTGCTTTGAAGTCCTGCACTGGGGGCACACTTGGTGTCCCTGTGCATAGTCCAGTTCAAACCGGTTGCAGGGGCTACCTGCCCCTGCTCTGGCGCGAAAATGGACAAAGGAAATGGATGTAACCACCTCTCTTTCCAAACCCTTCCATAGGTGGGTCCCTAGAGTATGTCCAACCCCCAAACTTTGTATAAGTATGGGAACCCAGTCCTTGCGAATTTAGATTACCCTAGATGAAACTCTGCAATATATATCCTGGACCTTCAACATTCTACTTTGCTTAGAAGACTGAAGAAATCTCCCTTGGGGTCAATGAGTGACTCCCCTGCTTGGCAGGCACCAAAGAAGCAACTGACCGGTCTGCATCGCTGAAGCTCCTGCCGGATGCCGAAGTCTTTGCATCACCAGAGGTGGATTTCCAGACTTCCCCGAGGCTACCCTGAGTCCACAGCAAAGCTGAGGCCCGTGGCTATTGTGGGTGACGTGGAACCGTGACCACTGGACACCGTGAACTTTTGCAGTTCCATCATCCTCCCGGTCTTCGTTAAAGTTGTACTTTCGATTCCGAGTAGCCCCAGCCTTGACCATCTCCTGCACCGAAGATTTCTGGCCTCGCCTCCACGAGTGACCCGTGGGCCAGTTTCCAGTGCGACTGCTCAAGGCTCCTTCGCGATTGCTAGCCCGTTGGCTAGTAGGTCCCCACAAAGGCAAGTCCTCTTCTGATAGGGCTTTCCTGGTTGCTCCTGACGTGCCCCGACTTACCCTCGCTGGGTGAGTCCCCCAGACTTTACTGGTCTGCACCGCCGTCCTTTCTCTGATTCCAAGTGACTTGCCGTTGCCAAGGCTTGTTGGGTCCAATCTGGTCGCTGACACCACAGCACTCGACAGACTTTGTGGGACAGCTCGAATCCAGCTCCTGGTTGTCATTGGCGCCTCCTGGACCTCGTGGCTGAAAAGTCAAGACATCCGTCAACTCACCTGAAGCACCCGACATCTTTGGGCATTGGTCTATCGTGCCCTTGGTCACTGGTAAGTGACCCAGACTCTGTCCCCTCTGCTTTCAGTTTCCTTCCATCCTAGATCCAGGCTTGGATCGCTTTGGACACTTCTCCTCTTCACGGCAGCAGCACTTCTTCACCAGCTTCCATTGAAATCGACAACGTGACCCGACACCAAAAGACACCTATGCACCCGACTTCCCTGGGTGAGGTAACACGAGTACTCTGGTGCTCCCGTGGGTGCTAGCCCTAGAACCTTCTAAGTCCAAAAGGGTTTGGTCCTGACTCATTTCTGAGTGTCCCTAAACTCTAAATTTCCAATCGCGACTTTCTCCATAGAAGTAAATGGCGATTCGCAGCTGTGTTCTCACACTGCACGCGTCCCTCGTGGGTCCCCTGTATCACTGCCTTGGGTGGTTCCTTGTGGTACAAGCACTTCTACAGCCTCTAGACCTTGTGTCTAGTTCAGTCATGGTTCTTATACCACTTCATTGGTATATGGTTTGGTACGCCCCTAGGGCCCAAACATGTATTTGTGCTATTACTGTTGATTGCTAACTTGTAACTTAAGTACTTCGAACTCCAGTCTTAGGAGCAAAAGAGGTGCAGAAAAAGAGGAGAGGTACAGAAAGAAGCAATTGAAGTGCAGAAAGAAGCACACGAGGTGCAGAAAGAGGGAAGAGGAGTACAGAAAGAGGCAAGAGGAGTGCAGAAAGAAGCAGCAGAGGTGCAGAAAGAGGCAAGAGGGGTACTGAAAGAGGCAAGAAAAGTGCAGAAAGAAGCAACAGAGGCCCAGAAATAGGGGAGAGGAGTACAGAAAGAGGCAAGAGGTGTGCAGAAACGAACAAGAGATGTGATGAAAGAATTAAGAGAGGTGCAGAAAGAACCAACAGAGGTGCAGACATAGGCAAGAGGGGTACAGAAAGAGTCAAGAGAAGTGCAGAAAGAAGCAATTGAAGAACAAAAAGAAGCAAAAGAGGTGCAGAAAGAAAAGACAGAGGTCTAGAAAGAGGGAAGAGGAGTACAGAAAGAGGCAAGAGGAGTTCAGAAAGAAGTAACAGAGGTGCAGAAAGAGGCAAGAGGGGTACACAAAGAGGCAAGAGAACTGCAGAAAGAAGCAACAGTGGTGCAGAAAAATGGAAGAGATGTGCAGAAAGAAGCAAGAGAGGTACAGAAAGAACCAAGAGAATTGCAAAAAGAAGCAAAAGAGGTGCTGAAAGAGGCAAGAGGGGAGCTGAGAGAGGCAAGAGAAATGCAGAAAGAGTCCAGATCGGTGCAGAAAGAGGAAAGAAGGGTGCAGAAAGAGACAAGAGAGGTGCAGAAAGACGCAAGATAGGTGCCAAAAGAAGCAAGAGAAGTGTAGAAACAAGCAACAGAGGTGCAGAAAGAAGTAAGAGGAGTACAGAAAGAAGCAAGTGAAGTGCAGAAAGAAACAAAAGAAGTGCAGAAACAAGCAAAAGAGGTGCTGAAAGAAGCAACAGATGCCCAGAAAGAGGCAAGAGGGGTGCAGAAAGAGACAAGAGAAGTGCAGAAAGAAGCAAAAGAGGTGCAGAACGAGGAAAGAGAAGGGCAGATGAGGTGCAGAAAGAGGCAAGAGGGCTGCAGAAAGAGGCAAGATAGATGCAGAAAAAGGCAAGGGGATGCACAAAGAGGCAAGATCGGTACACAAAGAGGGATGAAGGGTGCGGAAACAAGCAACAGAGGTATAGGAAAAAGCAAGAGGGGTACAAAAAGAAGCAAGTGAAGTGCAGATAGAAGCAGCAGAGGCCCAGAAAGAGGGAAGAGGAGTACAGAAAGAGGCAAGAGTGGTACAGAAACTTGCAAGAGAGGTGATGAAAGAAGCAAGAGAAGTGCAGAAAGAACCAACAGAGGTGCAGAAATAGGCAAGAGGGGTACAGAAAGAGGCAAGAGAAGTGGAGAAAGAAGCAAAAGAGGTGCAGAAAGAGGGAAGAGGAGTACAGAAAGAGGCAAGAGGAGTTCAGAAAGAAGCAGCAGAGGTGCAGAAAGAGGCAAGAGGGGTACAGAAAGAGGCAAGAAAAGTGCAGAAAGAAGCAAGAGAGGTGCAGAAAGAAGAGAGGTGCAGAAAGAAGCAAGAGAGGTACAGAAAGAAGCAAAAAAGTGCATATAGAGGCAGGAGGGGAGCTGAGAGAGGCAAGGAAGGTGCAGAAAGAGGCAAGATCGGTGCACAAAGAGAGAAGAAGGGTGCAGAAAGAGGTGAGAGGGTGCAGAAAGAAGCAAGAGAGGTGCAGAAAGAAACAAGAGAAGTGCAGAAACAAGCAGCAGAGGTACAGAATGAAGCAAGAGGGGTACAAAAAGAAGCAATTGAAGTGCAGAAAGAAGCAACAGAGGCCCAGAAAGAGGGGAGAGGAGTACAGAAAGAGGCAAGAGGGGTGCAGAAATGAACAAGAGCGGTGATGAAAGAATTAAGAGAAGTGCAGAAAGAACCAACAGAGGTGCAGACATAGGCAAGAGGGGTACAGAAAGAGTCAAGAGAAGTGCAGAAAGAAGCAATAAAAGTGCAAAAAGAAGCAAAAGAGGTTCAGAAAGAAACTACAGCGATCTAGAGAGAGGGAAGAGGAGTACAGAAAGAGGCAAGCGGAGTTCAGAAAGAAGTAACAGGTGCAGAAAGAGGCAAGAGGGGTACAAAAAGAGGCAAGGGAATTGCAGAAAGAACAGAAAAAGGGAAGAGATGTGCAGAAAGAAGCAAGAGAGGTACAGAGAGAACCAAGAGAATTGCAAAAAGAAGCAAAAGAGGCAAGAGAGGAGCTGAGGGAGGTAGGAAAAGTGCAGAAAGAGTCAAGATTGGTGCACAAAGAGGAAAGAAGGGTACAGAAAGAGGCAAGAGGGGTGCAGAAAGAAACAAGAGATGTGCCGAAAGAAACAAGAGAAGTGCAGAAACAACCAACAGAGGTGCAGAAAGAAGCAAGAGGAGGGAGTACATAATGAAGCAAGTGAAGTGCAGAAAGAAACAAGAGAAGTGCAGCAACAAGCAAAAGAGGTGCTGAAATAATCAACAGATGCCCAGAAAGAGGCAAGAGGGGTACAGAAACTTAAAAGAGAGGTGACGAAAGAAGCAAGAGAAGTGCAGAAAGAACCAACAGAGGTGTAGAACTAGGCAAGAGGGGTGCAGAAAGAGGCAAGAGAAGTGCAGAAAGGAGCAAAAGATGTGCAGAAAGAGGAAAGAGAAGGGCAGAGGAGGTGCACAAAGAGGCAAGAGGGATGCAGAAAGAGGCAAGATAGGTGCAGAAAGAGGCAAGGGGGTGCAGAAAGAGGCAAGAGGTGCAGAAAGAAGCAAGTGAAGTGCAGAAAGAAGCAACAGAGGCCCAGAAAGAGGGAAGAGGAATACAGAAAGAGGCAAGAGGGGTGTAGAAACTTGCAAGAGAGGTGTAGAAAGAAGCAAGAGAAGTGCAGAAAGAACCAACAGAGGTGCAGAAAGTGGCAAGAGGGGTGCAGAAAGAAGCAAAAGAGGTGTATAAAGAGGGGAGAGGTACAGAAAGAAGCAAAAGAAGTGCAGAAAGACGCAAAAGAAGTGCAGAAAGAGGCAACAGGGGCTCTGAGAGAGGCAAGAGAGGTGTAGAAAGAGGTAAGATCGGTGAACAAAGAAGCAAGGGAGGTTTAGAAAGAAACAAGAGAAGTGCAGGAACAAGCAACAGGAACAGAAAGAGGCAAGAGGGGTGCAGAAAGATGCAAGAGAAGTGCAGAAAGAAGCAACAGAGATACAGAAAGAGGCAAGAGAAGTGCAGAAAGAAGCAAAAGAGGTGCAGAAAGAGGCAAGAGGGGTGCAGAAAGATGCAAGAGAGGTGAAAAAAGAAGCAAGAAAAGTACCAAAAGAAGCAACAGAGATGCAGAAATAGGCAAGAGGGATGCAGAAAGAGGCAGAAGAGGTACAGAAAGAAGCAGGAAATGTGCAGAAAGAAACAAGAGAAGTGCAGAAACAAGCAAAATGAGAGGTGCAGAAAGAAGCAACAGATGCCCAGAGGAGTACAGAAAGAGGCAAGAGGGGTGCAGAAACTTGCAAGAGAGGTGATGAAAGAACCAAGAGAATTGCAGAAAGAACCAACAGAGGTGTAGAAATGGGCAAGAGGGGTGCAGAAAGAGGCAAGAGAAGTGCAGGAAGAAGCAAAAGAGGTGCAGAAAGAGGGAAGAAGGGTATAGAAAGAAGCAATAGAAGTGCAGAAAGAAGAAAAAAAGGTGCAGAAACAAACAACAGAGGTCCAGAAAGAGGGAAGAGGAGTAGAGAAAGAGGCAGGAGGAGTGCAGAAAGAAGAAACAGAGGTGCAGAAAGAGGCAGTAGAAGTACAGAAAGAAGCAACAGAGGTACAGAAAGAGGGAAGAGAGGTACAGAAAGAAGCAAGAGAGGTGCAGAAAGAAGCAAAAGAGGTACAGAAAGTTGCAAGAGGGGAGCTGAGAGAGGCAAGAGAGGTGCAGAAAGAGGCAAGATCGGTGCACAAAGAGGAAAGAAGGGTGCAGAAAGAGGGAAGAAGGTTGCAGAAAGAAGCAAGAAAGGTGCAGAAAAAAACAAGAGAAGTGCAGAAACAAGCAACAAACGTGCAGAAAGAGGCAAGAGAGGTGCAGAAAGAGGCAAGAGTGATGCAGAAAGAGGCAAGGGATGGAGAAAGAAGTAAGAGAGTTGCAGAAACAGGCAAATGGGGTGCAGAAAAAAGCAAGAGGTGTGCAGAAAGAGGCAAGAGAGGTACATAAATTGGTAAGATCGGTGCAGAAAGAGGGAAGAAGGGTGCAGAAAGAGGCAAGTGGGGTGCAGAAAGAAGCAAGAGAGGTGCAGAAAGAAACAAGAGAATAGCAGAAAAAAGCAACAGATTTGCAGAATGAGGCAAGGGAAGTGCAGAAAGTGGCAAGAGAGTTGCAGAAACAGGCAAAAATGGGTACTTATAGAAGTAAGTGCAGTGCAGAAAGAACCAACAGAGGTGCAGAAGGAGGTAAAAGGGGTGCAGAAGGAGGCAACGGGGTTGCAGAAAGAAGTAAAAGGGGTCTCGAAAAAGTAAGAGCTGTGCAGAAAGAACCCACAGAGGTGCAGAAACAGACAAGAGGGGTGCAGAAAGAGGCAGGAAAAGTGCAGAAAGAAGCAACAGAGGTGCAAAAGGATGCAAGAGAACTGCAGAAAGAGGCAAGGGAGTTGCAGAAACAGGCAAAAGAGGGGCAGAAAAAGGGAACAGGGGTGCAGAAAGAGGAACGACACTTGCAAAAAGAGGGAATAAGGGTGCAGAAAGAGGCATGAGGGGTACAGAAAGAAGCAAGAGAGGTGCAGTAAGAATCAAGAGAAGGGCAGACAGAAACAACAGAGGTGCAGACAGAGGCAAGAGGGATGCAGAAAGAGGCAAGAGAAGCACAGAAAGGAGCAACAGAGGTGCAGAAGGAGGCAAGAGAAGTGAAGAAAGAGGCAAGAGAGTTACAGAAATAGGCAAGAGGGGTGCAGAAAGAGGCAAGAGAAGTGCTGACAGAAGCAACAGAGGTGCAGAAGGAGGCAAGAGAAGTGCAGATATTGGCAAGAGAGGTGCAGAATGAAGCAAGAGCAGTGCAGATAGAACCAACAGAGGTGCAGAAATAGCCAAGAGTGGTGCAGAAAGAGGCAAGAGCAGTGCAGAAAGAAGCAACAGAGGTGCAGAAGGAGGCAAGAGAAGTGCAGGAAAAGGCAAGAGAGTCACAGAAACATGCAAAAGAGGTGCATAAAGAAACAAGAGAAGTGCAGCAACAAGCAACAGAGGTGCATAAAGAAGCAAGAGGGGTACAAAAAGAAGTAAGTGAAGTGCAGAAAGAAGCAACAGAGGCCCAGAAAGAGAGAACAGGAGTACAGAAAGAGGCAAGAGGGATGCAGAAACTTGCAAGAGAGGTGACGAAAGAAGCACGAGAAGTGCTGAAAGAACCAACAGAGGTGTAGAAATAGGCATGAGGGGTGCAGAAAGATGCAAGAGATGTGGAGAAAGAAGCAAAAGAGTTGCAGAAAGAGAGGAGAGGTACAGAAAGAAGCAATAGAAGTGCAGAAAGAAGCAAAAGAGGTGCAGAAAGAAGCAACAGAGGTCCAGAAAGAGGGAAGAGGAGTACAGAAAGAGGCAAGAGGAGTACAGAAAGGAGCAACAGAGGTGCAGAAAGAGTCAAGAGGGGTACAGAAAGAGGCAAGAGAAGTGCAGAAAGAAGCAACAGAGCTGCAATAAGAGGGAAGAGAGGTGCAGAAAGAAGCAAGAGTGGTTCAGAAAGAAGTACGAGAAGTGCAGTAAGAAGCAAAGGAGGTGCAGAAAAAAGCAACAGAGTTCTAGAAAGAGGGAAGAGGAGTACAGAAAGAGGCAAGAGGAGTGCAGAAAGAAGCAACAGAGGTGCAGAAAGAGGCAAGAGGGGTACAGAAAGAGGCAAGAGAAGTGCAGAAAGAAGCAACAGAGGTACAGAAAAAGGGAAGAGAGGTGCAGAAAGAAGCAAGCGAGGTACAGAAAGAACCAGCAGAATTGCAAAAAGAAGCAAAAGAGGTGCAGAAAGAGGCAAGAGGGGAGCTGAGAGAGGCAAGATCCGTGTACAAAGAGGAAAGAAGGGTGCAGAATGAGGCAAGAGGGGTGTAGAAAGAAGCAAGAGAGGTGCAGAAGAAACAAGAGAAGTACAGAAACAAGCAACAGAGGTACAGAAATGTGAGAAGTTGGCCTGATATATGCTGTCCACTAGTTATAGTGGGCACCTTGTATCAGTCCAAACAACCCCTTATGGTGATAGGTTAAAGCCAACCTTCATTGAAAGCTATCCTAGTGGTAGCTATGGAAAACAGCCTTCAGGCTAAGTCTTGAAGGAATGTAAAGCAGCTTGTTTTACCAGTCTATAATCTCTTGAATGATCAAATGAAAGGACAACCACACCAGGTATATATTTTAAATATATGTATTTAAGATAAAACACACCCGTCTAGTCTCTTTATGAGACTGGAGTTCGAAGTATTTAAGTTACAAGTCAGTAATCAACAGTAATAGCACAAATACACGTTTTGGCCCTAGGGGCGTACCAAACCATATACCAATAAAGTGGTATAAGAACCACAACTGAACTAGACACAAGGCCTAGAGCCTGTAGAAGTGCTAGGACCACAAGGAACCACCCAAGGTAGTGACACATGGGACCCACGGGGGACGCGTGCAGTGTGGGAACACAGCCACGAGTAGCCGTTAACTTCTATGGGGAAAGTCGCGGTTGGAAATTAAGAGTTTAGGGACACTTAGAAATGAGTCAGGACCAAACCCTTTTGGACTTAGGAAGTTCTAGGGCTAGCACCCACGGGAGCACTGGAGTACTCGTGTTACCTCACCCAGGGAAGCCGGGTGCATAGTTGTCTTTTGGTGTCGGGTCGCGTCATCTATTTCAATGGAAGCTGGCGAAGAAGTGCTGTTGCCGTGAAGAGGAGAAGTGTACGAAGCGATCCAAGCCTGGATCTAGGATGGAAGGAACCTGAAAGCAGAGGGGACAGAGTCTGGGTCACTTACCAGTGACCAAGGGCATGATAGACCAATACCCACAGATGTCGGGTGCTTCAGGTGAGTTGACGGGTGTCTTGACTCTTCAGCCACGATGTCCAGGAGGCGCCGATGACAACCAGGAGCTGGATTCGAGCTGTCCCACGAAGTCTGTCGAGTGCTGCATTGTCGTCAACCAGATTGGACCCAACAAGCCTTGGCAACGTCAAGTCACTTGGAATCAGAGAAAGGACGGCGGTGCAGACCAGCAAGGTCTGTGGGACTCACCCAGCAAGGGTAAGTCGGGGTACGTCTGGAACAGCCAGGAAAGCCCTATCAGAAGAGGAGTTGCCTTCGTGTGGTCCTACTAGCCAATGGGCTACCGATCGAGAAGGAGCCTCGAGCAGTCGCACTGGAAACTGGGCCACGGGTCACTCGTGGAGTGGAGGCCAGAAATCTTCGGTGCAGGAGATGCACAAGGCTGGGGCTACTCGGAGCCCAAAGCACAACTTTGAAGAAGACCAGGAAGATGATGGAGCTGCAAAAGTTCACGGTGTCCTGGGGTCACGGTTTCACATCACCCACGATAGCCACTGGCCTCAGCTTTGCTGTGGACTCAGGGTAGCCTCGGGGAAGTCTAGAAATCTACTTATGGTGATGCAAAGACTTCGGCACCCGGCGGGAGCTCCAGCGATGCAGATCGGTCAGTTGCTTCTTTGGTGCCTCCCAAGCAGTGGAGTCACTCCTTGACCCCAAGGGAGATTTCTTCAGTCTTTTAAGCAAAGTAGAACGTCAAAGGTCCAGGATATATATTGCAGAGTTTCGTCCAAGGTAATATAAAGTTACAAGGACTGGGTTCCCATACTTATACAAAGTTTGGGGGTTGTACATACTCTAGGGACCCACCTATGTGACGGTTTGGAAAGAGGGGTTGTTACACCCATTTCCTTTGTCCAGTTTCACGCCAGAGCAGGGACAGGTAGCCCCTGCAACCGGTTTGAACTAGACTATGCACAGGTACACCAAGTGTGCACCCAGTGCAGGACTTCAAAGCACCAGAGAGTGCTCCCGCCCAGCCACAATACACATCTGCCTGTCTGGGAAGGTGTCTGGGACAATCAATCAATCAATCAATCAATCAATCAAACATTTGTAAAGCGCACTACATACCTGCGAGGGTCTCAAGGCGCTGGGGGTGAGAGAGGCTGCTACTGATCGAAGAGCCAGGTCTTGAGTGTTCTCCTGAAGGTCAGCAGGTCTTGGGTCTGTCGTAGGTTCAGCGGTAGGGTGTTCCATGTTTTGGTGGCGAGGTGGGAGAAGGATCTCCCGCCGTTGGTAGTTCTTTGGATGCGCGGAACGGTGGCAAGTGCGAGGTTGGCGGATCGTAGCTGGCAGTTGGGGATGTAGAAGGTGAGTCGACTGTTGAGGTAGGTGGGGCCGGTCTTGTGGAGTGCCTTGTGTGCGTGGATGAGGAGCTTGAAGCATATCCTCTTGTTGATGGCGTGGTATGTCGAGGATCAGTCGTGCCGAGGCATTTTGGATGCGTTGTAGTTGTTTGATGAGTTTGGTCGGGGCTCCCGCGTACAGGGCGTTTCCGTAGTTGAGTCCGCTGCTGACGAGGGCTTGAGTGACTGTCTTTCTTGTGTCCATTGGGATCCATTTGTAGATTTTGCGGAGCATGCGGAGGGTGTTGAAGCAGGAAGAGGAGACGGCTTTGACTTACTTGGTCATTGTGAGCGGTAAGTCAAGGATGATTCCCAGGTTGCGTGCGTGGTCTGTGGGTGTCAGGGCTGTCCCTAGTGCTGTCGGCCACCAGGAGTCGTCCCAGGCTGAGGGGTTGGAGCCGAGGATGGGGACCTCCGTCTTGTCCGATTTCAGCTTCAGGCGGCTGGCCCTCATCCAGTCGGCGATGGCCCTCATTCCTTCGTGGAGGTTGGCTTTGGCCGTGGTGGGGTCCTTGGTGAGGGAGAGGATCAGCTGGGTGTCATCGGCATAGGAGATTATGTTGAGGTCATGCTGTCGGGCGACATGTGCAAGCGGGGCCATGTAGATGTTGAACAGCGTCGGGCTGAGGGAGGAGCCCTGGGGTACGCCGCAGATGATCTCGGAGGCTTCGGATCGGAATGGGGGGAGGCGGACTCTCTGGGTTCTGCCTGATAGGAAGGATGTGGTTCATTCCAGAGCCTTTTCTCGGATCCCTGCAGCGTGGAGTCGTGCGCGTAGTGTGCGGTGGCAGACGGTGTTAAAGGCGGCGGAGAGGTCTAGGAGGATGAGTGCTGCAGTCTCACCATTGTGGAAAAAAACAATGGTTCGGGTTGGCCTGAGAAGGTCCAGTGACATGAACAAGCCCTTAGGAGGGCGAAATGATTTGGTATAGGTACAAGGACTCACAATTGGAGAATGATACTTAATATAGAGGAACAAGGGACAAGGGGGGTCAGTGTATGACACTTATTTATTGAATAAAGATTGAATTCAAAGTGCTCACATATTTAGTGACAAGAAAGCGTGACATGCAGGTGAGGGTGGGGTCTTTAAAAGAGAACATCGCATTGGCAACAATTGAGAACCATTTTAAATTAAATTAGTACAAAATAGGTTCGAGTTGCATAGGGTCGACGGCGTTTCGAACTCAGTTATTTGAGTTCATCATCAGGACAAAATGTGAGCATATGAACTCTAAAGGTGAGAAAATTACAGAAAAACCAAATCAATAACAAATAATCAAAACATAAATTAGTCCCTGAACTTTAAAAAGCATCACAAGCAATTAATGAGCGTTACATAGTGTTCTCCAAAAAAGTGATGCAATTACACAAAAAATGAAAAAACGGTAACCTGGCAGAGTCAGCAGGGTAATGGAACTGAGCAGTCTATTGCCTTGAAGGAATGCGCAATTAGATGAATAGGATGTGAGGAACTCCGAGCTAAAAAGTGACGAGGTAACTTGTAGCGCTAGGGGCGGAGATGGGGGCATCTTAACGCGCGCATGAAGTGAAACACTTACTGAGTATATGAGCGATAGAGTGAACGGTTAGTCGTCAGCGAAAACCGAGTTCGTCGCGGGAGTGGACCTCTTGATTCGAAAACATTAGTCTAGAAAAATGGGGTGACTATGGGTTACAGCTGGACAAGGCACTTGGTGATTGAAGTAAGAATAACGCGTGGTGTCAGGGTAGTATAGACACTTACTGAAGTGATAGAATGGGTCCAGACTTCTCAATGAATGGAAGCGCGGTGTCAGTGCCGAAACATATTCAAGCAGGTATCAGGAGGAAGTTGCCTGAAGGAAAGGGGGGGTTTGTTAAGGGGGTGTGTACATGTAATTACGGGCCGGTGTCAAACTTTTAGAACGAAGACACTTACTTGAGTTAAGATTGTAATCATGCCTGCTCTGCGAGTTTAGGCGAGTTAGTTCGTTGCCGAGGAATTTAATCTGTAGGGGAGGATGCAGGAGGTTACCTTCAGGCGGATAATAGAACCGCGAGCAAGTGTAGGGAGGGGGTGTAGTTAGAAAAGTACTTACTTAATCCAAACGGCACTCGGTGCAATCAATGGGGGTCACGGGGAGTGGAGCGAATCCTGTGTGCGTGTGGTTACGCGCAACGACTGGTCATGTGGTGGGAGGGGGGAGGTTTTTAAGGGGCACGGTTGCCATTGGTTACTCAAGGCGTCCGCAGCTGCGCTGATCGCAGGGTGTGAGGACCCAACAAGGGTAGTAGGCTCAATGGGTGCCTGTACGGAAATAAAACGCCAGCATGGATGGGACTGCTGGAGTTACTAGTTAATGTCGCGGAGTATGATTCCATAGCGTGGGGAAACCCATTTTGAGAAGTCATAAGTCTGGGGTAAAGACTAACGGGCCAAGGGGGATGTGTGTTGGGTGGTTCAGTGGCTTAAAATGCAGCATTAATATCGTAAAAACGGCGTAGGTGTTCAAATACTTGCCCGCTTAGTCTACATTCAACTTATATTCAACTATATACAATTAGTACAGTAGGGAACAGAGAGGTTGCTTTATATACACAAGTACAGAAGTCTCAGGGTTGGCAAGAAGAGACTGGATTTTTACAGGAGTCAAAAGCATGTTTGAACACAGTAGGTGGTTACAGAATGGTTCTGTATTCGTCCAAAGTGTTAAGTCCTTGTTCAATGGAGCGGCATTTAAAAATCCATTTACATTCCATGCGGTTAAGGATTTGCTGTTGATTACCTCCTCTGTGGTTGTGTTGTAAGCTGTCAATCACTTGCCATGTGAAGTCAGATTCAGAGTGTCCTTTGGCCAGAAAATGTTCCACAAGTGGTGCTGTTTGTATTTTGCAGCGGATGTAGACTAAGCGGGCAAGTATTTGAACACCTACGCCGTTTTTACGATATTAATGCTGCATTTTAAGCCACTGAACCCACCACATGACCAGTCGTTGCGCGTAACCACACGCACACAGGATTCGCTCCACTCCCCGTGACCCCCATTGATTGCACCGAGTGCCGTTTGGATTAAGTAAGTACTTTTCTAACTACACCCCCTCCCTACACTTGCTCGCGGTTCTATTATCCGCCTGAAGGTAACCTCCTGCATCCTCCCCTACAGATTAAATTCCTCGGCAACGAACTAACTCGCCTAAACTCGCAGAGCAGGCATGATTACAATCTTAACTCAAGTAAGTGTCTTCGTTCTAAAAGTTTGACACCGGCCCGTAATTACATGTACACACCCCCTTAACAAACCCCCCCTTTCCTTCAGGCAACTTCCTCCTGATACCTGCTTGAATATGTTTCGGCACTGACACCGCGCTTCCATTCATTGAGAAGTCTGGACCCATTCTATCACTTCAGTAAGTGTCTATACTACCCTGACACCACGCGTTATTCTTACTTCAATCACCAAGTGCCTTGTCCAGCTGTAACCCATAGTCACCCCATTTTTCTAGACTAATGTTTTCGAATCAAGAGGTCCACTCCCGCGACGAACTCGGTTTTCGCTGACGACTAACCGTTCACTCTATCGCTCATATACTCAGTAAGTGTTTCACTTCATGCGCGCGTTAAGATGCCCCCATCTCCGCCCCTAGCGCTACAAGTTACCTCGTCACTTTTTAGCTCGGAGTTCCTCACATCCTATTCATCTAATTGCGCATTCCTTCAAGGCAATAGACTGCTCAGTTCCATTACCCTGCTGACTCTGCCAGGTTACCGTTTTTTCATTTTTTGTGTAATTGCATCACTTTTTTGGAGAACACTATGTAACGCTCATTAATTGCTTGTGATGCTTTTTAAAGTTCAGGGACTAATTTATGTTTTGATTATTTGTTATTGATTTGGTTTTTCTGTAATTTTCTCACCTTTAGAGTTCATATGCTCACATTTTGTCCTGATGATGAACTCAAATAACTGAGTTCGAAACGCCGTCGACCCTATGCAACTCGAACCTATTTTGTACTAATTTAATTTAAAATGGTTCTCAATTGTTGCCAATGCGATGTTCTCTTTTAAAGACCCCACCCTCACCTGCATGTCACGCTTTCTTGTCACTAAATATGTGAGCACTTTGAATTCAATCTTTATTCAATAAATAAGTGTCATACACTGACCCCCCTTGTCCCTTGTTCCTCTATATTAAGTATCATTCTCCAATTGTGAGTCCTTGTACCTATACCAAATCATTTCGCCCTCCTAAGGGCTTGTTCATGTCACTGGACCTTCTCAGGCCAACCCGAACCATTGTTTTTTTCCACATTGTATCACCCCAGGTTCGCATAAGGGGTACCCTTGTTCCTTATAACACTCGTACGTGCAGTGGCTTCACTGCAAGGGTTCCACTATTTAGTGGTTCTATTAAGTTATACTATAAAGAAATTACTCTGTCCCCTCCCTTGATCTATGCACATCACCCCAATTTTCAGGCCAGCCAGAAGCCCTACCTCGGTTCCAGAATATGTCTACACCTACTATCCCAACCTATACCGAGGAATATATAACAAGATTGATTAATGGTCCTTCATTGTTCCATACTCCGATACCAGCTAACAACACTCCCTCTAATGTAGCAAGTGAAAAACTCACTAGTCTAGAAAGACTAAAAAAGAAACACATACGTACTGAACTACACGCCCGTATGCTTACGGAATATCTGAAGGCAGACATCATACCAGTAGGTTTGCAAGTACGCAACATCCCTGCAATTTTCCTACAAGACCCAAAATTTAAGAACGGTTTCGCCCACATTGGCACCACGTGTTCCCGCCACTGGATGGTGCTAGGTATTGACACTGCATTAGAACACAGTAGAAAAGAACTACTAGAAATCCGAGAACTGGAAAAGGCAATCTTAGAACTAGACAGCCTAGCAGATGCCAAATCAGCCCTGGAGAAACTAGAACGAACCATTGTTGACTTCCAAAACTTTGAACACCATAAAAAGTCAACCAAAGTGACAAAGGACATTAGGACCTACAACAAAGAACAAACCTACCCTTACCTCAGAGAAGACTTCTTTACTCAAAACAACCAAGATCAACAGAGGTACCCAACAGGCACTTGGGGTAGATTCAGAAATAGGCAGCCAGTCACTTTCTCAACCTCCTCTCTAGAATCCGAAAACTCTGATCCCGGGGAAGGTACTAGCTCCTCTACATACAACCCCAATTTTTTAGAGAGAGGCCAAACATTCACAGGGGAGAGACCGAGAGGCAGAGGTCGAGGCAGAGGGAGGCCCAGGTACAACCTCCCCCCAGGGGAGCGACAAACACGCAGGAAATTCTACCAATGGGGATACCAATACTAACACCTTCCCCCCTCCCACCTCTCTCATCCAACATGGAACAATTGCCTATCTTCAACCTCTCCAAACATCAGCTGGCCTCGACTGACATAGCCCTACTTAGTAGAGGACTTTCCTTTGTCATCACGGAAAAACCGAACTGGTTTGACATCCACACCGAAATTCTCCAATTCTTTAGGAAAGTAAGACTCAATGTATTTTTCCAAGATAAAGAGACAACCACTAGAAATGATATCACAGGACTACGACCCAAATCCACATTCAACCCACCCACTGGTTCGATGCCCCCGGAAGTTATTGCCTTCGAACATCTCGTACTTAAAGATTTCAATAACATAAAAACTAACTACAGGTTCACTCCCTTCAATGTTAGCCTTGAAGAAAGACACAGTCTCAACGCTCTGAAAAACCTAGATGACGTGGTGATAAAACCCTGTGACAAGGGAGGTGGGATCGTCCTACAGGACAAAACCGCCTACGACAATGAAATCCAACGGCAACTCAGGAACACGTCACATTATGAACGCCTTATGCGCAATCCTCTTCAAGACATCAGTGACCTCATCCTCACTACTACCAAAATGGCTCTAGAAGAAGGCTACATCAGCAAACACGAATTTTCCTTCCTAAACAATAAAAACCCTAGGACTCCTGTCCTATATACTCTTCCCAAGATCCATAAGAATCTGGAAACTCCACCAGGCAGACCCATTCTCTCTGGCTGCGGTTCCATTCTAGAACCCTTAGGGAGCTACATTGACTTTTTTATAAAGGATATGGTACAAGACACCGCCACCTATGTTAAGGACACCACTCACTTTATCAATCTAATTGAATCCCAGCCTTTTGACCCCCAAACTGAACTCCTGGTCACTCTGGACATCGAGTCGCTATACACCAACATTCCCCAAGACAAAGGCATAGAAGTTATCACTAAACACCTCAATCTACGCCCAGCACCTCATCGGGTCCCTACAGAATTCATCACCTCACTTCTGAAAATAGCCCTCTCCAGAAACTATTTTATGTTTGAAGACCAGTATTACAGGCAATGTAAAGGCACTTCAATGGGGGCCATTTTCGCTCCTAATTTTGCCATACTCTTTGTTGATGATATTGAAAACAAGTTCATCCTCAACAATAACAACCCCTTCTTTAACAAAATTCGCGTATGGCGAAGGTACATAGATGACGTCTTCATGATCTGGTCAGGCACTGAAACTGAACTCCAACTATTTAGTGCATGGCTCAATAACACCCAGCCGGACCTAAAATTTACCTACAATTTCAATAAAAACAAAATTGACTACCTAGACGTCACGGTCAAAACGTCCGAGGGTGAACTCTACACTACCCTCTTTAGAAAACCTACAGAGCGCAACACCCTCCTACAGTACGATAGCTGTCATCCTAGGGCTCTGAGAGATGGCCTACCCTACGGTCAATTCCTCCGCATCCGCAGAAATTGCAAGTTCAAAGAGGATTTCTTCCAAGAGGCTGAAATCCTATGCAAAAAACTCACCGATCGGGGTTACCCTAGACGTCTAGTAAAGAGGTCAATGAAACGAGCATGGTACTCACATCGTGAATTCCTGCTGCAACCCAAAGAAAAGACATCCCTCAACAAAATCACATGCGTCACTACCTTCTGTCCGGTTAGCAATAAACTAACCAAAATGATAAAGAAACACTGGTCAGTACTAGGCCCATTGGAACTCAATACAGGCACTCCACTTTTTGCCTTCAAGAGAGGACGTAATATTAAGGACCACCTAGTTAGAGCCCAGAAACCAGTGCACAAGGACAATACACTTCATTCTTTCCTTGGCCTCCCTCCTCTACAAGGCCACTACAAATGTAACAACTGTCTGTCGTGTGATTCCACCTGTAACACCCAGTCTTTTGAATATAATGGCACCAGTCACACTTTACAATTTTTCTCTAATTGTAATTCACAAAATGTGATCTACTGTATAAAATGTCCCTGCCAACTACTCTATATCGGGCAAACCACGCAGAAAATCAAGACCAGGATCTCGCAACATAGGAGCAGGATCCGCTGCAAAATACAAACAGCACCACTTGTGGAACATTTTCTGGCCAAAGGACACTCTGAATCTGACTTCACATGGCAAGTGATTGACAGCTTACAACACAACCACAGAGGAGGTAATCAACAGCAAATCCTTAACCGCATGGAATGTGACCAGCGCCGAACACCTGCACTTCCAGATCCACACCAACCCGACCACCACCCTCAGAGGCACCCTGATCTACCGACCCCCTGGACCACGCACCCAATTCAGCGAGGACATCGCCGACTTCGTCAGCCCGCTTGCCCTCCCCTCCGCTGACTACATCCTCCTGGGAGACCTCAACTTCCACCTGGAGAACAACAACGACCGCAACACCAGCACCCTGCTCGACAACCTCGCCAACCTGGGACTCAAGCAACTGGTGTCCACCCTCACCCACCTTGCCGGACACACTCTCGACGCCGTCTTCTCATCCAGCACAGACATCGACTTCAGCCACGCCACAGAGCTTCACTGGACGGACCACAGCTGCGTCCACTTCACCTTCAAGAGAACGCCGACCCACCATCACCAACAACAGGCCGCCCGCAGAAGCTGGAACAAGATCACAGCAGACCAGCTCGCCACCTCCCTGAGCCAGCACCCTCCTGCCAGCTCAGCGAACCCCAGCCAGGCCGCCGACAACCTCACGAAGTGGATCAGCAACTGCGCGGACGAACTCGCCCCACTGAGGACCGCGCCCAGCAGACCCGGCAGCAAGAAGGCCCCATGGTTCACCGACGAACTCAAGAGCTCCAAGAAGAACTGCCGAGCCCTCGAGAAAGTCTGGAAAAGGGAACCGACACCGGACAACAGGACCTCCTTCAAGCTTGCTACCCGGAAGCACCACCAGCTGATCCGCGCCGCCAAGAAAACAGCATTCAAGGACCGGTTGGACAACAACGCACACAACTGCAAGGAACTCTTCAACATCGTGAAAGAGCTTTCCAACCCCAGCGCAGGAAACAACGACATCACCCCATCGCAAGACCTCTGCAACTCCCTCGCCTCATACTTCCACAACAAGATCACAGACATACACAGCAGCTTCGACAACCAACCAACGCACAGCATGACCGAACAACCACCCCCCACCACCACCCTCCACGCCTGGACCCCGATCAGTACCGAAGACACCATCCGCACGATGAACTCCATCCACTCCGGATCACCGACTGACCCCTGCCCTCACCACGTCTTCAACAAGGCCGACGCTGTCATCGCACCCCACCTGCGAGACATCATCAACACATCCTTCAACACCGCCACCTTCCCGGAGAGCTGGAAGCACGCCGAACTCAGCGCCCTACTCAAGAAACCAACAGCGGACCCCACCGACCTCAAGAATTACCGCCCCATCTCGCTTCTCCCGTTTCCAGCCAAAGTCATCGAGAAGACCGTCAACAAGCAGATGGCCGCCTTCCTCGAGACAAACGGATCCCTCGACCCCTCTCAGTCCGGCTTCCGAGCCAATCACAGCACCGAGACCGCCCTCATCGCCGCCACCGATGACATCCGAGCCCTGATGGACAATGGAGAAACAGCGGCCCTCATCCTCCTAGACCTCTCCGCGGCTTTCGACACGGTCTGCCACCGCACCCTAGTACGGCGCCTCAGCAACGTCGGAATCCAGGACAAGGCGCTAGAATGGATCATCTCCTTCCTCGGCGGTAGAACACAGAGAGTCCGCCTACCACCATACAAGTCAGAGGCCTCCGAAGTCATCTGCGGCGTCCCCCAAGGATCTTCTCTGAGCCCCACCATCTTCAACGTCTACATGAGCCCCCTCGCGGCCATCGTACGCAAACACAACCTCAGCATAATCTCCTACGCCGACGACACCCAGCTGATCCTCTCCCTGACCAACGACCCCGCCGCCGCCAAAGCCAACCTACAAGAAGGGATGAAAGAGGTAGCCGAGTGGATGACGACCAGCCGCCTGAAGCTGAACTCAGACAAGACGGAGGTCCTCATCCTGGGCTCCTCACCCTCCGCCTGGGACGACTCCTGGTGGCCTCCCGCCCTGGGCACCGCACCCAAACCGACAGACCATGCACGCAACCTGGGCTTCATCCTGGACTCCTCCCTCTCCATGACCAGGCAAGTCAACGCCGTCTCCTCGTCATGCTTCAACATCCTACGCATGCTACGGAAGATCTTCTGGTGGATCCCCACAGAGACCAGGAAGACCGTCACCCAGGCCCTCGTCACCAGCCGACTGGACTACGGCAACGCCCTCTACGCCGGCACCACCGCCAAGCTCCAGAAGAGACTCCAGCGGATCCAAAACGCCTCAGCCAGACTCATCCTCGACATCCCACGAACCAGCCACATCTCCGGACATCTGAGAGACCTCCACTGGCTCCCCGTCAGCAAGAGAGTCACCTTCCGCCTCCTCACCCACGCACACAAAGCCCTACACGACCAAGGCCCGAGCTACCTCAACAGCCGAGTCAACTTCTACGCTCCCAAACGCCACCTCCGATCTGCCAGCCACGCCCTCGCCGCCGTCCCCCGCATCCGAAGAGCGACTACAGGAGGAAGGTCCTTCTCCTACCTGGCCGCCAAGACCTGGAACTCCCTCCCGACCGACCTGCGCCTGACCCAAGACCACCTCTCCTTCAGGAAGAAGCTGAAGACCTGGCTGTTCGAGCAGTAGCGGCACCCCCCCCCCCAGCGCCTTGAGACCCTACGGGTATGTAGCGCGCTCTAGAAATGTCTTTGATTGATTGATTGAATGTAAATGGATTTTTAAATGCCGCTCCATTGAACAAGGACTTAACACTTTGGACGAATACAGAACCATTCTGTAACCACCTACTGTGTTCAAACATGCTTTTGACTCCTGTAAAAATCCAGTCTCTTCTTGCCAACCCTGAGACTTCTGTACTTGTGTATATAAAGCAACCTCTCTGTTCCCTACTGTACTAATTGTATATAGTTGAATATAAGTTGAATGTAGACTAAGCGGGCAAGTATTTGAACACCTACGCCGTTTTTACGATATTAATGCTGCATTTTAAGCCACTGAACCACCCAACACACATCCCCCTTGGCCCGTTAGTCTTTACCCCAGACTTATGACTTCTCAAAATGGGTTTCCCCACGCTATGGAATCATACTCCGCGACATTAACTAGTAACTCCAGCAGTCCCATCCATGCTGGCGTTTTATTTCCGTACAGGCACCCATTGAGCCTACTACCCTTGTTGGGTCCTCACACCCTGCGATCAGCGCAGCTGCGGACGCCTTGAGTAACCAATGGCAACCGTGCCCCTTAAAAACCTCCCCCCTCCCACCACATGACCAGTCGTTGCGCGTAACCACACGCACACAGGATTCGCTCCACTCCCCGTGACCCCCATTGATTGCACCGAGTGCCGTTTGGATTAAGTAAGTACTTTTCTAACTACACCCCCTCCCTACACTTGCTCGCGGTTCTATTATCCGCCTGAAGGTAACCTCCTGCATCCTCCCCTACAGATTAAATTCCTCGGCAACGAACTAACTCGCCTAAACTCGCAGAGCAGGCATGATTACAATCTTAACTCAAGTAAGTGTCTTCGTTCTAAAAGTTTGACACCGGCCCGTAATTACATGTACACACCCCCTTAACAAACCCCCCCTTTCCTTCAGGCAACTTCCTCCTGATACCTGCTTGAATATGTTTCGGCACTGACACCGCGCTTCCATTCATTGAGAAGTCTGGACCCATTCTATCACTTCAGTAAGTGTCTATACTACCCTGACACCACGCGTTATTCTTACTTCAATCACCAAGTGCCTTGTCCAGCTGTAACCCATAGTCACCCCATTTTTCTAGACTAATGTTTTCGAATCAAGAGGTCCACTCCCGCGACGAACTCGGTTTTCGCTGACGACTAACCGTTCACTCTATCGCTCATATACTCAGTAAGTGTTTCACTTCATGCGCGCGTTAAGATGCCCCCATCTCCGCCCCTAGCGCTACAAGTTACCTCGTCACTTTTTAGCTCGGAGTTCCTCACATCCTATTCATCTAATTGCGCATTCCTTCAAGGCAATAGACTGCTCAGTTCCATTACCCTGCTGACTCTGCCAGGTTACCGTTTTTTCATTTTTTGTGTAATTGCATCACTTTTTTGGAGAACACTATGTAACGCTCATTAATTGCTTGTGATGCTTTTTAAAGTTCAGGGACTAATTTATGTTTTGATTATTTGTTATTGATTTGGTTTTTCTGTAATTTTCTCACCTTTAGAGTTCATATGCTCACATTTTGTCCTGATGATGAACTCAAATAACTGAGTTCGAAACGCCGTCGACCCTATGCAACTCGAACCTATTTTGTACTAATTTAATTTAAAATGGTTCTCAATTGTTCCCAATGCGATGTTCTCTTTTAAAGACCCCACCCTCACCTGCATGTCACGCTTTCTTGTCACTAAATATGTGAGCACTTTGAATTCAATCTTTATTCAATAAATAAGTGTCATACACTGACCCCCCTTGTCCCTTGTTCCTCTATATTAAGTATCATTCTCCAATTGTGAGTCCTTGTACCTATACCAAATCATTTCGCCCTCCTAAGGGCTTGTTCATGTCACTGGACCTTCTCAGGCCAACCCGAACCATTGTTTTTTTCCACATTGTATCACCCCAGGTTCGCATAAGGGGTACCCTTGTTCCTTATAACACACGCAGTCTCACCATTGTCCAGCAGGGTCCTGATGTCGTCGGTGGCGGCGATGAGGGCGGTCTCGGTGCTGTGGTTGCTGCGGAACCCTGACTGTGAAGGGTCCAGTATTCAGTTTTCTTCGAGGTATTGGGTTAGCTGTTTGCTGTTGATCTTCTCGATGACCTTGGCCGGGAACGGGAGCAGAGAGATGGGCCAGAAGTTCTTGAGGTCTCTTGGGTCTGCCTTGGGTTTTTTGAGAAGAGCGTTGATCTCTACCCTATTGTCCAGGTCTCCCCTGCCGGAGTTTCGATCAGCAGCAAGAGGCCAGACATGTGTCTGTGACAGAGGCATCCATTTTATGATGCCAACCAATGTGAGAAGTTGGCCTGGTATATGCTGGTCACTAGTTAAAGTGGCCACCTTGCACCAGTACAATTCGACTCTTATGGTAGTAGGTTTAAGACAACCTTTTAAAGAAAGCTAACCTAGTGGTAGCTGTGGAGAGCAGCCTTCAGGCTAAGTCTTTAGAGGAATGTAAAGCAGCTTGTTTTACCTTATAATCTCTTGAATTACTAAATGAAAGGAAACCACACAGGTATATATATATAAAATATATATGTATTTATTATTTATTACTAGACACACTCTATTAATCTCTTTATGAGATTAGAAGTCAGGAACATATGCATAAATCAACATTTCACAACAAGTTAAGCACAAATATGACTGGGGCCCTAGGGGCGTACCAGACCATATACTAAAAAAGAGACTTAAGAATAACGACTTGCAAGGGGACAAGGCCTAGGGCCTTCAGAAGCACTGGGGCCTTACTAATCTACCCAAGGCAGGTAAGTAAAGGACCCACGGGAGACGCATGCAGTGTGAGAACACAGCTGCGGATCCCAATTGACTTCAATGGAGCGAGTCGCGCTTGGAAATTTAGAGTTTAAGGATACTTCGGGAGCGTCTACAAGCAAGTCACTTACAGGGTAAGTAGTTCTAGAGCCAACACCCACAGGAGCACCGTAGTGCTGGAGTTACCTCACCCAGGGAAGCCGGGTGCATAGGTGTTTTTTGGTGTCGGGTCGCGGTGTCGTTGTCAATGGGAGCCAAAGAAGACTTGCTGCTTGTGAAGACAGGAGAAGTGTCCGGTGGAATCCAAGGCTGGATTCAGAAGAAGGAAGACCTGAAAGCAGAGGGGACAGTGTTCAAAGTCACTTGGCAGTGACCCGGGGCAAGGAAGATGGATGCCCACAGTCGTCGGGTTATTTCAGGTGATCAATGGTGTCTTGACTCTTCAGCCACGAGATCCAGGAGGTGGCGACGAGGACCAGGAGCTGGATTCCGCATGGACCACAAAGTCTGCAGCTTACTGACGTGTTGGCAACCGGATTGGGGCGAACAAGCCTTGGCAACAGCAAGTCTCGTGGAAAGGATAAAAAGTCAGCGGTGCAGACAAGCAAGGTCTGAGGGACTCACCCAGCAAAAGTAAGTCAGAGCAGGCCTGGAGCAACCAGGGGAGCCCTTTGGTACTGTAGAAAGGTCTTCAGGGGACCCACAAGCCAACCGGCAAGGGATTGCAAAGACACCTTGGGAGGATTCACTCAACAGGGGACCACGGTCACTCAGAACAAGGTAGGCCTCTGATCTTCGGAGGGAATCCTGCAGGAGGCTTGGACCACATGTGGTCCAATGCACAAGATCGTAGAACGTCGTGAAGGGGTTGCACTTGAAAATAGTGCAAGGTACCCAGGTATTGCGGTTCCTCGTCACTCGTGGGGTACACTTGCCTCAGCGTCGCTTGGGACTCACGATGGCCTTGGAGAAGTCAGGAAATCCTCTTCCTGGGCTGCAAGGACTTCAGACTCCGGCGGGAACGGGGAAGTTTGCGACCGTTGATTGGAAGATTGGGTGCCTGCCAAGCAGGGGAGTCACTCCTTGACTCCAAGGGAGATTCTTCCATCTTCCAGAGGTAATGGAACGTCGAAGGTCCAGGA
Source organism: Triturus cristatus (assembly GCF_964204655.1). Classification (NCBI taxonomy): domain Eukaryota; kingdom Metazoa; phylum Chordata; class Amphibia; order Caudata; family Salamandridae; genus Triturus; species Triturus cristatus. The sequence goes on from NC_140584.1 coordinate 343,661,948, forward strand.
TTCTTCTTCAGAGCGTTGTCCAGGGATATCTAGTTTGCAATGTTATGTTATGTTATGTTAAGTGATATTTGTAGAGCGCACTGACACCATGGGTTTCCTGGCGCTAAAAAAGACCGAGGATGAGTCAGGGGGACCAGAGGAGGTAGGGATTAGCCAGGTAGAGGGAAAAGAAAGGTTTTAAGCAATTTCCTGAAATGAAGAAGAGAGCCGCTGGATTTGATGGGTAAGGGAAGAGGGTTCCAAAACTGAGGAGCAAGGTTGGAAAATCGGCGACCGCCAAATTTGTTGGTTTTAGATTTAGGGACAACAAGCAGGTTAAGGAGGGCTGAACGTAGATTGCGTGTAGGGCGGTGAGGGTTGATGAGAATCGTCAGGAAAGCAGGACTGGGGCAATGGAGAGATTTGAACGTGAGGCAGCCCAACTTGAATGCCGCCCTTTGTTCTATGGGTAGCCAGTGCAATTTATGTAGCAGAGGTTTGGCCGACTGCCATCTGGGAACGTTGTAAATTAGACGGGCTGCTTGATTCTGTACAACCTGGAGACGATGCAACAGGGATTTCGGGAGGCCATAGTACAAGGAGTTAGAGAAGTCCAGACGGGAAAGTACCAGGGAAATAACTACCTGGATAAGAGCGGCAGATGATAATAGGTGACTCACTTTTCGAATTTTACGGAGCTGGAACATACATGAGGAGATCACAGTGCCCACATGCGGTCTGAGAGAAAGTTCGGCATCGATGGTCACGCCTAGGCTTTTTACTGATTTCAGAGAGACCGGGGGAGGGCCAAAGTTATCAGGCCAAAACTGTGGGCCCCAATAGGAGGGGCTAGAGCCAGGGAGGAGAAGCTCCGTTGTGCCGGGGTTTAATTTTAACTGATTGCAGTCCATCCACTCCTGGATGTGTATCATGGTGGAACGGAAGTTGTTTACAGCATCCGGAGAATCGAGTGGAAAGATGATCTGCAAGTCATCAGCATAATTGAACACTGTGACGTCCCAGCTGTGAAGCGAGTGGATTAGGGGACGGAGGTAAAGATTAAACAACAGAGGTGACAGGGCAGCGCCCTGAGGGACCCCACAAGTGGTGGAGGTTTTAGGCGCAGTGTAAGGACCCTGGCGGACAGCTTGTGTTCTGTCATTCAGAAAGGACTGGGTCCACTGCAGGGCCGGGCCCTGGATGCCCGCCTGCTCGACACGTTGAAGAAGGATGTTATGATCAACCGTGTCGAACGCGGCGGACAAATCCAGGAGTACAAGGGCCTGGGGGATCCCTGTATCGGCATTCTGCCTCAGAGTGTCCAGAACTGCTACAATGACAGCCTCAGTGGAGTGGGCTGGCCGAAAGCCAGCTTGGTTGGGCTCCAAGTAACAGGAGGTCTCGACGAAGCTGGAAAGACACCGGGTGACGTGAGCCTCAATACGTTTGGAGAAATAAGGCAGAAGCGATATAGGGCGGTAGTTAGTGTGTTCCGCAGGGTCCAAACCAGGTTTCTTCAGGAGCGGCACCAGAATGGCCTCTTTGAAGGAGTTAGGAACGCTGCCGGTGCTGAGAGAGCCATTCAGAAGGGGTAGAATGCAGTCGGGTAATTTGAGGCAGACGTCCCGCAGGATCGAAGGGGGGCAACAGTCGTTGGGGGAACCTGATTTTACCCGGATTGCCAGATCAGCTAGTGAGGTGGGGTTAAGGAAGGGAAAGTGAGTGAAAGTAGAAGAGTTGTTCAGAAGAAGGACTGGGGGAGGTATCAGGGAGAGGGGGAATGGAATCCTTAATTTTATTAATTTTCTCGATGAAGAAAAGATGGCAATGGTTCCCTAACTTATACTGAAAGGAAGGGAGGGACTAGCTCTATGACCCCACCTCTGGCGTGAAACTGGACAAAGGGAAGTGGGTGTAGTCACCCACTCCCCTTTGTCCAGTTTCACGCCAGAGCAGGGGCAGGTAGCCCCTGAGCCAGTTTGAACTGGTGTATGCACAGAGGAGCCTACTGCTCCCCCAGTGCAGGAATTCAAAGCACTCTAGGAGTGCACCCACCCAGCCCCAATGCACTAAACCCTGTCTGGGAGGTGGTCACACCTCCCTGTGACAGGATGCCTATGGTTGGGCCTCCTCCACTGCGAGTTTCGGTCAGCAGCAGGAGGGCAGTCCAGTGTCTGTGACTGGTGATATTCATTTTGTGATGCCAGGGCTCTTCAGGATTCTACCGTGTTTCCACAGTGGGTACATGTCTATCCCTCTAGAAGGGTGGGATCATACTCCCACACCAGTACTCCCACACCAGTTACTGGTGTGGGGTATGATTCCAAAGTGTTTGACACCAAACACGACATGTTTTGATGCAGCCATTCCAAAGTTAGCATTTACCGCGAGGTTATAATGCACTTAAGAGTATATGGTTTGACCGCATTCACATACAGCCCCAGAGAACGGACTCTGAGAGCTGCAGAGGGGCCCTACTCAGGCAGAGGCACCCCCTCACATGGAAACCAATCACCCTGCCCTCAGGATTGTTAGGGCCTGCCTTAGGGGTGACTGATAGGTTTATATGTCTGTGCAGGGTGAGATATAGTGAACCTATATCTCAGTGAGGAGTACTAATACTACCTCACCCAGGCTGCAGTAGCAGGCCTGTGGTGTCAGATTTAGTCTGCTTCCCAGGGGTGGCATAATACATGCTTCAGCCCCTAGTAGGCCTGCGAAGTACCTATGCCCTTGGTACCTAAGGTGCCATATACTAGGGCTCACAAGGCACCACAGTAGCCAATCACTAGTGCACCTAATATGCACTCCATGTTGTTTAGAGAGAACAGAGAGGATGGGGCCCTGATTAACAGGGTCCCAGCCAGACTATAGCCAAAACCCAGTGTTAACATCAGTAAAAAAGTGGGGGCAACATAAGAGGCAGATCCTTTCTCCTACACCAGGGCTGTAGAAAGTCCTACCGGGTTAGACCAGTGTGAACATGTCTCTCCCTCTAGAAGGGTGGAATGCTACCCCCACCACCAGAACTGGCGGGGGTGGGGGGTAGTATTCCAAAGCGTTTGACACCAAACACGACATGTGTCCCTGCAGCCATCGCAAAGTTAGCATTTACCGCAAGGTTATAATGCACTTAAGAGTATATGGTCAGGCTGCACAACAAACAGCATCAGAGGAGATACTCTGAACGCTGCAGAGGGGCTCTGCTCATGCAGGGGTACCCTCTCACATAAAAACCAAGCACTCTGCCTTCAGGATTGTTAAGGCCTGCCATAGGAGTGACTTATAGGTTTTATATGTGTGTGCAATGGTAGTGATATAGGCAGCCTATACCGCTGTAAGGGGTGAAAGCACCACCTTACCCAGGCTGCAGTAGCAGACCTGTGGTGCCATTTTGGAGTGCTTCCCAGGGGTGGCATAATACATGCTTCAGCCTCTGGTAGGCCTCTGAGGTACCTATGCCCTAGAACATAGTATACCATATACTAGGGATTTATAAGGCACTCCAGAATCCAATTAGATATGTACCTAATGTACATGGAAACCCTTTTAGAGAGGAAGCAGCTAGGCTGTGGTCCTGATTAGCAGGGCCACAGCCAGACTAAGGTCGAAAAACAGAGAAACACCAGCAAAAAGTGGGGGTACCCATGTAAAGCAGATCCTACTCTCCTACACAACCCCCGCCCCCCCAACCGCAGGGACATTAAACTAACCTTGACCAGTTGAGTCTTCATGTTTTAAGTGGAAATACCTAGAGAGTCCATCTTCTTTGGCATGGTTACTCCCAGCTCTATGTTCCACTGTAAAGTCCATCCCCAGTAGGGAAATGGACCACCTAAGCAGTTTGGGGTTTCACCATTCATTTGTTTTAACCATAAGATGGGCTTATGGTCTGTCTGAACAATGAAGTGAGTACCAAACAAGTATGGCCTCAACTTCTTCAGAGCCCAAACCACAGCAAAGGCCTCCCTCTCAATGTCTGACCAACTTTTCTCTCTAGAGGTCAGCCTTTTGCTTATGAAAGCTACTGGCTGATCCTGACCTTCATCATTCAATTGTTACAGTACAGCCCCTACCCCCAATTCAGATGCATCTGTTTGGACAATGAACTTCTTGGAGTAGTCAGGACTCTGCAGAATGGGAGCAGTGTACATGGCCTGCTTCAGGTCAGCAAATGCCTTTTGACAGCTAGCTGAACACTGAAACTTTTTGGGCATCATTTTAGAAGTTAAGTCATTCAGGGGTGTTACTATTGATCCATACCCCTTGATTAATCTCCTATAGTACCCAGTCAGGCCTAAGAAGGCTCTCACCTGAGTCTGGGTAGTGGGAGCAACCCAGTCCATGATGGTCTGGATTTTGCTCTGTAGTGGTTGAACCTGGCCTCCACCTACAAGGTGGCAAAGGTACACACCCTGACTCTGCCCTATCTGGCACTTAGTAGCCTTGATAGTTAGGCCTGCCTTTTGCAGGGCCTCCAAAACATTCCTCAGGTGGACTAGGTGATCCTCCCAGGTGGAGCTAAAGACAGCAATATCATCTAGATATGCTGCACTATAGTCTTCCAGGCCTGTAAGGACTTGATTCACCAACCTTTAGAAAGTGGCAGGTGAATTCTTCAAACCAAAGGGCATTACCACAAACTGATAGTGCCCACTAGGGGTAGAAAATGCTGTCTTTGGCTTTGCATCATCAGCTAGTCTGATCTGCCAGTGGCCAGCTGTCAGGTCAAATGTGCTTAGAAACTTGGCTGAGGCCAAAGTATCTATTAGCTCATCTGCCCTGGGGATGGGATGGGCATCAGTCCTAGTGACTGCATTGAGACCCCTGTAGTCTACACAAAACCTCATTTCTCTCTTGCCATCTGTGGTGTGAGGTTTAGGTACCAGGAATACTGGACTAGCCCAAGGGCTAACTGAGGGTTCAATCACACCCAAATCCAACATCTTTTGGACTTCTATCCTTATACAGTCCCTGACATGGTCAGATCTTATTCTTCACAGGTAGACTGTCCCCAGTGTCCACTTCATGAGTTCACCAGGTGGTCTGACTTAGAGTCAGAGAAAACATATGTCTGAACTGGCTGAGAAGTTTTCTGCAGTCAGTTTGCTGCTGGGCAGTGAGGCTGCCTGCCAAGGCTAAACCATCAACTGACCGATCATCAGGGTTCTGAGAAAGTAGTTCAGGGAGTGGGCCACTCTCTTCCTCCTGTCCTTCATCTGTAGCCATGAGCAAGCCCATGTCTGCCCTTTCAACATATAGTTTAAGTCTGTTGACATGAAGTACCCTGTGGGGACTCCTAGGGGTTCCAAGGTCTATCAAGTAGGTAACCTCCCCTTTCTGTTCAACTATTGTATGGGGGCCACTCCATTTGTCCTGGAAGGCTGCTGGGGGCACAGGCTCCAACTCCCACACCTTCTGTCCTGGCTGGTAAACAGTCAGTACAGCCTTTTGGTCATGCCAGGCGTTTTGCAGTTCCTGGCTAGCCTCAAGGTTTTTGGTTTCCTTTTTCATATACTCAGCCATCCTGGAGCGGAGACAAAGTACAAAGTCCACTATGTCCTGTTTGAGGTAACTCCCATCCTTCCTTAACCAGACACAATGGACCCCTGACAGGGTGACCAAACAAAAGTTCAAAAGGGCTGTAGCCAAGCCCCTTTTGAGGCACCTCCCTGTATGCAAATAAAAGGCAGGGCAAGAGTATGTCCCATCTTTGCCTAAGCTTTTCTGGGAGTCCTTTAATCATGCCCTTTAAGGTTTTGTTGAACCTTTCAACTAAACCATTGCATTGTGGGTGATAGGGTGTGATGAACTTGTAGTTCACTCCACACTCCTTCCACATAGCAGTCAAGTAACTAGACATGAGGTTTGAATCCCTATCAGATACTGCCTCCTTAGGAAAGCCTACTCTTGAGAATACACTCAAGAGAGCTCTTGCCACCACAGGTGCTGTAGTGGTCCTTAGGGGAATTGCTTCTGGGTACCTGGTGGCATGATCCACCACCACCACCAAAATACATCTGTGCCCAGGTGCTGTTTGAGGATCCATGGGACCAACAATGTCAATCCCGACCCTCTCAAAGGGAACCCCCCCACAGGTAGTGGTATCAGGGGTGCCTTTGTGGTTCCACCTGCCTTGCCACTGGCTTGGCAGGTCACACAGGAGCGACAAAACTCCTTAGTGTCTTCATACATGTGGGACCAGTGAAAGTGAGGGACAATTCTGTCCCGAGTCTTGTTCTGGCCCAGGTGTCCTGCTAGGGGAATATCATGGGCTAGTGTCAATAGGAAACCCCTAAACTTCAGAGGTATAACCAACCTCCTCGATGCACCAGGCTTGGGGTCTCTACTCTCTGAGTAAAGGAGTCCATCATCCCAATAAACTTTATGGGTGCCACTAGCATTTCCAGCAGCCTTATCAGCAGCTTGTTTTCTGAGGGGTTCAAGAGAGGGGCAGGTTTTCTGCTCCTGGCTCAGATCAGATCTGGAAGGGCCCACTGTCCCCTATAACTCAACCTGGTCAGGTGTAAGCTCCTCTGGGACAGTTCCTTCTTCAGGCTCAAGATCATCTCCCTGAGGAGACTGATCAGCATTCTGAGTCAGGTGGCTAGGCTCTGCCTTAACCCTACTGCTCCTCCTCTTGTGAGGCACCTGGTCCATTTTTTCCAGAATCCAGGGCCTGTCCAGCTTTAGACATTTTGGCCTGTGACCTAGTCACAGCAAAGACATGCGAAGGGATCTCTAACATTTCTGCATGTGTCCTGAGCTTCACTTCAGCCCAAGCTGAAGTCTCTAGATCATTGCCAAGCAAGCACTGTACTGGTAGGTCTGCAGTTACCACAACCTTTTTAAGGCCAGTTACCCCTCCCCAGGAGAAGTTAACAACTGCCAGAGAAGGGTCTGTTCTGACATTGCTAGCATTGGTCATTTGGTACATTTCACCAAGTATAATCTGCCCAGGATCCACAAGATCTTTTTCCACCATTGTGACACTTGCTGATGTGTCCCTGAATGCCCAAGCTTCTACTCCATTTATTAAAGGCTATTGTCTGTATTTGTCCAGGTTACGGGGACTCACAAAGGGGGACATATCCATGCCCCCATCACAGACAAGCACAGCCTGAGTTGGAACTCTGACTAGACCAGAGTCCATCTCAGAACCCAGGGTGATCCCTACTACACCCTTATTCTGAACATTGCCACCACCTATTGTAGCTGTACTAGGGGGAACAGTTGCCTTAGGGGCAATAGTGGCTGGAGTAGATTCTTTGGACCTGGTGCAGTCACTGGTCCAGTGAGTTTTCTGTTTACAGATTTTGAACCGAGGTTTCTTTTGGCCTTTTCCCTTGTTTGACTGTGACTCCCCATTAGAACAAGATTTGTGGGGCTCTTGAGAAAACGTCTGGTCTTTACCCGTGTCCCCACCCTTGTCAGAGTTCTTAGAATCCTGCTTCTTTGGTTCACCACCTTGGTTCTGTACCTTCTGCCTCACCCTGGTTCTGACCCATTTGTCTGACTTCTTTCCCAATTCTTGGGAAGAGGTCAGATCAGAGTCTACCAGGTACTGGTGTAACAGCTGATTTTGACAGTTATTAAGAATCTGCTCCCTCATTATCAGAGTGTACAATCCTATGAAGTCACACACTTTACTGCCCAAATAACCAACCATCAAGAGCCTTAGCAGCACAGTCAACAAAGTCAACCTAGTCTTGAGTTTGTGCTTTTTGGGTATCTCTGAACTTTAACCTGTATTGTTCAGTGGTTAGGCCAAACCTATCTATCAGTGCACTTTTCAAGACTTTGTAATCATCAGCATCCCCTTCTCTTACAGTGAGGAGCTTATCTCTACCTTTGTCTGCAAAGGAGAGCCATAAGATGGCTGCCCACTGACCTTGAGGGACCTTCTGTACTTTACAGTCCCTCTCCAAGGCAGTTATCTATTTGTGGATGTCATCCCCACTCTGGTAGGAAGGGACAATCTTACTTAGGTTTCTATGGTCATAAGACCTCTCCCTATCTCTAGGGAAATTGCTGCCACCAAGGGACTCTAGTCCCTCCTTTTTACTAGCTCTGTAGAGCTCTAGGGCTTCCCTATCTAGGGCCATCTGCTGCTTTCTGAGGTTGAATTTATCTTGCTCATACTTCAGCAGTCTCTCTCTCCTCTCCTGTGAGGTTTCCCTTCCTGTGTGAGAAGAAAAAGAGGTCCCTACAGGTGAGTTAGACTGGACAGATCCCCTTGAGAGAGACCTATCCCTTCTAGCCCTACTTTCAACTCTTCCTGGAGGAAAAAAGAGGGGAGCATTGTTGTCATCCTCCTCATCCAGGTGAGCTGGGTTCACCAGATCCTGATCATTGTCCTCAGTCTGGTCAACATTAGAAGTAGGGTCAGGGGAATTTCTACCCCTAGACCCACCCCCAGCTGCTGCCCCACCCACTCTGCCTACCCCTTGAGACCCACTAGGTCCTGGGAGATCATCCGGCTTGAGTATCTTTATGAGATGCTGGGTCATTGGGATTTTGACTGTCTTCAGCTTCCTAATAGAACATAAGGCCCTAAGCTGTGCAAAGGAGAGATCCTCATATCTATAGGGGAGAAGCTTCTGGCAGGGACCCACTGGTTCCTGGCTGATTAGACATTACTAATGTGGTGTAGTGTATTGCACTACCTACACTAGTGTGGCCTACTAAACACTCTTGAATTGTAGAAAGGGTGTGCTATCCCTTAACACACGCCTCTAAGTTCAGTAGAACTTACTATATACTAAAATTGATATTATATGTACCTAAGGTACCTTTAGTGGTTTTCAGTTGATCAATTCAATTGAAATTATCTGGTAAAACAATAGCAAGCTGGAATCCCACACACTGCACACCAATGTGAGAAGTTGGCCTGATATATGCTGTCCACTAATTATAGTGGGCACCTTGTATTAGTCCAAACAACCCCTTATGGTGAATAGGTTTAAGACAACCATTATTGAAAGCTATCCTAGTGGTAGCTATGGAGAGCAGCCGTCAGGCTAAGTCTTGAAGGAATGTAAAGCAGCTTGTTTTACCAGTCTATAATCTCTTGAATGACCAAATGAAAGGACAACCACACCAGGTATATATTTAAAATATATGTATTTAAGATAAAACACACCCCTCTAGTCTCTTTATGAGGCTGGAGTTCGAAGTACTTAATTTACAAGTTAGCAATCAACAGTAATAGCACAAATACACGTTTGGGCCCTGGGGCGTACCGAACCATATACCAATAAAGTGGTATAAGAACCACGACTGAACTAGACACAAGGCTTAGAGCCTGTAGAATGGCTGGGACCACAAGGAACCACCCAAGGTAGTGACGCAGGGGACCATCGGGGGCCGTGTGCAGTGTGTAAACACAACCGCGGGTTCCCGTTAGCTTCTATGGGCAATGTCGCGGTTGGAAATTTAAAGATTAGGGACACTTAGAATCGAGTCAGGACCAAACCCTTTTGGTCTTAGTTCTAAGGCTAGCACCCACGGGAGCACTGAAGTTCTCGTGTTACCTCACCCAGGGAAGCCGGGTGCATAGGTGTCTTTTTTGTCGGGTCGGGTCGCGTCGTCAATTTCAATGGAAGCTGGCGAAGAAGTGCTTCTGCCGTGAAGAGGAGAAGTGTCCGAAGCAATCCAAGCCTGGATCTAGGATGGAAGGAACCTGAAAGCAGAGGGGACAGATTCTGGGTCACTTACCAGTGACCATGGTCAGCATGGACCAATGCCCACAGATGTCGGGTGCTTCAGGTGAGTTGATGGGTGTCTTGACTCTTCAGCCACGAGGTCCAGGAGGCGCTGATGATGACCAGGAGCAGGATTCGAACTGTCCTACAATGTCTGTCGAGTGCTGTGGTGTCGGCGACCAGATTGGACCCAACAAGCCTTGGCAACGGCAAGTCACTGGAAATCAGAGAAAGGATGTCGGTGCAGACCAGCAACGTCTGTGTGACTCACCCAGCGAAGGTTAGTCGGGGCACGTCTGGAGCAACCAGGAAAGCCCAATCAGAAGAGGAGTTACCTTCGTGAGGAGCTACTAGCCAACGGGCTAGCGATCGCGAAGGAGCCTCGAGCGGTCGCACTGGAAACTGGGCCACGGGTGACTCGTGGTGTGGAGGTCAGCAATCTTCAGTGCAGGAGATGCTCAAAGCTTGGGCTACTCGGAGCCCAAAGCACAACTTCGAGGAAGACCAGGAAGATGATTTTGCTCCAAAAGTTCACAGTGTTTAGGGGTCATGGTTCCACATCATCCACGATAGCCACAGGCCTCAGCTTTGCTGTGGACTCAGGGTAGGCTCGAAGAAGTCTGGAAATCTACCTCTGGTGGTGCAAAGACTTTGGCGTCCAGCGATGCAGACCGGTCAGTTGCTTCTTTGGTGCCTGCCAAGCAGGGGAGTCACTCCTTGACCCCAATGGAGATTTCTTCAGTCTTCTAGTTAAAGTAGAACGTTGAAGGTCCAGGATATATGTTGCAGAGTTTCATCCAGGGTAATCTAAAGTCGCAAGGACTGGGTTCCCATACTTATACAAAGTTTGGGGGTTGGACATACTCTAGGGACCCACCTATGGGAGGGTTTGGAAAGAGGGGTGGTTAAACCCATTTCCTTTGTCCAGTTTCATGCCAGAGCAGGGGCAGGTAGCCCCTGCAACCGGTTTGAACTGGACTATGCACAGGGACACCAGGGAGTGCTCCCGCCCAGCCCCAATACACATCTGCCTGTCTGGGGAGGTGGGTACACCTCCCTGGGACAGGAAACCTATTGTCCAGGCCTCCCCTGCTGGAGTTTCGGTCAGCAGCACGAGGCCAGACCCGTGTCTGTGGCAGAGGCATCCATTTTGTGATGCCAGGGCTGTATAAAGTTCTACCGGGTTAGACCAGTGTGAACATGTCTCTCCCTCTAGATGGGTGGAATGCTACCCCCGCCGCCAGAACTGGCGGTGGGGGGGGGGAGGGGGGTAGTATTCCAAAGCATTTGACACCAAACACGACATGTTTCCGTGCAGCCATCCCAAAGTTAGCATTTACCGCGAGGTTATAATGCACTTAAGAGTATATGGTCAGGCTGCACCACAAACAGCATCAGAGGAGATACTCCGAACGCTGCTGTGTGCAATGGTAGTGATATAGGTAGCCTATACCACTGTAAGGGTGCAAGCACCACCTTACCCAGGCTGCAGTAGCAGACCTGTGGTGCCATTTTGGAGTGCTTCCCAGGGGTGGCATAATACATGCTTCGGCCCCTGGTAGGCCTCTGAGATACCTATGCCCTAGGTGCATAGTATACCATATACTAAGGGCTTATAAGGCACTCCAGAATCAAATTAGATATGTACCTAATGTACGTGGAAACCCTTTTAGAGAGGAAGCAGCTAGGCTGTGGTCCTGATTAGCAGGGCCACAGCCAGACTAAGGTCGAAAAACAGTGAAACACCAGCAAAAAGTGGGGGTACCCATGTGAAGCAGATCCTACTCTCCTACATATGCCACCCCTGGGAAGCACTCCAAAATGACACCACAGGCCTTCTACTGCAGCCTTGGTAAGGTGGTGCATGCACCCTTGCTGTGGTATAGGCTACCTATATCACTACCATTGCACACACATATAAAACCTATAAGTCACTCCTATGGCAGGCTTTAACAATCCTGAAGGCAGAGTGCTTGGTTTTTATGTGAGAGGGTGCCCCTGCATGAGCAGAGCTCCACTGCAGCATTCGTAGTACCTCCTCTGATGTGCAGCCTGACCATATACTCTTAAGTGCATTATAACCTCGCTGTAAATGCTAACTTTGGACTGTCTGCATGGAAACATGTCGTGTTTGGTGTCAAACACTTTGGAATACTACCCCCCACCAGTTCTGGTGGCGGGGGTAGCATTCTACCCTTCTAGAGGGAGAGACATGTTCACACTGGTCTACCCGGTAAAGACTTTCTAAAGCCCTGGCATCACAAAATGGATGCCACTGCCACAGACACGGGTCTGGCCTCCTACTGCTGACTGAAACTCCGGTAGGGGAGGCCTGGACAATAGGTTTCCTGTCCCAGGGAGGTGTAACCACCTCCCCAGACAGGCAGATGTGTATTGGGGCTGGGCGGGAGCACTCTCTAGTGCTTTGAAGTCCTGCATTGGGGGCACACTTGGTCTAGTTCAAACCAGTTCAAAGCAGTTGCAGGGGCTACCTGCCCCTGCCCTGATGTGAAACTGGACCAAGGAAATGGGTGTAACCACCCCTCTTTCCAAACCCTCCCATAGGTGGGTCCCCAGAGTATGTCCAACCCCCTATCTTAGTATAAGTATAGGAACCCAGTCCTTGAGACTTTAGATTACCCTGGACGATACTCTGCAACATATATCCTGGACCTTTGACTTTCTATTTTCTCTAGAAGACTGAAGAAATATCCCTTGGGGTCAAGGAGTGACTCCCCTGCTTGGCAGGCACCAAAGAAGCAGCTGTCCTGTCTGTAACTCTGAAGGTCCCGCCGGACGCTGAAGTCTTTGCATCACCAGAGGTGGATTTCCAGACTTCCCCTAGGCTACCCTGAGTCCACAGCAAAGCTGACGCCCGTGGCTATCGTGGGTGATGTGGAACCGTGATGCCTGGACACCGCGAACTTTTGCCGGTACATCATCTTCCTGGTCTTCCTCGAAGTTGTGCATTGGGATCCTAGTAGCCCCAGCCTTGGACACCTACAGCACCGAAGATCTCTGGCATTCACTCCACGAGTGAGCCATGGGCCAGTTTCCAGTGCGACCACTCGAGGCTCCTTCGCGATCCTTCGGGGACCCACTAGCCCATTGGCTAGTGGGTCCCCACGAAGGCAACTCCTCGTCTGATTGGGCTTTTCTGGTTGCTCCAGACATGCCCGACTTACTCTCGCTGGGTGAGTCCTCCATACCTTGCTGGTCTGCACCGGTGTCTTTCTTCTATTTCCACTTGACTTGCCGTTGCCAAGGCTTGTTAGGTCCATTCTGACATCTGTGGGCATTGGACTATCGTGCCCCTGGTCACTGGTAAGTGACCCAGACTCTGTCCCCTCTGCTTTTAGGTTCCTTCCATCCTCGATCCAGGCTTGGATCTCTTCGGACACTACTCCTCTTCACGGCAGCAGCACTTCTTTGCCAGCTTCCATAGAAAATGACGCCGTGACCCGACACCATTTGACACCTATGCACCCGGCTTCCCTGGGTGAGGTAACATGAGTACTCCAGTGCTCCTGTGTGTGCTAGCCTTAGAACTTCCTAAGTCCAAAAGGGTTTGGTCCTGACTCGATTCTAAGTGTCCCTAATCTTTAAATTTCCAACCGCGACAGTGCCCATAGAAGCTAACTGGAACCTGGGGTTGTGTTTACACACTGCACACGTCCCCCGGGGTTCTCCTGCGTCACTACCTTGGGTGGTTCCGTGGGGTCCCAGCGATTTTACAGGCTCTAGGCCTTGTGTCTAGTTCAGTCGTGGTTCTTATACCACTTTATTGGTATATGGTTTGGTACGCCCCTTGGGCCCAAACGTGTATTTGTGCTATTACTGTTGATTGCTAACTTGTAAATTAAGTACTTCGAACTCCAGCCTCATAAAGAGACTAGAGGGGTGTGTTTATCTTAAATACATATATTTTAAATATATACCTGGTGTGGTTGTCCTTTCAGTTGGTCATTCAAGAGATTATAGACTGATAAAACAAGCTGCTTTACATTCCTTCAAGACTTAGCCTGAAGGCTGCTCTGCATAGCTACCACTAGGATAGCTTTCAATAAAGGTTGTCTTTCACCTATCACCATAAGGAGTTGTTTTGACTGATACAGGGTGCCCACTGTAACTAGTGGACAGCATATATCAGGCCAACTTCTCACACAAGGGTTGCAGAAATAAGGGACATAGGTGTAGGAAGAAGCCAGAGAAGTTCATAAAGAGGCACATGGGGTAGAGAAAGAGGCAAGAGGTGTGCAGAAAAAAGCTAGAGAGATGCTGAAAGAACAAAAGAAGTGCAGAAAGAGGGAAGAGGGGTACATTTTCATTAAAAAATTCTGACATGCAGACTGAAACATGCACTTTTAATACCAGCAGCAGACTTCCGTGGTGAGCAGTAGCTTTACTACAGTGATCTAATGAGCAACTAGAGTGCTAACATTCAGAATTTATGGCAAACGTGTGACATATCTGAATACCTTCTTGAGGGAAACAAAGTAAAAAAACTGAAAGCATTTCTTACTGAGGAGACTGCAGTAAATGAGGAATTTAGGAAACTTCATAACAAATAAATCTCCCAAGATGGCCACCAGAGACAAAAGAGCCCAAATGCAGCACAAATATCACCCAGATGTAGCCCACATGTAGCCCAATGAAAGAAGTGTGCAAAACACTTTTTATTTTTTGTGTTTTTGCAGTTTTATATAGTGCAGACTTGTCAGGTATTGGAGTGCTTTACATGAGCGTTGGTTACATCACACAAGAACAAATTCATTTTGGTTGTAGACATGGGGAGATTAAGTGATTTGACTAGAATCACAGAATGTCGAGCTGAAGCAGAAACTCCAACCTGGTTCCGCAGTTGCAAAGTCTGCAGCTCTGGAAGTAACACCACATCCTCTCCCCTAAGTGCAACATTTAATCAAGTGGTCAACTGTATAAAAAAATATAAAGATAACAAATAGTTTAAAAGTGCTTTTTCGCTATTTGAAAACTCAGAAAATATGTCCTCATTTTAGTTTTTTAGAGCACTAACCATAATTTTGATGCAAATAAGACCCTCTCATAGATGTCATTTCCAAAGGAAATGCTCTAGGTATTACAGTTTTGATTTCATCAAGATGACGTCAGGCGTTCCACACTTTTGTAATAAATATTGAATGTTAGCCATCTAGTTGTTCATTAGGATACTGTTGAGAGGCAGAGGCTAGGGGCACGGACTCTGAAAATTGAAGGCAGGTAGGAGGATGCAGAGGCAACAATTTGACCACACTGGGCAGGCAGGAAGAGCAGTGGCAGCACAACAGACTATGGAGGGCAGTAGAAAGGGGGGCAGGGGCAATAAACCAACAATACAGGACTGGCAAGAGAGGCTGTGGCAATATAATAGACAATTGTGGGCAGAAGGAAGAGGCAGTGGTAGTACAACCATACAGGCCAACAGACCCGATTCAGCCAGGAAACGTCCAATGTTTTTAAGCTCAAATGGGCTTTATTTGATCTGTCTCCTGACTACAATCTCCTCTTTTTCAGTGTAACTCAAAGGGGAAAATCAATACCCCAGTTTTTTTCAAAACCTCCCACTTACCAAGTTCAAAATGTTCGCAAGTATGGTACATTGGATCATGGAAGGCAGGAGGAATTGGGGTAGGGACATGGACTCGGATAACAGAGGACAGGAGGGACATGGAGAGGTGCGCCAAACTGACCCTACAGGGCAGGCATCAGGGTTTGCAGCAGCACAATACACCACACAGGGCATGCGGGACGGGAGTGCAGCACAACAATCCATAGAAAGCAATAGGGAGGGGACAGGACCATGTGATAGAGATCAGGGTGTGTACAATATTCCCACTACCACGGATAAAGTAATCTCACAGTTACACGCACATGCATACATCATACGCTAGGGCCCATTTCACTAACATACGCTCAAATACTCTACCAGCAATAAACCTGTGGAAGGAAAACACTCCTGAACACCCTGCATCTATATCGAGGTCGATAAGACCTGGTTTTTGTGACTGTCCCTAAGCATAACCTATACAATATATACAACAATAATCAATAATGCAAACCCAATAATTGACAAGAAAGAATATCCAACACCATGTTTAAAATTATATTGCTTTAACTTAAATTTAGTCAAGAAAATCAATCAGAGTAAATCATTTCTCATAGTTACCTATTCTAGCTAAATGTCAGAACGGGTCAGGACAAGTCTCTCGGTAAATGTCTCTCAAGACGAAGTCCCTTCAGCATCAATCCTCAGCAACGCAGATTCGATACGCGGCAAAGGCAAAATGGCAAGTGGCAAAAGACCCTCTCTAGGCTAACATCTTATAATACTCTGAACAATAGAAAGATACATTGAAAACATAGAAAAAGCTGTAATGTCCGCCGGACTTGCTGAGCAGAGCGAGAAGGAAAGGATGTAACATTGCTACATTTGAGAATCTCCGCTCAGGAAAAATACACATAACGAAAACTACGGAACAGGAACCAAGAAAATAAAACATGTATCACAATTATCCTGCTTCTCCTCGGCCATCGAGCCACAGTTCAGAGCTTCTCTCTAAGACTCCTTTGTTTCCCAAGGCTGCCAAGGACACTTTCACTTCTCTTGGAGAACTCCCAAAAACTGCTGCCGTCCTCATGGAAAGTTTTTCGACAAGGACCATGGTCAGTTAGCTTCAGGACCATTTCCAGCAGGGGTCTCCCTCGTCTCAGCTTTCAAATTATAATCACAGTCAGGCTCACTCATTCAGCCTTCTTTCTCAGGCCAACATAGGCCTTAATAGACCATCTTAATTAAAAGAGACAAAAACAACGTTACTACAGCATAGTGATTAAACAGTGTTAACCCCACTAATACCCTTATGTGTATGCATTTATCTAGCACTTGCAACATGGAAAAGCATTAATTCAAAAGCGTTTTGTGCTCAAAAATAAACAGCACATAGCAACGTTTAAACATGAAAACATTTTACACACGCGTTATTATCAGTCAGCACATTTAAGCACACTCACGTGTAACCCTTTCTTGTTAAGACAAACAGATTGATTAATATAAACGTATTTGCACAAGACAAATAATTAATTATTAATTATTAATAAATTAATACAACGAATAGACATGCCAGAGCTTCAAAAGCCCCAGAATTTTCAAACTGAAAACTCTGCTCCAGCAATCCCCCCTTTGGTGATTTTATCACCAAATAAACCCCAAAAAAAAAATTAGTGAAAATTTAGTCCCATTTTAGGAGAAATCGGAAATGTCTTTTCCCCTATACACAACATTAAACACCAGTCACTCTTTCATCATCCCTTTTTGTCTCTAAGTAAACACTCTCCCTCAATTCTTCTAATTCAATTTCTTGAGGTTCTCTCTTCAACCTCTTGTTTTTCTTTTCTTTATTCAATTTCTTCCTCCCTCCCCTGTTTTTACAACACACACACACCAATCTCATTAACAATAAAGCCACAATTATACAAGACAAGGGAAACAATATTCTACCTATAATAGTACTACCTATCTTTGCAATAAAATCCTTAACAGCTATCATTTTATTAACTATTTTAGTCCACAAACTCTCAGCTTCAAGTGGTACTAATTCTTCATGCAAATCAGTAATATTTTTGATATAGACCTTTAGGTCTCTGCTTTCGTCTGGAATGTAAGTGCAACAATGTTGAACTTTCAGCATTCCACAGACTCCACCCTCCTTGGCCAATAGAATATCAAGGGCAAGTCGATTTTGCATTGACATGGCACGTACGGCACTTAATTCCGTATTCACCAAAAGAAACCCTCCAGCGGTATTTCTCGATAAGCGATCAACCACTGTAGACAGTTTCCGAATTCCATAAGCATTCAAAGAAATTCCCACTGCTGGAATCAAAACCCCAAAAATATCACCCACTATTTCAGACCAAGTTTCTCTCTTAAAACGCATTAGTAAGTTAACATGTTCTACATCTGTTATTTTATCTATATGAAAAATCTTTGGAAAAACTAGGCCCACATAACACGTGCCATACCAATGATCAGGCAACTTGTAATAAGCCTTATTCCCACAAACATAATATACTCCTGGAAAAATCGTATCTTCTCCACCCCTAAAACCCCAACCTGTTGCAATGAAGTATGTATCATGGCACTCACTAGTCCCGACAAAATATGTATCATATTGGGATTTCCTTCTTGTAATACAAAGTTTACCCTTCTGTGGTGCATCTAGAGCTAAAGTTGGACTAGCCCCATTCTTCAACTCTTTTCTCATCTCAATGTCCCAAATTGTCTCACTCACTTTATATTTCCCTGCTTTCTCATGCATGTTCAATCTCCTTCCTTCTACCATATCCAGGAAAGCTTTCTCCTCTCCTTTCAAACTGCAAGTTAAATTATTCTTAAAAATGTAATCTAATGTTAATCCTTTTTCTTCAATAAAAATCTCACCAAAAGTGTCAGCTTCTTTAGCTGGATTCAGCTCTTTGTTCATTGACAAGTGCCCAAAAATACTATCCCTGTTAGACATCTTATAATCTACTTTCCCTAACAAATAAAAAACACTACTTAAAATACTACAGGAAATACCATATGTAGCTGGTAAATGATGATAAGTAACACCCTCTGAGACGGATGCAGGTAATTGCATACAGACGTAGCAATCCCTTACTTTCATTGTCTTCACATATTCATATAACAGTTTCGAAAAAACATTACTAGAAAAGTTATTAATTGATCTATCTTTGTGTGTGTAAGCATTACTAATTCTAATTGGAACTACTTTTTGTGAATTCTTCTCTACATTTGTCACATTCTCTGTATGCATCTCAAACTCTACTTTAAAAGTAACTAATAAAATTAAAACACCCCATAGAAGCATTAATAATCCAGTACAGCAGCAGCACATCCTACACCACCTCTTAAAGAAGGCACATCTATTTCTATTATCCTCTATGTTAGCCATTTTAGTTTAGCCTCTACTACTCCACTACTGTTTGAACTTTTTCAATTTCAATTCTTCAGCAATTCTTCAGCTTTCAGTTTATTCAAATGATCTCTTCATTCACTTGATCCAAGTGAATCCTTCTTTCACTCAGTTTGGATACTTGTCATTCTTTACTTCAATTTCTTCAACGTCAAATTGTATCAGATCTCCAACATCAAAATCCTCAGTACTCGACTCTTCTCCAATGTCAGTCAAGAGTACTTTCAGAATTTCACCAGTATCTTCCTCAACCACTTCTCTCAAGATCTCTTCCGGATTATCTCGAGTCACTGCTTCTTCTTTTCCTCCTTCAGACAGTGCCACATAAGACCATTCCGGTGATCTGTACTTTTGGTTGGGTCTTCTTACTCTTTTTATTTCCACTGGTTCGTTTGACTCCTTTGATTCTTCTCCTTCAGCTTTTGAACTTTGACTCGAAACTTCATTCACTTGTTCAGCTTTCGATGTATTTGCTCTTATTATTTTGTATCTCAGCCTCTTAACTCTGTTGTTAGGCCAACGATCTCCTCTTAACACCTTTTTCGGCTTTATTTCTTTATTACTTCTTTCTCCGATCCAAATTCTCTTTCTCAGAACTCGACCCTCTGTTTGTTCATCTTCATCATCTGTTTCAAGTGCCTCTTGTTTCCGTTTTCCAGCAGCTTTCTTCTTCTCCACAGATCTTTTCACCACTGTTTGAGACTTCCCTACTCCTGTCCCTCCTCGGGTCTCCGACACGCAATCTTCTTGCTGTCTACTTGTCCCTTCACCTGGCTCATCAAGAATGTTCCCTACACCTCCTCGGGGGTCTTCCGCAATCTGTCCCTCTCTATCTTTTTCTGACCCTACTTCTTCAAGTATAATCTCAAGTGGTTCTTCAATCTCCTCCTCTTCTGATTCAGGAGTAGTCTCTGTGTGATTTCTCTTTTCTTTTCTTTTTCCTTCACTGCTGTTTGAAACTCCAGGCTCTCTCACAGAATTTGATCTCCTTTCTGATACTCGCAGTGGTTCATTCGAAGCTCTTCCTAATTCTTTCCCCACTGATTCTGTATCTTCGTCATCACTGGAATCTGACTCTTCAAAATACTCTTTACCAGTCCCTTCTTTCGGATTTGGAACTCTCAGAGTATGACTTGCATGTACCAGTGCTTCACTCCAGCACACTTTACTGCAGTCGTCGTAGTCAGAATAACTTGTCTCGGCCTTCCCCACCTTGGAATCAAGCAATTTCTTCTTCTGTGAACTTTTATCCTCACCCAGTCTCCTGGACTCAGATCATGGGCTTGCTTCTTCTCAAGTGTGGTAGCTTCTTCTCCAACCTGGTGAAACACAGAATGAACTGCGTCAGCCAGGCCTTTACAGTAATCCAAAATCATGTCATCAGTTATTGTCACCAACTTATTGACAGGCACGAATGCATGGCGCATAGCACGTCCCATGATTATCTCGTGCGGACTCAAACCAGCAGTTCTATCTGGAGTAGATCTCATTGTCATCAGAACTAGAGGCAAAACATCTGGCCATTTCATGCCAGTGGCTAAGCACATTTTTCCAATCCTATTCTTGATTGTGCCATTAATCTGCTCAACCACACCAGAAGCCTCTGGTCGGTATGCACAATGTAGCTTCTGCTGTATTTTCAATGCTTCACAAATCAAACCCATAAGTTCATTTTGAAAATGTCCACCTCTATCAGACTCAACTGTTACTGGAAACCCGTACCTAGGAATCAACTCCCTTAACAGTAACTTTGCCACTGTTAATCCATCATTTCTTCTAGTTGGGTAAGCTTCCACCCACCTTGAAAACAAACAGACTACCACTAGAACATACCTCAGTCTGTTTACTTGGGGCATTTCAATGAAATCAATCTGCATTCTTGTAAAAGGACCTCCTTCTCTGCCTATTGTTCCCAGACTCACCACTGTCTTTTTCCCAGTGTTAAATTGCTGACAAACTAAACACCTCTGACAGATGCTTTCTGCAATTGTCCTGAACTTTGCATTGTACCAGGTCTGCTTGAACGACCTAACCATCGCGTCCCTCCCCAAATGTCCCTGGCCATGATACATCCTTGCCATTGACGACAAGATGGAATTGGGCATCACTGGTCTGCCATCTCTGTAGACCCAAACATGGTCTGTTTCTCTTGGAGCACATCCTGCCTTAATCCAATCCTTTTTCTCTTCCTCTCCTGCCTCATCTTGCAACTGTTTCACTTCATCCCAGGTCTCTAGGACATTAGTAAACATCACAGAGAGAAAAGACATTTCCCCTTCTCTGTCCCTGTTGATGGACTGATTCGTCTTGGCACAGTATTGCGCAACATCGTTGGCATATCTGTTTCCGACCGTTATAAAATCCTCCCCTAGTCCATGGGCAGCACATTTTACAACTGCTAACTCTTTAGGCAGCTGTATCGCCTCAAGCAATTTGCCAATCATTTCAGCATTCTTTATTGGAGTTCCACTCGATGTCAAGAAACCTCTTTGTAGCCAAAGTTGGCCAAAATCATGCACCACTCCAAATCCATACTGACTATCAGTCAACACAGTCGTCCTCAAATCTTTCCCAATTTCGCAAGCTTTTGTCAATGCTATTAATTCAGCAACTTGCGCAGACTTCACCCCTTTCAATGGTGATGCTTCCATGACCTCTGAAACTTTGCATACCGCATATGCTGCACATAGCACACCATCATCATTTCTCAGGCATGATCCATCCACAAACAACACATGATCACTCTCATCCAAGGGTAGATCTCTTATGTCTGGTCTTGGTTTTGTACAGTACTCAAGCACATCCAAACAATCATGATCATCTTCCATCTTCACACCCACATTTTCAATATCTGGTAAAAGCGTCGCTGGATTCACATTCACACATCTCTCAAGAGTCACATTTGATGCTCCCAGAATCACTTTTTCATACTTGGTCAATCGACTATGTGACATGTACTGAGTTCTGCTTCTTGTCAAAAGAATTGCCACATTGTGAGGTACGAATACCCTTACAGGATATCCCATTATGATTCCCTCACTTTGTTCCAGACTCCTGCATGTTGCAGCCACAGATTTCAGACAACCTGGTAAACCCACAGCTACAGGGTCAAGTGTCGATGAGAAGTACGCAATAGGCCTTCTCAGTAATCCATGTTTCTGAATTAACACTGAAAGTGCACATCCATTCCTTTCACTGCAGTACAGCTCAAATTCTTTCTCATAGTCAGGCATACCCAAAGCCGGAGCCTCACACATTTTACTTTTGAGCTCTTCAAATGCTGCCATTTGTTCTGCATCTAGATCCAATGGATCTGTCATTTCACTTTTTGTCAGTTTAATCAGTGGCTTTGCTATTAGGGAAAAATTAATTATCCACTGACGACAATAACCCACCATACCCAGGAACATTCTCACTTCTCTCTGGGTTTTTGGAGCTTTCATTTCTCTGATTATTCTGATCCTGTCAGTAGTCACTTTTCTCAGACCCTTTTCAATATTGTGTCCAAGATAATGCACCTCTTTCTTGCAAAATTGCAATTTGGCTGGAGATACCTTTAACCCTCCATCTGCCAGATGATTCAGTAAAGCTATAGTATCTACTTCACAAGCTTCACGTGTCTTTGATGCCACCAATAGGTCATCAATGTACTGCACTAACACTGAACTCTCGGGCATGATCAAACTCTCCAACGATTTCTTCAATAACTGATTGAATATCGAAGGACTCTCCGTATAACCCTGTGGGATTCGACACCATGCTAAGATACGCTGGCCAAACCTAAATGCAAAAATCGGCTGGCTATCATGATGCAATGGAATTGAAAAGAACGCATGACACAAATCAATCACTGTATACCACTCAGCATCATGTGGAATTTGATACAGGATCACTGATGGATTTGGCACAATAGGGCAACATGCCACCACAATTTGATTAACTTTTCTCAAATCCTGTACGATCCTAAATTTCCCATTGGGCTTTTTTAGTCCCATTATCGGTGAATTACACAGACTACTCAGTAGTTCTCTCAGGACTCCTTGCTGAATCATTTTCTCAATTATAGGAGTTATCCCTTCAATTATTTCTGGTGTCATTTTGTATTGAGGAATGTTAGGATATGTGATTCCCTCTTTTACTGCAATTTTCACTGGATCTACATTATTCATCAATCCCACATCCTCTCCAGTAAAATCCCAAACTGTCCTTTTCACTGTGTCTCTCAGCTCTTGAGGCAAATCCTCCGGATTAAACACAGCAAATGCACCAATTAACTCACTTTCTCTATTTTCTAGAGTCACTCGGTACAAAGCATCTTCATCTGGTGTCTCAAAGGCTATTCCATCCGGTGTACAAAAAATTGTGCAGTTCATCTTGCACAACAAGTCCCTACCCAACAGGTTCACTGGACTTGTGTCACAGACAATGAATCTATGCATGTCTGAAAATTTCCCTATCTGTACTCTTACAGGTTCAGTAAGACGTGTTTTGATTTGTGTATTGGCTACACCAACTACTTGGATTGCTTCATCCGAGAGAGGAATATTTCTAACATCTGTTGACCTGACAGTTGATCTTGTCGCACCTGTGTCTACCAAAAAAGTAACACTCTCCTCATTTATTTTCCCATCCACAAATGGTCATGCCTGGTCTATTTCTAGAGTTGCACCAAGTATGCACTCTTCTTCCTCTCCTCGGCACCGTCAATAATCACCCTCAGACTCACTCCCTTCACTCTTTAACAAGTACTGCTGTACTTTGTTAGAACGTCTTGGTTTGTTTACCTGCTCATCATTGTAGAATCCTGAATCCTGATTATACTTTTGTAACCCTCTATTCTGCGGCAAGGGCGGTTTTGGCTCTTGACTCTGCTGTCTCACAACTTTCTGTTGTTGCTGTTGTTGATTACTTCCTTCGTTCTGGTTCTGCACCTGTTGATTTAAAGGTTTACTCTCATTACTCACTAATGGTGGATTAGGACACTCCGATCTCCAATGCCCCAATTGGCCACAGTTGTGACAAGGGAACTTTTTCTTCGCTTCCTCAAGACTTCCTTTTCCTTTTCCTGCATATCTAGGTCTATTCCCTGCATTATTTCCTGGATTATTCGCTTGTTCCACTAACTGTGCTTCTTGTCTCTCCGCAACTTTCACTTGTGCCCACATTGCTTTCTCTTTCAGCTTTCTTTGTTTTGCTTCAATTTCATCACTGAAGTATTTTGCATGTCTCAGGATCTCATCTACTTTCTTACTCTGCCAATCCACTGTGTGCTCACGAATTCTTTCACCAATTTCAGGTCTAAGGCCATATACAAATCTGTATACAAAGTGACTCAAATCTTTGTCACCCAGGTGTTCATCTCCACTGAATTGTTTAAATGCCAGTATCAGCCTCTCGTAAAAAGCATGAACTGATTCTTTCGCTTCCTGTTGTGTTCGATCTATCTTTACCCAGTCTGTCTCTTTTGCAGGTACTTTACTCTTCAGGTATACCATCACCTGATCATACTTCCTCATTACCTCTGGATCTGGTGCCCCTGTTCTTGGGTCTCTTGGGTATTCCTCAGTAGGCCAACTCACAACTATTTTACACTCAGTCCACAAGTCTGCTGGAACAATTATATCAAACAGACTATTCAGGTCAACCCACAGCACTTTTGACAATTTCACAAACCTATCTACCTGCCTATACCACTCGACGGGCTTTTCTCTCAATCGAGGGAAATCATTCGTAAATGATAAAATATCCTGTCTGGTCCATGGAACATGTACATATCCTCCTCCAGGTATTTCTCTCATAGGATAATTATCCACTGGTTTCTCCTTTTCTCTCACTGGAAATGCTGAATAAGTTGTTCTATCTTCAGTCTCATCTCTTTTCTTATACCACCTATCCTTCCACTTTTCAACATCACCCCATCTTCGCAATAATGCTACCATTTCCTTAATCTGTCCTGTTCTACCTGTAGCATTCAAATTTTCAATATCCTTTTCAGTAAAATCCATCCTGTAAGTTCTCTGTAAAGCTTTCACTTCATCAATGTCAACTCCCTGTTCATTTGCTATTGCTCTTAGCCTGTCATGTGTATTCCTTGCTCTCCAGGTAACACTCTTACACATAAACATTAGTTCACCATCGTGATGACTTTCAGAATCTCTGTTGGAACAGTTCCTGTAACAAGCTCTTCTAGTTCTACACGTAACTTAGCTACATCAATTACTTGTGAATCTTTATCTTTTTTCTGTAGAACCTTCATCCAATCATTCAAATCATCAACTGTTATTTCAGCAGTTTTTCTCACTGGAACCACTCTCTTTTGCGGTTCTAAAATTGGCATCCCTGAACAACTAGCTTCGCTAGCATCCGATATTTCACTACATGTGTCATGTCTTGATTGTCTCAGGTCATTTCTTTCTGCTCTTTTGCCTGAATCTCCTGAAGGACCAACTGAATTTGTCAGATTATTCCCAACATATGGAATCACCAGTCCATTCTCACCTGCTCTCTGTTTGTCAAACACAGGCATAACTGGACCTATTGTTACAGTCACCGTAACAGCTTCTAGATTCTTCGTTAACTCCCTAATCTTCTCAGTCAACTCTGTTGTAGTTCTGGCTAATTGTCTGGCATTCTTATCAAGGTAATGATCACTTCTCACTTCAGGTGTTTCATTTTCCGTCTCACTAACACAAACTGTATCTCTTATCGGAGAAACAACTGGTGTACTTTTGTCCGGTTCTGGTCTATATGGAGGTGGTCTTTTGTAAATCATGTCATTTAAGACCTCATCCTCATACTCATTAACTCCATATTTTCTAATTTCTGACTCAGGAACCCTTTCTGCTTCTCCTTCAATTGTTCTCATCGGATATAATCCCTCTGACATACTAACATCTCGTCACCTTTTCATTCGATCATGATGAGTCTCACGATCATGTCTCCTCCCAAACATGTACCTATAATACCCTCCTGATCTTTGTTTCTCTCTCTCATGTACTTCCTCTTCCCATTCCACTAAAGCCTCGAACTGTGTAGGTCTCGGTTTCGGGTCAAGACATAGCATCTTTTCCCGTAAATTTCTCAACACGGCCAGATTAAATGAACCATGTTCTGGAAATGCCAGAACACCATCTTCTTTAGTATACCTAACCCAATTCTCCAACCATATACAAGTATGAAACCCATGTCTTGCAGCCATGAAGGATGCAGGTGTTTTTGGTGGAGGTAACAACTCGCCCTCTCTTGTTTTAACATTTTTATCCTTGCTAAACCACCTTTTAACTTTACCAAAAAATGTTTTCTTCTTCTTCTCTTCTTGATAATACATTTTAACGTTTACAAAGAACTCTCTACTCTTTCCGTATTATAAATATACAATACGAATTTTCAACCAATTGCAGCGCGACTCACACTAACGCACCAATCCTGGAACGTTTACGTCACTAAATAGCTCTTCCAATCCTTGCGCGGCTCACACTAACGCACCAATCCTAGCGCGAGCACTATTCTGATCTACCATCCAATCAGAGCGCGGTCTTTCTGACGTCAACAGTCGCTGCAGTTTGTCTCTGTCTTCTGTCACTCGTCTACCCCTCCTTTACAAAATCTTTTCAGTAGACTTCGTGTCAAATAATTTCTACAAAATCTATTAGTTACAACATAAAAACATCTCCATTGTCTGCTTCGCTAACCACAGAATAGAAAAAAGAGTCTATTTCATAAGAAACCTTTCATTGACACAGTAGCACTTCTTCTACTCTGCCCTACTAACATACATTCATTAACTGTTTCCTCTAGGACTTGTCCAAAGAGTCTTACAATCAACTAAATGTACAAACATTCACGCACATTCATACAAAGGAAATATAGTACATACGCACAGAATCCTGCTTCCCGAGAACAGAAAATCTGCTCCACTACAGAATTATAACACACATTAACTAAACAGCTTTCCTCTGTTCAGTTTCTCAAATAAGCTCAGAGAATATCTATTACTCCTCCCGCGATAAGCTTTAACGGAAATCTTTACAGATCCCTGGGACTTAAGACCAGAGTTTCACAGATAACCTTCACTATCATTCACACTCCTTATATACCAGAAATATCTAATAGTAACATACGACAATGTCACTGATTCCGAACCCAGACAATGTGACGCGCAACTTCAATTGTCACACGTTATTCCTTACAATTCCGTCTTTCCCGAGAGCAGCATTTACTTCCCTCTGCCCTACTACGGAACTGCTACAGCTTCCAAGTTCCAGAAGCACTACATATAACTCAACATTACAACTCCAACATATAGTATTAGTACATATACCAACATGAACCAATAATCAATAATCAATAAAAACAATCTTATCTACTCAAGACAATCATCAAAAACCATCCTCTGCTACCAGGAAATTGATAGAGATCAGGGTGTGTACAATATTCCCACTACCACGGATAAAGTAATCTCACAGTTACACGCACATGCATACATCATACGCTAGGGCCCATTTCACTAACATACGCTCAAATACTCTACCAGCAATAAACCTGTGGAAGGAAAACACTCCTGAACACCCTGCATCTATATCGAGGTCGATAAGACCTGGTTTTTGTGACTGTCCCTAAGCATAACCTATACAATATATACAACAATAATCAATAATGCAAACCCAATAATTGACAAGAAAGAATATCCAACACCATGTTTAAAATTATATTGCTTTATCTAAAATTAGTCAAGAAAATCAATCAGAGTAAATCATTTCTCATAGTTACCTATTCTAGCTAAATGTCAGAACGGGTCAGGACAAGTCTCTCGGTAAATGTCTCTCAAGACGAAGTCCCTTCAGCATCAATCCTCAGCAACGCAGATTCGATACGCGGCAAAGGCAAAATGGCAAGTGGCAAAAGACCCTCTCTAGGCTAACATCTTATAATACTCTGAACAATAGAAAGATACATTGAAAACATAGAAAAAGCTGTAATGTCCGCCGGACTTGCTGAGCAGAGCGAGAAGGAAAGGATGTAACATTGCTACATTTGAGAATCTCCGCTCAGGAAAAATACACATAACGAAAACTACGGAACAGGAACCAAGAAAATAAAACATGTATCACAATTATCCTGCTTCTCCTCGGCCATCGAGCCACAGTTCAGAGCTTCTCTCTAAGACTCCTTTGTTTCCCAAGGCTGCCAAGGACACTTTCACTTCTCTTGGAGAACTCCCAAAAACTGCTGCCGTCCTCATGGAAAGTTTTTCGACAAGGACCATGGTCAGTTAGCTTCAGGACCATTTCCAGCAGGGGTCTCCCTCGTCTCAGCTTTCAAATTATAATCACAGTCAGGCTCACTCATTCAGCCTTCTTTCTCAGGCCAACATAGGCCTTAATAGACCATCTTAATTAAAAGAGACAAAAACAACGTTACTACAGCATAGTGATTAAACAGTGTTAACCCCACTAATACCCTTATGTGTATGCATTTATCTAGCACTTGCAACATGGAAAAGCATTCATTCAAAAGCGTTTTGTGCTCAAAAATAAACAGCACATAGCAACGTTTAAACATGAAAACACATTTTACACACGCGTTATTATCAGTCAGCACATTTAAGCACACTCACGTGTAACCCTTTCTTGTTAAGACAAACAGATTGATTAATATAAACGTATTTGCACAAGACAAATAATTAATTATTAATTATTAATAAATTAATACAACGAATAGACATGCCAGAGCTTCAAAAGCCCCAGAATTTTCAAACTGAAAACTCTGCTCCAGCACATGCACATGGACAACAGAGAACAGAGGGGAAAGAGGCAATGGTAGCTAGCTGACCATAATGGACAGGAGAGAAAGCTGCAGTATAACAGACCGTAAAGAGCAGGAGGGACGGATCAGGGGCATTAGAATGGAACAGACAAGCCAGGAGGGAGGGAATAGGGGTCTGCACATGGAAACAGAGGGCTGAGGGTAAGGAGGCAGGGCAGGAGCAGCAAGATGACCATAGAGGTCAGGCAGGATGGGTACTAGAAGCAAGACACACCATGGAGAGCAACAGTGAGACTATGATGGCATACACACAGACGATGGAGGGAAGGTGGGAGGGGGTCAGGGGCAGCTAGCTGACCACACAGGGAAGGTGGGAGGGGCCGTGGCAGCATAGAAGGCCATGCATAGCAAGCGGGAGGGTTAGTGGCCGCACTATGCTATGATGGGCAAGAAGGAGGGTGCAGGGGCATGCGCAAAGGACCATGGAGGATAGAAGGGAGGGTCAGGACCTGGGCACAGACAAGAGAGTTCAGGGGAAGGGGCCTCACAACAGACCACGCGGGGCAGGCAGGAGGAGCAGTTGCAGCACAACAGACCAGGGAGGGCAGAAGGGTGTGGCAGTAAAATGGACCTTGGAGGACAGGAGGAAGGGTATAGGGGCATGGAATGTGGACAGGCAGGGTGGAGGTGGCAGGGACAGGTTACAGTCATCTGACAATGCTAGGCAGGTGGGAGGGGAGTGGCAACTTAACATAACACTCAGAGTAGATAGGAGTGGCAGGTCCATGGAACATGGTGGGCAAAAAGGATGGAGCAGGGGCATGCACAAAGACATCGGAGGGCAGGGGGAAGGAGAATAGGGGCAGCAAGCTAAGCACAGAGGCTAAGCAGGAGGTCAATGATGGGGCATAGAATTGGGCAATGGAAGGCAGGAGGAGTGGACTGGTACATCATGCTAAATGGAGGGCAGTGGCAGCACATCAGACCATGCTTGGCAGGAGGGAGGAGGCTAGTCCATGGATTCAGACAACAGAGGATAGGGAGGAGGTGGATGGGGCAGCAAGCTAACTGTTCAGAGAAGGCGGGTATTAGGAACTTTATTGTTTTTAAAATGTGTGTCTGTGCGAAATACTTACAATATGAACAAGTATGCAGCATAATCTCACTTTTATTCAGGAAGAAGAGGACGTTTGTGACTGTGACTCTGGGCTCACTTGGCAGAAACACCCCCTGACCCTCCACCCCCATCACAAAATGTAATGCCCGTGAAAAGGGTAGGTGAACGCAGTGTTATTTAGACTATAGTCCTGAGAGCACGATTGAAAATGAAAACTAGATATAATGTATGGTATAAACTATGTACCAAAAAGTGTGATATAAGATGAACTGGGCGTGCAATATAAAATGCCATACATTGTGCTCAATGACAGATTCATTGGAGAGCGCGAGATAGCACAGGCACTAGCGCGTGCTATGCGATATGCACCTTGGCGTGTAATATACACAGGGCAGTGTTGTGTAACCTAACTAGTCTCTAGAGTTGTAATATAAAATATGTGCTGGGGAGTATAACGTTGCATATGCACTGTGACAAAGATATGGATCCCAGATTGTAATATGTATTGCATAGCGCTGTGCGTTATAACATAGGCATCGAGGAAGGCACGTTAGATGGGGCAATATAACCCATGCAAAGGCAAGTGTGGCATGACATATTCACGGGGTGATGTTACAGTGCACATGGGCTAGAGAGTGTCATAGCATACGCACAGAGGTGTGTGGCACTCGGCGGGCACTGGTGGGTGTAACACAGCATTGGGCTCAGCCAGGAGCGCACTGTGACTCTCAAGTGAGGTCTGTCTCCTTTCCAGAGAGTAAAATAAAAAGTATTACACATCCGGCGGTGGATGTGTGTTTTAATAACCGTGAGGGGGGTTTCTTGCATAGTTTTGGTCGAATTTTTGTAGAATCCCCTTTGAATGGCTTGGTGTGCGTGTGTATTATATGTGCCCGTCAATAGCTACCCATGTTTGTATAAATAAACGACAAGGGTGTCCACATGGAGAGTACCCACTGGCGGGGGCGCCGGGATTAGACACGGTAGGGCGTCAGACACGTCAGAGCTTCACTAGCGGTGTAAATACTTTCCACGTGGATTAATTGTATGCATAGTCGCCTTTTAATGAATATCACGCAAATCGTCATGGTGATATGTACGTACAGTTTGTCCAGCATGTCCTAGATGTTTCTATAAATATATTTTTTAAAAAATAATAAAAAACAAAGGCCGGCCCGGGGTACGGGGTCCCCGGGGCCATAAGTGGCCTGAGAAGGGGGGCAACGCAGCCCCCGCCTAAAGAATAAAAAAAAAGGCCATGCCCCGGGGGTTGGGGTCCCCGGGGCCGAATAAAGCCTCAGGAGGGGGGCCACGCAGCCTCCTTGCAAATTTTTTTTCTAAAAAACAAAATTAGGGGGCAGGACCTGGGCGATGGGGTCTAATAAATTAGAAAATAAGGGGGGCCACACAGCCCCCTTCTAAAAAAATAAAAAAAAGACTGGCATCGCTCCGGAGGCCATGCCCCCTTCTTGCAGCACTCTGCAAACGCGCCCCCTGGCGAGTTGTAAGATGAGGAATTAATTCCCCTTCAATACTGAGGGTCCCTGAGGGCCAACTAGCCCAACAGGTATCTCTAGTATGTGCCAGGGAGCTGCATTGCAGACAGGTGTTCTGAGGCCACACCCCTTTTTACACCTCTGCAACGCAGCTCTATGGCACTTACTGGAGGTACCTAGTGGGCTAGTTTGATCCTAGGGACCCTTAGGATCCAAGGGGACTTAATCTATCAACTTAGAACGGCCACATTTTTATTATTATTATTATTCATTTATTATTACATCACTCATGACATGGTAAGTAACATCACTCATGACATTACTGATGACATCTCAAATGACATCACTGATGACATCATCCTTGTGATAGAGTGGCAGACCTCCTCTCACCCTTTGATACACACATTCAAAAATAGAAACTAAAATGTTCAAAACAATGGACATACCAATACCAGTTACAACAACCTATTCAGTAATTCTAAGATCCATATACACATCCACTCATTCGCCAACAGTCCTATACAGTCACTCATACATGTACTCACTCATCATATGTACTCATACACCTATACATCCTGTTACACAACGCCACTCATCCATAGAGTTACTCACACATATAGTCACTCATGCTAATAAAGAATCAAACATCCATTTACTTGCATATATAGTTATACACACACCCATACACTCTTACTTCTACAGAAACTTACACATACTTAGTCTTTTAAACAATCACTTATAGAAACAAATACTTATTCATACAGGAACTCTTCCAATCTCTCACTCTCACATATACTCACTTATATACACCAATAGTCACATATACTAGTTTAAAACATATGTAGTTACTCATAAAGACACTATTGAGACAGTCATTCACTCACTAACACACCCATACACACACTCATCCACCCACACAGTATTGCACACATGCTGTCTTCAAAACATACGAACAGTGAGTCACTCATTCATGCATCTATGCACTACGTAATACCCCCCACCGAACCATACAGACACTCATACTGATACTAAAAAACACAACTAATAACCTATATAGACACTCATGTAGCTACTCACCAATCCATGCATCCACTTATACACAAAGTGAGACTGATACAGATATTTACATATTTAAACATTACTCATTAAGCCATGTATTCACTAAGATACACTTAATCAGTCAGTTATACAATCAATTTAAAAAAAATCATCCATTTAGACACTTATATACCCATTTATTCTTCTATCGACCTTGAGATAAACATATATAAAACATATTGAATTTTCAGAAAAACACACACTCACTGGATGATGTCATCAGTGATGTCATTGGAGATGTCATGAGTGATGTCACTGACCATGGGTGATGTAATATGTGACGTCATCAGCAGTGCATTGCTGGCGCGCGAGTTATAGTTAGCTGAACTAACTATAACGGGAGAATTTCAATGGTTTTGTATGAATGAAAAGTCCAGCTAACTATAACGCCCCTGAAACCTATGGTTTTTTCAGTGAATATATATATATATATAGAGATAGATAGATAGATAGATAGATAGATAGATAGATAGATAGATAGATAGATAGATAGATAGATAGATAGATAGATAGATAGATAGATAGATAGATAGATAGATAGATAGATAGATAGATAGACAGATAGACAGATAGATATATCTATGTATATATTACCTACTGGCTGTCGCCAGTAGGTAGTTATAGTTAGAACCTAGTTACTATTGGAAAATAGCAACATTCTATTCGCAATAACTTTGGTGCCGATTGATGAATCTTCGTGAAATTTTCAAAACTAATTCTTTGTTGAGATCAGCTCCTATGTTGAAAGTTTGGGGGTGATTTGTCAAGGGGGGGCCGAGAAAAAAGGGGGGTCCCAAAACTTGTTTTTTCAATGTTAATTTCCATAGGACACTTTAGACAAGGCTACAAGTCGAACGGGTGAACGGAATTACCCCAAATTTGGCAGGGAGAAGGGTCTTGGTCTAGAAAGCACGCTTTTGTTTATTTGGTGTAAATCTGTTCAGTAGTTTTTGCGAAATATCAAAATTTACAGATATCGATATTTGGGAATTCTGCCATCTGATTGGCTGAGGCGTTACAAGCACGAGCTTGCTGCTGGTTGGCTGCGAGCGTTTGCAACTAGGAGGTGTTGGCCGCCATTTTGTGATTCCGTTGAAGCAAGTAAGGGGGAAAAAGGGCGAAAAATTTGGGAAAGAGGAGGGTAGGAGCACTGTTAGCTTTGTGGGGCGTTTAGGGTGTGCTATAGAGGGGGTGCGAAGTGAGCTAATCATACCTATCGGTGTGAAAGTTCTAGGCAAATTAAAATTAAGTGAGGTATTTGCTAGTGTGTGATGTTTCTAAGGTGAGCTTGTGCGCGACTCGAGGATTAAAGCATGAGCCCACACTGTGTCTTATGCTGTGAAGTCATGTGCACTGGCCGCTGCAGTACAGTTGTGGAAGTAGTGTCAGCATGTGTTTATACCTACTAGGATGAACTACTGACCCGTAGTGGTGTGAAAGTCCTGGGTACGGAAAATATGTGAGGTATTGTCTAGAGTCTCATAGAAGGAGGAAGTATTGGCCGCCATTTTGTGATTCCGTTGAAGCGAGTAAGGGGAAAAAAGGGAGAAAAAAGTGGGAAATAGGAGGGTAGGAGCACTGTAACCTCTGTGGGGTGTTTAGGGTGTGCTATAGAGGGGGTGCAAAGTGAACTAATCATACCTACCGGTGTGAAAGTGTTAGGCTACGAAAATTAAGTGAGGTATTGCCTAGAGTGTGATGCTGCTAAGGTGAGGTGGTGCGGGACTCGGGGATTAGAGCGTGAGTCTAAATTGTGTGTCTTATGCTGTGAAGTCATGTGCCGTGGCCGCTTCAGTACAGCTGTGGAAGTAGTGTCAGCATGTGTTTATAACTACTAGGACGAACTACTGACCTGTACTGGTCTGAAAGTTCTGGGGTACGGAAAATATGTGAGGTAGTGTGTAGAGTCTCATGCTGCTAAGCTGAGCTGCTGCTGGACTTGGGGATGAAAGCGTGAGCCACATCTATGCAAGTAGTGTCAGCATGTAGTTACAGCTACTTGGAGGAACTTTTGTTTCGAACATTGTAACTTGTGTATGGTGCTTAGGGGGTGTTATTTAGGGAGTGCGAAGGTAAATTTGTGTGTATGAAATTAATTTGGTATTTGGAAAGTGGAAAGCACTGACTCCTACGGGTCTGATGGCGCTGGGGGCGTAAGGTGAGGTGCTGCTGGAGTTGGGAATAAAGCTGATGAACTACTGACCCCTATTGTGAAGTTTTAACGTGCACGTGCCGTTGAATGTTCGATAAAATGTTGCAAAAGTATACCACCAGGTTAAAAAAGAAATTATGAACTTTTAACCTGCAGGTGTCGTAGAAGGTTCCAGAAAGTGTGGTGATAAAATAAGTTGAACTTGTGACCTGTATTTGGCGCGGAATAATAAGTAGCTTTTCGGAAGGAAAATTCAAAATTAACCAATGGAGGTAAGTTTTGGAATGTCATTGAAGGAATGAAGTATTCTGATTTGTTCTTTACATGTATTTATGTGTGGAGCGACAGAGAAATTGTGCCATTCCTGGTTGCATTCTTGATGAAGTCGGAGCTTTACATGAGAAAGAGAGAATTGTATGCGTTTGTCATTTGAAATCTGGATAACAACTACAAAGGTGAGTTAGAAATGAACAAGGTGTGTTATGTGTTTTATAGTATTGATTAAGTTTTTGAGGTGATGCTTTTAATTTTGAAAGTATTTTTTATTTCAGAGTAATATAGTGTTAGTAAAGTGTGGTGTTTGATATTGGTTATGAAATATGCACAAAATTTGAGCTGTTGTTATATAAGTATTTTATATATGTTTAGGAATTTTTCACAGAGAAGAAGTGTAGTTTGTCATATTTATAGGACTGTATTGTTTTGAAAATGAGGTACAGCGTTAATTTGAGTTTGTAATGTATTTGGGGAGATAAAGAAAATGTTGCACGTTTGCAACTGATACTTTTTGTGGAAATAGTGGGGTGGGGAGTGGTGGTGGTAGGAGACGTATGCGTTATTAAGTTAAAAGCGATAAAACGAAATGCAGAAATGTTATGTGGGCAGGTTGTGGTCTTATTTTTGACACTGAGAGGTAGGCTTGAATGTAAGTCAGGGTAGGTTGTTGTACAGTGGGGCCGTGTACAGTGTTTGGAGATTACATGGAGAGGAGATGTTGATAGGAAAAGTGATACGTTCCTTTTATATGTACGCATAGTTTGAATCATGTGATCCTAAGTTGAGAAACATATGAATATGGTTTCTGGTTTGCATTTGAGTATAGTGAATAGTTTTTGTAGTTTCTGACTAGTGAATAATAAAAAGGTAGATATACTAAAATATATGGTAGTAAACGTATGAATTATTGTCTGTTCTTATGGAATAGAAGTAGTTGGGGAGTGCTTCTGTAGAAGAGATGCTTTATAAATGTGTGAGAGATACAAAAAATGTAAATGTGCGGTATATTTTCTGTATGAGTTTGTTGACATTAGAGAACTAAATGTGATTATAAGTGATACTATTTGTCAGGCTGTGTCGCTGTGGCGGATATATGTAGGTGTTGAAGTGGTTCGTGTTGTACTGATGGTGAGCTTCACTATCCCTTTTAAGACACTCGTCAATTTATTCATTCCATTTAATATCTTTAATATAGATACAGTAAAGGGACTGTATATCAACAGTTTGGGAATTAGAACTTTGTTTACTCTCCCCATGCCCTGCTATACACTCTACAGAGTGTTTATACGACTTTCGTAACATATAGATGCCTAGCTAGTAAAGGTGGTGTAGTTCGACTGGGCCCATTTATAAACCGTGCTATGGGGTGGTTTATGTTTTACCCGCCAATTTGCTTGTTTGAATACTTTTTGCTGATAAGTGTTCCGGCAGACACCTGTTAAAATTAACGTCGTATATGGGTATAGTGGCGCTACCGGGAATGGTGGGGGTTTCTGTTTGATTTCGTACGGTTAAGCAAGGGCGGGGGTGGGTGTGGGGGAGGTGGTTATGTTGCTGATTGAAAGACAGAAAATAGTAATGTGCAGATGTCGAGCTACTAAAGGTGATCTAGTACCACTGGGAGCACTTATAAAGCGCCCTATGGCATGGGATATGTTTTAGTTGCAAATTTGCATGTTTTAATACGTTTTGCTGGTGAGCGTTTCGGGAGACATCTGTTGAAATTAAGCTTCTGTTTGGCTATAGTGGCGCTTCTACGTTTGCTGGGGCTCTTTCTTTTATTGTGTAAAGTTAAGCAAGGGCGGGTGTTGAGGTGGTGTAGTGGTACTGGGACTATTTTTAAACCGTCTTATGGTATGGTGTATGTTTGAGTTGCAAAATTGTAGGTTTT
Organism: Triturus cristatus; assembly: GCF_964204655.1. Lineage (NCBI taxonomy): Eukaryota > Metazoa > Chordata > Amphibia > Caudata > Salamandridae > Triturus > Triturus cristatus. The sequence continues at coordinate 343,698,419 of NC_140584.1, forward strand.
AATAGGTTTTGCTGATGAGCGTTCCGGCAGACACCTGTTGACATTAAGTCTATGTATGGCTATAGTGGCGGTAACGGGAGTGCTGGGACTCGTTGTTTGATTTCGTAAGGTTAAGCAAGGGATGGGTGGGGGTGGGGGAGGTGCGTATGTTGCTGATTATAAGACAGACATTTGTAACATGGGCATGAGTAGTTAGTAAAGGTAATGTAGTTTGAGTGGACCTATTTATTAACCGTGCTATGGTATTGTGTATGTTTTCGCGCGAATTTGCATGTTTGAATACTTTTTGTTGATAAGTGTTCCGGCACACACCTGTTAAAATTAAGCCTGTGTATGGGTATAGTGGCGCTACTAGGAATGGTGGGGGTTTCTGTTTGATTTCGTTACGGTTAAGGAATGGCGGGGGAGGGTGTGGGGAGGTGGGTATGTTTCTAATTAAAACACAGAATTTAGTAACGTGCAGATGTTGAGCTACTGAAAGTGATGTAGTACCACTGAGAGCACTTATAAAGTGCCCAATGGCATGGTATATGTTTTACCCGCAAATTTGTATGTTTTAATACGCTTTGCTCATGAGCTTTCCGGTAGACGGTTGTTGAAATTAAGTTCTTGTATTGGTATAGTGGGTTTACTGGGTTTGGTGTGGCTCTTTCTTTAATTTTGTGAAGTTAAGGAAGGATGGGGAAGAGGGGGGTGCAGTGGCAGTGTGTCAATTTATGAATTGCTTTATGGTATGGTATATGTTTTTCTGGCAAATTCCCATGTTTTAATAAGTTTTGGTGATGAGTGTTCCAGCAGACAGGTACAGAAATTACTCAACATTTCTGTGGAAAAGACATCTTCGTGCTGATAGACACTCTTGTACTGTGGTAGAAGGCTTATATCGTTGATGGAAAATTATGAAACTTGGTGCCATTGTAGATTTTAATGGAAGGTTACACTGTTTGTAAATGTAAATGTAAATTGATACTTGTATAGCGCACTACTCACCCGCAAGGGTCTCAAGGCGCTTGTACGAATACCACTGTGGAACCCATCCTGGCTTTCCCTGTGAGGCATCCACTCCTGGGCACCCCCAAGGTGGAGGCCAGGCATCCTTAGCGTTGTGGGGGCCGTTGTGGAGATTAAGCAAGCTATTGCCCAGAGTTGCAGAGTGGGACTCCATGATTGGAATGGCACCGAGGCGAGAATTATCAGGTCCGTGGAATTTTTTGAGCCCAAGACCCGCCGAGGCGGGGAATTGAACCCTGGTCCCGGGCTAGACCTCTGCATCAGGGTCTGCCGCTCTAATCATTGAGCCACACTTCTCCACTGTTTGTTTATTAATATGGTGTAGTTAGGGCTCTAAGTGGGAGAAAAAAAGAGGGGGTGCTCTAAAAAGGGGGGCAAAGCTCTTAAAGGGGTGTGGGCTATGCAAGTTGGGGCATGCTCTAAATCAAGATAAGTATCATTGTGTGCTTTAGAAAATCCTCTCCAATTATCGTAGGTTTGGAAAAAAACATTGTTTAAAGGATTTCCCTTTCTTCTACAACGTGGGATACCTAGCGTGATGTCTCCAGTTCTCAGTAGTGAGCAAAATAAGCATGTGTACATTGATGTGCATGCTGTCACTGCAGTGTAATAAAAACAAAAACAAATTGACTATCTTTGAGAGGGCCGAAAATAGAGCCTGGTAGAGAGTCGTTTGGCGGCTGCCTGAAAATAAGTGCCGGTCCCCAGACTCGGCCCAATTAAAGCGCAGTATCCATGCATCCTAAGCACTGCGCCATTCAACCATCTTTTAATTGATGGATATATTCCTACTTATATATATACATAAATCTGTTCGTCCGCTTATCTTAAGCATCTATGAGCGCACTCGCCTATAGTAAGCACTGTGCCATTCATGCAGCGATACGCCTATATATGCATAGATATATCCATCCCAGAATCAATCCTAAGCATTTATAAGCCTCATCCTTCCAGCCATCCATACATTGATACATTGATCTATGTATCTATCCATTGATGCATCTTGCCATGCATCCACTCGCCTTTTATTCAACTATACGTTCCTATTTCCGTGCATCGTCCGCCCCGATCTTAAATACAACGTATTATACTCATCCAGCTACCCTCTGCAGGCGTTGAAAAGGCTTGCAAAAAGCATTGACAGGCAGATTTTTTAATAAAGAATAACAAAGCTTTGAGTTACTCTTTGTGGAACATACTTCAACACCCTTCTCTGGTGGTGTTTTAAACAAAGGTACATCTAGCGAAAGAAATGTAAAGGAGCTTTTAAGTGTAATACGTTAATTTAGAAACATAACGTTTTGTGGAGTTGTTTATAGGTACACTGTTTTAAAGTGGCCGTGACTGACAGATACTGAATACCTGTACTTCTTATATTTGAGAAAGTATACCAGAGAGCTAATTTGAGGTGGTGAGAACCTTGAGTTCTATATTTCCATGTGAAGTACAGTATAGGAATATAAAAGTAATTGGAAAGCTGTTATGTTCAGATTAAAGAGGGGGTGTGAGAACTTAGTGAGGCAGGCAAAGTGTGTGTTTTCGTAGCACTAAAACAAGACCGTGTGTAAGGTGAGAGCAGGTTCGTGCTGGAGTTGCCTTGTTGTGGTCATTTGCAGAGGCGCAACCAGAGGGAAATTTCGGGGGAGCCTAATTCTTTCAGCACTAGACAGAGTGGGCATGTAGGGGTTGTAAAAAGGGGTGAAAAAGAACAGAGTCTCCTTTACAAAAAAAAGATGAAGACCGGTGAAGTACTCGGGAAGCTGTGTCAGAGAGTCCAGGGCAATGGGCGTTGCGCGCCTGGTGGTCTGTCTGCTAATCACCCCACGATGATGTTGCTGGTGCTTTGCAAAAAGAGAAGGGAAATACTGAGAGAAAATGGCTCTCTTTAAAGGATTTCCCTTCTCCTACAATGCGAGTTTCTTGGCATGATGTCTGCACTTCTAAGTAGTGAGCAATGTGTATGCTCTCACAGTGCCACTGCAGTGCAATAAAGAAAAAAAAAAAGGATTACGTTTGTGAGGTCGGAAAATAGAGCCCTATAAAGACCCGTTTCGAGGCTGGTGGTCACATCCCCACAGACACCCCCTCCAGTTAAAGCCCTGGGTGCAGTGTTATGTTTGCAAAGTTGTTGATAAAATTGTTAGGTAATAATGGAAATTTTTATGTGTGCTGTTTGGTTGATAATATCATTCTAAGTACATAGATTACAAATTTTAAAAATACTATTTATAAAGTTGTGTGCGGTGGGTTGCAGAGAAAGTGGTGTGGGGTGGTGGGGTGTGGTGGAGAGGTGAAAAGTATGAGGTAGTGCAGTTATATATAAATTGTAAAGCAGTATGTAAATAATTAAATAAATACTTGCTGTATGTTCTTTGGCACTACTTGTCATCCTAGTGCTCATCTGTCATGCTCCATCACATTGCAGCACTGGGTCTGGAAGTTGTTAGTGGAAGTTTTGCAAGTGTGTGCTATTATTTTAACATAGCGAAGAAATGTGAAAAATAATTGCATTTTTTTTTTTCCAGAAAATTATTTCGTTTGGATTGAAATTTGGAAATGCCTAGAAGAAGTGAAAAAAAAGAAAAGAGAAGAAATATATATATTTGACGAAAAGGAAAGATCTTGAAGTAAAAAAAAATGCGAGTAGTAGAGAAACTGTTTGAGTAAAAGCAAAAGACAATTTTTGAGAAAAATATTACTAACATTTAATGAGAAAAACATCACACAAAGCAAAAAGAAGAATTTTTCAAGTAAGGTGAAGCAGAGTTCAATTTCAAATACGAGGAAAAGGAAAGATGATAAAGAAATAGTATCTGGTACTCGGAGACAAAACCAATTTCAAGAATTTCGTCAGAGACTTTTTCGATCTAGAGTGATTCAGAATTTATTGAAAACATGCTGCAAATATAAAAGAAGAATGTTCCAATTCAAAGAGAAGCAGCGTATTGAAAGTATAGTGGATACTGCTTTCAATTTGAAACCAAAGTTGTTCATTTTGATTTTAAAGAGATTGAAAGTATTGGATAAAATAGTGAAAGTATTGAAAGGCAAAAGTAGAAAAAAAGACTTGTGAACAGAACCAACTTTTGTATACATACTTCTAGTACTGAGCCTTTTTTTAATGAGGAAAGTTACTTCCAGGAAGATAGTTTATCATTTGCAGTTGATACTGGAGGTCGTTGCTATGAAGTTCAGGATGGTGTTTCTCTTCCAAAGGAGGAAATGGTTGGTGAAAGTGCAGAAGAGTTAATAGCTGAAGATGTGCAAGGGAAACGTCCACGAGCTCCTGTGTATAAGTGGAGTTGTAGTAGCATTTGTAGTATTCGACAGGAATCCATTGATATAATGAGAAATTTGCTATGAGAATATACTCAGAAAAGTATAAAACAGAAGATTAAGTTGTTACAAGGACTAGATCCATGTAATGTAAGAAAATATACTGAGAAGTATGGGCATTCTCTGGCTTGTCTTTCAAGAAAAGTTTGTAAAAGTGTTTTTCATCATTTGAGGATGTTAGCAGTACACCATTCAGAAATGCAGAACTTTGTAAAGAAACTGGTCTCTGTAAAAAGTCCTGCATTAAGTTTAAGTGAACTGAAAAAGTCTTATATATGGTTCTTTATCAGATGTTCAAAAAAAGTGTGATGATATTGAAATGCGATATTTTGGTTCAGAAGAACAGTTCATAGAAAGTGAAAGTTTGACAATTATAGATGTTGGAAGAGATGAGAAAGTGATTAGCACTGATCAGTTTGAAGAAGAAATTGTAAAGTTTAATGTAGTATGCTCTGAAATACCAAACTATATTTGTGTTTGTTGTCGACGTACTCATTATAAAAGTCAAAGTAGGAATGTTGATTTGTATTTGAAAAGTGAAAAGGAGAACAATGGTAAGTGGGAAGAATTTGCAACTTACATGTTTGTTAAAGGTCGATATGAGTTAGGTAGTGATCAACGTATATGTAAATATTGTTACAACAAATTAGAAGAGAACAAAATGCCTGCTAGAGCAGTGCATAATAAGTTGGAGTTAGTAGCTATTCCGCAGGAGCTGGCCAAATTGAATACACATGAGTCAGGTCTAATTCAATCTGTTCATCCTTTTCAAACTATAATTCGGATGGATCCTAAAACAGGTAAACTGCCACCAACAGACTTGCAAAGAGGGCCGAAAGGAAGAGCGGTGTACTTACCTTTGGATTTTAAGAAAAACATTTAAACTATTGCTGGAGAGAAAGAGGAAGATGAGGCAGTAGTTATTTTAGTAAATGGTGTACCCACAAAGAGTAGGAAAACATGGCAAGAATTAGTGGATGTTAATAAAGTTGAAAAGGCTACCTTATATCTTATAGAGAACAATATTTATTACAAAAATGTAAATGTGGATGAACAGGTAATACGTTTAGAAGATAATTTTGAAATTTTAAGTGGTCAAATAGAGAAAGTGGACAAGTCAAGGACTGAAGAGATTTATGAACATTATACAATATGTCCTTTGCATACAAAAGAAGTGATAGGAAGTAGCATTGAGTTATTTCAAATGAAAAAAGCACAGGGAACTCCAATTCGTGTATGAGAGAAAAGCTTGGAAGCTCGTTGTTTTCCACAGTTGTTTCCTACTGGAGAAGGTGGACGATATGATGACCGATCTGTATGGATTCCAGCTTCAGAATATCGGTCAACAAGATTATATTCTGTGGATCCTAGATTTCGACAGTGCATTCCATACATATTTCACCTTTTGTTTGAAAGTGATCTGTCTTCTCTCTCGTATACAGTGAATCATATACTTAAAACTGGAGTTCATGAATCACTTCTTTCTGTGGAAGAATTTGTGGAGAAAGTTCAAGAAACAGATGAAAATTTAGAAGCACAGTTAATCAATTTGATGGCATGTCAACATGGAACAAATGAGTATTGGTATCGCCGTCATGGAGAACTCAAGTGTATGTTACGGAACTTAGGTACACCAACATGGCGTGTCACACTTAGCTGTGCAGAGTATGCATGGGAAGATTTGCTTGAGTTTTTAAGAGAAGCGAATACTAATATAAAAAATATTGAAATAAAGACTCCTGGTGAACTGTGTTCATTGGATCCTGTAAATGTGTGCAGATATTTTAATCATAAGTTTCAAGGTATGATGTCTTTTATCTGTAATAAAAAGAATCCACCTCTTGGAGAAGTTACCAATTTATTTTGGAGAAAGGAGTACCAAGCAAGAGGTGCACCTCATATTCATATGCTACTATGGTTCAAGGATGCACCTACATTTGGAACTGATTCTTATGAAACAGTATTGTGTTTCATCGAACAGTATGTGACATGTGAGATTCCAAGAGTAAGAGGAGATAGAAGCTTGAGACAGCAAGTTTTACGTTTCCAAAGTCACCGTTGTGGAAAGTACTGCAGAAGAAAATACAAATACAAGTCCCCGTCCAGTCATCTGTAAAGGAAGAGTAAATTCTTTTTTTTCTTCTGTGAGGCACACAATAACTCAGAAATCTCCAAAGAATACGTACAACTTAAAAAGAACAGAAGTGTCAAAGTATATTAATGACTACAATCCAGTCATTTTAAAAATTTGGAATACGAACATGGACATCCAGTATGTTGTGGATAACTCAATTGCTGTTGCACGTTATGTTACATCGTACATAACAAAATCTGAAAAAACAGAGATGAAACAAATGTGGGAAGAAATTGCACAAGAGAATAGTCTTAGCAAAAAATTGTACAGTTTTAGTTTGAAAATGCTTTCCCACCGAGAAATTGGATTGTATGAATGTTCAGACCGATTGTGTTCTTCAAGTTTATATTCAAAGTCACGAGGAATCATTACGGTAAGTTTAGGTCTTGCCTGCAAACAAAATAGAGTGTTGAAATCATTGGAAGAAATTGAGCAATTAGCAGCAAATGAGCCAGATAGTACAGACATTCCTAAAACTAAGATGTTGGACACATACTATCCGAAAAGGAGTCAATAGCTGGAACAGCTATGTCTGTATGAAGTACTTCAACATTACAGCTTCAAAAGAAATGTTAAAGAGAATTTAAAAGAAGGAAAGTTTGCAGCAGTTGGATGTCATGGTTGTTTAGTAAAACATGCAAAGGGTAATCTTCTAAACCACAAGTTAGTGCAGGCAACTATAATTCACGCGACCGCAATCCTCTGCTGATGACGTCAGATATTACATCACTGATTAAATATGTGTCTTTCTGAAAAATAAATATTTGTAATATATGTATAGCTAAAGATTAATGGAAGAAGACATGGGTAAATAGGTGTCTAAATACAGTGATGTAATATCTGACGTCATCAACAGAGGATTGCGGTCGCGTGAGTTATAGTTGCCTGCACTAACTATAACGGGGGAATTTCATTGGTTTTTTACGAGGGAAATGTCCAGCTAACTATAACATGTGTGAAACCTATGGTTTTTTAAGTGAATTTGCAAGGTTTTTTAAATGCTAATTCCTAACTATAACGTGTGTGAAACCTATGGTTTTTTAAGTGAATATATATATGTATATATATATATATATATATATATATATATATATATATATATATATATATATGTATTTACACACACACACTTATATAATATATATGTATATATTATATATATTTGTAATATTTGACATTTTTATTCCTCTTTAAAATACTTTCAAAGCATTTGCATTATTGCCCATTAACTTACTTTTTAAACATACAGCCATTTTGTATTTCATTGTTGCACATTGCACATTTAGCCAGACTGTTTAAGTAAGTGTTGCCTCATACTGAAGTTGACATAGCCAAGCGGGAACTGCAGATTTAGTAAAACCAGCATTCTGTTGTACCCCACTGCATCTTCCTCCCAAGGTATTTGCGTATTCATCACATGAGAAGAGCTCTCATTATAGACACAGGTGGTCCCTATGGGGGAAGTGTAGCCCTTGACTTCCAGGGCAATAGTTATAAGAAAACCTCCATTAGTAAGGTTTAATATGCGATTTGTGAACTTTTTTCATTATTCACAAAGTAAATATCTTGTTTCAAGCAAGAACTTGATTTAAAAATTCTCATTATCAGTCTTAAACAAGGTGCTTCTATTCGTGTGATGGCACAGTGAGAGCGATGAAGTGAATAAATAGTGTGCAAGTGCTATACATAATGGAAATATGTACATGTGACTTATAGGGATATTAGGATGTAACAGGCAACACTCCGTTTAGGGGTGTTGAAATCCTCAATCAAATTAAAAAACAGTCCTCTGTAGAAGTTGTTGATGTTTCAACCCACAATACGGAACTATTTAGATAAGGATCCTCATCAGGACAGGAGTATGTAGAAGACATCAGAGGATTGTGGCCATGGTCCTACAATCAAGGATGCTTATAACAGTAAAATTGGGGTAACATCATCCAGGCTCTCATCAGATTTAGCAAGCTACAGAGAGATATATATGCATTCAATCTCTTGTATATTAATATAGTGTTGTAAACTTTTTATTTAAGTGCAAACTTACCTGCTGTGGTAAGTGACCAACACTGTTGTTAACCCCTTCGACGCGCATGACGGAGCGGTTCCGTCATGCACGTCGGTTGTGCTATGCGCATGACGGAACCGCTCCGTCATGGCCCCGCCCGCGCACGGAACCTTCAGTGTGGCGCCGCGCTGAAGGGGTTAAATGGTGGGGTTGGTATGTCTCTAATGGGTGATCTGGAAAGATATCACCAGGATGAATCTGAAGGAAGAGACTAATGTATGACCATGAATACTAAATGCTGAAGTGCATGTCTGTTGGGTACTATAAGTAAATACTTACCCGGTGGGGTGAGTATTAAGTACTTAGTTGCTCTCAGTGCTCTTGATTTATTAAGCTTGAGGATTAATTGCTTTGGCCTCAAGGTAAAGTCTCTACACAAGTGGAAAAATAAGCATGTAACAAGTGTTATTCAAGGCAACATTTTGATAGCAAGCGGCAACATTGTATTGGGAGGGAGGGGGCAAGCCAAACCAAGACCAATTTTGTGTGTGTAAAAGGCTGCTTTATTGAAACAGGTGCATATCACATTAAAAAACACTGGCAACTACCTTACAAAACTAAAACCTCACTATACATACAATAAATGACCTCCTGGTCCTCCCGGCCCCTAGGATCCTCTAAGCAGTTCCCCCACCCTGCCGTTAACATAACAACAACCTTACCCAGTATTGCAGATAAAAAATCATGCCCTCCAATGAAACCCAAATCTCCTACCTGTCTTTCTGCAACTGTAACTAACCAACATCTACTCTAAAACTTAGCCTACCTGCCTACCCTTTACCCGCTCCTGCTCACAAACTTCGAAAACTTAAACAAAAACGTCTGCCAACCCTGGCCAACTTTTAAAAAACCCGCCACCCAGGAAAAAAGAGGGAGAGAAACAGGCTACGCCACCTCCCCTTTTTTTTGCCCCCCTGCCTTCTAGGGGCTAACTGTCTCAGTGTTTCTGAACATTCAAAGTCCTGGCTAAAACTTCCCTGAATTGCAAGAGATACAGGTCCATGCCCGGTGGCGAAAGGTACACACCATCCCCCCTAAAAAACTCAGCCGAGTCAAAACGAATCTCCCTGTGTGCGATCCTGCCAAAATCCTGCTCCCTACAAAAATACACCATTTCTGTACTTCCTCCTGGCTCTGTCTACAGCCACAGGGTTAACTTCACCTCTCCACACCCAGCGGGGAACAAACTCTGTCCAAATGACTAAACACCCAGACCACTGTTTCTTGATGAGTGCCAAGTCCCATTTCATGTTCCTCATAAGACTATCCCTTTTCCTTTAACCAAATCATTGCGCCTAAATAAGGGACCAAAATATCAGGACACCTGCCTGCCCTCAACGAACCATTCAATCAGTGAAAGAGCTCCTTCCAAAGTATGCCTGCCCCCTTGTAACTCGAGATAGCCCTCTGTCGATCATATTTAGGATGAATTGCACAACGTCTTCTCTTCTATGTTCTAACTTGGAACGCTGTTGGGCTCCCGAGAGCAAATGTTCTTCCCACGCTAAACTGTATGCTATCCTTGTAGCTGGGGCCAGTGTCCCTATCACCAGTTGTAGCATCCTGTGTTGCCTACGTACCACAGCTGCTGGGGCATGGGCGTTGAAGTCCTGTCGATGTCTTTGGCTAGCCCACGGAATCTCCCCCACTGTGAATGAGACAAAGCATCTGCTATGTCACTGTCCACTCCTCGCACGTGCAGTGCTCTGAATGCTATGTCATGTCGCAAACAGCCCAAAACAAACACTCTCAACAGCTTCAAAACCTGCTCATCCCTGGCTGACTGACGGTTCACGATCTCCACCACTGCCATGTTGTCAATTCTGAAAGTCACTTTCTTTTGTGCCAACTGTTCCCCCCGCAATGTCACCGCTACCACCAGTGGAAAGAATTACAAAAATGCAATACTCCTACCCCCTCCCGCCCAGTCCGCTGGCCACTGCTCAGCACACCATCTCTCTTGCCAGAAAAGGCCAAAACCCTTACTGCCTGCCGCATCTGAAAAAAAATGTATTCGTCACAGACTAGATCCTCCTACCTCGCCAGTGGAATGCCATTAAAATCCTGCAAGAATATTCTTCGCATTCCCAAGTCCTCCCTCACGCCCACTGAAAGTCTCACATGGTGGTGTGGTGGTCTCTGTCCTGTAAGTGCCCTACCTAGCCTTCTACAAAAAGTCCTTCCCACTCCCACCACTCTGCAGGCAAAATTAAGATGATCTAGCAGTACTTGGAGCTCTTTGACCGTGACCTTGTCTCAAGCTAGCATTACTTGAAGCAGCTCCAACATTCTTAATTTTTTCTGTTCTGGCAAGCGCGCCTGCATTATCCTGGAATCGATTTCTATACCCAACAAACATTTGCAATGCAATAGGTCTTGCATTTGCAAGAGTTAGAGCTATTGGCATTGTAAATGGTAATATCTTTTACCCCTGTGTTTTGTTTGGAGTTGTGGATGTAAGTGGTGTGTAGTGGAATTATGTGGGTTGGATTGGAATTGTTATTTGTGGGATTGTGTCGGGTGGTATTGTGTGGTGTGTAGTGTATTTGTGTAGTGGAATTATGTGGCATGGGGAACAGGGGTGAGAGCTGCAGGATATAGAGTTAGAAAAAGATAGAGAGGGATAGGTAGTTTGTGCATGAAGTGGTGAATGAACTATAGACAGATGATCAGCAAGAGTGTGTGAGAAAGAGAGAGAGAAGAGAACAGCAGGCCACAGAGGTATAAAGAGGGAGTGTTTGTGTAAGCAGAAGACACCCGCAGAAGAGGAGGACAGCGTGGGTTTGAGGGACAGAAACATATGAAAACACACAAGAATGATATTGTGACCTGAAGTGAACTATATGATAGAGGCAGGAAGAGTGTATGAGCAAGCGAGGTGAGAGATGGTACGAGAGAGAGAGATGGTACGAGAGAGAAAGAGAGAGAGAGAGACAGAGATGAGTGGTAGGGGCCTCCGGGGAAGGTGAAGAGAGAGGTTGCCTAGTGCACACCGCGAGGAGGTGCCGGAAGGTAGCATGTTTGAGCAGGTATTATAGAGAGGAGATGGAGAGTATGCGGGAGGGATGAGAGGTGCCTGGGATTACAAGATGAAAGGGGGTAGTGGGAGTGTGAGGGACGAATGGGTTGTATTGGAATTGTTTGTTGTGAAATTGTGTGTTGGGGAGCTGTGTAGTGGAAATATGTGGGATGGTGTGCTGTGGAATTATGTGAATAGTAGTTAAATGGTATTAAGTGTAATGGAATTTTGTACTGCAGTGGTGCTAAGTATTACTGAGGTGGTGGTGTGCTTGTGCGGATGTGGTGCTGAGTGATGCTTTGGTGGTGATGTGCTCAGCTGGTGCTGAGGTGGTGCTGCGCCAATTCTGAAGAGGTGCTGCATTGAAAGCAGAGTTGCTGCTGAGGTTGTGCTGCAATGGTGCTGAGGTGGTGCTGAGCTGCTGGTGCATTGATGCAGAGGTGGTGCAGAGATGGTGCTGTGCTAGTATTGAGTGATGCAGCACTGGTGCTGAGGAGATGCTGCGCTGGTGCTGAGTGATGTTGTGGTGGTGCTGAGGGATGCTTGGTGGTGCGCCGAGGTGTGCTGTTCTTGTGCTGGTGCTGTTCTTGTGCCGAGTACCAGTGAGGTGATGCTGAGCATTTGGAGGTGGTGCAGAGAGATGCTGAGATGGTGCTGCCCGGCTGCTGAGTGACGTTTTGTTTGAATGGGGACAACATGCTTCTCCACCTCCAGTTAAGCGGAAAAACGAGGCGGCAGGGTTTCACTGCTCATGGGAGTCATCTCTCCTCTTGATGAAACCCTGAATATGGGAATCTGAGCCCTTCAGAGTAGAGATGGCCGGCGCTCAGGACTTTAAGTGGGATGAAAAAATTGGGGGTCTCTCAAAGGGGCAAGGCCAATGTAATTAAGGGTGTGGCTTAAAAACACGTAAGCTAAAAATCTATGCTTAGCACAGTATGCCACACGACTGGTCTTTTGCTGTTTCTGTCATTACATCTAGATATATGATACAACAAGTAACATCATACCTACAATAAGTCAGGACTATTGGCTTTGTCAATGGTTATTAGTTGCATAAGATAAATAAGCAGCAACTATGACTTGTATATAATATTAAAAAAGCTTCCACTTAAAGCCCTGGTGACACCACGACAATGTTGCTGCTCCTGAGTTTCAAAAAGAGAAGGGAAAGCCGGAGAGAAAATTACTTTAAAAAAACTGCTGGTGCTCAGCACCGGTGAGACCCGGCCCACTTAAAGCCCTGCCGGTGCTTATAAACAGACACAACATTGCTAGGCTACTTGCAAGATCAAACGAGGCTCTAAAGACGATCAGCGAGATTGATTTATGCACCGTTTCAGTAACATTCAGCTATTGATTTCACCACTTATCAGTATTGTAGGAGAGTAGGATCTGCCTCTTATGGTTACCCCCACTTTTTGCTGATGTTTCACTGTTTTTCGAGCTCAGTCTGGCTGGGGCCCTGCTATTCAGGACCCTAGCCTAGCTGCTTCCTCTCTAAATGGATTCCATGTACCTTAGGTACACCACAGATTGGATTCTGAGGTGCCCTTATAAGTCCCTAGTATATGGTATACTATGTACCCAGCGCATAGGTACCACAGAGGCCTACCAGGGGCTGAAGCATGTATTATGCCACCCCTGGGAAGCCACTCAAAATGACACCACAGGTATGCTACTGCAGCCTGGGTAAGGTGGTGCATGCACCCCTCACAGAGATATAGGTTCACTATATCTAACCTATCACTGCACATAGAAACGTATCAGTCACCCCTATGGCAGGCCTTATCAATCCTGAAGGCAGGGTGCTTGGTTATATGTGAGGGGGTGCCCAGGCATGAGCTGAGCCCCTCTGCAGCCTTCGGAATCTCTTCTCCGGGGTTGTCAGTAGTGCAGCCTGACCATATACTCTTAAGTGCATTATAACCAAATGGTAAATGCTAACTTTGGACTGGCTGGACGGAAACATGTCGTGTTTGGTGTCAAACACCTTGGAATCATACACCCACACCAGTAACTGGTGTGGGAGTATGATCCCAACCTTCTATAGGGAGAGACATGACAGCACTGGTATACCCGGTAGAAACTTAATAGAGCCCTAGCATCACAAAATGGATGCTGCAGCCACAGACACGGGTCTGGCCTCCTGCTGCTGACCGAAACTCCGGCATGGGAGGCCTGGACAATAGGTTTCCTGTCACAGGGAGGTGTAACCACCTCCCAGACAGGCTTATGTGTATTGGGGCTGGGTGGGAGCACTCTCTGAGTGCTTTGAAGTCCTGCACTGAGGGCACATTTGGTGTCCCTGTGCATAGTCCAGCTCAAACCAGTTCAGGGGCTTCCAGCCCCTGCTCTGGTGCGAAACTGGCCAAAGGAAATGGGTGTAGCCACCCCTCTTTCCAAACCCTCCCAAAGGTGAGTCCCCAGAGTATGTCCAACCCCCTACCTTACTACAAGTATGGGACCCCAGTCCTTAGGACTTTAGATTACTCTGGGCGAAACTCTGAAGCTGAATCCTGGACCTTCGATGCTCTGCTCAAGACCAGAGGACTGAAGAAATCTCCCTTGGGGTCAAGGAGTGAATCCCCTGCTTGGCGGACTCTGAAGTATTTGCAGCCCAGGAAGAGGATTTCCAGACATTTCAGAGGCCGACCCGAGACCCCAGCAAAGCTGAGGCCCGCAGCCCTCGTGAGTAGAATGAAACCGGAACTCCTGGTCACCGTGCATTTCTGCAAGTGCATTGACTTCTCGACGTCTCTTGAAGTCATGCTTGGGCTGACTTGTAGCCCCTCCTCGATCACTGAATCCACCGAAGATTGTCAGCCTGGTCATTCCGAGTGACCCGTGGGCGGCCATTTTGTGTTTCGTCTCGAGGTCCCTTCGCGATCCTTGATCCGTTGACTGGTGGGTCCCTGATGGGGTAACTTTGTATTTCCTTGGATTTCCCTGGTTGCTCCAGACGTGCCCTGACTCCCAACCAAGGGGTAGGTACCACAGACCTTGCTGGTCTGTACCAAAGCATCTTTCTTGTTTCTGCATGGGTTGCTGTTGCCAAGGCTTGTTGTGTCCAATCCAGGCACCAATGCTGCAGCACTCGACATCCTTCATGGGACAGCTCGAATACAACTCCTGGTTATCCTCGACACCTCCTGGTCCTCGTGGCTGAAGAGTCAAGCTTCACCTCTTTCACCTGAAATCACCCGACATCGGTGGGCATCTGGTCATTGCCTTCCTGGTCACTGGCTAGTGACCCCGACTCTGTCCTCTCTGCTTTCAGGTTCTTCTCATCTTTGATCCAGGCTTGGATCTCTTCGGAAACTTCGCATCTTCACAGCAGCAGCACTTCTTCGCCAGCTCCCATTAAAATCGTCGATGCGAACTGACACCAAAAGACACCTATGCACCAGGCTTCCCTGGGTGAGGTAATATGAGTACTCCGGTGCTCCCGTGGGTGTTAGCCCTACAACTTCCTAAGTCCAAAAGGGTTTGGTCTTGACTCATCTCTAAGTGTCCCTAATCTTTAAAAATCTAACTACGACTTTCCCCATAGAAGCTAACGGGAGATTGCGGCTGTGTTCACACACTGCACACGGCCCCCGTGGGTCCCCTGTGTCACTACCTTGGGTGGTTCCTTGGGGTCCCAGTGATTCTACAGGCTCTAGGCCTTGTGTCTAGTTAAGTTGTGGTTCTTATACCACTATTTTAGTATTTGGTTTGGCTCGCCCCTAGGGCCTGAGGTGTATTTGTGCTATTTTACTGTGATTATTGAAGTGTAACTTATGTGTTTTGACCTCTAGTCTCATAAAGAGTATAGGAGTGTGTGTTTAGTAATAAATACATATATTTTATATATATACCTGGTATGGATATCTTTCATTTAGTGACTCAAGAGATTATAGACTGGTAAAACAATCTGCTTTACATTCCTTCAAGACTTAGCCTGAAGGCTGCTCTCCATATCTACCACTAGGATAGCTTTCAATAAAGGTTGTCTTTAACCTATAACCAATAAGGGGTTGTTTGGACTGATACAAGGTGCCCACTATATCTAGTGGACAGTATATATCAGGCCAACTTCTCACATTGGTTTGCAGCGTGTGGGATTCCAGCTTGCTATTGTTTTACCAGATAATCTAAATTGAGTAACTAACTGAAAACCACTAAAGGTACCCTAGGTACATATAATACAAGCTTTAGAATACAGTAAGTTCTACTGAACTTAGAGTTGTGTGTTAAGGGATAGCACACCCTTTCTACAACTCAAGGGAGTTTAGTAGGCCACACTAGAGTAGGTAGTGCAATACACCACACCACACTAGTAATGTCTTCAAGGCCAGGAACCAGTAGGTCCTTGCCATAAGCCAATGGGCTTCAAGATTCCCAGTATGATAGACTCCCATTCATGGAACTGAGAGCATTATGTACAACTAGGAAACTGAAGACAGGCAAAAGTCCAACCACCCAGCATCTCATAGAGGTACTCAGGCTGGATGACCTTAGCAGATCTTTCGGATCTGAAGGGGTAGGCAGAGTGGGTGGGACAGCACCCGAGGACAGGCCTAGGGGTGTAACTCCCCATGACCTGACCTCTGAGGCTGGCCAGCCAGATAACAATGATCTGGACCTGAAGAATCCAATTCACCTAGACAGTGATGGAGAGGACCATAATGGACCCCTCTTTGTCCCTCCTGGGAGAGTTGGTGGTGGGCCAAGAAGGTCAAGATCTCCCTCAGAGGAGTCTAACCATTCTCACTCATCAGTAGGGACCTCAATCTCCTCTCATAGGAGGGAAACCTCTCAGGAGAAAAGGGAGAGACTGCTTAAGTATGAGGAAGCTCAGCTTGAAATCAGAAGAAAGCAGGTAGCTCTAGATAGGGAGGCCCTAGAGCTCTACAGAGCTAGAAAAAAGATGGGACTAGAAACCCATGGTGGCAGCAACATCCCTAGAGATAGGGAAAGGTCTCATGACCATAGAAACCTGAATAAGATTGTCCCTCCCTACCAGAGTGGGGATGACATCTACAAATGGATAACTGCACTGGAAAGGGCCTGTAAAGTACAAAGGGTCCCCCAGGAGCATGGAGTTTTGAAGCCAGACACTAACAAGATAGCGGTTGACACATAGCAACCATAGTAATTATGTTGTGGTGGTGTGGACGCGTACACATCACCCGGAAAGGTGGTTGCCGGTATGCAAGGTGTGGGCAACCACGGGGTACATTACTGAATTAACAGTGTGGCGAGGACTGACCCCTAGGCTGAAGAAATTGCCGTAAATTTGTTGAAAAGGCAATGAAACATGTTGGCTTTCCATAAGAAATGATGGAGTGCGACATTATGTCCTGTTTTTAAATTGAGCAAACACACGGCAGTGAATAAAAGTTGATGGTTGTGCCAGTGATTGTTTAGTTCGTTTTTAGTTTGTAAGAGCAAAAAGAGTGGGAATTTTTGCTCTGATAGTAGGGGGTCAGGATTGGTTGGCACACGAATGCTGTTCGTAGTGCGTGTTTTACCTTTTTCACTCTTTCAATTTATTTTTGCTCATTTTTTTTCACATTATTTCTTTGGGTGTGGAGGCTGCCAGTGATGAAAATCGGAGCACACTGATGAGAACCTACCAGTAGCTCCCATGGTGGTGTTTCCGTGAGGTGCCTCCTTCACACTCACACATTTTTGTTTATTGTGATGTGCAAACTTTGAGTGTGAGAAACATACAAGTCCATCTCTGTACTGGGGTCAGACACAATTTTTTTTAAATTAGGGATAGGAGCACCCAGTGTGTACAGCATTACGTAGCTGGTACTTAACGATTAGAACCAAGATATGGGTTGGGGTATGCTCACAATGTATGTCCCAGTTTAGAGCAGGTTCTGTGTTTGTGATTATATATTTTGAGTGGGGGGCAACCTGCGCTGTATCCCTCCACAGCTCCTTTTGTGAAAGAGGATGCAGTTGAGCCGGTCGGCTGCGCTGTTTGTCGGCTGGGCAGCAGGAGGCACTGGTGTACTGATGTGGCAGAAGGTGTGTTTGCAGTTTTGGAAGGCACAGAATGCAAGGGAATTCTACAGTGATGCTAGATGGCAGGCGGTGTGGCATACAGGGCTGACCGCAAGGAGGGTGCCGGCGCCGTGGCGGTGGAGTGTCTGTGATGAAGGGTCCTTGGTGCTGGGAGCGATCATGGGGGGTACGGACGCACACGGGCTTGCCTTTGGCGCACCAATGGTATGCCCGCTGCGCATGGCAGCAAAGCGGCCTCACAGCAGCTGCCATTAAGTAGTGCTGCGGGGGGGGGAATGGACAGTTAGAAGGGGGGAAACGCAGGAAAGGACACTGGCGGGGACGGGGGGGAGCAGGGGTTGTACATATATATATTTTTTTTATCTTACCTCGAGACCGGGTCCCCCGTCTTCTGTGCTCCTTCTCTCCTGAGTCTGCTTCCAGGAACAGGACCCAGGCAGCCAGGCTCCATCTCCTAAGCCAATCACAATGCTGCAATGCGGCATTGTGATTGTTCTTGAGCGCGTTCAGCCAGGAGCTGGAGGGGTGGGCATGGTCTCCATGCAGTAAGTAATGCAGCCTGCATTGCGAACAGGGAAGTGCGCATGACTGCTTTGGGCAGCCTGAGATAATATCAGAAAGTTAATATCATGTTATGTTTCCTCTTCTTGCACTGCTTGAAACCAGTGGGGCGACGCTCTTCCGCCATAGCGGAGGAGCAGCCACTGGGGGTGCGTCACCCACAGGAGCTAGGCCTGGGCCTGACTCGACCCCCGGGCTTCCTCCGCTACGCGTCCCAGATTCTCCTCACCTGGACATTGACACCCTGGCGCAATGCAATGAGCTGCACTCTCTCCAAATCTGTGACTCATCCAGCTGGAGCCTCAGCCGGGTGGGATTTCACAAGCCTGGGTACAGCAGTCACAGCCAAGACTGCTGGGGAGCCTCCTGATGCAGGTGATGCAACAGGGCCCCCTTTTGCGTGAAGTTGCAGCGCTCCTGCCACACAAGTTCGGCACAGGTCAGGGGCCTCACCCTCCACAGCATTCGGCCAGCACAACTTCCTCTGGCCTGTGATATAGAGAGGCACGGCCCACCATTGGTGATCCCCTCCGTGCACCCCGGTGTAGTGTTAGCGCGTGTTATGCGATGCAGACCTCCCTATGTTGGTGCGCAGGAGCTCCTCTACCGTTCACAGCTCCAAGGGGTACCAGGGGGTCTTCTCACACATGTCAGCAACGTGTCTCCATGTGTCCTGGCAGACCACTACCAGTTAAGGGCGATCTCCAGCACCTCAATGTTTATCGCCACAGCCAAGCAACTCCACAGCACCTTCCCATCCCACTCCGAGTCTCAGACGCAGGCACAGCAAGGCCTCTGGGCCCCGGGGACTGTCCGAGCTTTCAAGGTTTTGGCTGCCATGGTGTTGCAAGGAGGGTGCTATGAAAAGTGATGCATCACAGGTTTTCCCCAGCGATGTGCTTCTTTTCATATGTGTAGCCCTGATTCTTTCCTCCTCGCCTGGGAATCTGACTGGTCATCTTGGCTGTTGGGGGGGGTTGGGGAGGTTGTTGGTCTGTGCTGCACTTGTCCCTGGCTGCTCCATTCTATTCTATTGTTTTTTCATTTTATTTTTATTTTATTTTTTTCATTGGAGGTAGACTTATTGGCAAAAAAGATGATGTTCTGCTGACTAACGTGAGATTTTTTCCTGCAAATATGCCTTTCGTGAGTTTTCACCCGCTAACGTCAGAATTTGTATCACCTGCACGCTAGTGTTAGCGGCAGTTTACACCGCGGCTACCTGAAACTATCGCCATGTGGCGACATATTGTAAATACATCGCTAATAGGGCGATACTTTTTGGTGATAGGCCGTGTTAAGAAAACTGCTGCTAACTAAAGTTTACGCTACTTAGCGGCAATTCTTGTAAATATACCCCAAAGTCTTTTGTGAAACGGTGCCGATGTTCCTTGTTCAGCACCAGCCTTTCCTCCCTTTAACTGGAGCTAACATGAGTGCACTCCAAGTATGGTGCTTACCTACCTACAGAGTATGGAGAGGTAAGCCGGGGTTCATGACAGCAATTTTGGGATTAAGTTTCAATTTCAGCATCTTGGAAACAATGTTTGTGAGGGAATGAGGAGGCTATAATGTACACTCGTGGAGAAACAAGAGACAGTCCATCCATCTGAGGGGTGCAATAAGAAGATACTAATGAACCTTTTTGTATAATGTTGTCACTATATGTATGTGTTATTATGAGCCTGCAGATATATTTATGTTTTAATGTATACAGGATTTTTGTATTGATGGAACTACATTTCACATAAGGTTCCAATGGTCAAAGGTTACAATAATACATGAGCAGATGTTTTTTAGCTTTTCACTTGCTGATTACATCTTAAGAAAACAAACACACATAAAACACAAATTTATAAATACCCGTAAATTACTATAATCTGACGTTTGTCGCTCACCTTTACAGTGGAGGGTCATGTGGAGGTGTAACTGAACTGAATACTCTGCAGCTCTGTGGCTCTAATGTAAATTCAATTAACTCCTTCAGGGGCGAAGGAGGTGGTTGAGTTTCGGGTCTTCCACTGGTGCCTTGTGCCTTACTTAAATTACGTGCTACTTTCTCCTTGGCACTTGCTCGATGATCATTCCATCATTTCTCAACTTCTTTGACGGTACAGTGTGTAACTCCTGCAGAATTGTGAGCTATATTTTTTCTGTGGCTCAGGGACAGTAAATTATAATTTTCCAAACACTTTGCCATTATGGGCCACGCATTCTTCGAGAATTTCTAAATATTTAACCCTGGTGTTTATTTTATTGTTCTCCCTCCAGCAACATTTTCAGGTTCCTGTCTTTCTATTTTTGATAATATTCTGAAATTACAAATTGTTATTCCAATGCGTAGTACATCTGGCCCTAAGACGGTTTTCATTCTACACCATGGCAACCATTTTACGGTATCTTAAACCTGAAGGGCTTCTTAAGGGTAAAATATGCGTGCTGCCATTGCAGCAATAACTGCAGCACAAAGTATGTTTATCACTGTGAAATGCACTGCCATGGGTCTGGCAAAGTGAAGTGTACATGCTGTAATCTATCCTGTCACTTACAAAACTGTTGAATGAAATGCAGAATGCAAACAAGGGTCCGATTCAGTGCATTTTCAAAACAGATTGTTTGCAATGCAGCGCTGACCATGAGTACAAAGGAATAAAATGCCCACGTGATAAAATATTTTTTTCTGAAAGAAAATAATACAAGTGTAAAATGGCTAAAGACTGACATCATATTTAAACGCAAACTATATTACATTTGATTTAGAATGTAGTCAAGAAAAAGCTGTGCATGAGCCCAACTATGGGGCATATCGTCAAGCCGGGGCAGTAAAATTATCGCCGCTTTAGCGTCCTTTGTCGGGTGAAAAGCGGCGATAATTTTATCGCAGTATCAGCAAGGTCACGCTATCGCGTGAATCCTTGCCTTAGCGCCCTTTTTCCCAACGCCCAGCTATGCACCTCTAATGAGATACATAGTGGGCATACCTTCCTAAAATAACTGGAGAAATGTCGCCAACCGACATTTCTCCAATTAACAAGGGAATCGCTAACCTGCTTAGTGATTGGAAAATAAGCGCTGACCGCGCTTAACGCAAGTTTCTGTACGCCTGCTTTCAATCTGATTTAGCCATGTAATCCAATGGGAGGTGAATTACATGGCTAAGTCCACCCTGCCCTATCAGCAAGGTATCGCCTGTCACAGTGCGATTATCGCTGGCTTTCCAGCGATAATCGCACTGTTTTGTAGCTAATGCATGGATTTCTATCGCTTTGGAGATAAGTGTTGCTGATAGCATGCTATCTCCGCGATAGAATCCAGCAATAGCCGGTGATAATTATCCAAGCGCTAAGTGCGCTTAGCGATAATTATCGTCGGTTGTTGCTGATATGCCCCTACATCTTTGCCCGTCATCTAACTTGCTATGAAAACTGAGAGCTTGCAGAAACTTCCTATGTGATTGATTTTGATGGAGCAGGTAGTGCCAAATTTTGTATACCTCCTCTATACTTGCATGAAAATACTAATTATATAATCTATTAACTATAATATTATTAAATGAGTGTTGCATGTATATTAATCAACATTACTGATTCTTAAACTATACATGGGATTTGCTATTTGCATGGCTTAATAACTCTTATAACTAAAATCTGTACGCATATTAATGAATAGTATATGTGGTAATAGCATTTTGCATGATTTATGTTGCTCTTGTGATGTTTGCGTTCCTGAATGGATCGAAAAGGTGAATATAATGGCTTTAAATGTCGCTATATGCTAGATAAATACAAGCACATAGAGGGATTAGTAAGGGGTTAACATTAGAATCACCATTTTTATGTATTAATTATTCTTTTGTGTTTGTTTCGCTTAAATTGACATCTGGGCCTAATCCAATATGGCCGCTGACATCGCATGCAGAAGTGGCCACTGTCTCGTGAGGCGCGAAGTGAACTGCGCAAGTGTGAACAGTATCCTGAGCCTCTTAGCGACCTTTGCTCATCATGTTCCCAGTCAAGGATATGAGTCTGGTGGCCAGCCAAGATAGGGGAACAATCAACCTTACAGTAAACCGGAACAAGCCGACACTTTAGCTGAAAGTGACCTCACCCCTCGAACTGTACTGAGAATCTGGGAATAAGAATCGGACGATCCCAACCAGCCAATCACGACTGTCCTAAGCCTAAAAATTGTATCTTCTTTAACCTGATATTATTATAAAAAGGGTAGTAGAATAGAGAGACAACACCCCCCCCCTTTTTCCGTTCGTTCGTGACGCCTTTCCTGATGGTCCAGATGCTGCCCGACCATTTGATGACTGCGAACATTTTCCAAATCTACGGGCTAGGATAGATGCTTGCACGATTTCTGGTCCTTTGACAAATTTGGGGACTGTAGCGTGCTGAGCAGAGAACTTTGAACTTTGAGCATTGGCCTACTTATTCGGACAATTTACGACAAATTTGGTTATGCAGAAACAATGAATTAGAGGACTCAAAAATAGCCAGATTAGGGAAATATGATGTTCTACAATTAACTTGAATTGATCTAGAAATTCTAAACTTTGACGAGACAAATGCAAATATAAATCCTTATGAAGATTTAGATAAACAAATATTGATTAACAAGAAATATGAGTTTGTGGTTTTTCATTAAGGGGAATAAGGATTCTGAGTCTTAAATGTGTTTTAGCTGGTTCTAAATCACCATCAACCAATCCAACTAATTTGGTCCATTCGACCAAGTGGAAGGAGTGCCTTGATGTTTAGGATTAGGGATCTATAGGCGACGAATGCTAATGTATAGTTTGTAAAATACCTTTTGTCTCCCTATAGGCTATAAGGTGTTCCCCCCACATGTCCATGCCCTCCTGTGTGTGCAGACTCGTGAATGGTGACGTGAATGAGTTGTTGTTATGGGCCTCACAAATGAATGCATGTATGAATGAGTGTGTGTGACAACGGGTCTGCGACGCAGGGAGGATATCGGTATATGTTGTCCTCCATTTCCCAGTCTTGCGCTGGAACAGTTTTTCTGGTAGCAGAGTTATGGTTTTTATTGTTTTGGTTTGGTGATTATTGCTTGTAAATTGCTTATTGATTATTGATTGTGAATAAGTATTGATTTATGTATTAACACTCTATGTTGAGTCGCGTCGAGTTCTATGTTGTTTGACGGCTTCTGGGATGTAGGAAGTTGGAAGTTTGTAACGGTTCCGTAGTAGAGCAGAGGTAAGCGCTGTTCTTGGGAAAGATGGAATTGTTGGTGCCCTGTAGGTACGCGGGGAAAACGTGTGGCAATTGGAGTTGCACGACGCATTGTCTGGGTTCGATTTGGTAACAACGTCGTATGTTACTGCTAGGGACATTTTCTGTATGAGAGAAATGTATGGTAGCGAAGGTCACCTGTGAAATTTTGGTCTTAGGTACCAGGAGTCCAAATGGCACTCTGATAACGCTTATCACTGGAAAGGTAATAGGTGTTCCCTAAGCTTGTTAGAAGGATAAAGTAGAGGGAAGTGCTACTTTGTTAACAAGTGTCATAATTCTGTAGTAGGGCAGAGGTAAGCTCTGCTCTCGGGAAAGACAGAATTCTGTGTGAATGAACTACATTTTCCGTATGAAAGTGCGTGAATGAAATAGCATTCAGGTTAATTTTTTTTATTTTTTTTTATCAGGAACAGTTTCAGTTTAATTAAACAATAACGGCCAGAAATAGCAGCCATGCCTCTTACAGTTCTATGCTTTAATACAACGTGCATTAGGTACATGGAATGCTTGACATTTTTTTTTTTTTTTTTGTTTTTTAATTTGCCAGTAAAAAAAAAAGGAAAAATTACAATAAGCATTACAAAATGGCATCCATCCCCCCACCCCAAAAAAAAAAAAAACCAAAAAAAAAGGAGAGAAGGGGAGAAGCGCATACATTATCCTGACTGTACAAGCCATAGACTCATTTTTTCCCAAAGCTCTAATCTCTTCTTCCGTCCCCTTCTTCCCTTCTTTGCATATATAGCGATTTCTAAGTAATATATGGCAATAAAACGGGCTAACCAATGTGAGAACGATGGGGGCTCCGGATCTAACCAGGAGGAAGCCACACAAAGCCTCCAGACAGTCATGGCAATGAAAATTAAGCCATCTCTTTTCAGCTGGGAGGACTCGGTCTGTGTTCCTAGCAAGATAATGGTAGGATTCAATATTATGGGCTGAGTTGTAACTTCCCTTAAGAATTCCTGTATTCTGTTTAAAGTGATGGAGAGTTTTAAACATGTAGTGAAAATATGGATAGAGTTCACCCCGCATTCCGCACATCTTGGACAAAGGGTGCCTTGGCCAGAACCCCACTTAGCGATCTTACTAGGGGTGAGATATAAAAAATATCGTTTTAAAGTGTTGCGACTGTAGTTTAGCTGAAATTAGAATGTTCTGTGAAAGGGAAAGTGAATTAAAAAAAGTGGTGTTAGGAGTGTCAGTTTTGCTGGACCATTTATCAGCTATGTTCTGTAGGTCGTCGGGGGTCTGTCTATTTGTTATGTTATATAATAAGCCGATTCGTGGCAAAACTGGCTTGCGTAGGATGTTAAGTATGTCAGTTTCCCTGAAGCCAGAGGGCCCACCTGCCTTCCTAGACAAAAAGTCTGATACACCGTAGTATTTAAAAGCGTCTTCGTATTTAAGTTTAAACCTAATCAGTAGCTCCGAAAAAGGGACCATCCCTTCACAGGAAACGAGGTCTCATAATTTCAGTATGCCGGCCTTGTGCCAATCTGAAAAGTAAGCCCTACCGAATATAGCAGGTAGGCTGCCATTATTTAGTGTAGGAGTGTAGAAGTTAAATCTACCCAACCCAAAAATGTTACGGATGCTGCGAAAGGTTTTAAAAGAGTTTAGTAGTGTTTTAAACCTCACCCTTTTGTAGTATCCGTAGGTGGTCTCCCGAAGTAGGCAGCCCCAGGACTGTTCACCCAGCAGTAGCTGAAAAGGCGTGTGGAGGCCTATGGTCTGGAGCAGTTCTGTGCTGTATTGTAGGACCGAGGCCCAATAGTAGAGTGTAATATTGGGAAAGGACCAACCCCCTCGCTCCTTTGGTAGACAAAGCTGCCTTAGTGCCCTCCTGGGTTGGGAGTAAGCCCAAATGAATTGTGTGAAAATTTGTTGAAATTTTAACAAGTTTGATTTGCTGAACTCCAGGGGTATTGTACGGAAGAAGTACAAGAGTTTGGGAAAGTATGTCATTTTTATGACATTACATCTGCCTACAAGGGTTAAATGTAAATTGTTAATTTGTTTCAGGGCCTTTTTTGTGTGTAGTGCCAAAGGGACTAGGTTGTCAGTGACAATTTCATCTAAATTTGATGAAATAGAGACTCCCAAGTATTTAGCTTTAGAGACAACTCGAAAGTCAGTCCATAAAACTTGGCTGTTTATTATTATTTGGGTTTTGTTTTGGTTCAGAGCGTAGCCAGAAAGCCTCCCAAATTTTAGCGCCTCGTTTTTAAGAGCCACTATGGTGTTTGAGGGGTCAGGTGAAATGATGGCCAGGTCATCGGCATAAGCCATGATCTTAATACAGCTGCCTTGAAGGTTAACTGGAAGGATCTCATTATTCCTCTCTATTTGTTTGATAAAGGGGTCAAGATAAAGGGCAAACAGTAGTGGGGAGCAGGGACAGCCTTGCCTGGTACCCCGGGAGATCTTAAACTGTCTGGTTAGTTGCCCATTAACTGAGACACAAGCTGTTGGTTTAACATAGAGGGCTTGTACTGCCTGCGTGATCTTAGGTCCAAATCCCATTCTCTTTATGACTGCCCACAGAAATCGCCAGGAGACCCGATCAAAGGCTTTCTCAGCATCCAAGAGTGTAAGAGACATCGGGTCTCCGGCAGCCTGTGCAGCGTCAAAAAGAGTAATAGCCCTTCTGACATGCTCGGTTGTCCCTTTATTCGGGATAAACCCGTGCTGCCACTCTGAAACCAACTATTCAACCACAGAAGAGATTCTATTAGCTAGTGTTTTGGAGAAGATTTTTGAGTCGCAGTTAATGAGCGTTATTGGTCGATATGAGCTCATCTCTATTGGAGATTTATCCTTCTTTGGGAAGATAGCTATTCTAGCCATGGACCAGGATGCTGGTGGTGAGGTTCCATTAAATGTAGAAGTTATTACTTCTGTAAAGATTGTCTTAATCTGTGGAGCAAAGAACTTATAAAATTCTACTGGAATACCGTCTGGCCCAGTGGCTTTCCCGTCAGGCAAACTGTTAAGGGACTCCAATATCTCATCCCATGTGGGGGTTGTATCTAGTCTATTCATGTCTTCTAAGGGAAGAGATCTGAGGTTGACCTCACTAAGGTAATTGGTGGTCTCGAGGGCAATTAGGTCACTGGGGCCACAGATCTCTTCAGCATAAAGCTTGAAATAAAAATCCTGAAATCCGTTTCGGATATGATCTGTGTTGTTAGTCTCATCGCCTGATGTGATTTTGATTGTACGAATCTCGTTGTAGGAGACCTGTTGCCTAGTCCTGACAGCCAAATGGTGTCCAATGTTGTCACTACACTCATAGTTTTTCTCCCGGGTACTTGCCCATTTTGCAGCGGCCTTTTCTGCAAAAATTGCCCCAATTTCGGCTCTGGCCAGCACTACCTCCTTCTGGACTGTCTCGATGTTTTGTCCGGTCTGGATGTGGTGAGTCAGCTTAGTTTCAGCCACCCTGAGTTTTCCTTGTAGGTTGTTTATCATCGCTTTCTCTTTTTTGCGTATTGAGAAACCCAGGGTTTCGCCCCTGACCCCCGCTTTTAATGCTTCCCAAACTGTCATAAGAGGGGCAGAACCAACATTGAATTCCAGAAATTCCTCTATCCACCCTTGCATATGTGTTTGGTACAGCCGATCCTGGAGTAGAGCTTTTTCAAAGGTCCAGGTGGAGACCGCTTTAGCTTTCCCTAGGCCTGTAATATTGATGATAAGGGGTTTATGATCGGACATAAAACGTGGGGCCAATTCAATAGTACAATTATTAATGATCGAGGATGAAAGGAAAAAATAATCTAGCCTAACAAGGGTGTGGTGCGGAGCAGAGTAAAAAGTATGCCCTGGCAAAGAGGGGTTTAGGCTTGCCCAGCAGTCTCTGAGACCATGTACCTGTGCAAGGTCTATCAAAGCCTGATATACCTGTGGTTTCCTGCCCTTGTATTTCCAGTGACTGACGCTGTCCCAGTTGGAGGGTAGATGCAAGTTCAAATCGCCATAAAGGACAATAGGGATGGGCCAGTGTGCCAATTCCCCGGAGACCGAATTTATAACTCCTGGATCGTCTAAATTGCTCCCGTAAATTGAGCACAGGGTAAAAGGGGGGTTATTTAAAACGTGGCACTCAGTGATCACCCATCTGCCTAAGGGGTCAGCCTTGACCCTGGGTGAAAAGATAGAGAGTTTTCTTTCAGCCAAAATACCCACTCCCTTGTTTTTTGAACCCTGCCTAGTGGCCCCTAAGACTTGAAAGCCCATTCAATCTTGTAAATATCTCTGAGAGCCCTCAATATGAGTTTCCTGAATACAATTGATATCCCCCCCCAAAGAGCGAAGCCGCAGCGCAACGTTCTGTCTTTTTGAGCGGTCGTTTAGCCCACAAATATTAACAGAGACAATTCTTAGAGGGTTTAACTTAGCCATTTCTTAAAGAAAAAAAAGAAGCCAACAAATAATAATAGCGCTATAAGTTCCTGATGTCTTATCTTATGCCATAGCAAGTATATCTTAGATATGCATGTATATGTACAGAAAAAATTAAAAAAACACATAATGAATTTATCTGTGCAAAACTTTTCTCTTGTAGTGCCTTTCCCACCCCACCCCCCACCCCCGCCCTTCTTCGAGCAATCAGGCAGTGCCTGAATGATGGAAATCAGCTTGAGCTCCGACTGCCGGCCACGCCGGACTGATATATTCTAGGACTCTAGATTATAGGTTCAGCCGCATGCCCTTTTCTCTTAATGATCTTCAATAGTAACGTAATAAAGTGAAGTGATGTGATAACAGCCTAGAGAGAAGAAAAAAAAAAAAAAACCCACACAGTGGAGAATAAGGCAAAATAGCCAATTAGGGTAACAAAAAGGAGAGAAAAAAAGAAATGATGCCAGGAACAAAAAGAAGAAGAATAGAAAAGTTCATTTTAAGTCATTTTAAGTCTGACTTCGTTCGTAAGCCCTATTGAGCAAGTGTCATTTGTTCTTGCCTTTCAATTCCTCCAAATACTCCCCTGCCTTAATCTCAGAGAGAAAAACCTTAGTGCTCCCGTTTAGTATTACTTTAAGCCTTGAGGGAACCATGAGAAACACTTCAGCCCCCAGCTGTTGAAAAGGGGAGATTAGTTGCCTCATACGCCATCTTCGTTCAACAGTCTGGTGGCAAAAGTCTGGTTTGGCAAAAAATCTTACTCCATTAGCACCCTTATTGGAGTTAAAGCGGGCCTGGTCATAAATCATCTGCCTAAGACCAAAGTTTCCAAAGTAAACGAGGAACACTTTAGGCTGCCCTCCTGACGGGTCGGCACCGCTATGTTGTCGCTTTTGATAGAAGGGGAATCGTTGTGCCCTCTGGACTTCATAGTCCCAATCCCAGCCTGGATGATCTGGAAAGGAGTCTCTTAGTAGTTGAACTATGAAGCGCCGGGGGTCATCCCCCTCCATCCCCTCCGGAATACCAAGAAAGCGGAGGTTGTTCCGGCGCTGGCGATTTTCCTGGTTCTCCACCTTTGTCATCAAGTCCATCAAACAGGCGGTATTAGACGCTCCCTGCTCCTTGGTGATCACAGCGTCAGTTTCCAGGTGATCAATTTGTGTTTCTGCCATAGAAACCCGCTCGCTAATGTCTACACAGGTTTTGTTCAGACGCCTTAGCCCACCCTGTAGTTTTTTGGCAGCATTCTTGGCGATTCGATTGTCCGCCTGAACTTCCTCGTGGAACTCCTTGATGGAAGTCAAGATAGAAGCTAAAGAAGGTTCAGCCGTTTCAGCATGTAGGCTCTTGGAACTACCCCACTGAGAAGAGTTTAGATCGTCTTCATCTAGGGGGTATGATACCTGAGAGTCGGAGTAATCCCATTTTAGATGACTACGAGGCCTGTTTTTACTGGTGGAATTTTTCTGGCGCTGTACTGTGCCTGTAGTTTGAAGTGAGTTCTCACTGTCCTCTTCACTAGCTTCTCCAGAGACATCTTCGTTATAAGAGTTTGGGGTGCTGTCTGATACAGAGTAGAAATCTTCCCCTCCCGCTTCAGGAGTCCAGGGAGTCTGGGATTTACTTTGTAAATCCCTGCTCCAAGGTCGGGATCGGAAATAAGCTGAGGGGCCTCTGGGTTGTTCTTGCTGAGTATATTTCCAGATTCCTGTGTCTGTTGGAGGGGCTGTGGCAAAGAAATGTTTTTATACATGAGTAGTGGTGGCAGCACTGGGACAGAGGAAGACCCATCCTGAATCCCTGTGGGCTCTCTTTTTTCAGTCAAGTCGTTTTCTGACAGAGTGCATGGAGCAGCGGGGTCCGCTCCATTCCCTGTTTGGAGTGTCCCGACCTTTGCATTATCTGCTGGTGAATGGGTGGTGAGGGAGGATAGAGATTTCGTACTGGGGTTTGGGATGTTTCTTTTAAGTCCCAGAAAGATTTTTGCAGGGGGGGGGGAGGGAGATCTCTGCATTTTTGTCTCGAGGCACAGCACCCCCCCCCCCTGGCTTGCCCCCATGTTTCCCCTGCAGTTTCTTGTCCCCACTGACCTAGTTTTTAGGTTTTGTAGCACCCTCAGTGGCGGCGACGGAGGCATCTTTGGCAGCTTTTGCATCTTTAATGTCCGGAGCATTAACAGGAGTCTTTTGTTTGGAGCCTCTTCGGACCCCACGCGTGCTCATGATGGACCTGCTGTGTTTCAGCAAATTCGCCTCACAGGGATCTTTGTAAAGAGCAATCCAAAGGTCTTGGAGATCGTCACCCCCAATAGTAGCTGCAAGAAATGCCAGGGGAGAAGAGCACAGAGTCAAGTATTTAGCGATGTACAGCGTGACAAACGCTTTTTTCACCAGCTTCTTCCGACGGATGGAAACGGACCGACCAGCCCTCAGCCAGGATGAAACCTCCAATACGAGTCCCCTTT
The DNA here is from genome assembly GCF_964204655.1 of Triturus cristatus. Taxonomy (NCBI): domain Eukaryota; kingdom Metazoa; phylum Chordata; class Amphibia; order Caudata; family Salamandridae; genus Triturus; species Triturus cristatus. The sequence continues at coordinate 343,728,710 of NC_140584.1, forward strand.
CCAAGAGAAGTAATTTCAGTATACGCGTTACAGGACAGAAAATGCGGCGTTCTGACATCTTGAGTGGCGGCGCAGGGCAGCTAGCCGAGCGTTACGCGTCCGGCGTGAGCAGCCGAGCAGCGTGAGCTCAGCTCAGCTCAGCTCAATTCCATCTTGCTCAAGCGCTTGCTCTGCACATGGCATTCAGGTTAATTGTGAATCTCTGGTTTTATTTCTCAGGAGCAGAGCGTCTCCAACTAGGTGTCTTAATTCTATAGAAACGGTTAGCTAATGCTTGTTAGAAGGGTCAGGTTGAGGGATGTGCTACTTTATCAACGGAAGTAACTATTCTGTAGTAGGGCAGAGGTAAGCGCTGCTCTCGGGAAAGACGGAATTCTTGTAAGGAAGGTCAATAACTATTCTTTTGTTAGCAAAACAGATAATGGTGGCGTTTTTTTGTCGTTACTAACAGATTTGTGAGTCAGAAAGAACGTAAGAAAGTTTGCAGATAAATTTTGTAAAGGAGAGGTCCGCAGAAGCAGGAGTAGCGAGAAAGGCTGACGTCAGAAAGACCGCGCTGGGATTGGCCAGTCAGTAAGAAACGTAGATGCTCCTGATTGGAGCGTTAGTGTATGCCGCGCTGAGAGTGGAGAATTACAGGGTGACATAGACGCTCCTGATTGGTGCGTTAGTGTGAGTCGCGCTGGGATTGGAGAATTACAGAAGTGACATACACGCTCCTGATTCGTGCGTTAGTGTGAATCGCACTGCGATTGGTTAAAACAACAGAATATTCGTAAGGAAAATCTAGCGATACACGGAAGAGAAAATGATGTATTACGATCCACCAGAAAAAGAGAAAAAGTCCTGGTTTGGGAAAATCAAGAGTTTATTTAAAAAGAACAAACTGATTGTGACTAGAGAGGGACAGTTGCTTCCCCCACCAAAATCGCCCGCATCCTTTACGGTTGCGAAATACAGATGTCATACTTGTATTTGGTTGGACAATTGGGCAAAGTATACAAAAGATGATGGAGTTTTAGCATTTCCGGAACATGGTTCATTCAATTTAGCGGTTTTGAGAAATTTGAGAGAGAGAATGATGAATCTAGAACCAAGACCTAGACCAACACAGTTTGAAGCATTGACAGAATGGGAAGATGAGATGCATGACACAGAACGGCAGAGGAGTGGCGGAAGGTACAAATATATGTTTGGTAGATCATATGGACAGGAGAATCATGATGATAGAATGAGGAGATGGCGAAGCACCAATATGACTGATGATTCCTGTGAGAATTGCTGAAGAAATTAGCAATAGAAAATGTATGGAAAAGAGAAATAATACAGAGTCAGGAGGGTATGGTGTGCATGAATCGGAGGATGATGTTCTTGACGACATGTTTTATAAAAATCCACCCCCATATCAATCAGATTCCACATTATTAACACCAAGTGCCCCAATGAGAGAAACTCCACGAAATATAAAATTTTATACAGTACCACAAGAAGTAGGAGGAAACAATCCTTTTAGGGAAATAGAGAAAACAGAACATGATAAAACGGGTAATGAAAATTCAGCTGAACTAGAGAAAACCACTTTAGAATTAACTGAAAAAATTAGGGAATTGACCAAAAATTTGGAAGCCGTAACCGTTCCTGTAACTATAGGACCTGTGATGCCTATTTTTGATAAACAGAAGGATAGTGAGCATTGTCTGACGATTCCTTATAACAGCAATAAACAGACTGAGAAGCCAGAAAAAATTGCAGATGAGAACCCATGGAGACAAACAGCAGGTATTTCAGAACAAAGTACGCCTAAAAATTTGACAGTAAATCAAAGTTTAGTGGATAGAATAATAATGACGACAGAATCAGTCCCAGGATCACCAAAGAGTTTAGCACAATCAAATAATGAGAAACATCCTGTAGGGCCTACTTCAGAAGAATTAAGTGAATGGTTGAGGAGTTTACAGCGGAAAGATACAGAATCACAATCTATAGATGTGGCCAAGCAGAAGATTGTTTTGGAAGAATTAATAGTAGGGACTATCCCCACGGAGAAGTTAAAAACTTATCAGGATGAAGAATTATTATTTTTATGTAAAAGTATAACCTGGAGAGCAAGGAATCTACAGGAAAGACTAGAAGAAGTGGCAAATGAAATGGGCATAGACTTTGAAAGAGTAAAGGCTTTACAAAAACCATACCGAGTAGATTTTTCTGAAAAGGATATTGAAAATCTGAACACCGCAGGAAGAACAACTCAGATTAAAGACATAATCATTTTGTTAAGAAGATAGGGAGATGTAGATAAATGGAAAAGTAGGTGGTTTCGAAAATGAGATGATGTCTCAGACAAAACATTTGCAGCTTTCCCCGTAAGAGAAAAAGAAAAGGTAGTAACAGAATGTCCCATGAGAGAAATTCCAGGAGGAGGATATGTACATGTCCCTTGGACTAGACAAGATATTTTGTCATTTACCAATGATTTTCCTCGACTACGCGAAAAGCCAGTCGAGTGGTATAGGCAAGTAGATAGGTTTGTAAAGTTATCAAAAGTTTTATGGATTGATTTAAATAGCCTTTTTGACATAATAGTACCAGCAGATTTATGGACAGAATGTAAGATCATGATAAACTGGCCCACACAAGAGTACCCTAGAGAAAACTGGTGCCCCTGATCCTGAAGTTATGAAAAAATATGAACAGGTAATTACCTTTTTGAAAAACAAAGTACCTCCCAAGGAAACTGATTGGGTAAAAATTGACCGAACTCATCAGGAAGCTAAAGAATCGGTACACACTTATTATGAAAGGTTAATCCTTGCCTTTAAGCAGTTTAGTGGTGATGAAAATTTGAGTGAAAAAGATTTAAGTCAATTTGTATACCGATTTGTGTATGGGCTGCATCCAGAAATAAGTGAAATGATTAAACAACATACAGTGGACTGGCAAAATAAGAAAATAGATGAAGTACTGAGACGTGCAAAATATTTTAGTGATGAAATTGAAGCTAAACAGCATAAGTTAAAAGAAAAGGCTATGTGGGCACAGGTAAAAGTGGCAGAAAGACAGGAAGCTCAATTGATTGAACAGGTAAATGGTGCAGGTATAAAACCCAAATTTAATGTTGGAAAAGGAAAGGGACAATTTAATAAAGAAGAAGCCAAAAAGAAGTGGCCATGTCATAATTGCGGAACAATAGGGCACTGGAAATCTGAGTGTAAATTTCCCCCAAGTACTAATGGTGATAATGCATCATTGAATTCGCAGGTGCAGAAAGAGGTGAGTTGTCAACCATAGCGACAGCAGCAGGTTGTTGCCCAACAGAATCAGGCGCGAAAACCGCCTTTTCCACAGAGCGTAAATCCTCAGAAATACAGTAATGAGACAGGATTCTACAACGAAGAACAGGCAACTTAGCTGCCGCGCGCTAGTGCTGTTTCGCAGTATTGGCTACAACGCGATGAGAGTGAGTCAGAAGAAAGCTATTGACGGTGCCGAGGGGAGGAAGAAGAGTGCGTACTTGGCGCAACTCTAGTAGACCAGACAGGTCCTTTTGTGGATGGAAAGATAAATGATGAAAATATTACTTTCCTAGTAGACACTGGTGCTACTCGATCAACTGTCAGGTCAGCTGATGTTAAAAACCTTCCTCTCTCGGATGAAACAATCCAAGTAGTTGGAGTATCCAACAGACAGATTAAAACGTATCTCACTGAACCAGTAAAAGTTAACATAGGGAAATTTTTCGAAATGCACCATTTTGTCGTGTGCGATTCAAGCCCTGTAAATTTGTTGGGAAGAGATTTGTTGTGCAAAATGAATTGCACCATATTTTGCACTCCCGATGGTAAAGCATTTGAGACCCCTGATGAAGATGTACTGTATAAAATGACTATGGCTAATATGGAACCTCAAATTACTGAGGCATTTGCTGTATTTAACCCTGAAGAACTACCAAAAGAACTAAAAAAGACAGTAAAAGCAGAAGTCTGGGATTTCACAGGAGAAGATGTGGGATTAATGAAAAATGTAGATCCTGTAAAAGTGTCTGTAAAGGAAGGAATAAGTTACCCAAATATTCCTCAGTACAAATTGACACCCGAAATAATTGAAGGAGTTACTCCTATAATAGAGAAAATGATTAAACAAGGTATTTTGAGAGAAATAATGAGTAGTCCATGTAATTCACCAATTATGGGCCTGAAAAAGTCTAATGGAACATTTAGAATAGTTCAAGACTTGAGGAAAATAAACAAAATTACTGTGTCATGTTGTCCTATTGTTCCAAATCAATCTGTGATTTTGTATCAGATTCCTCATGATGCGGAATGGTACACAGTAATTGACCTGTGTCATGCTTTCTTTTCCATCCCATTGCATCATGACAGTCAGCAGATTTTTGCGATCCGGTTTGGCGAACGTATTTTGGCATGGTGCCAAATCCCACAGGGGTATAAAGAGAGCCCCTCAATATTTAACCAGATATTGAAAAAGTCCTTAGAAGATCTAGAGATGTCCGAGAGCTCAGTACTGGTGCAGTACATTGACGACCTGCTTGTGGCGTCAAAAACTCGAGAAGCTTGTGTAGTGGATAGCATAGCATTGCTAAATCTTCTGGCAGATGGAGGACTTAAAGTATCCCCATCGAAATTGCAATTCTGTCAGAAAGAAGTACACTATTTGGGCCACAAAACTGAAAAAGGACTGAGAAAAATAACTACAGAGAGAATCAAGATAATAAAAGGAATGAGAGCCCCAATGACACAAAGAGAAGTGAGGATGTTTCTTGGAATGGTTGGATATTGTCGTCAGTGGATAAGTAACTTTTCCCTGATTGCAAAACCTTTGGTACGTCTGCCGAGAAGTGATGTAAAAGATCCCATTGAATTAAATAGGGAAGAATTATCAGCCTTTAAACAATTGAGAGACAGTTTGTGTGAGGCACCAGCACTTGGTATGCCTGATTATGAGAAGAAGTTTGAACTATACTGCAGCAAAAGGAATGGATGTGCACTCTCGGTATTAATACAGAAACATGGAAAACTGAGAAGACCAATTGCATATTTCTCAGCTATACTCGACCCTGTAGCTGCAGCATTGCCAGGTTGTTTGAAAGCTGTAGCAGCCACCTGTAAGAGCCTAGAACAGAGTGAAGGAATTGTGACGGGATATCCTGTGCAAGTGTTTGTACCTCATGATGTGGCAATACTTTTAACAAGGAGCCGCACTCAGTTCATGACGCATAGTCGGCTGACTAAATATGAGAAAGTCATATTAGGTGCAACAAATGTAAGCCTTGTGAGATGTCTGAATGTGAATCTTTCAACGTTATTGCCTGATGCTGAGAATGTGGAAGTCAGAGACGATATGGATCATGACTATTTGGATGTACTTGATTTCTGTACCAAACCAGGTCCTGATATAAAAGATGTACCTTTGACAGAAAGTGACTATGTGATGTTTGTGGACGGGTCATGCTTGAGAACAGACAAAGGAATTCTGAGTGCAGCATATGCAGTATGCACAGTTGCAGCGGTAATGGAAGCGTCTTACCTAAAGGGAGTAAAATCAGCCCAGGTTGCTGAATTGTTTGCATTGACCAGAGCATGCAAGTTGGGAAAGAATGTAAGAGTGACTGTGATAACCGATAGTCAATATGGCTTCGGTGTGGTGCATGATTTTGGCCAAATATGGTCCCAAAGAGGGTTTCTGACTTAAAGTGGAACCCCTATAAGGAATGCTGAAGTGGTTGGGAAATTGCTTGAGGCGATACAGCTGCCTAAGCAATTGGCTGTTGTGAAGTGTGCTGCACATGCAAAAACTGGAGACTATATTGCAGCTGGGAACCAGTATGCAAACGATATGGCTCAATATTGCGCGTGAAACCAGAATCCTGTCAATTGGGCAAAAGAAAAAGAAATTAATTCATGTCCCTTGTTGTTTACTAACATTGTGAATACATGGGAAGAAGTGAGGCAGTTACAGGAAGAAGCAGGAGATGAGGAAATGAGACAGTGGGTAAAAGCAGGATGTGCACCAAGGGAAGCAGATCATGTGTGGGTTTTTATCGGGATGGAAGACCAGTTGTGCCTGATAGCATGGTTTCTGCCATGGCACGGCTGTATCATGGACAAGCACATGTAGGAAGAGATGCAATGCTTAGATTGTTTAAGCAGACATGGTATAATGCAAAATTCAGACTTGTAGCTGAGAGCCTTTGTCAAAGATGCCTTATATGTCAACAGTTCAATCCTGGAAGAAAAACAGTGGTAAGTCTAGGAACGATAGGTTGAGAAGGAGGGCCTTTCACCAGAATGTAAATCGACTTCATTGAAATGCCTCCCTGTAACAGGTTGAGGTATGTTTTAGTGATGGTCTGTCTGTTTTCTAGATGGGTAGAAGCATATCCCACAAGAAGAAGTGATGGAATTACAGTAGCAAAATTACTTTTGAGGGAGTTCATCCCTAGATTTGGGTTTCCAGTCACGATTGAGTCAGATAGAGGAAAACATTTCCATAATGAAATCATGAAGCTAATTTGTGAGGCATTGAATGTACAACAAAAACTGCATTGTGCCTATCGCCCAGAGGCTTCTGGTGTGTGGGAACAAGTAAATAGCACTATTAAAAACAGATTAGGAAAAATGTGTTTAGCCACAGGATTGAAATTGCCTGATGTCTTGCCTCTGGTACTCATGACTATTAGATCAATTCCAGATAGGAACACAGGTTTGAGTCCCCACGAGATTGTGATGGGGAGAGCAATGAGGCATGTATTCATACCAGTCAACAAGTTATTGCCTATCTCTGATGACTTGGTTTTGTATTACTGTAAGGGGTTGGCTGACTCCGTTTATTCTGTATTTCATCAGGTTGGATTGGATGCCACTACCCTTGAAAAGAAGCCAGCTCATGATCTAAGCCCAGGTGACTGGGTGAGAATTAAAGTGCACAGAAGAAGGAACTGTTTGGTCCCACGTTGGGGAAAACCACGACAAGTGATTTTAACTACGACCACAGCTGTGAAGTGTGCAGGAGTAAAGAACTGGGTTCATGCTAGTCATACTTTGCGAATTCCCAACCCAGTGGATAACAAGGAAGGAGAGTACTTTGAAGAGTCAGAAACTAGTTCTGAATTTGATACTGAGGACACCAGAACAAGACAAAATCCTGAAAGGGGGGAGTCAGAACCAAATTTGATCTTTGCCCCAGAGAACATTCCCTTGAGGAGGAAGTTGCAGATTTCTGACACCAGCTCAGACTCAGAGACTCAACTAACACAGGTGCATACTGAAACAGAGAAAAGCAGTGAAGAGACAATTAAAGAAATTTTCGATAAAGAAGTTCCTGATGGAAAGTTGAGAGAAATTCCACCTAAAGTGACAAAAACAGATGGTCAGGTGCAGGATACAGAAAGTGAGGGAAAGATTTTTTCGGAAGACCCCCGAGGAGTTGTAGGGAATTCAAACATCCAGTTAGAAGAAGGGACAGTTAGTTAGCAGGAAGATTGTGTGGAAGAACCACGAGGAGGGACAGAAGTAGGGTAAATAAAAAAAGTGGTGTAAAGAAAAACAGTCAAAAGTAAAAGTCAAGTAGAAACAGAATCAGAGGACAGTGATGAAGAAGTACCAGAAGGTCGAGTCCTGAGAAAGAGAGCATGGAGAACTGAGAAAAATGAAAAGGGAAATAGATTGAAAAGATCAGCAAAAGACTAAATTTGGCCAAACAAAATAAAGAGATTGAGATACAGATTGACACGAGTGAATTCACCTAGAGCTGAACAAGTGAATGAAGTATCTAGTCAAGAAAAATTGAAAGACGTAGGAAAAATAACAGCAGAGGAAAGTATGAGAACGAGAAAACCTAACCAGAAGTATAAGTCGCCAGAATGGTCATATGTGGCGCTGCCTGAAATAAAAGAAGAGGCGGATAGCCAAGAAAATCCAGAGGTGACTGTACCAGAAGTGGTTGAGGAAAACGAAGAATCGGAAATCCTGAGAGTTATCTTGTCCGACATTGGAGAAGAAACGGATGTTCAAGAAGTTCTGTATCAAGATTATGAAAGAAAAGTGAAAGATGATCAAATGCCAAACTGAAATGACCAAAAGTGATTCCCATGTAAAGACAATAATTTACTGGAAAAGACATAACTTATAGAACCAAGTAGGTGCTTAGAGCCTTGGGTTAGACAATACTAGTTGTGAAGTAGAGGAGGCTAAGTCAAAAGACACTGATCATTTTTCGAAATGGCAAACATAGAAAGTAGAAAAACGAAATGTGTATTTTTTAGAAGATGGTTTGAAATATGTTGTTGTTGTACAGGATTACTAATGCTTCTATGGAGCGCGTTGGCTCTAATGATTTCCTTTAAAGTTATTCTAGAAACAATAGAAGGACATAGTGAGAATAAAACTAATGAAGAAAAGATTCAGAAAGTATATCCGACTAATATGAATAGAAATTATTTACATAAAGACAGGTCTTGAAATGATTTCTCTAACAATGTATTTTCAAAATTACTGTATGAATATTTAAAGACGATGGATGTGAGGGACTGCTACGTCTGCATGCAGTTACCTGCATCCGTGTCTGAGGGAGTGACGTATCATCACCTCCCAGTAACATATGGAATAACATGTAGTGTAATAGCAAGTTTGTTTTACAAAATAGGGAAATTAGAATATAATTTTGCAGATGTAGATAACATATTTTCACAAGTACCAGTAGTTAACAAATTGAATAAAGTGAAGCCTGCAAAGAGCTAACATTGGAGTCCATATTTAGAAATAATCTAACTTGTAGCTTAAAGAAGGAGGAAAGGATTTTCTTAGATATGGTTGAAGAAAGGAGATTAAAGATGCAAAAGAAAATACCTGAAGGAAAAGAAGAAAAGCCAGTTTGGGATGTTGAAAGAGAAAAACATTTGAAAGGAGAAGCTAGTCCAACAATGGCTTTAGATTGGCCCCAGAAAGGAAAGGTGTGCATTAGAATGAATCAAACTGTATATGATAATTATTTTGTAGGCACAAGTGATTGCCACGATACATATCGAATCATGGGTGGATGGGGATTTAAAGGAGGAAATGATCCAGTTTTAATCTGCGGGAACAAAGCATATTATCGGTTACCAGACCATTGGTTTGGCACATGTTATGTAGGCCTGGCTTTCCCAAAGATATTTCACATGGGAAGAGGAAGAGATGGTGTACATGAGTTAGGTAGTCAACTAACACGTAGAAAAAGAGAATCTTGGTCAGATATTGTGGGAGACATTTTTGGAGCATTGATACCAGCAGTGGGAATATCTCTGAATGCACACAAAATTAGAAAATTATCAACAGTAGTGGATCGCTTGTCAACAAGCACCGCTAGAGGATTTTTATAGGTACGGAAATGGTTGCCATTCGTACCATGGTAATGCAAAATCGACTTGCCCTTGATATAATTTTGGCAAAAGAGGGTGGAGTCTGTGGAATACTGAAAGTTCAACATTGTTGTACTTATATTCCTGACGAAAGTCAAGATCTAAAGATTTACATTAGAAATATAACTGATTTGCATGAGGAAATTGCACCACTGGAGGTTGAAGGTGTTTGGGAAAAGATTGGAAAGAAATTATCTTCTATTAAAGATTTCCTATTAAAAATAAGTAGTACATTTATAGGTAAGATCCTATTTCCATTAACCTGTGTGGTTTTTCTAGTATTAATTTTAAGACTAGGATGTTTATGTTGTAAAAGAAAGAAAATACAGAAAAATTTAAAAAGACAAACTTTGAAAAAGAGAGAGAATAAAAGACGAGAAAGAGAAATTTAAGAAGTAGAATTAGAAGAAATGAAAGACAGTATGTATAGAAAAGCAAGAGAAGAAGAAATTGGGGAAACAGAAAAGTGAACTAATAAAATGAATTCATTTCTTATAAATTTTACCAAAGTTTAGGTATAGTGGTGATATAATCACCAAAGGGGGGATTGATGGAGCAGGTAGTGCAAAATGTTGTATACCTCCTCTATTCTTGCATGAAAATACTAATTATATAATCTATTAACTATAATAATATTAAATGAGTGTTGCATGTATATTAATCAACATTACTGATTCTTAAACTATACATGGGATTTGCTATTTGCATGGCTTAATAACTCTTATAACTAAAATCTGTACGCATATTAATGAATAGTATATGTGGTAATAGCATTTTGCATTGATTTATGTTGCTTTTGTGATGTTTGCGTTCCTCATTGGATCGAAAAGGTGAATATAATGGCTTTAAATGTCGCTATATGCTAGATAAATACAAGCACATAGAGGGATTAGTAAGGGGTTAACATTAGAATCACCATTTTTATGTATTAATTATTCTTTTGTGTTTGTTTCGCTTAAGTTGACATCGGGGCCTAATCCAATATGGCCGCTGACATCGCATGCAGAAGTGGCCACTGTCTCGTGAGGCGCGAAGTGAACTGCACAAGTGCGAACAGTATCCTGAGCCTGATAGCGACCTTTGCTCATCATGTTCCCGGTCAAGGATATTAATCTGGTGGCCAGCCAAGATAGGGGAACAATCAACCTTACAGTAAACCGGAAGAAGCCGACACTTTAGCTGACAAGTGACCTCACCCCTCGAACTGTACTGAGAATCTGGGACTAAGAATCGGACGATCCCAACCAGACAATCACGACTGTCCTAAGCCTAAAAATTTTATCTTCTTTAACCTGATATTATTATAAAAAGGGTAGTAGAATAGAGAGACAACACCCCCCCCCCCTTTTTCCGTTTTTTCGTGACGCCTTTCCTGATGGTCCAGATGCTGCCCGACCGTTTGATGACTGCGAACATTTTCCAAATCTACGGGCTAGGATAGATGCTTGCACGATTTCTGGTCCTTTGACAAATTTGGGGACTGTAGCATGCTGAGCAGAGGACTTTGAACTTTGAGCCTTGGCATGCTTATTCAAACAATTTACGACAAATTTGGTTATGCAGAGCCAATGAATTAGAGGACTCCAAAATAGCCAGATTAGGTAAATATGATGTTCTACGATTAACTTGAATTGATCTAGAAATTCTAAACTTTGACGAGACAAATGCAGATATAAATCATTATGAAGATTTAGATAAACAAATATTGATTAACAAGAAATATGAGTTTGTGGTTTTTCATTAAGGGGAATAAGAATTCTGAGTCTTAAATGTGTTTTAGCTGGTTCTAAATCACCATCAACCAATCCAACTAATTTGGTCCATTCGACCAAGTGGGAGGAGTGCCTTGATGTTTAGGATTAAGGATCTATAGGCGACGAATGCTAATGTATATTTTGTAAAATAACTTTTCTCTCCCTATAGGTTATAAGGTGTTCCCCCCACATGTCCAGCGCTTGAATTACTCATCCCTCCTGTGTGTGCAGACTCGTGAATGGTGACGTGTGTGAGTTGGTGTTATGGGCCCTACCAATGAATGCATGTATGAATGAGTGTGCGTGACGACAGGTCTGCTACGCAGGTAGGATATCGGTATATGTTGTCCCCCATTTTTCAGTCTTGCGCTGGATCAGTTTCCTTAACACACAATGTTGGTCCCTAACTCTAAGTCCTATGACACATTCTTCATCTTACAGAAAATGAATCTTGAAAAGGAATCTGTAGAACTCAGCACTGATAACTGATGCAGCTTATGGTGGCTACTTTCCATATGAGATTCATAGGGACATATTATCAAGAACGGCGTTAAAATTATCGCCGCTTTAGCGGCAGGAAACTGCCGCTAAAGAGGTGATAATGGGCTTGATAATATGCCCTTGAGAATTCCAAAAGAAGCCCATGTTCTGGTGTGAACCTGGGCTTCTATTGGAATTTTCAAGGACATATTATCAAGCACATTATCGCCGCAGTTTCCTGCCGCTAAAGCGGCGATAATTTTAAAGCCGTCCTTGATAATATGCCCCATTGATTCTCAAAAACTTCTGCCCATGAAATCTGGTAAATTGCCCAACTAGTTTTCCAAAGTTATTTCCTACACTTGTTAACACCTCAGCCAATGAAAATTATACAGGGCCTATTCTTTCATCCTAATACTATGGTGTTGATTATATGATGCAAGGGGAGAAAGACGGGTCTTCAAAATGGTGCACACAAAACAGCAAAAAGACTTTAAGGCAGACTTGTAAAGCATACTGTCAAGAACATGTGCTTATCATAAGGAAACATATTTAGAAACAAATAACAAAATGAGAAATGGTTCTGCATCCAAACACTTCTGAAATGGTAAAAGGCATCAAGTACATAGACCCCTTGCAGTATGTGATGCTGGCTTCAAAGTGTGTGGCTACCCTGCAGCACTTTTTGTAGCCTGCAAGCATAGCATTGGAGACACTGGATTTGTATAATCGTAAACAAAGGTGCTATTCTACACTCCATTCAATGATTAGCGTACACCTGTGAAAAGGAAAGCATTTTTATTTAGCATGCCTTGCAGGGAATGGATATCAAATGTGACTGTATTTCCTTGGCAGAAACGCTGTAGTTACTGGATTTCCAACCACTGTGGAATATAATGGGTGTTTCTGCTAATGCTATCCCCAACGCAACAAACCACACGAGTTTCGAAGGGGCATATTATCAAGCACGACGTTAAAATTATCGCCGCTATAGCGGCAGGAAACTGCCGCTAAAGCTGCGATAATGGGCTTGATAATATGCTGCAGAGAATTCCCTTAGAAGCCCATGTTGACACCAGAACATGGGCTTCTATGGGAATTCTCAAGGGCATATTATCAAGCCCATTATCGCAGCTTTAGCGGCAGTTTTCTGCCGCTAAAGCGGCGATAATTTTAACGCCGTTTCTTGATAATATGCCCCATAGTCTGTTGGTTACCAAATTTGAGCAACTGCATTGCTGTACACAGTTAAAGACCCATTGTGTATCAGTTAGAGAGCTTTCTGGGAGCACAAGTGGCTCGACGTGGTACAATCAAATGAGGAACTCCTCTCCTTCATTAAGAACAGGCATTTGCCCAAATCTTTTGAGCCATGCGATGCTTTAATGGGTAAAAGGCTGCCAACATTAGTGACAAAGGTTGCTATCCATAGGTGAACAAGATAAAGCCGTATGACCCTCAGGACATCCGTGTATCATTTATAGGCATTTTAGAGACCTTGAACACTTGGCCGATTAAATATCAAGTCTAGTCTATGACTTTATTTTCCTGTTCTCCCAAAAGCTAATGTTCCCTCTATGCCAGGCAGGCTCAGAAAGCAAGAAGACTAGTAAGAACAGACACTCTGATGAGGAAAGGTCTATCACGGATTCCAGGTGACCCCAGAGGTACAGGCTCCCATGGAGAGAGGCTACAAGATTGAACAAATACACAAACTATGGCACTTAAACCAGACTTCACTTGACATTTTTTTCTGAGTTTATTAAATTATATCCCAGATAAACAGGAGCCATCAACATTTCCTGAAAGGTTGAACAGCTCTATCACAAAGCACAAATATATTCAGGATTTAGACACACATGATGGTATTCACCCGAGATCTGAGTGATGCAGTTAACCCCACAAGATGCCAATTAGTTAAACTCTGCCTCAATTCTCTCTGGGGAAAATTTGCTCAATGGAGAACTTACCAAATACCATAGTCATCTCATATCCTGATTAGTTGAACATATCTTGATTGAAGACCTTTTTGAATTTTGTTAAAATATCTCCAGTTCTGAGTTTGTAGATTATGAAACTGCTTCTTTGTGCTGGAAATACTCAAAATATCATGTTGGGTATAGCTGTTCCACTAATTTCCAATCTTTTAGTAGGAAACTGATGGAGTACGATCAGAAAATATACTTGGTATCCCAATATCCATTTTATCAACCTGGGATCGCTACACAAGACGCCGGGACAATAAAAAAAAAAATATATAGTGCTTGAATGTTGCATTTAAAGACATTTTGAACCATACATATTTAAAACCCCATGATAAAACCAACCTGCATTCAACTCTTCTTGAAAACGTTAAAAAAAATTACCAACAGGATGTGAAGGAAAAAACACAGGGTGACTCTATATACCCCTGACTCTGAAAATCTACCGGCATTTAAAGAGCCCCCACTAACCTCAGACCCTTTTTTTAAATGAAATTCTAAAACATAAGTCAGTGGCACAAAGGTCCTGCGCAGATGTTGCAAACCTGAATGGATGCTGCAAAAGACATAGGCCCATATTTTTTTATTTTTTCATGCAATGCAATGCAGCAAGAAAACTTGCTGTGCTGCTGTGCTGCGCTGTGTGAAAGGGAGAGGACAGGAATGCGCCATATTTACCATTTATCCTCTCCTTGCGCTGACGCACTCAGTGCAGCCTAGTGCCAAAGACAACATTTATGACACTGAATCCTCACAAGGACTATCAGGGACGGCCCTCTCGCGGAGGAATACAGCTCGAACAGGTCAGCACCTTTGACTACTTAGGTATAAAGCTATCTGAGAACATGTCCTGGAAACCCCATGTGTTTAAAATGACTCTGAAGCATAAGCAATTGGTTGTGGCCCTGGGGAAAGAACAGCGATCCTCCTTTAGTAAGCCGGTTGCAGCTGTCCTGCAAGTGTACGATCTTAAAATAGTGAGCATCGCCCTGTATGGGTCTGAGCTGAGGGGATTTGATCGAATGGAAGAGCTTACCAGTTCTGAACACAAATTCCTAAGGGGAATAGGGTTGCTGCCCCAGAGCACCCCACTTTATCCCCTTATGTTGGATATATGAGAAGGCATTCTATCGCTGTTAAAGCTAAGCTTCACCCTTTGTTGCTTTGGCTGAGGATCAGGTCTATACCCGAATTATTCCAATACACTATTGCCCTGGAGAAAGTAAGACTCTTGGACAGATTTAAGAAAGTCAGCTGGCTGGGCAATGTGAAGAGTCTTCTATCTGATATTGGGCTAGGGAAATTTGGGAAGAAAACAATCCCTCTCTGCTCCCCCGGAAAAACCAAGTCAAAGTACGATACTGGGACTGGGTAGTACAAGGTGAGCTAAGCAGTGGGCACCGAGGGAAGCTTAGTGTGGAATTCATGGCCCATAAATCAGACAGGTCTCTGGAGGGTTACTTAGATTTTATAGAAACATCAAAGGATAGGAAATTATATATCCAATTTAGGTTTGGCACTTTGCCCCTGAATGATTTTATAGGTGGATGGAACAGCAATCTATTGCCATCCAGGTGCTGCCCTGGTTGTAAAACCCCTAAGGAATCCTTAGCCCATGTAATTGTTGTTTGCCTGATATATGCAGTACCCAGAACTAGTTGGTTAAGTCCTATTTGCAAACAGTTAGGAACTGGCAATCACATAGAAGCTCTGCAAATATTAAAATCAGACACCAGGTCGCTGTTTGCATGTGCAGTGGCCAAGGTTCATGGTCAAATGTGGGGCATCAGGAAAAGAGCACAGAGGGCGAGTGAAAGCGGATTTTATTTATTGGTTTCAATCATACTTCTGTGTTCTTTGGGTATTTGAACAAGGGTGATTTATATGACTTTAATTTTAATATATAAGATCGCTTATTTTTTAGTAATTGCATTTGCAGGACTCTATATATTTATAGCTAGCTGATTTTTCTTTAACTTTTGAACTGTTTTATGTTTTTTTTTTAAAGTATGGAAATGTCATTGCACTGCAATGATTGAATGGCTTGGTGGTTATTTTAATGTGAAACTTTTATGACACGCATTTTGAATAAAGTATTTAAACAACAGCATCGCTGCTGTTGCGTGGATTGGACCAGTAACAAAAGACTGGCATCGCCACTGCAACCCACTTCTGCGTGACACTTTCCCCATCACAGATCTTTGCACCTTTCGTCAACGGCAGCCTCGATGATGACACTCCATACTGCAGCTTCACCGCTCATCGGAACTACCGCATCGCCTCTACATACCCAACACCGGACTTCACATCACAAGCCTCGATGTTAAGGCAACAGGACCTTGCACCTCAGCCTCGTCGCATCTCTGAACCAATGCATCGACTTGGCTATGTGAGGCATCTTCGACGCGGATCCACATAATGTTCCGCAACCAGGATTTAAGGTACTCTGTTCAGCGGGCCTAACTGGGTCCCTGTAGTTGGACTGCACTCCATCATGACCAGCCTTAACTTGTGACTTTGTCCTGGTTCAGCATGTCAAAAAAAAAAAAACAATAGTGCTTTGTGCGTTTTGATGATATTTTACACTATAAACTTTAAAATTCAGTATCTCCGGTTCTACTAGTTGGATTTTTGTCTTTGGTCTTGTTTTATTTATTAACTTCAGATCTATTTTTCTTACCTGGTGTGGCATCTTTTCATGTGGTATTTTTGCTGTTTTACTGTTTGAAGTGTTGCATTAATACTTTACACATCACCTAAAAGTTAAGCCAGAGTTCTATGTGCAGAGCTACCAGGGGGTGAGCACAGGTTAATGTGGGGCTTGCGTTTGCTTTCCGTGACTAGGATTGTGGTTGCTGCTTGAGCAGGGCTCACCCCACAGTCAACCAAATACCACATTTCTAACACCATCTGAAGCCTGAGATTGGTTTGAATAGCACAGCGCAGGCAGGGGGCACAAAGTGCAACCAACTGCCACCTCCTAAGTGCAGGAGGAGCAGGAGGTGCAACAAAACTAGGGTGCGACAACCACCCAAACAGGAGGTTGAACAAGAGTGGGCGGCGGCAGTAGAGTCTATGAATGCATTCTGCTCGTTGACTCAATCGACTTGGAGTGCGAACACATCAGAGGCCTCTCAAGATGACACAGATTAAGATACAATCCAGAAGGGGGCTGGAATCCAGCCTCATTTGACACCTCGAACTGCAGATGAGCTGTGAGGCCTTGCTTGGCTCTCAGCAGTGTGTGACTCTAAGCAGAACTTAAAACTCCAGGCGAGCTAACTGTAAAAGACAATGGGCCAGATGTACCACCATAGTAAATTGCGACTTGCAATTTGCGCTCGATTATGAGTCACAAATTGTGAGTCGCAATTTACTATGTAAAACAGTGTCAGAGA
Organism: Triturus cristatus; assembly: GCF_964204655.1. Taxonomy (NCBI): domain Eukaryota; kingdom Metazoa; phylum Chordata; class Amphibia; order Caudata; family Salamandridae; genus Triturus; species Triturus cristatus. The sequence goes on from NC_140584.1 coordinate 343,745,739, forward strand.
CAATGATTGCGATTCCCAATGGGGTAGCAAAATGCGAGGCTCATTAATATTAATTGAGAATGGCTGGTCCTCTCAGGGATGGTGGCCTGCTGGGCTCAGCAGACCACCATGTCTGGGACTGCTTTTAAATAAAGAAGCTTTTTTTTTTTAAATGCAGCCTGTTTTCCTTAAAGAGAAACGGGATGCATTTAAAAAATAAAAATGAAACATTTTTGTTTCATTTTTTAGGGCATGCAGGTGGTAATTTGCGAATGTTTTGCGACCGCAATTGCGGTCGCAAAACATTCATACATGGTTCATGAGTCGCTATTAGGAAGGGAACGCCCCTTCCTGAAAGCGAGTCACAAAACCTATTTTGTGAGTCGCTAATTGATTAGCGAGTCGCAAAATATGTTTTGTACATGGGCCCAAGGTTTTTAGCGTGAGCAAACGGGTCTAAAACCCATTGGCGCACGCTAAAAACCGTTGTACATCTGGCCCAATGCCTTGAGTCCTGAATGGCCTTTACGGGTCCACTGGGTTGGAAACATCACTTACATCACATAAGAGGAACTGTCTGGGGCTGGGCATGGGGCAGGAGTGAAAGATACGACTCTCGGAGTCACTCCCTTTACTGCCCACATAGCTAGAACTGATAGGGGGCCCGAACTGAACTATAATTCACTATATTGCATGGGTGGCCGTTGCCAACCTGACCAGGGGTGTGGGAGTCGGGGAATGCTCTGTTATGCTCGTCTGCTCTGACTATTGCAGTGAGTGTTGTTCCATAAGAGCAGCTGTATAAGACTTGTGGGAAACACTGTCAAATTGACCTCCGAATAACGCACTGCATATTTAAAATATGACTCAGTGTATAAATAGATATTAATGTCTCACCTGGAATGTACGGTGTATGGGGATGATGCAGAAGACCCTCCTTCTCACACGTGGGGGGTCAAAGGAAGAACTAGGCTACTTAATAGATACTTCTATCCTATATCTCTTCCAAAGTATATGATACTCACACCTAGTATAGGGTAGCGCTCTTAGAAAAACTAGATAGTAATGATAGCAATGGGGACGGGCATAACAAGGTTATGGACGAAAACCCTCACTCACCCGAGGGTGACATGCTCCATCATTGGGTTCCTCCAACACACGGGGACCGCAAGGTACCCCGTGTGGGCTTCGACTTTACCCAAGAGGGAAGAAGCAGGAGTGCAAAGCACGTGTTGGTTCTACCAACTCAATATGTTAAGGAGGGGCAGAGTGCAAAGAAAAGAAATAGTGTGGTTTAAAAGCTATCTACATAGGGTCAACAACTTTATTCATCCTGCCTATGTAGTAGTCACTTGCAAGTGATTATAGGGTTTAAAGTAAATACCCTATCTAGTGATCAACATGTTTCTGCCCAGGTGACAAAATAGTTCAAGGCATTCATCAGGATCATAAGATATTCACTCTGCTAATAAAGTGCGTAAATCATAATGTGATACTTAGGCCTCAATCTCTTGACCATCAAACGCAATGTCGATCTGTGTGATGGGTCAGAAGGCTCTGTAAAAACAATAATACGGTGTCTTAAAAATATTTTCAAACGTACACCCGTGTGCACCATAGCCCAGAATCAGTGACAAGAATGAGATTCTTACCTATAGTATCTTGTCTATGTGTTTACTGAACCATCTGCAGAGTCTCACACCATGTCAGATATGCTATTAGGAAACGTAATAGCATATCTGACATGGTGTGAGACTTTTATCGTGCAGACACCATGACGGACAACACGGATCTAGCATTTGACGATGATATGGTGCAAGCCATATTGCAGACACCAAGTATTCTGGACACCCAGATTACTCAGATTTTAGCACTAACTGAAGAATGGAACAAATTAACAAATCTGAAGAGGCAACAGATACGCACAACCTTACATGCAGCAATCCTTACTGAATATTTGAGAGCCAATATAGCACCCCAGGGTCTAGTGGTTTCCAATGCCCCCAAGCTGTTTCTTGACAATAAAGTCTTTAAGATCAATTGGTCCAAGATTGCTTGGAAGTGCTCTAGAGATTGTCTGATTTTACTGATTACCACAGTGAAAGAAACATCAGATTTACTGATAATTGAGATCCAAACCCTGGAAAACCAACTGAAATGTTCTGCACAAATCACCTTTTGTAAAAAAACGTTTAGAGAAAAATACCAAGACTCTGAATGAAACAAAAGATGATCTAATTAAATATAGGGTGAATAAGTTAAAAAAGGACATGGATAGATTCACCCAGGAGAAGATCTACCCATATACTTCTGATGAATACACCACATTGCCCATTAAAAAGAACAATAGACGCGGGGCGCGTGGATGGTGACAGAACACAGATGAATGGACCTTGAATTCAGATGATTGGAGCCAAACAGACGATTCAGGCTCCAGTGATACAGAGGCTGGTCAATACACAGGTCAAATGAGAGGACGGGGATACCCTGCTTATAGACGTCCTAATAATGCTGGTGGCCACAACAACCGTGGCAATTTCCACCATCACCATTCCAACCGTTTCCCTACCAACGACCTGGTTGCCAGGGGCCTTTTTTAGGCCAGGGAAGGGGACGGAGAGGAAGAAGAAGAAACAACAGAGATCGTCGACCAGAGGTACGTCAGGAACAACAGAGACCCCAAGTACAGTGGGATCCCTCATTCGAACAACGGATTACACGGAGTATGACGGGAGCATCGACCAGTGCCACAACAATCTGATAGATAACCTGAGCTAGAAAATTCTGAATCCCTTGTAAACTGCGATACTTAATAAGGGACTTGATTTTGTGCCAACGTATATGGGTGATGATTTCAAAACGCACCAAGTACTTTTTACTTTCTTTCGCAAGATTTGCCTTTCTTTCTTCTTTGAAAATAAGGATGATACTAGGCCAGAAAACTCAGACAACACTGGACTCAGAAATAGGTCTACATTCCTACCCACCATACAACAACTACCCTCAGAGGTAACGACCTTTGAAAAAGCTGTAATTCAATCCTTTAATGCTGAAAAGAACAAAGCTACCAAACCGTTTTTCAACATGAGTAAAGTAGAAGAGCAATGTGTGCAAGAACTAGGCAGCGACCCTCTGATTGTTATTAAACAAGCGGATAAGGGTGGAGCGACTGTAATAATGGATGCGACTGATTACCGCGTAGAGTGTTTAAGACAGCTACAAAACACTAAGTACTACAAGCCCATTATACGTGATCCCACCACCAGACTACAGAATACTATTCGGATGCTAGTCAAGGAAGGCGTTGAAGCAGGTTGGATCACCAGAAATGAGGCTGATTTTCTTCCACCTAAACATCCTAAGATTCCGGCATTTTACATCTTGCCTAAGATACACAAGAGCCAGAGGACTCCTCCAGGACGACCAATAGTTTCTGGCATTGGTTCTTTATTAGAACCTTTATCTCAATTTGTGGATTGGTTCCTTCGTCCGCTGGTAGCTCAGATGCCTTCGTACTTGCAGGATACTAAACATGTCTTATCCTTTTTGACCACTCTTGAATTTGATCCAGCGATACATCTCATGGCCTCACTAGATGTGGAGGCGCTTTACATGAATATCCTCCAAGAAGAAACCCTACGGACCATTAAAGATCTATTGGAAGACAATCCCCGTAGTGACCAAACTCCTACGGCCTTTGTGATGAAGTGTGCCAATCTGACTATGAGAGAGACATTTTTTGCCTTTGAAGACCAACTGTATTGGCAAATTATGGGTACTTCTATGGGCAGCACTTGTGCCCCCAGTATGGCCAATCTCTTCATGCACTGGTTCGAGGTAACAAATATACCCAGTGGCACATCCTATCCAGAGCAAGTTGTTGCTGTGGAAGCGTTACATTGATGACATCTTAGTTATCTGGGAGGGTGATCTAAATTCGTTATTAGAGTTTGCTGATTGGCTCAACTCTCTTAATATCCACCTTAATTTCACGTGTGAAGCAAACAATGAGTCACTACCATTCCTTGACTTGAGATTATACCCACGAGATGATAGGATTTGTACAGAACTGCATCAAAAACCTATGGCTTGTAATGCGCTACTCAACTACAATAGTTTCCATCCACGCACTCTTTGGGACAACCTCCCTGTTGGACAATTTCTACGGTTGAAAAGAAATTGCACTGAACTCAGGACATATCACAAACATGCAACCAATCTCAGTGCACATCTTCACACACGACAATATCCAACATGGTTGATATGAAACGCAAACAAGAGAGCGATCAACTAGAACAGAGAGGCCTTGCTTGAAACATATGTTAAATCTCCCTCTAATCGTCTGGTGTGTGTCAGTACCTTCAGCCATCTAAGCACAACCATTAAGAAAGTCATCAATTCAAACTGGCATATTCTAAATAAAGGCAAAAAGTCCTGTGAAAAACCGCTTTTTGCTTTTAAACGAAGTAGGAATCTTGGCAATATCATAGTGCACGCTCGGCCGAGAGCCACATATGACACTAGCCAACAATGGACTATGCATACAGGTATACCTGTCCAAGGCCACTTTCCGTGTGGCTCTTGTGTAGTCTGTCATCTGACTACACATACATCACAATTGGATTTAGGATTGAAGACACCCTGGGTACACTACTACTAACGAGTCACACGAATTGCAATTCGGAGGGTGTTATGTATCTTATACAATGCCCATGTAAATTGTACTACGTGGGAATGACCACTCGTAGAGTTAAAACCAGGAGTATTGAACATAAAAGTTCAATAAAGCATAATGAATCCAACACAAATCTAACCAGACATTTTTTGGATGTTGGCCATACTGAACAAGACCTACACTGGGTGGTACTGGACACACCACACTATCATAAGAACATGGGTCCTCTTTAGAAGATATTGTTTCAAAGAGAGCAGCGCTGGGTGTTCAGATTGGGCAACCATTTTAATGGCCTTAATGATGATATACCCTGGTGTGCATTGGTCTCTCATTAACATATATCAAATATATTCATATTGATAATGGCTTACGCGCTATGCGGCTGCATAACGCCATTTATGTTGGTTTAGTCTCACTACACACATAGGTATGCCTCACACTGAAAAATCTAAATATCTTCAGAAAATAGAAAATATAATATATTTTAGTTCTACTTGCCCAGTGGCTTTCTAGTCTGAGTTTTGTCCATCCCGTAGGCTGCTGCTCATTCTGTGCATTTGGGTAGAATTGTGATATATATTCTCCTACTTGTGCTTTGTTGGGGCATGACGCTAGTTGCACTACGTGATTTGGGACCGCTCCATTTTGGTCTTTCACTTTGTGCGCACGGGCATTACACATTCTTTCAGTCTGGCTCGATCATCATAATTGCTAATGGCGCCCGGAGTCCTGTTTACCCCGTTACTATGACAACCATACACATGCCAATCATGATAGAGGACGCACGTCGTCTTACGGACCGGATTCATTTCCAGATAAATACACAACGTGAACGCCGAGTCCGGTTCTCCTCTCAGAGTCCCGGGAAGAAACGCCACACAGCTATAAGGTGAGCGGACGGCACACACGTTTAAAAATAGACGATATTCTTAGCGTTACAATGATTTTTGTATCAGCTACACGGTTGATATTTTATAGGTCCGAATTGGCAATCACGAAAATCGGAACCTAATGGATGTACTGATTGTATACTGAATATCAGAATCAAATAGATGCGTGTTTTGAGTCACACATTTTAATTCTATAAGTTATAATCACGTAAATTGGAACCCATAATTACATGCTGACGTGGTATATTTACCCTTATAAGTCGATGGGACACTTAAAGGGACTGTAGGTCACTTCGCTTACCACAGTGGGGTCTAGATCCTTCGTCCTTTTTATGAGCAAGTTCTAATACATTTAAAATAATAACACATAAAGATTTCAACTCCAGATGGTATATTGTGAGAGATTCTAGCTATTGGGTGATGAGAGATCATACTACTAGTGAAATAGTCTGAAACCTTGATCGTCTATCTTGGTTTTTTGGTGTATCTCTACTATGGTGTCTGCAATATAAACTATTATGACATTGCTAATAAGCATTTACGTTTCCTAATAGCATATCTGACATGGTGTGAGACTCTGCAGATGGTTGAGTAGAAACATAGACAATATGCTATAGGTAAGAATCTCATTCTTGTCACTGATTCTGGGCTATGGTGCACACGGGTGTACGTTTGAAAATATTTTTAAGACACAGTTTTATTGGTTTTACAGAGCCTTCTGATCCATCACACAGATCGACATTGCGTTTGATGGTCAAGAGATTGAGGCCTAAGTATCACATTATGATTTATGCACTTTATTAGCAGAGTGACTATCTTATGATCCTGATGAATGCCTTGAACTATTTTGTCAACTGGGCAGAAACATGTTGATCACTAGATAGGGTATTTACTTTTAACCCTATAATCACTTGCATTTTAACTGACTACTACATAGGCAGGAAGAATAAAGTTGTTGCCCCTATGTAAATAGCTTTTAAACCACACTATTTCTTTTTCTTTGCACTCTGCCCCTCCTTACCATATTGAGTTGGTAGAACCAACACGTGCTTTGCACTCCTTCTCCTTTCCTCTTGGGTAAAGTCGTAGCCCACACGGGGTACCTTGCGGTCCCCGTGTGTTGGAGGAACCCAATGATGAAGCATTTCACCCTCGGATGAGTGAGGGCTTTCGTCCATAACCTTGATGATGCAAAAGAGGCATAACATTCTGGCATTGTTAAGAGGAGGGAGTAGATGTTGTGTTTCTCCAGGACACACTTGGTGACACAGGAGGTGCTAAGCTAAAGAGAGGATTGAGGGGGGAGGTGTATGCCGCATGCTTTTCTTCATATGCGAGGGACTCCCTGGTGTGGTCACGGCCCGGAGCCCCATTCGAAATGAGCGCAGCGCACATAGATAGAGGACCAACATGTCATCTTAGTCGGGAAACTGGACGGGAACCTAGTAATGCTGGCCATCTTGTAAGCCACCAACATGGGTCAGGCACATTTCCTGACAACCCCGTCCCCTATGTTCACTGGAGGAACACCTATGCTCTGGATCTTGGGCCGAGACTTCTGTGTAGTGGATGCAACCCTAGACAGGTCTAAACCACCATTGGCAAACTCCCCTGTGGTAAAGCTGGCCGAAGAGTTCACGAGATGGGCTGACAATTTGGACTTGTGGACTTATAGCGCAACAGGTATAGTGACAGCAAAGTATACTCCATCCAGTGTAAGACTTGCATGCCTGACTGAATGAAATGCTGTGCTCCCAGACACTGCTTGGTGCTGCCACGAATGCAGAATACTTGTGCCAGCCACACAATTTCTGATCATAATTCTTTACTGGTGGACCTGCAGCTAGGTAGGAGTTTGGCACCTATACCTACAACGGAAAAGGACTGTTCAGTTTTTGAGGACCCTTTATTTGGAGAACTGCTGGGAGACAGTATACAGGAGTATTTCCGGGTAAATAGGCATACCACAGACAATATATGCAATTAATGGGAGACCTTCAAGTGGTAATTAGGGGTCATTGCATTAGTCAATCTATAGGGAATCAAAAAGACTTTGGAAAACAAGCTCACTGCCCTGGAGGGGACCATTCACGTCCTTGAGAATAGATACTTGCCTCCCCACAAAACATTGTCCCTGGTGGAAGAGAGGGAGAAATATGAGGATGCGGCAAAATGCCTGCGCTCTTTCACTCACCTTGAATACATAACATTGAACCACATCTAAAAAAAACTTTGAGAATTGATGGACTACCAGCCAAGTTCTACCAGAAACATGCAGTACTGCGAGTGCCACATCTGGAGGAATAATATCTGGAGGCGCTATAGAGGGGGCTCGCTGCCCCCCCACCACCATCAGGGAAGTTCTTCTTGTATCTATTGTGAAACTGGGAAGGGAACCTGCCGATGTGTCCTCATAGAGACCCTTTCAAATGTTAAACCTGGAGTATTAGCGAAATATTAATGAACTGTCTGTACTTACACCTCCAGAAGCTGATACAGCAACATCAGAACAGCTTCATCCCCAAGCAAAATACCTCTCTCAATATTAGGAGAGGCTTTAGTACTCGAGGAGACTCCCGCAGAACTGTATCCAGAAGCAGTGATCCTCTCAGTAAATTAGCAAAAAGCATTTGATACGATCCAGTGGGACTTTTCGCACGCAGTAAAGAAGCCCATGGCTCTAAGCCTTCCAAGATGGCCGACGGGTAAGGAGCTCTGGCCGGTAGCTCCCTGGCTAGGGATTGCCTTTCGGCATAAATCCCTAAGAAAACCCCTCATCAAGCCACCTCCACCCGGGGGATCTGTAAACTACGTTCCAGCGATTTTCCAGGGCCGCTCCGCGACTATTGCCGATTGAGTTGAAGCTGGCTACAGCAGCAAACAAAACAAGCATTGGCATAGCCAATAGGTCTCACCTTTGGGACCTTATAAGTGTTTAGTCATGCAGCACATTTCCCTGGGTGTTGTGCAGCCAGGAATTGAAGAGCTATACAACTGCTACACACTAGTTCAAGTAGTCTGATTTTGAAATATATTACAGATAATTTCGTGCCACTGGTACATGGTACAGGCTTTGTAATGGCCGTTTCCCCGCCATTATGCAGTAGCTTTGCCATTTTTTTATGGTTCCCAGATAGCTCTGCATCAAGAAGGCCGCAGTAATTCAGTCCTGGATTGTCTTTGAATAACCTTGTGCATTCTGGGAGTTGCGGATGGTTCCAATTCATTTAAGTTGATTGAATCGAACCAAGAGGCCACAAACAATAGTGTTTGTGTTTCTGCTTTTGTACTGTTTGAAAGGCGAGCTAAAAACTACTGTGCTTGTGAAATTGATGAATGTCATGGGTGTTTTCAAACAGGGCAAAAGGGCAGTGGAGAAGTAATGTTTCTCTCTGTGTGGGCTTGAAGGAGTACTGCTCATGACACATCCGTGTTTATCGAGCATCTTGGCGCACAGATGCTCTGTGCAGGCGAACCAAAGGAAAAGTTCACCTATGCCAACCTACATCCAAAAACCTGAGTTAGGGGAGTGAATTTTGGAGGCAACATGGAACGGGTTGGTACAACGTCTTTCTAAGTAATAAATTATTGTAAGAGTTAGATGGGGCAAAAAAATTCACATTTTTTTTTTTTTAAACATTAAACTGAGATTAGTGCTCAATGACTATTTTGTTAAAAGATAGAAGGAACAGAGGGAAACAGGGAAGTGGGTAGCCGTGGTCCACGTATGGGCAGGCTTGGCAGGGAGCTTACAGATCTGGGATAACGAAGGACTGATTGGCTCGAAAGAGAAAAGGAGGAAGACCGGATTGGCCCAGAAACGCAGAAAGGAAGGGATTAGGATAATGGAGCGGGTGTTTTTTTCTAAAGCAAATCAGTGTTGGGCTTATTTGTTCAAAGGTAAGGGGATGTTTGTATGCCTTCGTTTGACAGTACGGGCATAATACTGTTTATGGCACAGTGACCCTGGGATATAAACCTGTGAGCTTTGTCCTGCCCTCCTACGAACACATAAGACACATAAAAGTGTGTATGTAAGGTTTTTGCCTGGCATTTACCATTCTCCCGGCACAGGACTACCATGGCATGATTGATCGCACTCTATAAGCCCCTATAACACGGACGATCATACGCCTTTTGCGATTAAAGTATCGTCCTTTAAATAGCAATAATGACCATCTTCCTAAAAAAAAAAAAACTGATAAAATAGGCACTGATAAAGCCAATATGTCTGGCTTTTAGCAAGCTGGTGTAATGGTTACTTTTTTATTGGGCGCATATGCCACAAACAAAACAAGCATTGGCTCACAGAGAACATCAAAGCGGCCATGCGGCAGCGAAAGTGAACGTGATTGCGATCAAGCGCGGGGTGCGCCCGCGCACATGCACTGTAGCTCTAGGCCGGCCATGGTAGCATTTTTTTAAGCCCTCACAAAAAGTCTCGCCAGACCAGCGCATGCGCTGGGTCAGGCGAGACCTAAAAACCAAGAAAGATTTCCGTCAGTGGAACCCAAGCAACATGGCTGAAACTCGGATGAGCTGCTTATGCAGCTGAGAGGAGATGGGCTATCCACGACCGTTTCCTACCTTCTGGGCATGGCCACGGTCACTCAGCATCCCGCTACGACTTCCTCTTTCTACGCCTCCTGTAGCTGCTGCTTTGGCGCCCGAGTCGATCTCCCTAGACAAAGGTGTGAGTGAACACCGCAATACTGCCACCCTTGTACCCCGAGTACTCCCTTTAACGAACCGGGAGAGAGCTACGAGTTCCTGTCTTCCTCCCTCTCATCCCCGTGACTGCCCTCCCATCAAATCCAACACCCAGAAGTTGGCTTCCTCCCTGATTTGTGATTGGGGTTGAAAGGATCTGCAATTCCTCCATTTTATACTTGAGGTCTATGGGACTGAGACCTTAGGCCTCCATCTTGGCAGCGTTAATTGGATGCAGAAATTGCTGCATGCAGCCGGTCTTTGTCATGGTTCGCCAGCCTGTTTTTCGCCTCACGACGATCCCCCCCATCAGGACGCCTACACCCTATTGGCAAGGTTGGTCTGTGCAAGACATCCATTTCGCCCCCTTCTTCTGGCCCTCTCCGCAGCCAGGGTACTCCAGTGCGGAGAGCAAAACCGGCCCGGGTGCTGTAAATTAAACGACCCAGAACGGACTAAGGGTTTGTTGACATTGACTTTAAAGGGTCCCCTAATGTCTAACCTTGTTCATTGCCGGTATGCCTGACTAAAACTAATTCCCAGCTACTGGCTCAATTCGCCTGCCCCACCTCCCTCTATGTTCCTTGTGACTTGTTTTTTGTGTTGTTTTTGTTCTCTTGTAACTGATGTAACTATTTATTTACTCCACCTCTATGTAGAGCGCTCTGATACCTTCGGGTCTAGTTAGCGTTATATAAAACTTTAAAAATAAATAAAAATAAGCAAGAAGTCGATCCGATAGGTTACCCTACTTTATGCAGGAGCAAGTGAGGGGATCCAGATGGGCCATGCAATTGGCATTTTGTTGCATGATGGTGAGCACAATGTCTCGCTATATGTGGATGGCTTCCTCTGGTTTTTGCAGGATGCTGAGAAGCTGCTAGGAGAACTGGGCAGATATCTTCAGATAGGCGGCAAACGCCATTGTCAGTGAGACTGGCGGGCATTAAGTGGGAACCCCACATATTCTTGTACTTAGGAATGAATATATTTCACAAATATGAGGGCAAATGGGAGGGGAATCCCCCCATTTAGTGTGCCCAGAGTTTTTACTTTTTGTATCATCCAGTTTGGGACTTTTTACTGTGGGTGACTACATCTGTGTCACCCATGGTAATCACATCGCAAATGAATTGCTTATGTTTACTGCCAGTATCCACCTTTTAAGATAAGGCTGCTGCAACGCACCAAGTGAAAGGGGCATTTCGCTAGTTACAGGTGAACTGCCTGCCAGACTTCTGTTGTGTGCAGTCCGGTAACTTGGCAGAGGTAGCCTGGAGCAAAGGGGACTCTGCAGGATTAGATATTGACTTGGGGTAGGCCTTATAATTGACATAGGGTAGGTCTATAATATAATATTAGTGGGCACTCACAGGGAAAATCAGTATGCTGTACTGTTTTGTCTGCAGTGACACTTCATTTTACATCTAGAGTAAATCTGCCATATAGTGCGGTTTTGCTTCCCTTAGGCCTACAAAGTCCCATGAGGTATGAAACTGAGGTGGAAAGTGTGCACCCAGTTAATATTTGCAGGCCCCAATACCATCCATATACATTCCTGGACCTGTGGATGCTACAGAAGAAGAACTGCCGTGCTGACAGGGGACTACTTTGCTGCCGGAGGACTGTCTGAGAAGGAAGACTGCACCTGCTCCCCTCATCACAAGCTGAAGTGACTCCAAGGGTTAGCTGACTGACCTCCTGTTCAGAGCTACATGGACACAACCAGCTCCAGAGGCCTCTCTACAACTGCACAGTTGACCTGCGGCAACTGACCTGCCTGGGCCTGCAAATGGAGCTGCCTGACCTCTGCTGGCCTCTGCTGCTGGAGTGAGTTTTTGATCCCCCTAGAAGTGCCTCCCAGGTCCTAGACCCTTGGTGTGGCATCGGTTGAGCTCCACTTTGAAGAAAATTAGAATTTTGAAGTTTTCAGGTCTTTGCGACTGTGAATTGCCCATTCACACCAAGATCTTACTGCACACGCCTGTGAACCCGACCCACCAGCGATGCCCGGCAACACAAGATCTGCATTTCACTCTACAGCTTCAAGAATGCGAATCTCTGGCAGCAACTGTCTACACTATCGACAGGATGTTTGCACTACAGCAACAACCATTTGTGACTCCTGCCCTCATGCTACAGCGACGCCTATCCACGATGCTCTCCCTGTTCCTTGCGGCCTCCTCCACCATGAACAGAACTCTTTGCACTAGTCTTTGGAGGCAAGACTAACCATGTCTCTGTATTCAGTCCGGGCTGTATTACGGTAGCCCTGAACTTGTGACTTTCCCTCGATCTCACACAACCAGATGGCCATGAGTGACCCTTTGGGCTTTTAGGCACTATACTTACCTTTAATCCTTAAAATTGCATATCTCCGGTTCTACTGATTGGATTGTTGTCATTTTGGTGACAAATAATGTATTAAACTTGATTATGAATGGGTGTGGGGTTTTTCTTGTGTTGTGTTTTCACTTTATTACTCTTCGTGTGCTGCAAGAATACTTTACACATTGCCTCTAAGTTAAGCCTAACTGCTTTTGTGACAAGCTACCAGAGGTTTAAGCACAGGTTAATTTAGTGACTTTTTGTGGTTCACCCTGACAAGGATTGTAGCTGTTGCTTTAGTATGGTTTCACCATCCTCAGTCAGCAACCCAATTTCTCACACAGGGCAGCATTGATTTTTTGCATTAAACTGCTCATAATGGCCCAAATTGCATTGTCAAAAATGGTGATGCTTTCACGGCTACTGTACCACTTTATGACTATTCTGAGGGTCTCAGGCCACTTTGAGGTGGCCGATGATGGAGGAGGGGCTCGGTGCCCCAGATTTCGAACTGTACTATCTTGCAGTGCAGCTGCAGTGGTTGCCTAGATGGCTTGGCGGTCATGGATTAGCGAAGTTGGGCTGTGTGGGAGAAGATAGGCAGTAGGGTGCACTGGCCGCTCTAGTACTGAGTCTTAAAATCCTAAACCTCTCAAGATTACATTGAGATGTTGAAAAAGAGTACTCCGAAGAGTAGTGGGTCAACCATTGTATGCACCAGTACCCCACCCCACTTGTGGGCATTCCTAGCTCCAAGGGAGGGTTCCTTACGACTAGGCAAATGCATGAATGAATGAATGAATGAATGAGGATTTTCTAAAGCTCACAGCTACCTCAGCGGAGGTGTCCCAGCGCTAGCGTAAAACTCAGTCACTGCCGAAGAGCCAGGTCTTTAATGCTCTCCAGAATTCTGTTTGTGATTCTAACAGGCGCAGGTGTAAAGGGAGGGAGTTCCATAGTTTAGAAGACTGCATCACGAAGGATCTGCCACCCAGTCGCACTTTGCAGTATAGATGGTCTTTCAAGAGTCGCAGATTGCTGGATCTCAAAACTCGAGTTGGCTGGTATAGCTGCAACCTTTTTTAGAGGTATTTAGGTCCCAAGCATCTGGTGGCCCTATATACAAGGATCAATGATTTTAATTCTGCCCTCCTGCTTATGGGAAGCCAGTGAAGTTGCTTAAAATGTGGAGAGATGTGATGGCGCCTGGGTACCCTCCTAATTAGTCTTGCACGTAGTTTTGTATAACTTGGAGCCTGCACAGGAAATATGAAGGCAACTCCAGATATAGGCTGTTTGCATAGTCCAATTGAGAGGTGACAAATGCATGGACTCCGGCAGAAAGTGTAAGAATTTTCTAATTGCCCTCATTTTCCAGAAACTAGTGGATGAGATATGTCGTATCTGGCAGAGAAGGAGAGCTCTTTGTCCAGCCTAATACCCAGATTCCCGGGCAGATTCTGAGTGGGGTGGGGGTAGATTCAGTTCTGATTGCCACCACAAACCGGAAGGAGGAGGAGATGCTTGGCTAAAAAACAGAACAGGCAGTTTTTATGCATCTAAACTGAGATGTCTTTTAGGCAAGCTTTGAAGTTGTGAAACACCTTCGCTGAGTGTTCTTTAAAAGAGAACACCAATTGCGTGTAGTCCATGTAAGATACCACTCTCACGCCCCAGGATTCAATAAGAGTCGCAAGTGGGGCTCGATAGATGTTGAAGAGCAGTGGGCTGGGTGCTGAATCCTGCACCACCCTACACCTCAGAGGTTTCTGTGTTGTGAGAAAAGGACAAAGGAACACCTGTTAGGAGCGCTTCTCCAAAAAAGATTGGAGCCAGGATAACTCTGTGCCTCACACTCCGGCCTGATGGAGTCTACTGAACAAAATTGAATGTGAGACCATATCGAATGCTGCTGATAAATCCAGCAGCACTAGCATAGCCGAGGAGCCTTGGTCCATCGACACTCGTATGGATTCAGATACTTCTAATAGTGCTGTCTCGGTGCTGTGGCCTGCTCTGATGCCCCATTGGGACGCATGGAGGAGGCCATTGGACTCTATGTAAGTTGCCGGCTGCTTATGCACCAGCTTCTCCATGATTTTGGTGGGGGCAGGTAGCAATGATATAGGTCTGAAGTTACTGGGAACCTCAGTATCCGCCGCTGATTTCTTCAGAAGTGGTGCTGGAGCAGAGTTTTCTGATGAAAATCTATTGGGTTTTTAAGCTCTGGTTTGTCTATTTGTCATAATTAAAATGATTAATTATTAATTACTAATTATTTGTTTTGTGTGAATGTTTTAAACTTACCAACACGTACTAATGAGAAGAAAACCGACACGTGGGAATGCTTTCGTTTGCTTATTGATAATGTGCATGTTTTATTAAATAAACGTTGCTGAGTGCTGTTTATTTAAAAGCACGAAATGCTTTTGAATTAATGCTTTTCTGTGTTGCAAAGGCTAGACAATTACATACACATAAGGGTATTAGTGGGGTTAACACTGTTTAATCACTATGCTGTGGTAACGTTGTTTTTGTCTCTTTTAATTAAGATGGTCTATTTTGGCCTAGAATAAAATGGCCGCCGTTTGCAGCCTGGCCTCGAGTGAGAGATTTGTGATGAGAGGGCCTTGTTGAATATGGTCAAAGTCATCTGACCACAGTCTTCGCCTGGTTAAAATTTTCCGTGAGGACAGCAGCAGTGCTGGGCAAGTCTCCAAGAAACATCCGAATAGCCTTGGAGGACAAAGGAGCCATAATGAATGAACTGAATGGACTCTGAAGTCATCATGTTAGTTCCGAGGAAATGTGGATGTCAAAAGATACATTTTTTTAGTTCCTGTTCTGTCTTTTTATTTTTGTGGTTTTTTCTGAGCGGAGATTTTCCAAATGTAGCGATGCTACATCCTTTCCTGCTCGCTCTGCTCAGCGGTTCAGCGGACGTTTAGAACATTTTATGTTTCTATAATATTGCAAGTTTCCCTATAAATATTGTTAGCCTAGAGAGGGTTTAAGGCCACTTTGCCACTTCTTCCCAAACCTGCGTTGGTGAGGATCGATGCTGTGAGGACGGTGACTCGGGAGACTTCTACTGAGAGACTTGTCCTGATGACCCATTCTGACATTTAGCTAGAATAGGTAATTATGAAAAAAATGATTTATTCTGATTGATTTCCTTTGACTAATTTTAGATAAAGAACCATAATTTTAAATACGGTGTTGATGATTATTTCTTGTCAATTATTGAGTACTCTATTTGATTATTGTTGTATAGATTGTTTAGATTATGACTCAGGACAATTACAATAACTAGGTCTTATCGACCTCAGTGTAGATGTGGGGTGTTTAGGAGTTTTCTTTCCACAGGTTCAGTGCTGGTAGAGTATTTGAGTGTATGTTAGTGAAATGGGCCCTAGTGTATGATGAGTGTATGTGCGTGTAACTGTGAAATTACTCTATCCATGGAAGTAGGGAGATTTTGTACACCCCAATCTGCATCAATTGCCTGGTAGCAGAGGATGGTTATTGATGATTGTCTTGATCTGATTAGATTGCTTGTACATTAGCTTATTGATTATTGATTATTGATTGATGTTGATATATGTACTAATACTATATGTTGGAGTCGTCATGTTGAGTTATATGTAGTGCTTCTGGAACTTGGGAGCTAGTAGCAGTTCCCTAGTAGGGCAGAGGGAAGTATATGCTGCTCTCGGGAAAGACGGGATTGTAGGAAAAACGTGTGACAATTGAAGTTGCGCGTCACATTGTCTGGGTTCGGAATCAGTGACATTGTCGTATGTTACTATTAGAAATATTTCTGGTATATAAGGAGTGCGTATGGTAGTGAAGGTTATCTGTGAAACTCTGGTCTTAAGTCCCAGGGATCCGTAAGGTTCACCGTTAAAGCTTATCGCGGGAGAAGTAATAGGTATTCTCTGAGCTTGTTTGAAAAAACTGGGCAGAGGTAAGCTGCTTGGTTAATGTGTGATATAATTCTGTAGTGGAGCAGATTGTTCGCTGTTCTCGGGAAAAGCAGGATTCTGTGTGTATGTACTATATATTTCCTTGTATGAATGTGCGTGAATGCTCATATATTTAGTTGATTGTAAGACTCTTTGGACAAGTCCTAGAGGAAACAATTAATGAATGTATGTTAAAAGGGCAGAGTAGAGGGATGTGCTACTGTGTCAACGGGATTCTTGTGAAATAGATTTTCTTTACTATTCTGTGGTTAGCGAAGCAGACAATGGAGATGTTTATATGTTGTAACTAATAGATTTTGTAGAAATTTGACACGGAGTCTACTGAGAAATTTTGGAAAGGAGGGGTAGACGAGTGACAAGAGACAGGAGACAGAAGCGACTGCAGCGACTGCTGACGTCAAACAGACCGCGCTCTGATTGGATATTAGATCAGAACAGTGCTCGCGCTGAGATTGGTGCGTTGGTGTGATCCGCGCAAGGATTGGAAGAGCTATTCTAGTGACGTAGACGCTCCAGGATTGGTGTTTTAGTGTGAGTCGCGCTGTTATTGGTTGAAAAACCATATTGTGCAGTTGTAATACGGAAGGGATTAGAAAGTTTTGGTAAACGTTAAAATGTATTACCAAGAAGAGAAAAAGAAAAAAACATTGTTCGGAAAAATCAGAAAGTGGTTCGACAAGGATAAAGATGTTAAAACGAGAGAGGGTGAATTGTTACCCCCATCGAAAACGCCTGCATCCTTCATGGCTGCGAGATATGGGTATCATACCTGTATATGGTTGGAGAATTGGGTTAGGTATACCAAGGAAGATAGTGTTTTAGCATTTCCAGAACATGGTTCATTTAATCTGGCCGTGTTGAAACATTTACGGGAAAAGATGTTATGTCTTGACCCAAGACCAAGGCCGACACAGTTTGAGGCTTTAGTGGAATGGGAAGAGGAAGTACATGAGCGAGAGAAACAGAGGTCTGGAGGACAGTATAGGTATATGTTTGGGAGGAGACATGGTCGTGAAACTCATCATGATCGAATGACGAGATGGCGAGATGCTAGTATGTCAGAGGGATTATATCCTATGAGAACAGTTGAAGAGGGAACAGAAAGGGTTCCTGAGGCAGAAGTGAGGAGATATGGAGTTGATGAATATGAGGATGAGGTCTTGAATGACATGATTTACAAAAGACCACCTCCATATAGACCAGAACCAGAAGAGAGTACACCAGTTGTTTCTCCGATAAGAGATACAGTGCGTATCATTGAGACAGAAAATGTGACACCAGAGCTAAGAAGTGGTAATCCTTTCAGGGAGAGAGAGAATCGATGTGGTGACGAGAATACGAGAGAATTAGCCAGAACTACATCGGAATTGACTGAAAAGATCAAAGAGCTGACAAAGAATCTAGACGCTGTTACGATGCCCGTAACTATAGGTCCGATTATGCCTGTTTTTGATAAGCAGAGGACGGGTGAAAATGGTTTGGTGATTCCATATGTTGGGAATAAGATAACAAGTTTGGCTGGTCCTTCAGGAGATTCAGGAAGAAGAACAGAAAGTAGTGATCTGAGGCAATCCAGACATGACACATGTAGTGAAGGATTAGAGGTACAGTCTAATTCAGGATTGGATGCCGGTGAAGCTAGTTGTTCAGGGATGCCAATTTTAGAACCGCAGAAGAAAGTGGCTCCAGTGAGAAAATCTACTGAAATAACAGCTGAAGATTTGAATGATTGGATGAAAGTTCTTCAAAAGAGGGATAAAGATTCACAAGCAATTGATGCGGCTAGGTTACGTGTAGAATTAGAAGAGCTTGTTGCAGGGACAGTTCCTTCAGAAATTCTAAAAAATCATCATGATGGTGAATTGTTATTTATGTGTAAAAATATCACCTGGAGAACTAAAAATACACATGACAGATTAAGAGCAATAGCAAATGACTATGGAGTTGACATTGATAAAGTGAAAGTTTTGCAGAAGTCTTACAGGATGGATTTCACAGATAAAGATATTGAAAATTTGAATGGTACTGGTAGAACAGGACAGATTAAAGAGATGATCGTTTTATTGCGAAAATGGGGTGATGTTGAGAAGTGGAAGGATAGGTGGTACAAGAAGAGAGAAGAATCAGGGGATAGGACTTATTCAGCATTTCCTGTGAGAGAAAAAGAGAAAGCATCCACTGTTGCTTATCCTATGAGAGAAATACCTGGAAGAGGATATGTACATGTTCCATGGACCAGACAGGATATTTTATCATTTACGAATGATTTCCCTCGATTGAGAGAAAAGCCCGTCGAGTGGTATAGGCAGGTAGACAGGTTTGTGAAATTGTCAAAAGTGCTGTGGATTGACCTGAATAGTCTGTTTGATATAATTGTTCCAGCAGACTTGTGGGCTGAGTGTAAAATAGTTGTAAGTTGGCCTACTGAGGAATATCCAAGAGATCAGAGAACAGGAGCACCAGATCCAGAAGTAATGAGAAAGTATGAGCAGGTGATCGTATACCTGAAAAATAAAGTACCTCCAAAAGAGACAGACTGGGTTAAAATAGATCGAACACATCAGGAAGCAAAAGAATCGGTTCATGCTTTTTACGAGAGGCTGATACTGGCGTTTAAGCAATTCAGTGGAGATGAACACCTGGGTGACAAG
Organism: Triturus cristatus; assembly: GCF_964204655.1. Lineage (NCBI taxonomy): Eukaryota > Metazoa > Chordata > Amphibia > Caudata > Salamandridae > Triturus > Triturus cristatus. The sequence continues at coordinate 343,764,958 of NC_140584.1, forward strand.
GATTTGAGTCATTTTGTATACAGATTTGTATATGGCCTGAGACCTGAGATTAGTGAAAGAATTCGTGAGCATACTGTGGATTGGCAGAGTAAGAAAATAGATGAGATTCTGAGACATGCAAAATACTTCAGTGATGAAATTGAAGCAAAACAGAGAAAGCTGAAAGAGAAAGCAATGTGGGCACAAGTGAAAGTTGCGGAAAGACAGGAAGCACAGTTGGTGGAACAGGCGAATAATGCAGGAAATAATGCAGGGAATAGACCTAGGTATGCAGGGAAAGGAAAGGGGAATCTTGAGGAAGCTAAAAAAAAGTTTCCATGTCACAACTGTGGCCAACTGGGACATTGGAGATCTGAGTGTACCAATCCACCATTAGTGAATAATGAGGGAAAATCCTTAAATCAACAGGTGCAGAACGAAGGGAATAATCAACAACAGCAACAACAGAAAGTTGTGAGACAGCAGAGTCAAGAGCCAAAACCGCCCTTGCCGCAGAATAGAGGATCACAAAAGTATAATCCTGATTCGGGATTCTACAATGATGAGCAGGTAAACAAACCAAGGCGTTCTAACCAGGTACAACAGTACTTGTTAAAGAATGAAGGGAGTGAGTCTGAAGGTGATTATTGACGGTGCCGAAGAGAGGAGGAAGAGTGCATACTTGGTGCAACTCTAGAAATAGACCAGGCAGGACCATTTGTAGATGGGAAAATAAATGAAGAAAGTGTTACTTTTTTGGTAGACACAGGTGCGACAAGATCAACTGTCAGGTCAACAGATATTAGAAATCTTCCTCTCTCGCATGAAGCAATCCAAGTAGTTGGTGTAGCCAATACACAAATCAGGACACGTCTTACTGAACCAGTAAGAGTACGAATAGGGAAATTTTCAGACATGCACAGATTTATCGTCTGTGACACAAGTCCAGTGAACCTGTTAGGTAGGGATTTGTTATGTAAAATGAATTGTACAATTTTTTGTACACCGGATGGAATAGCTTTTGAAACACCAGATGAGGATGTTTTGTACCGAATGACTCTAGAAAATAGAGAGAGTGAGTTAATTGGTGCATATGCTGTGTTTGATCCGGAGGATTTGCCTCAAGAGCTGAGAGACACAGTGAAAAGGACAGTTTGGGATTTTACTGGAGAGGATGTGGGATTGATGAATAATGTAGATCCTGTGAAAATTTCAGTGAAAGAGGGAATTACTTATCCTAACATTCCTCAGTACAAAATGACACCAGAAATAATTGAGGGAATAACTCCTATAATTGAGAAAATGATTCAGCAGGGAGTTCTGAGAGAACTACTGAGTAGTCCGTGTAATTCACCGATAATGGGGCTAAAGAAGCCTAATGGGAAGTTCAGGATTCTACAAGATTTGAGAAAAGTTAACCAAATTGTGGTGGCATGTTGTCCTATTGTGCCAAATCCATCCGTGATTTTGTATCAGATTCCACATGATGCTGAGTGGTATACAGTGATTGATTTGTGTCATGCTTTCTTTTCAATTCCATTGCATCATGACAGCCAGCCGATTTTTGCATTTAGATTTGGCCAGCGTATTTTAGCATGGTGTCGTATCCCACAGGGGTATACAGAGAGTCCTTCGATATTCAATCAGTTATTGAAAAAGTCATTGGAGAGTTTGATCATGCCTGAAAACTCAGTACTAGTGCAGTATATTGATGACCTACTTGTGGCATCAAAGACACGTGAAGCTTGTGAAGTAGATACTATAGCTTTACTGAATCATCTGGCAGATGGAGGGTTAAAAGTATCTCCAGCCAAATTGCAATTCTGCAAGAAAGAGGTGCATTATCTTGGACACAATATTGAAAAAGGTCTGAGAAAAGTGACTGATGACAGGATCAAAATCATCAGGGAAATGAAGGCCCCAAAGACCCAGAGGGAAGTGAGAATGTTCCTGGGAATGGTGGGTTATTGTCGTCAGTGGATAATTAATTTCTCGCTGATAGCAAAGCCACTGATTAAGCTGACAAAAAGTGAGATGACAGACCCATTGGAACTAGATGGAGAACAAATGGCAGCATTTGAAGAGTTGAAAAGTAGAATGTGTGAAGCCCCTGCTTTGGGTATGCCAGACTATGAAAAGGAGTTTGAATTGTACTGCAGTGAGAGAAATGGATGTGCACTTTCAGTGTTAATTCAGAAGCATCGACAGCCGAGGAGGCCTATTGCGTACTTCTCATCGACACTTGACCCTGTAGCTGTAGGTTTACCAGGATGTCTGAAATCTGTGGCTGCAACATGCAGAAGCCTGGAACAGAGTGAGGGAATCATAATGGGATATCCTGTAAGGGTATTCGTACCTCATAATGTGGCAATTCTTTTGACAAGAAGCAGAACTCAATACATGTCACATAGTCGGTTGACTAAATATGAGAAAGTCATTCTGGGAGCATCAAATGTGACTTTGGAGAGATGTGTGAATGTGAATCCAGCGACATTGTTGCCGGATATTGAAAATGTGGGTGTGAAAACAGAAGATGATCACAATTGTTTGGATGTGCTTGATTACTGTACAAAACCGAGACCAGACATAAGGGATCTTCCCTTGCATGAGAGTGATCATGTGTTGTTTGTGGATGGATCATGCCTGAGGAATGATGAGGGTGTGCTATATGCAGCATATGCAGTGTGCAAAGTTTCAGAAGTAATGGAAGTATCACCATTGAAAGGAGTGAAATCTGCGTAAGTTGCTGAATTAGTGGCATTGACAAAAGCTTGTGAAATTGGGAAAGATTTGAGAACGACTGTGATGACTGATAGTCAGTATGGATTTGGAGTTGTGCATGACTTTGGCCAACTTTGGCTACAAAGAGGTTTCTTGACGTCGAGTGGGACTCCAATAAAGAATGCTGAAGTGATTGGAAAATTACTTGAGGCGATACAGCTGCCTAAAGAATTAGCAGTTGTGAAATGTGCTGCTCATGGACAAGGAGATGATTTTGTGATAGTTGGCAATCGATACGCAAATGACATTGCTCAATATTGCGCTAAAAATAACCAGTCAATTAATCGGGAACGAGAAGGTGAAATGTCTTTTTGTTCTGTGATGTTTACTAATGTCCTAGAGACGTGGGATGAAGTGAAACAGTTGCAGGATGAGGCAGGGGAGGAAGAAAAGAAAGATTGGATCAAGGCAGGTTGTGCCCCAAGAGAGACAGACCATGTTTGGGTCTATAGAGATGGCAGACCAGTAATGCCGAACTCCATGCTGTCAGCAATGGCAAGGATGTATCATGGCCAGGGACACTTGGGAAGGGATGCGATGATCAGGTCTTTTAAACAAACCTGGTACAATGCAAAGTTCAGGACAATTGCAGAAAGTATCTGTCAAAGATGTTTGATTTGCCAGCAATTTAACACTGGGAAAAAGACAGTGGTGAGTCTGGGAACAATAGGCAGAGAAGGAGGTCCTTTTACAAGAATGCAGATTGATTTCATTGAAATGCCCCAAGTAAACAGATTAAGGTATGTACTAGTGGTAGTCTGTTTGTTTTCAAGATGGGTTGAGGCCTATCCGACTAGGAGAAATGATGGAGTAACAGTGGCAAAGTTACTGTTAAGAGAGTTGATTCCTAGGTACGGATTTCCGGTAACGATTGAGTCTGATAGAGGTGGACACTTCTATAATGAACTCATGAGTTTGATTTGTGAAGCATTAAGCATACAGCAGAAGCTACATTGTGCATACAGACCAGAGGCTTCTGGTGTTGTTGAGCAGATAAACGGCACAATCAAGAACAGGATTGGTAAGATGTGTTTAGCCACTGGTATGAAATGGCCCGATGTCTTGCCTCTAGTGCTAATGACTATTAGATCTACTCCAGATAGAACTACTGGTTTAAGTCCGCACAAAATCATAATGGGACGTGCAATGCGACATGCATATGTACCTGTCAATAAGTTGATGACAATAACTGATGACATGATTTTGGATTACTGTAAAGGCCTGGCTGACGCAGTTCATTCTGTGTTTCACCAGATTGGAGAAGAAGCGAAGAAGCAAGCTCATGATCTGAGTCCAGGGGACTGGGTAAGGATTAAAGTACACAGAAGAAGAAATTGCTTGGTTCCAAGGTGGGGAAGACCAAGACAAGTCATTCTAACTACGACAACTGCAGTGAAGTGTGCTGGTGTGAAAAACTGGGTACATGCGAGTCATACTCTGAGAGTTCCAAACCCAAAAGATGGGACTGGTAGAGAGTATTTTGAAGAGTCAGATTCCAGTGATGATGAAGACCCAGAACCAGTGAGAAAAAATCAAAGTTCAGGAAAAGAAGCAGAAAAGGTTTCAAGAGAACCATTGAGAATCTCAGAAAGGAGATCAGATTCTGTAAGAGAGCCTGAAGTTCCAAAAAGCAGTGGAGGAAAAAGAAAAGAAAAGAGCAGTTCCACAGAAATTACTCCTGAATCAGAAGAGGAGGAGATTGAAGAACCACTTGAGATTATACCTGAAGAAGTAGGGTCAGAAAAAGATAGAGAGGGACAGATTGCGGAAGACCCCCGAGGAGGTGTAGGGAACATTCTTGACAAGCTAGGTGAAGGGACAATTAGACAGCAAGAAGATTGCGTGTCGGAGACCCGAGGAGGGACAGAAGTAGGGAAGTCTCAAATAGTGGTGAAAAAGACTGTGGAGCGAAAGAAAACTGCTGAAGAACAAGAGGCATTTGAAACAGAATCGGATGAAAGTGAGAATGGAAAATCAGAAGGTCGAGTTCTGAGAAAGAGAACTTGGATTGGAGAAAGAAATAATACAGAAACGAGACCGAAAAAGGTTGTAAGAGGAGATTTTTGGCCTAACAACAGAGTAAAGAGGTTGAGATACAGACTGATAAGAGCAAATACATCGAAAGCTGAACAAGTGAATGAGGTGTCGAGTCAAAATGAAGTAAAGAGAAAGGAACAAAAGGAGTCAAGAGAACCTGAGGAGATAAAGAGAATTAGAGAACCCAACCAAAAGTACAGATCACCGGAATGGTCTTATGTGGCACTGTCTGAAGAAGGAGAAGAAGAAACAGTGAATCGAGACAATCCGGAGGGGATCTTGAGAAAAGTGGTTGAGGAGAAGGACAAATCTGTTGGAATCTTAAAAGTTATCCTGACTGACATTGGAGAAGAGTCGGATGCACAGGATGTTGTTGATGATCTGATACAATTTGATGTTGCTGAAGAAGAAGGAGTAAAAAGTGATGAATATCCAAATTGAGTGAACTGCAGAAATCACTTGGAGAAAAGTGAAAAGGAGAAAGTCTGAAATTCAGCTGTCTGAAGTAATCCAAAGTTCGAGAAATTTCAGTAGTAGTAGAGGCTAAGTCAAAAGACAAGGTCAAAGTAGTAAAATGGCTAACATAGAGAATAACCAAAGTAGATGTGCCTTCTTAAGAAGATGGTGTAGAATGTGCTGCTGCTGTACTGGATTATTAATGCTACTATGGGGTGTTTTAGCTTTATTAGTTACATTTAGAGTTACAATAGGTACATTTGAGATGCATATAGAGAATGTGACAAATGCGGAGAAGAGTTCGCAAAAAGTAGTTCCAACTAGAATTAGTAATACTTACATGCATAAAGATAGGTCAATTAATGATTTTTCTAGTAATGTTTTTTCAAAGTTGTTATACGAATATGTGAAAACAATGGAAGTTAGGGATTGCTATGTTTGTATGCAATTACCTGCATCCGTTTCAGAGGGTGTTACTTATCACCATTTACCAGCTACGTATGGAATTTCTTGTAGTGTATTAAGTAGTGTTTTTTATTTGTTAGGGAAAATAGATTATAAGATGTCTAACAGAGATAGTATTTTTGGGCACTTGCCAATGAACAAAAAGCTGAATCCAGCTAAAGAAGCTAACATTTTTGGTGAGATTTTTATTGAGAAAGAAGAACTAACATTAGATTACATTTTTAAGAATAATTTAACTTGCAGTTTGGAAGAAGAGGAGAAAGCTTTCCTAAACATGGTGGAGGAAAGGAGATTGAGCATGCATGAAAAGGTAGGGAAATATAAAGTGAGTGAGACAATTTGGGACATTGAGATGGGAAAAGAATTAAGAAATGGGGTTAATCCAACTTTAGCTCTAGATGCACCACAGAAGGGTAAGCTGTGCATTACAAGAGGGAAATCCCAATATGATACATATTTTGTTGGGACTAGTGAATGTCATGATACATACTTCATTGCAACAGGATGGGGTTTCAGAGGTGGAGAAGATACAATTTTTCCAGGAGTGTATTATGTTTGTGGGAACAAGGCTTATTACAAGTTGCCTGACCATTGGTATGGCACGTGTTATGTGGGCCTGGTTTTTCCAAAGATCTTTCATATAGATAGAATAGAAGATGTAGAACATATTAATTTACTAATGCGCTTCAAGAGGGAAACTTGGTCTGAAATAGTGGGTGACATTTTTGGAGCTTTAATTCCAGCAGTGGGAATTTCTTTGACTGCTTATGGGATTCGGAAACTGTCAACAGTGGTGGATCGCTTATCGACAAATACCGCTGGAGGGTTTCTTTTGGTGAATACGGAACTAATTGCCGTACGTGCCATGTCTATGCAAAATAGACTTGCCCTTGATATTCTATTAGCTAAGGAGGGTGGAGTTTGTGGAATGCTGAAACTTCAACATTGTTGCACTTACATTCCAGATGAAAGCAAAGACCTGAAGGTCTATATAAAAAATATTACTGATTTGCATGAAGAATTAGTACCACTTGAAGCTGAAAGTATTTGGACTAAAATAGCTAATAAAATAGTTGCTGTTAAGAGTTTTATTGCAAAAATAGGTAGTACTATTATAGGTAAGATATTGTTTCATTTGACTTGTATAATTGTTGCTTTATTGATATTGAGATTGGTGTGTTTGTGTTGTAAAAACAGGGGAGGGAAAAATAAATTAATTAAAAGAAACAATGAAAAGAGAAATAAAAGGTTGAAAAGAGAACCACAAGAAATTGAATTAGAAGAATTAAGGGAGAGTGTCTACTTAGAAACAAAGAGGGATGATGAAAGAGCGTCTGGTGTGTAGTGTTGTGTAAGGAGAAAAAGACATTTCCAATTTCTCCTAAAATGGGACTAAATTTCACAAAAATTTTTTTTTGGGGTTGTTTATTTGGTGATAATATCACCAAAGGGGGGATTGCTGGAGCAGAGTTTTCTGATGAAAATCTATTGGGTTTTTAAGCTCTGGTTTGTCTATTTGTCATAATTAAAATTATTAATTATTAATTACATACACATAAGGGTATTAGTGGGGTTAACACTGTTTAATCACTATGCTGTGGTAACGTTGTTTTTGTCTCTTTTAATTAAGATGGTCTATTTTGGCCTAGAATAAAATGGCCGCCGTTTGCAGCCTGGCCTCGAGTGAGAGATTTGTGATGAGAGGGCCTTGTTGAATATGGTCAAAGTCATCTGACCACAGTCTTCGCCTGGTTAAAATTTTCCGTGAGGACAGCAGCAGTGCTGGGCAAGTCTCCAAGAAACATCCGAATAGCCTTAGAGGACAAAGGAGCCATAATGAATGAACTGAATGGACTCTGAAGTCATCATGTTAGTTCCGAGGAAATGTGGATGTCAAAAGATACATTTTTTTAGTTCCTGTTCTGTCTTTTTATTTTTGTGGTTTTTTCTGAGCGGAGATTTTCCAAATGTAGCGATGCTACATCCTTTCCTGCTCGCTCTGCTCAGCGGTTCAGCGGACGTTTAGAACATTTTATGTTTCTATAATATTGCAAGTTTCCCTATAAATATTGTTAGCCTAGAGAGGGTTTAAGGCCACTTTGCCACTTCTTCCCAAACCTGCGTTGGTGAGGATCGATGCTGTGAGGACGGTGACTCGGGAGACTTCTACTGAGAGACTTGTCCTGATGACCCATTCTGACATTTAGCTAGAATAGGTAATTATGAAAAAAATGATTTATTCTGATTGATTTCCTTTGACTAATTTTAGATAAAGAACCATAATTTTAAATACGGTGTTGATGATTATTTCTTGTCAATTATTGAGTACTCTATTTGATTATTGTTGTATAGATTGTTTAGATTATGACTCAGGACAATTACAATAACTAGGTCTTATCGACCTCAGTGTAGATGTGGGGTGTTTAGGAGTTTTCTTTCCACAGGTTCAATGCTGGTAGAGTATTTGAGTGTATGTTAGTGAAATGGGCCCTAGTGTATGATGAGTGTATGTGCGTGTAACTGTGAAATTACTCTATCCATGGAAGTAGGGAGATTTTGTACACCCCAATCTGCATCAGTGGGAGTAAGAAAGCATGCGTCCAAATCTCAGGGAAGATGCCTAACTTCAGGGAGGCGTTCCTGATCTGGTTAAGTAATGGGTTTAACAAGTGTGCCATCAAACTAAAAAAGTGGGCAGGGCAAGGGTCACATGGAGAACCTGATTTACTTCTCCATAGTTCAGCTAATGTTTTCTCAAGGATAAATGGAACACAATCTGACAACAAGGCGTGAGAGCCAGAGAGCAGCAGTGGTGTGAGGAGTTCCTCATTTAGGGAAAATGTGGAGTTGATATCAAGAATCTTGGTCAATCGACTCTCGTATGGATTCAGATACTTCTAATAGTGCTGTCTCGGTGCTGTGGCCTGCTCTGAAGCCCGATTGGGACGCATGGAGGAGGCCATTGGATTCTATGTAAGTTGCCGGCTGCTTATGCACCAGCTTCTCCATGATTTTGGTGAGGGCATGTAGCAATGAAATAGTTCTGAAGTTACTGGGAACCTCAGGATCGGCCACTGATTTCTTCAGAAGTGGGAGTAAGAAGGCATGCATCTAAATCTCAGAGAAGATGCCTAACTTCAGGGAGGCGTTCCAGATCTGGTTAAGTAATGCGTTTAACAAGTGTGTCATCAAATTAAAAAAGTGGGCAGGGCAAGGGTCACATGGAGAGTCTGATTTACTTCTCTGTAGTTCAGCTAGTGTTTCCTCAAAGATAAATGGGACAAAATCTGACAACGAGGCGTGAGAGCCAGAGAACAGCAGTGGTGTAAAGAGTTCCTCATCTAGGGAAAATGTGGAGTTGATATCAAGAATCTTGGTTTCGAAAAACTCAGACAGATTAGATCAGATTGTCGGGGAAGGAAGAAAGGAACGATCCAAGGCAGTAGGGTTAATAAAAGATTTCACAATATTGAAAATTTCCTCAGAAGAATTAGCGGCGTTCCCAATGCGGTTGGGAAAATATTCTCTCATCCTGCAGTGCTTAAGCCTATGAAATCTCTTTAGGCCTGGTCTATAAAGGACCTTGTCAGCCTAATTGTAGGACTTTCTTCACGTCTGTTCCAACTTCTTACAACCACTCTTCTCCCTTCTTAGTTCTTCGGAGAACCACGGGCGGATGGTTTAACTCTTTTCCTAGATGCTGGCTTTAGGGGTGCCACCATCTCTAAGGCAGTTGCTACCCAAACGTTGAACACCACAGACCCTTATCTGGGTCACCTGTCAACTGTGGCAGCAACTTTAAAAGTACAGGCCCCAGTGACTCTGGGGTAGCTTTATGCCAATCCCTTGATCTCTCAACATTTGGCCACTGTTCTGAGGGACTGGCCTCTAGGCTAAAGGTGAATGGAACTAATGAGTGGTCAGACCACGTTAGAGATTTAGGGGGAATCTACACTGAGGTTCGACGTGTTAGAGAAAATCGAACCCAGCTTGTGGCCCGCTCTGTGGGTGGGTGCAGAGACCAGTTGCCTGAGGTTGAGGCCATCCAGAGCTTCCAGGAACTGGGCCGCCTGGGTGCAGCTATGGTCATCTGCATGTAAGTTAATATCACATAAAATTATGAAATTAGAGTAATGGAGACAGAGTTGTGCAATCGTAACGCGGAGCTCTACAAGGTGGATGGCAGGGCTGTCAGGGGGTCTGTATACTAGCATGCCAGCCAAGTATTTAGAAGATGAGAGCCTAATACAAAATGAGAGAGCTTCAATGTTACCAATGGGACCCACCCTCTCTGAGGGAATCTCCCACTTATCTCTGAAAATGACAGTAATGCCTCCTCATGTTCTATTCTCCCCTCTATTGGCACACACAATCCGGAAGACGGGAGGATGGCTAATATTGTTAGGATTTTAGGCCTCATTTAACTATGTTTCCGTTAGGAACATTAAGTCCCATCCACTAGTGTCTAGGGATAGCCATATGTCCTCTGCAAGCTTCGGGAGAGATCTGCAATTGATTAAGCAGGCTCTAACTACCAACGGACTGTTGGTGCCAGGAACAGTACATGCATTGACAGGAGCAGGACTTCACACTGTAGGTTACTGCTACGAAGACGGAAAGCTCCATGATTTTGACATCATGATTGATGATGGGGCCCTAAAGGAATCTCAGTTCTTGATGTAAGCTGCCTTGTCGCTGAGGGCCCTGTCGGTACCATCAAGCTGAGCCTCCAATGCATGACACGGTGCAGATCTTGCTTACCTTCAGAGGCGGTTGAAAATTGATATTGCGACTTTATCAATCCCTCCAAACCTGAACTAGAAACATTGACAATTAATTATTAGACAAGTAATGGTTGGAGTTGCTCGAACATTAGTTTTGAGTATCTAGGAACACCAGGTTCGAATACAAGCCGTTCACCTTCCAGCACGCCACATAGGCTAACATCATGGTGGTCTGACAATAAGCAATGCCCTAGGTGTGCACTGATAGATTCAGATTTTACCCGACAAATATCTGATAAATGGTCACCACCGACCTGGAGAGGGCAGTGGGCAGGACAGACTTATGTACCGGCGAAACATGGCTGTTGGGCCTATATGTATGACCAGGACCACAAAGAGTGAGCACTAGATTGCTGGATCTGGCCTTAATACTTGCTAGGTACACCATAGCGATGCATTGGAGATCACTGGAGGCCCCCTCCCCAATGCTGATGGAGGGTGGAAGTCAGGAAATGAGCTGCAGTGGAAGGGGCGGCATAGTGTGAAGAGGAATGGTGGAGGCTGCGAAAACAGCCAGTTGCAATCAGATGGATCAGGTGACCTCATTCACTGATTCTCCTGAATAAACATGGTTGCTGTGGCTTTTAGAGTAGTTAGAACATCAGAGGGTCCCTGTACTCATAATTTGTGGGGTAAAGTAGCAGGGAATATACAATCCAAAATACAGAGAGAAAACAATCCCTGTGACAAGATAACCCCTCAAAAACCACAGAAAAAGAACAGTAAATTATTGTCTGCTTTTGTTTTATTTATAAAAATATATATATTTGTAGATCAATTTCTTTTTTTTGAATAAATCATTTTTTAGTAAATAAATATTCATACATCACTAGCTATAATTCGAACTAGGGTAGACGAAGCAATACAATCAACAAAAAACATACAAAAGGTGACAATAGTGCAATATAAAGAATGATTACATACAAATATCAATAATACAATACAAAAACCATATAAACATACATTTGCGCCAATAAATACACAATTGCGCCGACGCGCATTTCGGAGTCTTCCTTCCTCAGGGCGGTATTGGTATTACAAGGGCGGAGAAACTTAATATAATGTACTACAATAAACCAACAAAATTAGAAAAGCAACTAACATAAATTGGCTTTATGCCTCGTCAAGAAAAGTTTTGTAATCTTGATAGGGAAACTCGCATTCCAATAAAGCCAAAAGTGGATAAAATGAAGGAGTCTTCCCAGAATTTAGAATGCAGCCAGGGATGGGAGTACCAGACCTGAAAATCGGTGGGGTGACGAGGAATCTAACTTTGGTGATTTATTTCCTTTTCGAGTGAAACTATACTGAATAGAGACCGATTTTTGGTCTGAGTCACAACTAGACTGTTGTGACATGTGAAACATGAATTCGGACGCAAACAGCTTATTTCCGTACTGCCATTAGGATTATACCTGCATATACTCTATAAGATTGCATGCAGACTTAAGTCACAGTGCAAGTGTTATGGCATTCTCCGCATGAATCCTGACCCTGGAAGTTTATGCCCCCACCGTCATTAGAACCTATTCAACGTACATTTTCTACTAGACTCATTACTGACTAAGGAACTAGATCTGGTACTCCCATCCCTGGCTGCATTCTAAATTCTGGGAAGACTCCTTCATTTTATCCACTTTTGGCTTTATTGGAATGCGAGTTTCCCTATCAAGATTACAAAACTTTTCTTGACGAGGCTTAAAGCCAATTTATGTTAGTTGCTTTTCTGATTTTGTTGGTTTATTGTAGTACAATATATTAAGTTTCTCCGCCCTTGTAATACCAATACCGCCCTGAGGAAGGAAGACTCCGAAACGCGCGTCGGCGCAATTGTGTATTTATTGGCGCAAATATATGTTTATATGGTTTTTGTATTGTATTATTGATATTTGTATGTAATCATTCTTTATATTGCACTATTGTCACCTTTTGTATGTTTTTTGTTGATTGTATTGCTTCGTCTACCCTAGTTCGAATTATAGCTAGTGATGTATGAATATTTATTTACTAAAAAATGATTTATTCAAAAAAAAGAAATTGATCTACAAATATATATATTTTGATAAATAAAACAAAAGCAGACAATAATTTACTGTTCTTTTTCTGTGGTTTTTGAGGGGTTATCTTGTCACAGGGGTTGTTTTCTCTCTGTATTTTGGATTGCTGTGGCTTTTAGATGCATTCCCATTATAAGGGATGGCATGAATTTACATTTGAGAGATGAGCATCCATCATCATTGGGTATTCTAACCAAAGAGTCATAATAAAGTGTTTTTGAAAATAAGAATGCTAAGAGTGTACAGGGGGTCCATTTTATCAATGTTTTGAATTCATTGCATTTTTATATCTGTTTTCTTCTACACATGTGTTACTCATCCTCACCGCAAATGCATTAAGCACCTGAACAATCTTCACACCAGAATGTATTGTAATTTAATTGAGAACATCATAAGTTTAGATAACTGCACATGTAACATTTGCAGTTCACTAATAGAATATCGACCCCCAAAATATCCCCACACACAAATATCGAGTTATAAATATCGATATCAAAAATATTAACATCCTATATATATATATATATATATATATATAAAATGGTAAGTACAGAATTTTTTTTTTTTAACTATTAATGTACAAAATATAGTTGTACAAAATATCGATTTTAATATATGTAAATAAAAAATAATATTAAATAATAAAATTAATTAAAAACAATTAATTAGATTTAATATACATTATAACAAATATAGCAAATACATTTAATTTAAAAAATGTATATAAAATGCAATATATATATTTACTTTAAAACTATTAACAAACTATTAATTTTTATTTATTTTATAACTGTATATGTGAAAATTTAAAAACATTTTTTTTTTATATATATATGTACATACACCAATAACATAAAATCTAATAAAAAAGCATTATATCATAAATTAAAACATTTAACTATTTAAAAGTCTTTAAACCTACATTTTCCATTTCAGAGAGTGTAACAGTAGGGAAAGTGTTGGAGAGCGGAGGGGTAAAAATTACTATTCCCACTCCAGTGAGTGCAACAGTAGAGATTGGGTTGGATAGCATAGGGGTAAAAAATACTATTTCCACTCCAGTGAGTGCAACAGTAGGGAAAGTATTGGATAGCAGAGGGGTAAAAATTACTATTCCCACTCCAGTGAGTGCAACAGTAGGGAAAGTGTTGGATAGCGGAGAGGTACAAAGTACTATTTCCACTCCAGTGGCTGCAACAGTAGGGAAAGTGTTGGATAGTGGAGGGGTAAAAATTACTGTTGCCACTCCAGTTAGTACAACAGTAAGAAAAGTGTTGGATAGCAGAGGAATGAAATTGACTATTCCCACTCCAGTGAGTGCAACAGTAGGGAAAGTGTTGGATAGCAGAGGGGTAAAAATTACTATTCCCACTCCAGTGAGTGCAACAGTAGGGAAAGTGTTGGATAGTGGAGGGGTAAAAATTACTGTTGCCACTCCAGTTAGTACAACAGTATGAAAAGTTTTGGATAGCATAGGGGTAAAAAATACTATTTCCACTCTAGTGAGTGCAACAGTAGGGATAGTATTGGATAGCGGAGGGGTAAAAATTACTATTCCCACTCCAGTGAGTGCAACAGTAGGGAAAGTGTTGGCTAGCGGAGGGGTAAAAATGACTATTCCCACTCCAGTGAATGCAACAGTAGGAAAAGTGTTGGATAGTGGAGGGGTAAAAAATATTATTCCCACTCAAGTGAGTGTAGCAGTAGGGAAGTGTTGGATAGCGGAAGGGTAAAAATTATTATTCCCACTCCAGTAAGTGCAACCGTAGGGAAAGTGTTGGATAGCGGAGGGGTAAAAACTACTAATCCCACTCCAGTAAGTGCAATGTTCATAATTAACTATCATTTAATTTTTTTTATTACTTAAACAAATTAAACAGATAAATTAATTTACTCCCTAAACGTTACCCCTCTGAAACCGAAACTCACACATGAAAAAATTTAACCATTACCCTAATTAATTATCAATTGATGAATTAATATGAATGATCAACTAATTATTAGGTAATTAAACATAAATTACTTTTCAGCCTCTACCCCTATAAACCTCTACAACCCACACCTAAACATCATTGCACAATTTTTATAATTAATTTTAAAATAATAAATTAATATCAATTAACAATTACTTAGCATTTAATAAAAAATACATTAGTTACCACCCTTTACTACTATAAACCCCACAACTCACATCTGTAATTAATTACACAATTGCCATATTTAAATATTAATTAATTCGCATTAATTAACAAACAATTATTAATTCATTAAAAAGACATTACTTCCCAGCCTTTACCCCTATAAACACCACAATCCGCTCCTAAAAAAAGACACAATTAACATCATTAATTACCAATTAATTCATTAACAATAATTAACAACGAAGTAATAATTACTTAGTAATAAATTACTTCCTGCAATTAGCACTATCTAAATTATATAAATATTAATAATTTTGTAAAAATCATTAATTTATGATAACTAAATTACTTCCCACCCTTTACCCCTTTAACCCCACAACTCGCTCCTAAAAAATGACACAAATACCATAAGGAATTAACAGTTAATTAATTAATATTAATTAACAACCAATTAATAAATAAGTAATAATAAATTACTTCCCACAATTAACACTATAAAATCTAAATTAAATAAATATTACTAAATAAAAAATAATCATTAATTTATTATAATCAAGTTACTTCCCACCTTATTCCCCTATAAACCCACAACCTGCTACGGAACTAAAAAATGTGAAATTTAATTAAAATCAAGTTGATAACTACAAAAAATGTAACACATATATTAAAAAACAAAGACAATACTTATACAAAAATACAGATCACAATATACAATACATACTAAAATACATAACACTAATTAAAAATTCGATATTTTAAACAACTATATTTTTGCAAACTATATTAATGACTTTGATATTTTTAAAAACTATACTTCTTACCTTAAAGTTGATATTCTTGACCACGATATTCTTGCTGTCGATATTTCTGTCACGATATTTCCAACTCGATATTTTTGTAAGTTGAGATTTCCAACTCGATATTCTGTCTGCATACCCACCAGTGCATAGACCAACACATATCACTTAATGCACAGACACACACATCCCACTGAAGGCACACTCCTATATAGACATAAGGGCTCATTATGATGGCAGGCGGATCGTCACCGCCGGGTCGGCGGTGGCGATCCGCCCGCCATCGTCATGAGATTTACTCCTGCCACATTATGATGGCGGTGGGTACCTCAGTGGACGGAAAGTCTATCCGCCTATTTTCCGCCCATAGCAATCGTCACGATTGCTTGGCGGAGCGGTCAGCATGCTCACAATGGTGGTGGAGCCTAGCAGGCTCCGCCGGTACAATTATGATGCCGGCGGAAGCCATCGTTTCTGTGGCGGTTGAACCGCCATTGAAAGGCTGGAGGAGAATGTCTTTAGTGGCCTGTTGTGGGCCCCCCTTGTGTTAGGGGAGGTGTGGGTGCACGGGGGGGGGTACCATGGTACACCTCTACATTTCACTGCACCAAGTGGCAGGCATAGTCTAGTGCCTGTCACGTAGTGCAGTGAACTGCACAACATGCTGTTTTCAACATCGCAGCGGTGGTGCTGTCAGCAGTCACCGCTGCAATGTTAAGGGTGCGGAATCCGACCGCAGCGGTGGCGGTCCCATCAAAATTGTATAGGCTGGAACGCTGCACGCATGGCGGTCACACCTAATCACCGCAACTGTGGCGGGTGGACCAAATCTGCCCGCCATTGTAATGAGCCCCATAATCCCTCCTGCAAAGATGTTTACACACCCACTGTACATAGATTCATGCACTCCTTATTGACAGACACCACCCCCAGGTAAACAGGGACAAACACTCTTTCAGACACACACACACCACTGGTATTCCCCCCCTACATATCTGTAGGTATGTGACTTATAAAACACAAACTTTGGGGCTCATTACAATGGTATAACGATCCACCGGGCCAGTGGTGGCGATCATTACGCCATCGTATTGAGAAATATCCCACCATATTATGATGGTGGTGGGTATTGCGGCGGATGCAAAGTCTGTCTGCCGCTTTTCCGCCGGTCGGCAATAGTTACGATTGCCTGCCGGGCGTAGCTGGGACACTAATATGGGGGCAGTGCCTAGCAGGCACCTCTCGCCCAGTTAGGATGTGGGTGTGTATAGTCCTTTCCATGGCTATGCTGCCATTGAAAGTCTGTCGGGGATTGGCTTTGGGGGCCCGTTGCGGGCTCCCTCTGTTGGGGGGTGCACCCCCTCCATTTCCATATACAAGGTGGCAGGCACTGCGCGGTGCCTGCCAGGTTGTGCATGGAAAGTGGACATCGCGGCGGGTGCGGCAGCCAGCAGCACACTCTGCAATGTTAAATTGCCAGATGTGACCGCCACGGTGGCAGTCGTATCAGTATCAGGGTTGTGGGATCGCCATCTGGCAGGCTGGTGGTCACGTTACCACTGGGATGGCGGGTGGACTGAAGTCCTAATGAGCCCCTTAGTTTTGAAGCAACAGAAGATGCCAAGAATATTCCTGAGTATACACTGTCTGACTGCTTCAAAACCGTGTTTTGTTCTACCACACTTCTGTCTCTGGGTTTATTGGGGTATAGCGACTGCCTCCAAACTGGATTCTAGTGTTAGATGTGGGCAGACTCTAAGGGGGTCATTCGTATGGTGGGCGGACTTTGTCTGCCCGCCATACCCCCGGGAAACGGGACCGCCCGCAATGCATGCAGTGGTCACACATCTACAATTAGGATGCATCCCACATTCATGACATTGCAGCGGGCGGTGCTTTCAGCACCGCCCGCCGCAATGCCAGAAAAGCAAGTTGTGCCTTTCAATGCACAACGTGACAGGCACCGTGTACATTGAAATGCAGGGGGGTACCATAGGTACCCCCCATGTGCACCCCCCACCTGTGGTAAATATTTCATTACCGGTACTATTTTTTATGCGGTAAAGTCTATCAAGAATAACTCAGTAAATATAAGAGGCAGAATCCGTGGTATTAGAGGTTTTAAAAGGCTTTATTCCTATACAAAGGAATACAATTCGAATTGTAGGCATTCTATTCCATCACCACGAAAGTTCAGGAAGGAAGGGCATACATTATTGACAGATAAGCAGTTTTATAGAAAATACATTACAGTGAAACAGATGCAAGAGGCGTAACAGCTGATAAAAGGTACATACGTAGCTAAATAGAGGGCGTAATTTAATAAACGTCATCATACATGATGTCACAAGTGGGTGGATCCATAAGAGAATCCTGCAATGTCAGCAGAAATAGTTGGCAGAGATGCGCGCGCAGCCGCATGACGTGTGATTGACGTGCAACTAGAGGGTGAAGGGGACTTGACATTTAGCTCTACATGTGGAGACAGAAGTCTGGGGTTATGTCAACCTAATCCCAAATCATATCTAATATCCTATGTTTAAAGAACTGTGTTATCCAAAAAGAGAGGTCTCTTAGGATAGAATCTTATTCTATACTGACTATACTGACTGTTAGTGCGTGTACAAGCGTCTAAGTGTCTACACTAGATGCGAGGGGGTAGGAATATTCCATGGTAACGGAGCTATGAATTACTTGCATGAGGGCAGCGAGGCCTGGCCCTTTGCACGGTAGCTGGAAGAATGTTTACCTAACTACTAGACAGGAATGCATCGGATGGAAAGCGGAGGAGATAATCTTGAAGGTGAAATACAGTTTTTGGCAGGCTACGGGCTGGATCAGGCACCGTTAGCCGCGCAGGGAGTAAGACAAAGTTCATGGACACAGATGCAGGCTCAGACTGGAGCTTTCAGAGGCAGAAGGCAGGAAAAGGCTTGATGACAGAATTCGGGCCTACTCGCCTGAATCTGTAAAATGTGGAAAGTGAACCACATAAAGTCGGTGGCCTTTCATACTTAGAAAAGGAATATCTGACCCATTCATGGTGGATCTGAAAGAGGACATGTTGACGGTGGACGCACATATATTTGCGTCTTCAAAACTGGAGCAGGAGGGAACATACATGTACTTATAGCATGTACATGGAGCCGTTGGGGTCTACGATAGGGGACATAATTGATCACAAAATTCATATTTCCTCATTCCCTCCTTGTCCCCTACGGACCCTCAGGAGATATCGATCTTCATCAATCCATCGATCTGTTCATATAGCATCATTTGTTCTTCTTTCTTCTTCCGGGATCTTGAGCGAAAACTTGGATGTGGGATACACGAGGTGGCACACAGACCACAAATCGCTGGCCCACATTGTAGACATAAGCAGCAACTGAATAGTATGAGAAAGCCAATACCTAGGAAGGAGAGCATTCTCCACCCCCAGGCTGACAACACGCCCCAGAACCAACCGGACCAAGTCCAGGTACCTGGACTCTGGTGTATCTGGCTTACAATCTTATGAAGGCGGGTTATGGCTTTATATACTGACGGCGAATTTTCTGGTATGAAAATGCAACAACTTGATCCGATGACCCTACAAGCTCCGCCCCTATCGGCCAGGATGACGTCAAGGACAAGACGATTTTGAAGCACAACAATCCGCATAGCAGACTGCTCTTCTGTTAAATTGCCTAAGGCGGAAATAGTTTCGTTCACTACTGCTTCAAGGGTTCTGGTTAATCTACGTATCAGCTTACTATTAGTGACTGTACCTATATAGGGAAAGAATCCTTTATTGAAATCTGTGTATTTTTCCCATGCTGTTTCAGTGTAATCGACAATTGGGAGATCTCTCTGCGGTCTATTGTGTACTAAATGGGTATTTCTATGATAATCAGGAGGGGCTAGGAAAACAGGTGGCAGAAGGAATGCTATGTAACAGGTACCATCCCAATCTAGAGGTAGACGTATATATGCGGTCTGGCCACATATAAAGTAGGAATGGCGAGAAGCTCTAAATGTAGACTTGCCTTGATCACTGAATTTTATTACAGTGGTGCATTTACTATGGCCCATGTGTATGGAGCCATTCTTTCTTATACATAATTCCCCCTTTACTGGGAATACTGACATGGCGGGCAAGATTGGTGTAGCTTCAGATTCAACGTTCAGGATCATAAGGTTAAGTGTAAAATTACCTAATCCATATACTTCATTTTCTAGATCAGTTCCTGTTCTTTTGGGAAGTCCCTCCTTGTTAGGGTAGCAGACTTTAAGCAAAACTAAGTTCAGGTTTCCCCATACCCAGTTGTCTTGATAAACTGCGGAATTCGAATCTAGGGAATTAATCAAACTAAACCATGCTCCACAGGAGCCATTGTGTGTGAACGGATAGGGAAAGAGGGGCAAAACTCCCTTATAGTTCTGATAGGGAGGGAGTCGGCCACATATCCAACAATTGGTGGCATTGCTGGTTTGATGGGAATGATGTAGCATACTAATGAAAGTGTTATTGCGCAGCGCAAATCTATAAGACAATTCATGTGGAGGTAATTCACTAAAAGAATGTTCTGCAGTTATATTGTAAGCACGCTTAGGAATAGGGTAATACATGTGCAATAGGATGCTGACAATGATGATCAGAAGACTTAGAAAAAACAAAATTAATAATGTTACTGTGCAGTGACTACGAAATGATTTACAATACGCATGCTTCTTGAGCAGCATCTGATGATTTCTTTCTCTATTCCGGTCTAGAGGATACATGTCAGAGACAAATTCAACCGATTCACCTTGGAGAGGACTTAAACAATCAAATTGTCTGATTTACTAGACCTCAATTTTAGTTTATAAAGTTCTGGTGTTGTTAATTCAGCCAAGGGGAGCTTTGAGTCTGTCTGTGAGGGAATACAGGGTTGAGTATCTACGCTGGATGGTAGTCCATAAAATTTCTTGATATGACTCGAGTGCAACCACCCTTTCCGTCCCTCGATTTTCACGGCTGTCCTTGTGGTGAGTAGAACCAACTTCGGTGACTTCCACCTAGGATCCAGTTGGGTCTTCCGGTCAAAATTCCTGACCAACACCAGGTCCCCAGGAACCACGTCATGGGGCTTCACCTCAGTGTTGTCGGGAAAAGCTGCGGATACCTGTGAACGACAAGATTGTAGTGCAGACATCAAGGAAGCCAGGTAATCTGTCAGCATATTACAGTCAACATAAGTGATTTTACGAGGTATAGGCGTCCCCCACATATTTGGTGGTCTACCGAAGATCACCTCATACGGGGATAGCCCTGTTCGAGAATGTGCTACCATTCTCATGTAAAAGAGCGCAACTGGTAAGGCTACTATCCAATCAACTCCTTTTTCTCTACATATTTTGGACAATCTAATTTTCAGAGTTTGATTATGACGTTCCACGAGACCTGCCGCCTCGGGATGTCGGACACAATGGAATTTCCATTGATAGCCTAATAGAAGGGAAACGTGTTTCATTAGTTCGGATGAGAACGGCTGACCGTTATCTGAGTAGACAACACGTGGTAAACCGTACCGTGGGAAGAATTCTCGAACTAACTGTTTGGCAGTAGTCGGGGCAGTGTAATCTGAAACCGGGTATGCTTCTGTCCAACGGGAAAGAGCACAGACAACTACGAGAACATATTTGAATCCTCGACATCGTTCCATCTGGATATAATCCATCTGGAGGACTTCAAAAGCATGATCGGGAGTTTGGAATCCACCCTGTTCTACGGGGATACTTTTACCTGGATTAAACTGACAACATATCATACAGGTACGAACTTTTTGTTTCGCTACGGCTCGCAAGTGTTTGTTGAACCAAATGTGTTGAATGCTGTCTAGCATAGCTTTTTCTCCTAGGTGCGCTGGACTATGTATAGTGTTAATGATGACTTGGACCATTGAGTCGGGAAGAAACCATATAGATTTTTCCTTCGTCATCCATCCTTGATCTGTTTGGATCCCTCCTAATTCAGTCCATTTCTTTATCTCTTCTGGTGTAGCATGTGTCTGTATGTCAATTACATCAAGGGCGGGATCCTTAACTGTCATGCAATGTGTTGGTGTCGGAACTATTGTCTTTGTCATGTCAGTTGTGTGAGTCTGATTCTGAGCAGTCTGTTTAGCTGTTCTGTCAGCTAGGTCATTACCCTGAGAGATGATATCGGTAACTTTTGTGTGGGCTTTGCATTTCATAATCGATATTGCAGTAGGTAGATGAATCGCGTCTAATAGGGCTTGAATGAGGGGTCCGTGTTGGATGTGGGCACCGTGAGAAGTTAAATAACCTCTCTCTCGCCACAGTACGCCGAAGTCATGGACGACTCCGAATGCATAACGTGAATCTGTGTATATGTTGACTTTATTATTTGTGGCTTGAATACAGGCTTGTGTCAGAGCGGTGAGCTCTGCTGCTTGAGCTGACAAAGTGTTAATACAATTTGTTTCAATGACTTCAGTGTCTGTTGTGACTGCGTAAGCGGCCACTAACTCTCCTGTACTTGTTCTCATACATGACCCATCTACATACAATGTCAAGTCTGGATCTGACAAAGGGATATCTGTCAAGTCTTGTCTGGGTTTCGTCGTGATAGTAATGACTTCGACACAATCATGTGCCAATGGATCTGTTCCGCCTACTGGTAACAGTGTGGCAGGATTTAACGTATTACAACGTCTGATTTCTATATGTGGCTGAAACAATGTTAATTCGTAACCGGTGAGTCTTGCTATAGTCAAGTGTTGTGTTTGTGTGCGGTTCAAGAGAACCTCTACTGCGTGTGGTACTTGTACTGTCAATTGATGTCCTAACACTATGGCATCGCTTTGTCTGATTGCTAAAGCTGTTGCTGCCACTGATTTCAGGCACGCTGGAAGTGCCTGAGCTACTGGATCTAATGTACTAGAGAAATAAGCACATGGTTTGTGTGATCCTGCTTGTTCCTGAGTGAGTACTGACAAAGCAGTACCTTCGCGTTCTGTAACGAAGAGTGTAAACTGTTTACTGTAACATGGTGTTGCTAGGACAGGTGCTTGGCATAAAGCTTTCTTTAAGCTTTCAAAAGCGTGTGTATGTTCTGGAGTCCAAGGGAGGACAGTCGATGTGGCTGCCTCCTGTGTTGTCAACTGGATGAGTGGTTTTGCTAGAAATGCATATTGAGGGATCCACTGCCTACAGTATGAAGTGAGGCCTATAAAAGCCCGCACCTCCTTTTGTGTCTTGGGTGCTGGCATGTTAGCAATTAACTGGATGCGATCGGGTGTAAGCTGCCTTCCCTCCTTGGACAGCGAGTGCCCTAGATAAACAACTCGCTGGACACAGAATTGCAGCTTGGAAGGGGACACCTTGTGCCCCTTGTCAGCCAGAAATTTCAAAACCGTCAGTGACGCTGTTTCACATTCAGGTTCGCTTCGGGCGGTGATCAGCAGATCATCGACATATTGAAGCAAGGCAGTGTTAACTGGCATGTGGATACTGTCAAGTTCTCGTTTCAGTGCTTGGCTATAGATGCTGGGGCTTTCTGTAAATCCTTGAGGTGCGCGTGTGAATTTAAAGCTTCGTCCATTTAAACTAAAACCGAACAAATATTGACTTTCCGGATCTATTGGGACACTAAAGAAAGCATTTTTGAGATCAATTACAGTGAAGAACGTTGCTTCTGAGTCAATAGCTGTGAGTAATGAAGAGATATCTGGGACCACAGGGTATTGTGGTACAATACATTTATTTAATTCGCGCAGATCAATAACTAATCGATATACTGGTGGTGCTTTTGGATCCGTTCTTTTAAGGATCGGAATTATCGGGGAATTACATACATTGGAGTCAGTTTCCACAACCACTCCTTGGGCAATAAGCTCGTCAATGATTTGCAGTAAAGCCACTACAGCATCTGGAGGTAACTTGTATTGTCGCATTCGTGGTAGTACCACTCCTGTCTTTAGTGTGACTCGATATGGTGTAATGTTCATGCAACCAACATCAGTGGGGCCTTGTGCCCATAAATGTGTAGGTAAATTCTGCAGTCGGTGATCTATGTCTCTGGATACGTAGTGACCTTTAAAGTCACGTAAAAATAGTCGTACTCCTTCCGGAGAGCAACATATTATGGCTCCTAGAGCTTTCAATGTTTTTATACCTAACAAGTTTTCTGGACATGATTTAGTAAGCAATAAATCGGTAGTACGTGTTAATGGACCGACTGTAAGTGGAAGAGGTTGTGTTACGTCATTTATTATCGGTTTTCCTGAGAATCCAAGGGAAATATTTTGTGAGCCTGAGAGGGGTGCCCCTGGAACTTCACTGCGTCTTATAGTTGTTCTGCTTGCCCCTGTATCAAGTAAAAACTTTCTGTCTTCCCCTAATAGTTCACTGTGTACATAAGGTCCCTCTTGGTCTACAGGAACCTCAATAAGGGGTAAGCCAACTTCCCTCTCTAGGCTATCTCATGAGTATCGCTGATAATCGGGATAATCTGTTTGTGCATACTGATACATTTGTTGTGTTGTTGCTTGAGTTGCAGCAATAGGCTGCGCTTGTGGTGGTGCTACGATCTGTTGTGGAGCTGCCTGTTGCGGAGCTAATTGTTGCGGAGCTAACCTAGGTTGTGCATTCTGAGGTATTTGTTGTTGATTCTGATCCTGTCTAGGTGGACGTGGTCTCTCATGCGTTCTACCTGTGGCAATATTATGTTTCAGAACTGGACAATCGTGTATATAATGACCTGGTTGTTTACAATAGTTGCATGTCCCTTTCGCAGGACCTGCGGAATCACCCTTTTGATGACTATCGGCTGGAACTGACTGTGCAACAAGCATTTTCATTTTGGTATCTTTCATACGTCTTTGTTCGTGTTCTTGTTCTTCTCTAATTCTATTGTGATGATATTGTAACATCTGTAGCATCTGTGATGGGGTATTACCTTGCCAGGTACTTTCGAATTTCAATACTCTATTCTTGACTTGTAGCAGAGAATTTTCAACTAATTTTGTCACAAACAGATGTGGATATGACTCACTACTGGCTTTTATGCCACTATTTATACTAAAACATTTTTCAAATCGGGAATAGAAATCACTAGTGTCTTCATCTGGTTTTTGTTTACAGGCTGAGATTGCACCGCAGTCTTCCTTTTTCGTAGTCAATAAACGTGGCAGTACCTGAATTAGTAATCCTGCTAGTGCTGTAGTCTTTTCCCCAAGCCCTGCTCCTGCAGCTCGGGCCTTTTCTTCGTTTTCTAATGCTGTCCAATCTATCTTTTGGTCTCCCACCTCCCATTCTTTTTCTTTGAGTTTCTCATAAACACCGGCGGGTAATAGGACTTTTAATATTTTCATAATATCGGGGTAGGTATACTCTCCCATGAGTAACATGTCTTTTATCTCACGGTGGAAACCTGCTGGGTCCTTGTCATGGCTGGGTACTACTTTCTTCATTTCTAATAATTCCAGTTTAGTTATAGGCGTGTACACAAACACGCGTGTAAAGTTATCACCGGCACCTCTAATTGGGTGTACTTCGCGTAACGGGTTCTGTCTATCTATGTGATACATTTTTCTTCCCATGATGGGAACTGGAACGTGTTCTGGGCATACGAAATTTAAATATTGGTTTCGGGATTCTAGAATTTCCTTAATCAAATCAGTACCTGACCCTCTCCATATATTCGTGAGTAGTTCTGTCAATATGTCAGGTAAGGGTCCTGGATCGGAGTGTTGGCTTTTATATAATATAAGGAGGTGTTGAATCATGTATACACTAGCTAAACGCTGTTCATATGGGTCTAGATTCAGAAACGTGTGTGCAAGTACATCGTCATTGTATTCGCCGGGACTGTCAGCCCATTGTACTGCTGACCTGGCTAATTCTTGTTCGTCCATGGAATCGAGCACGTGGTACCCCCTTCGATCTCGGAGTAATTTATCAGCGGCTTGGAATAAGTGTTCGGGGGATTTTGTATTTAGCATAGGGTTTGGAAAATGTCTATTATATTCCGGACGTATTAGACGTATTGGGTCGTTAAAACCGCTGGTATTATTATGGGATCTTCCTTTACCTACATAAGCTATCGTGTCTAATTGCTCTGATTCTTGCTCCTCCTCCTCTCTGTTTAGGTCAGCGGCGTCTACCTCTAATCTTTCTTCGTGTATTCGTTCTACTTCTTTGCGGATCTTTCGGTACATAGCTACTATACATAACTGTTTATCATGTCTCCCTTCTGATATATTCTGGCCCCAAGTGACAAGTTTTTGCATTTCTTCCGGATTTACCCCAGGCCGGTCTTGATTTCTGATTACACAGTTTATGAGGAAACGTAACAGTTGTCCCTGTACCTCCGCTTTCTGGTACTCCATGGCTCTGCTAATACTTTCAGGACCTCGTCCTGACTGGACAAAGTGATATATATTTTCTAAATGTGTAGTCATTCCTGGTAGCTTCGTTAAATATATTGCAGCTCGTCGAATACGTAATGATGACAGCAGCATTTCGTCCCGTTTACCGGGCACAGGATCATATCTACAATCTACTAGAAGTTCCTTAAGCATGTCGGGAGTTGCTAGTTTGGGCGTACGTTGGTGTGCTAATTCTCTAAGGGAAAATTTATTTCCTCTGGGTGGCGTAGAAAAAATGTCTGTCGTACCTCCTGTAGCACCGTCTGGGGTGCTGGACGTGAAAGGATTTGTTGAAGGTGAGACAGCAACCGTCGTTGCGGGAAAAGCTGTAGAAACAGATGTGCTTGTCGGAATGTGTGTCGGAGCTTGTTGTTGTGGAGGTACAGACGGAGGATCTTGGCGATGAGCATCATCGGCAAGCGGTCTATGTGGTGCGGTATTAGCATACTCGGGAGCTGCGTCATCTAAATAAGAGGAAAGGAAAACATCTTCTGCGGTTCTGGGATGTCCCTTGGGATGTGCTTTTATCGGAAACAATGGAGGTGGCAAGTCTTTTGGTATTTCCGGAGTAGCCTTAGGTAACCCTTCGGCCAGAAGTGGATACATACCATTCATAAGGGCATTTCTTTGTCTATCTATTTGTTCTGATTTTACTCGGGTACCTTCCTCAATTAACAGATTTTCTCGGACTTTATTTGAATTCTCCTTACTCTTATCTTCCTGTCTGAGTGCTTTTTCTGTACGTCTATACGATTCTTTACGCCATAATTCAATGGCATCTTTCTGTGACTGTCTGGCTTTCCTTTTCCATAATTCTTCTTCTACTCTCATGATGCAATCTGCATCCCAGGTCCCCGCTGCGGGCCATCTCTGACTCTCTGGTAATTCTTTGGTGTAGTCCACCCATAAATCAAGAAATAATACGGCATCTAGGCCATGCTTATGATACATAAAGTACCCTGGAGTGTCCCTCGGTGGGATGGGAACAGCTTCTTCGAGTACACCTTTTCTAGTTTTGATCTGTCTTAGTTTCGAAAAGAGCGGCATTTTTAGACCTTATTACTAGAACACACTTTATACAAAAAAAAACACAATAATGAACAGTCATTCACACCACAGTATATAGAACGTATTTTAAAACATTTAACACTTAACAGTTTTACGAACAATGATAAATAATAGAAAACTAGTTACTGACATCATACTGACACTAGATAATACTTATTTATATACAAAACATACTATATATACTGCTAAACAGTACAGATACACTGCTAAAACAGTGCAGACCGGATTTGTGTACCCAAACCCGTCTTGACCGGCACAGACTATGTGCACGTAAAATGCCTCCCCGGTAATGGTACTCACCGGGTAGCTCGGAACGGAAGACCTCGGAACGGAACTGAAACTGGACCGGACTGGACTCGACTCGACTGGACTCGGAACTTCGGAACCTGGCGGGTCTCTGTATACCTCGGATCTTGCTCTCTCAGCTAGGCTCTGGTCGGGATACTTCGCACTTCTCACCGCCTCGTCTGGGTGTTGATCGCAGCCTCAGTCGTCCCCGCTTGGCCGGAAGGAGATACAGGAAATCCTGTAGATACGCGTTTTTGTCCGTTCAGCTGTGGCAGGAGACCGGGCCTGCAACGCACCGCCGGCACGTGAGATGAGAAAGTGTCCCTGTTCGGGCGCCAATTTATGTGGTAAATATTTCATTACCGGTACTATTTTTTATGCGGTAAAGTCTATCAAGAATAACTCAGTAAATATAAGAGGCAGAATCCGTGGTATTAGAGGTTTTAAAAGGCTTTATTCCTATACAAAGGAATACAATTCGAATTGTAGGCATTCTATTCCATCACCACGAAAGTTCAGGAAGGAAGGGCATACATTATTGACAGATAAGCAGTTTTATAGAAAATACATTACAGTGAAACAGATGCAAGAGGCGTAACAGCTGATAAAAGGTACATACGTAGCTAAATAGAGGGCGTAATTTAATAAACGTCATCATACATGATGTCACAAGTGGGTGGATCCATAAGAGAATCCTGCAATGTCAGCAGAAATAGTTTGCAGAGATGCGCGCGCAGCCGCATGACGTGTGATTGACGTGCAACTAGAGGGTGAAGGGGACTTGACATTTAGCTCTACATGTGGAGACAGAAGTCTGGGGTTATGTCAACCTAATCCCAAATCATATCTAATATCCTATGTTTAAAGAACTGTGTTATCCAAAAAGAGAGGTCTCTTAGGATAGAATCTTATTCTATACTGACTATACTGACTGTTAGTGCGTGTACAAGCGTCTAAGTGTCTACACTAGATGCGAGGGGGTAGGAATATTCCATGGTAACGGAGCTATGAATTACTTGCATGAGGGCAGCGAGGCCTGGCCCTTTGCACGGTAGCTGGAAGAATGTTTACCTAACTACTAGACAGGAATGCATCGGATGGAAAGCGGAGGAGATAATCTTGAAGGTGAAATACAGTTTTTGGCAGGCTACGGGCTGGATCAGGCACCGTTAGCCGCGCAGGGAGTAAGACAAAGTTCATGGACACAGATGCAGGCTCAGACTGGAGCTTTCAGAGGCAGAAGGCAGGAAAAGGCTTGATGACAGAATTCGGGCCTACTCGCCTGAATCTGTAAAATGTGGAAAGTGAACCACATAAAGTCGGTGGCCTTTCATACTTAGAAAAGGAATATCTGACCCATTCATGGTGGATCTGAAAGAGGACATGTTGACGGTGGACGCACATATATTTGCGTCTTCAAAACTGGAGCAGGAGGGAACATACATGTACTTATAGCATGTACATGGAGCCGTTGGGGTCTACGATAGGGGACATAATTGATCACAAAATTCATATTTCCTCAGGGGCCCCGCTACGGGCCCCCAATGTGGAAGACCGCCTGCCATTCTGTGGCGGCGTTGCCGCCACGGAAAGGCAACACCCCACTGGCATCATGATATGGATGGCGGTGTCTACCAGACACCGCCACCATATTAACTGCTTTTCCACCCGGTAGGCAATCGGACAGATTGCTTACCGGGCGGAAAACCGGCGGACAGTCTTTCCGTCTGCCTGGGTCCCCCCCTGCCATAGTAATATGGCGGGGGAAATTGGCATGCGGGCGGGAGGAAATGTCGGGCGGATCGCCACCGCCATTTGTGCGGTGGCGATCCGCCCGACATACTAATGGGCCTCTTAGATTACTATAGTACACTCCTCACACAGTCAGGCTTTAGAGCCCAGGCTTAGCATGGCTGAAGACTTTCACCATCTTGAAAATGTTCAAAATGAGTAGAGTTGGCACCTTGAACTTTTACCCTGTTGGTTAATGCATGCCCAGGAGTCATTCCCACCCACTAGCTTGTGCCAGGCATAAATGTGGTATGTGCAGGCACCCACTTCAGAACACTCCTTGATCTGATGAAGATCAGGAGAGGACTGAACCTCTTGTCTGCTACCTGAGAAGAGCTCTGAAGGAGCTGCTCTCTCTTGTAAGTAGGATAGAAAAATGGACATCAGGGTCATTAGTCTAACCTACTGTTAAAACTACATGGACACAAACTAAAAAAAGCCTTTTCAAGCAACTGCCAAGCTTACCCGAGGCAACTAGACCTGGACTGGACCCTGCTGTTTGGCGCCAGCCTGACTTCCAGTGAATCTTCAAGGGTTTCCCCTGAGGTCTTAAGAAGGTTACCCTTGTGGTGGATTGGCACTTAAAGCATTAAAGCCACTAAGAAGGGGGACCCCTGACATATGATGGTGGCAGGTAAAGCAGGGGAACTAAGAAAAACCAATAAAGAGAAATACCTGCCAAGATAATTCAAAAAGGCCCTGTAAAGGGTCCAACAATTAGTAACCACAAACCGTAGGCAAACCAGGACACAATTCAACTTGGTAGCGGTGTCATTGAATCACACTCAAGTTTATTGATTTTTTAGGATGATCAACGTTATAGCATTAGACTAATAACATAACATTTCAAGATTCATGTAAATATAGCAGCTCAGTCCCACACATCTCCTTCACAGAACACAATCATACTAACACACATTCCACAATGACATCATATTGTTAACAACAACACATAGACTCGGGTCACAGAAAATAAAAGCACATAGAAATTGTAGAGTTGCCATCAGATGGTTAGATAACAGTTTTGCTATTCATATTCACAAAATGAAGTTTCAGTAACCCAATGGTCTAAAAAACGCCAACGAGCGTTTCGGTGTCAGACCCCAGCCGGGGCTACACCTTCATCAGGGCGAAGAAGGACAGGTAGTGTGGGACAGACACACCTATAATCAAAAAAGAAGTATATACATGTTGAAAGTGCAAGACAATTTAAGGTCAAACAACAAATGAGTACTCGAAAAGGGTTTGTAATTCTTTTTAGGTCATAGTGATTTTATATATATACACAATCGTTCCTTTATTGTATAGATTGATTGTCACTTAAGGTTTGCTACGATGGTGGTATTTAAATTAAAGGATGAGAGTAACAATTAAAAATTGGAATAAAGTGCAATAGAAAAGGAAACATTTTTTTTATAAAAATATACAAAGAGCAAGCCAATAAAGGTATAGGGTTGTTCTCCAGGTGTTGAGACTATAGAATAAAGGGTGCATAAATCTGAACACCAAAAACTCGTTAAAGCGACATAGATTGCCAGGAGGATAAAAAAAGAAAAGGTATGAGAACAGTACCAGATGCCCAATGGGTGCATTTAAGAGAGTGGAAAAATTAACTCAGAAAGATACATGTGGCACCTTATGGCCCATCAAAAAATGATTAATCAAACGGACTTCTTCAAAAAGAAGCCACAAAGTACCTAGCGAACGAGTTATTTTCAAAGGATCGAATAGCAGTTTTTTCCACAGCTTATGGAATAGGTTCCAAGGAGGGTCGGGGACCTGGGATATCTATCCAGAGAAAAGAAAAAACATAACTAACAGTCAAGTTTGGGGGATTCACAGTATAGTAGAATAGGTGCAGGTTGGCGACAGATAACAAATGCCACCTACCAACAACAGGCCAAAATAGGATCCTTGCCCAACGGGAAGAAAGATCCGTCTCCAGAGAACAGATAGGGTACAGGGCCTATCTCATCAGAGGGTGCGGTAGGCGATGAGAGACTTCTGACCAATTAAACGCAATGAACAGAATCGATATCTATGAGGTCCCAAAAAAAAAAAGGATAATAGATAATAAGATAAAAGCACATAAACTATATGGACAAAAAAATAAGGTTTTGTAAACAGTACAAAAATGGGGGAAATGAACAATACATAACAAATGTTGAAACCAACAATGAAAATAACAGATAGGTATGAACACAAATATAAAAATACCCTCTATATGGGGAAACAATTATAATAAAAGCTTAGGGAACCCCTGAGATAAGAGACGGAGTAGTTCTCCTCATCAATCGTTTTCTGGTAGAGAGCAGATATTGTAATGAACATTTCCTCCAACCTCTCGTCAATAAATTGGTGTCCTTTGTCAAGGATACTGGTCACTTCATCTCTAGAATTGAGGGAACTCCGTTTTATGCTGATAGGGAACTCTTGGTAACTTTGGACCTTGAGTCCCTATACACCAACATTCCCCTGGAAGGAGCCCTTTTGGTTATGCAAGAGATCCTGTCTATTGAATCAGATATTACCAACGCCCCCTTTATTATCCAATGTCTCAAGATAGTTTTCGAGATCAGGGGTATTTGATCTAGCACTTGCGGGTTCTTAAACGGGAGTTTGTAGGGAGAGCGGGCGGGGGGATGCTGTTTTTGATAGTGGTGATTTTCTCCCAAAAATAGTCATTAAGGGCATCGCATAACAGTTGGGAAGGGAGTGGTTTAACAGTTACTCTGTCTGGTAGAGATAGTTCATCGACAATAGCGAATATGTCTTTGGTTTTAGTTGCTGAGTTGATAATTTTCAGGGAGAAGTACGTGGATTTGGCCTGAATAATGGATTTTATTGTAGTCGTTTAAAAGGCTAATATAAGTAGCTTTTCTTTCCAAGGAATAATCACGTCTCCAGCTGCGTTCAGCCTGTCTGAGCGCTAATTTTTTTGTTTTCAGTTCATTGGAGTGTGGAAATGTGGATTTTCCTGATCAGTTATGTCCCCTATCTTGGACCCCAACGGTTCTATATGCATGTTACAAGTACATGTATGTTCCCTCCAGTTCCAGTTTCTAAGACGCAAACATATGTGTGTCTACCGTCGACATGTTCTCTGTCAGATCCGCCATCGATGGGCTGGATATTCGATTCCTAAGTATGAAAGGCCACCGACTTTATATGGCTAAGTTACTTCATTTTTACAGTTCAGGCAAGTAGGCCCGATTCTGTCCTCAAGCCTTTCCCTGCTCTCTGTCTCTGACAGCTTCAGCTTAAGCTCGCATCTGTATCCATGAACTTTGTCCTACTCCCTGTGCAGCTAACGGTGCCTGCCTCGGCCAGTTTTCGCATGCCTGCCAAGAAGCTGTATTTCACCTTCGAATTATCTATTTTGCTCTTCAGCCGATGCATTCCTGTCTAGTGATTTAGGTAAACATTTCCTTTAGCTCACAAGCAAGGACTCAGCCTTTCCGTCCTCCTGCAAGTGATTCATAGCCCTGCTGCCATGGAAAGTTTTCTGCCCCTCGCATCTCATATAGACACTTAGACGCTTGTACACGCACACACAGTTAGTATAGAATAGATTCTGTCCGAGAGTCCTTCCTTGTGGATAACATAGTTCTCCAAACATAGGATGGTAGATATGATTTGGGATTAGGTTGACTTGACCCCCCAGACTTCTCGTCTCCACATGTAGAGCTAAATGTCAAGTCCCCTTCACCCCCTAGTTGCACGTCAATTACACGTCATGCTGCTGCGCGCGCATCTATGCCAAGTATTATCTTATAGATCCACCTATGTCTGATAATGCAAACCAATCATGTTTCTTTTATTCCTTATTACGCCTAGTTTCGATTACGTACCTGTTTTGTCACTCTTCTTATCAAATGTTACGCCTTCTACATTCATTTCATTGTAATGCATTTATTATAAAAATACATGTCTGTCAATAAATTATTGTACTTCACTTCCTGAACCCTCGTGGTGACGGAACCTGAAGGCCGCGACTCGAGTCGGCCATTTTGAATGGAATAAAGCCCATTAGAAAACCTCTTATACCACGGATTCTGCCTCTTGTTATTTTGAGCTATTTACTTTATTTTAAGATTCCGTATGAAATTCAGTCCGGTATTTTTATTTACCACATAATGGCGCCCGAATAGGGACACTTTCTCATCTCACGCGCCGGCGGTGCGTTGCAGGCCCGGTCTCCTGCCACAGCTGGACGGACCATAAACGCGTACCAGCAGGATTTCCTGTAAGCTCCCTCCGGTCAAGCGGGGGCGACTGAGGCTGCGATCAACCCAGACGAGGCGGTGAGAAGTGCGAAGTATCCCGACCAGAGCCTAGCTGAGAGAGCAAGATCCGAGGTATACCGAGGCCCACCAGGTTTTCCGAAATCCCGATGTCCAGAGGGTCCGATGTCCGCAGTTATCGAGTCCTGTCCATTCTCTGAGGCCTTCCGTTTCAAGGAGCTACTCGGTGAGTACCATCGCCGGGGAGGCGTGTTGACGCGCACATAGGTTGTGCCGGTCAAGACGGATTTGGGTACACAAATCCGGTCTGCACTGTTTAGCAGTGTATATGTACTGTTTAGCAGTATATCAAGTATTCCGAAGTATCCAGTTATTGTCAAGAATTCAGCGTGGTGATTAGTTAGGCAGACTGTCATCATTGTCGATCATTGTTAAAATGTTCAATGTTTAATGTTTAAAGTATTCAGAAAATGTCTTGCATATTGTGGTATGAATGACTGTTCATTGTTCACTGTTCATTTATTGTGTTTTTCGTATTAAGAAAATTCAAGAGTAAGTATCAGATCAGTTGTAAATATGCCGCTCTTCTCGAAGTTAAGACAGATTACTACCAGAAAAGGGGTGCTTGAAGAAGCAGTTCCTATTCCTCCTAGGGACACTCCAGGGCATTTTATGTACCATAAACATGGCTTAGATGCCATATTGTTTCTTGATCTATGGGCAGATTATACCAAGGGATTACCGGAAAGTCAAAGGTGGCCCATAGCGGGAACCTGGGATGCAGAGTGCATCATGAAAGTGGAGGAAGAGTTATGGAAAAGAAAGGTCAGACAGTCACAGAAAGACGCTGTTGAGTTATGGCGTAAAGAATCTCATAGACGAACAGAAAAAGCACGTAGACAAGAAGAGAGGAGTAAAGAAAGTTCAAATAAAGTTGAAGAAAATCTATTAATTAAGGAAGGTATCCGAGTGAAATCAGAACAAGTAAATAGACAAAGAAATGCTCTTATGAATGGTATGTATTCCCTTCTAGCCGAAGGACTACCTAAGGCTGATCCAGAGATGCCAAAAGACTTGCCACCCCCATTATTTCCAATTAAGGTACATCCAAAAGGGCATCCCAGAACCGCAGAAGATGTTTTTCTTTCCTCATATCTAGATGACGCAGCTCCCGAGTATGCTAACGCCGCACCACATAGACCGTCTGGCGGAGGGGTTCAACGTCAGGATCAGGTATCTGTCCCCGTGCAACAGCAAGTCCCGATACAATCTTCGGCAAGCACATCTGTTTCCGCATCTGTCTCCGCAGTCGATTCTACAGGGGCATCGACGCCCATAGTTGCTGTGTCACGTTCGACGAACCCATTCACACCCGACGCCCCAGATGGGGCCACGGGAGGGGCTAGCAATACTTTTACACCACCTAGAATAAATAAACTTGTTTTTCAAGAGTCAGCGCATTCACGTACACCTAAATTCGTAAGTGAACGTACGCTTAAGGAACTCCTTGTAAATTGTAGATATGACCCAGTGGTTGGTAAAGAGGATGAAATGGTCCTGGCATCATTACGTATCAGGCGAGCCGCAGAGTATTTAGCGAGGTTACCAGGGATGATTACGCATCTAGATAACATATATCATTTTGTTCAAACAGGACGAGATCCGGGATGTATTAACAGAGCTATGGAATTCCAGAAAGTAGAGATACAGGGGGAACTGTTACGTTTCCTCATAAACTGTGTAATCAGAAATCAAGATCGTCCAGGGGTAGACCCGAATGCAATGCTTACTCTTACAAGATGGAGTCAGAATATATCAGAAGGGAGACACGATAAGCAAAATTGTATAATAGCCATGTGCCGAAAAATACGTAAAGAAATAGAGCGTATTCATGAAGAAAGATTGGGAACAGACGAGTTTGAGTCAGATGAAGTGTCCGAATCAGGGAATTCCGCAAGACAGTCAGAAACCATAGCCTATGTAGGCAGAGGAAGATACTGTGAAAGTACTAGATGTTTTTCTGATCCCATACACTCTGTATGTCCAAATAATAGCAGAACGTATCCGACGCCTGTAATAAATCTGAAATCTCCTGAACATTCGTTTCAAGCCGCAGATAAAATACTACGAGAACGAAGAGGTTACCACCTCCTCGATTCCATGGATGAGCAAGAATTAGCCAGATCAGCCGTTCACTGGATTGACAGTCCTGAAAAATACGGTGATGAGACCGTAGCACACACGTTTCTCAATCTCAGTACAGATGAACAACGCTTAGCTGGAATCTATATGATTCAGCAACTCCTCATATTATATAAGTGCCAACATGCTGACCCTGGTCCTTTACCTGATATATTAACGGAACTACTCACGAACAGATGGAGAGGTTCTAGTAACAAGCTAATTAAAGAGATATTAGTGTCACGTAAACAGTATGTCCTTTTTGTAAGTCCGGATTCTCTCTCGCTGCCCCACAGAGAAAGAACGCCGTACTATATGGATAGACAAAATCCTTTACGGGAAGTGCACCCAATAAAAGGCGAAGACAATGAGTTTCACCGTGTATTTGTTTACACACCCATATCAAAAATGGAATTATTAGAAATGAAAAAAGTAGTACCTAGTCATGACAAAGACCCAGCGGGTTTCCACCGAGAAATTAAAGACATGTTACTGATGGGAGAGTACACCTTTCCTGATATTATGACGATATTAAAGGTGCTTTTGCCTGCTGGCATTTATGAAAAACTGAAAGAAAAAGAGTGGGAAGTGGGAGACCAAAAGATAGACTGGACAGCATTAGCAGAGGAAGAAAGGGGCCGAGCTGCAGGTTCAGGGCTCGGGGATAAAGTTAAACTGTTACCAGGTTTACTAGTACAGGTACTGCCACGTTTATTAACTACAAAAAAGGAAGATTGGGGTGCAATCACAGCCTGCAAACAAAAGCAAGATGAAGACACAAGCGATTATTATGCTCGATTTGAAAAATGTTTTGGTATAAATAGTGGTATAAAAGCAAGTAGTGATTCATATCCACATTTATTTGTGACAAAATTAGTGGAAAATGCATTGCCTCCAGTAAAGAATAGAATATTGAAATTCGAGAGTACCTGGCAAAGTAACACTCCGTCGCAAATGCTACAAATGTTACAGTATCATCACAATAGAATTAGGGATGAACAAGAACACGAGCATAGACGCATGAAGGATACAAAAATGAAAATGTTAGTTTCTCAGACAGTACCAGCAGATGGTCACAAAAAGGGTGTGACACATTCTGGTGATTCTGCAGTTCCTGTAAAAGGAACCTGCAATTACTGTAAACAACTAGGCCATTATGTACACGATTGTCCAGTCCTGAAACGTAATATAGCTACAGGTATTGCAAAAGAGAGACCACGATTAGTTAGACAAGATCAGAATGAACAAGGAGCTATGCAGCATGGACAGTCCATGCCAGTTCAGCAACAGTCCATGCCAGCCTCACAGCAACCCATACAGTTTGTGCCAGCTGCACCACCGTTGCCTGCTACTGCCACACAAACCACAACACGACAAATGTATCAGACTGCACAGTATGAATACCCTGAGTATCAGCGTTACGCATGAACAAGCCTAGAGAGGGAAGTTGACTTACCGCTTATCGAGATTCCTGTAGATCAAGAAGGACCTTATGTACATAGTGAATTATTAGGTCAAGATAGAAAATTCTTACTCGATACAGGGGCAAGTCGAACAACAATAAAACGTAGTGAAGTTCCGGGGGCACCCCTCTCAGGCTCTCAAAATGTTTCCCTTGGTTTTTCGGGAAAACCTATTGTTAATGAAGTATCACAGCCTCTACCACTTACGATAGGACCTTTGACACGAACTACAGATTTATTGCTTACTAAATCATGCCCAGAAAATCTGTTAGGAATTAAAACTCTGAAAGCACTAGGAGCCATAATATGTTGTTCTCCGGAAGGAGTAAGGTTGTTTTTGCGGGATTTTAAAGGTCACTATGTGTCTAGAGACATGGATCCCCGACTACAGACTTTACCAGTACATCTATGGGCACAAGGCCCTACGGATGTTGGCTGCATGAACATTACACCCTATCGAGTCACATTGAAAGCAGGAGTGGTACTACCACGAATGCGACAATACAAGTTACCGCATGATGCTGTAGTGGCTTTGCTGAAAATCATTGATGAGCTGATTGCCCAGGGAGTAGTTGTAGAAACAGACTCCAATGTATGTAATTCACCGATAATTCCGATTCTTAAACGAACTGACCCTACTGCCCCACCAGTATACCGATTGGTTATTGATTTGCGTGAACTAAACAAGTGCATTGTACCACAATTCCCTGTGGTCCCTGATATATCATCATTGTTGACAGCAATTGATTCCGAAGCAACATTCTTTACTGTAATCGATCTCAAGAATGCCTTTTTCAGCGTCCCAATAGATCCGGAAAGCCAATACTTGTTCGGATTCAGTTTAAATGGGCGCAGCTTTAAATTCTCACGCGCTCCCCAAGGATTCACAGAAAGCCCCAGCATCTACAGCCAAGCATTGAAACGAGAACTTGACAGTATCCACATGCCAGTCAATACTGCACTGCTTCAATATGTCGATGATCTGCTGATCACCGCGAGAAGCGAGTCAGAATGTGAAAAAGCTTCTCTGACAGTTTTACATTTCCTAGCCGACAAGGGGCACAAGGTGTCCCCTTCTAAGCTGCAATTCTGTGTTCAGCGAGTTATTTATCTTGGTCACTCGCTGTCCAAGGAGGGAAGGCAGCTTACACCAGATCGCATCCAGTTAATTGCTAACATGTCAATACCCCAGACACAAAAGGAGGTGCGGGCTTTCATAGGCCTCACTTCATATTGTAGGCAGTGGATCCCTCAGTACGCATTTCTAGCAAAACCACTCATTCAGTTAACCACACAGGAGGCAGCCACATCGACTGTTCTCCCTTGGACTCAGGAACATACACAAGCTTTTGAAAGCCTAAAGGAAGCTTTATGTCAAGCACCTGTTTTAGCAACACCATGTTATAGCAAACATTTTACACTCTTTGTTACAGAACGCGAAGGTACTGCCTTGTCAGTACTCACTCAGGATCAAGCAGGATCACGCAAGCCATGTGCTTATTTTTCCAGTACATTAGATCCCGTAGCTCAGGCTTTGCCTGCATGCCTGAAATCAGTGGCAGCGACAGCTTTAGCAATCAGACAAAGCGATGCCATAGTGTTAGGACATCCATTGACAGTACAAGTACCACATGCAGTAGAGGTTCTTGTGAACCGAACACAAACACAACACTTGACCATAGCAAGACTTACCGGTTATGAACTGACATTGTTTCAACCACACATAGAGATCCGACGGTGTAATACATTGAATCCTGCTACACTATTACCTGTAATTGGAACAGACCCACTAGCTCATGATTGTGTTGAAATTATTGAAATAAAGACGAAACCTAGACAAGACTTGACAGACGTTCCATTGTTAGATCCAGACCTGACGTTGTATGTAGACGGATCGTGCATGAGAACAAGTACAGGAGGTTTAGTGGCCGCGTATGCAGTCACAACAGACACTGAAGTTATTGAGACACATTGTATAGATACTTTGTCAGCCCAAGCAGCAGAACTTATTGCTCTAACGCAAGCCTGTATTCAAGCCACAAATAAGAAAGTTAATGTATACACTGACTCACGTTATGCATTCGGAGTTGTACACGACTTCGGCGTGCTGTGGCGAGAGAGAGGTTATCTAACGTCCCATGGTGCCCACATTCAGCACGGACCCCTCA
Source organism: Triturus cristatus (assembly GCF_964204655.1). NCBI lineage: Eukaryota > Metazoa > Chordata > Amphibia > Caudata > Salamandridae > Triturus > Triturus cristatus. The sequence goes on from NC_140584.1 coordinate 343,804,070, forward strand.
TTCATGCCTTGTTAGACGCAATACATCTACCCACTGCTATATCGATTATGAAATGTAAAGCACACACGAAGGTTACTGATACCATTTCTCAAGGCAATGATTTAGCTGACAGAACAGCTAAACAGACTGCTCAGAATCGCACATTAGACATGACAAAGCCAATAGTTCAGACACCAACACAGTGTATGACAATTAAGGATCCCGCACTTGACGTAATTGACATACAGACACATGCCACAGCAGAAGAAATAAAGAAGTGGACTGAACTAGGAGGGATCCAGACAGATCAAGGATGGATGACGAAGGAGAAATCTGTATGGTTTCTCCCTGATTCCATGGTTCAAGCCATTATAGCTACAGTTCACAGTCCAGCACATTTAGGAGAGAAGGCTATGCTAGACAGCATTCAGCACATTTGGTTCAATAAACATTTACGAGCAGCAGCTAAACAAAAAGTTCGTACCTGTATGATATGTTGTCAGTTTAATCCAGGAAAGAGTGTTCCCGTAGAGCAGGGTGGATTTCAGCCTCCTGACCATCCTTTTGAAGTCCTCCAGATGGATTATATTCAGATGGAACGTTGTCGAGGATTCAAATATGTCCTCGTAGTTGTCTGCGCTCTCTCCCGTTGGACAGAGGCGTATCCCGTATCAGATTACACTGCCCCGACTACTGCCAAGCAGCTAGTTCGAGAATTCTTCCCACGGTACGGTTTACCACGTGTTGTATATTCAGATAACGGTCAGCCTTTCTCATCCGAATTAATGAAACATGTCTCACTTTTGTTGGGATATCAGTGGAAATTCCACTGTGTCCGACACCCCGAGGCAGCAGGTCTCGTGGAACGACATAATCAACTTTTAAAAATCAGATTGTCTAAAATATGTCAGGAAAAAGGTGTGGACTGGATAGTAGCCTTACCAGTTGCGCTATTCTACATGAGAATGGTAGCACACTCTCGAACAGGGCTATCCCCTTATGAGGTGATCTTTGGTAGACCACCGAATATGTGGGGGACGCCTATACCCCGTAAAATAACTGATGTTGACTGTAATATGCTGACAGATTACCTGGCTTCCTTGATGTCTGCACTACAATCTTGTCGTTCACAGGTAGTCGCAGCTTTTCCCGACAACACCGAGGTGAAACCTCATGATGTAATTCCCGGTGATTATGTTCTCATCAGAAATTTTGATCGGAAAACCCAACTGGAGCCAAGGTGGAGGCTTCCTAAGTTGGTCCTGCTGACGACCAGAACAGCTGTGAAGATCGAAGGAAGAAAAGGATGGGTGCATTCCACCCATATAAAAAAATTTCATGGACTTCCTCCTGACACAAACAGTACTTCCCGTGTGTCTTCCCCCATTGACTCAAAGCTACCTTTGGCTGAGGCCAGTAGCACCGAACTCTATAAACAGAAACTCAGGTCCAGATCTAAACTGTCGGACGATTTGATTGTTTAAGTCCTCTCCAAGGTGAAGCGGTTGAATCTGTCCCGACATGTATCCCTTAGGTCTGAATCATGTAGAGTCCAGAATCATAATGAAACGACATGCTTATTGTAAATCACTGCGTAACCACTGTATTGTGACTTTATTAATTTTGTTTTCCTTGAGTTTTTTAATAGTTACTGCAAGTATATTGTTGCATATGTATTATCCTGTTTCTAAACGTACTTTCAATATAACTGGTGAACATTCTTTTAGTGACCTACCGCCACATGAGTTGTCCTATAGACTTGCGCTGCGCAATAACACATTCATTAGTATGTTACATCATTCCCATCAGACTAGTAATGCCACCAATTGTTGGGTGTGTGGCCGACTTCCTCCCTATCAGAATAACAAAGGAGTTCTGCCTTTCTTTCCACATCCATTCACACACAATGGCTCCTGTGGAGCATGGTTTAGTTTGTTAAATTCCATAGACCCAGACACAGCCGTTTATCAACAACATTGGATATGGGGAAATCTGAATCTAGTTTTATTCAAAGTCTGTCACCCTAATAAGGAGGGTCACCCCCGTAGAACAGGAACTGATTTAGAAAATGAAGTGTATAAATTAGGTAATTTTACGCCTAATCTTATGATTCTGAATGTCAAATCCGAAGTTGAACTAATTCTGCCCACTATGTCAGTATTTCCAGTAAAGGGTGAATTATGTGTGAGAAAAGTTGGTTCCATACATATGGGCCATAGTAAATGTGTTACTACAGTAGAATATAGTGATCAAGGCAAATCTTCATTTAGAGCTTCTCGCCATTCTTACTTCATATGTGGTCAGACGGCATATATGCGTCTGCCTCTAGATTGGGATGGTACCTGTTACATAGCATTCCTTTTGCCACCTGCTTTCCTAGCTCCCCCTGATTATTATCGAAATGTTCATTTAGTACACAATAGAGAGCGAAGAGATCTCCCGGTTGTCGATTATACTGAAACGGCATGGGACAAGTATGTAGATTTCAATAAAGGTATCTTTCCCTATATAGGTACAATATCAAATAGTAAGCTGATACGCAGACTCACCAAGACTCTTGAAGCTGTAGTAAACGAGACTATAGCCGCCCTAGGCAATCTGACAGAGGAACAATCAGTGATGAGAATTGTTGTTCTCCAGAATCGTCTTGTCCTTGACGTCATCCTGGCCGATAGGGGCGGAGCTTGCAGGGTCATCGGATCCAGCTGCTGCATATTCATACCAGAAAATTCGCCATCTGTATATAAAGCTATAACACGCCTTCATAAGATTGTAAGCCAGATACACGAAAATCCAGGCACTTGGACGTGGTCCGGGTGGTTTTGGAGTGTGATATCAGCCTGGGGATGGAGAGTTTTATCCTTCCTAGGTATTGGCCTTCTTATGCTCTTCAGTTGTTGTTTATGCCTGCAAAGTGGACCAGCGATTTGTGGTCTGTGTGCCACATCATGCATTCCATATCACAGGTCTCGTTCAGAATGCCGGAAGGAAGAAGAAATGATGCTCCATGAGCAAATCAATGGAATGATGAAGATTGATGTCTCGTGAAGGGCAAGAAGGGGACAAGGAGGGAATGTGGAAATGTGGATTTTCCTGATCAGTTATGTCCCCTATCTTGGACCCCAACGGTTCTATATGCATGTTACAAGTACATGTATGTTCCCTCCAGTTCCAGTTTCTAAGACGCAAACATATGTGTGTCTACCGTCGACATGTTCTCTGTCAGATCCGCCATCGATGGGCTGGATATTCGATTCCTAAGTATGAAAGGCCACCGACTTTATATGGCTAAGTTACTTCATTTTTACAGTTCAGGCAAGTAGGCCCGATTCTGTCCTCAAGCCTTTCCCTGCTCTCTGTCTCTGACAGCTTCAGCTTAAGCTCGCATCTGTATCCATGAACTTTGTCCTACTCCCTGTGCAGCTAACGGTGCCTGCCTCGGCCAGTTTTCGCATGCCTGCCAAGAAGCTGTATTTCACCTTCGAATTATCTATTTTGCTCTTCAGCCGATGCATTCCTGTCTAGTGATTTAGGTAAACATTTCCTTTAGCTCACAAGCAAGGACTCAGCCTTTCCGTCCTCCTGCAAGTGATTCATAGCCCTGCTGCCATGGAAAGTTTTCTGCCCCTCGCATCTCATATAGACACTTAGACGCTTGTACACGCACACACAGTTAGTATAGAATAGATTCTGTCCGAGAGTCCTTCCTTGTGGATAACATAGTTCTCCAAACATAGGATGGTAGATATGATTTGGGATTAGGTTGACTTGACCCCCCAGACTTCTCGTCTCCACATGTAGAGCTAAATGTCAAGTCCCCTTCACCCCCTAGTTGCACGTCAATTACACGTCATGCTGCTGCGCGCGCATCTATGCCAAGTATTATCTTATAGATCCACCTATGTCTGATAATGCAAACCAATCATGTTTCTTTTATTCCTTATTACGCCTAGTTTCGATTACGTACCTGTTTTGTCACTCTTCTTATCAAATGTTACGCCTTCTACATTCATTTCATTGTAATGCATTTATTATAAAAATACATGTCTGTCAATAAATTATTGTACTTCACTTCCTGAACCCTCGTGGTGACGGAACCTGAAGGCCGCGACTCGAGTCGGCCATTTTGAATGGAATAAAGCCCATTAGAAAACCTCTTATACCACGGATTCTGCCTCTTGTTATTTTGAGCTATTTACTTTATTTTAAGATTCCGTATGAAATTCAGTCCGGTATTTTTATTTACCACAGGAGAACCAGCGTTGGGCGTCGTGAGGACGTTTAATTTTAGATAATTTAAATGGAGTATCATCCAATGTCTCAAGATAGTTCTCTATGAAAACTATTTTGAATTCAATCATTGCTTCTTTCAACAGATACAAGGAGTCAGTATGGGGGCCTCATGTGCCCCTAGTATTGCTTGCCTTTATATGGGACACTTTGAACACAAGAATATATACAATGAGATGGCCCCTTTTTATGAGAAATTTTGAGCCTGGGTTCGATTTATTGATGACATCTTCTTCATTTGGAAGGGTGACCAAACCTCACTAGAGGATTTCATCTTGTGGATTAACGCTGCTGATATCAACCTTAAGTTTATGGCCCATTCCAGCAACCTCCAACTGGAGTTCCTTGATGTCTGGATTAGACACAATCAAAATAAACTCTATGTATCCTTATTTACCAAACCCACTGCTAGAAACACGCTACTGCAGTATGGTAGCTACCATCCTCGCTGCCAAAGGGACAGCATCCCATTCAGTCAATTTCTTCGTATTCAAAGAAACAGTTCTGACATCAAGGATTTTCTCCAGCAAGCTGATGTCCTCAAGAGGAAATTCATCCATCGAGGTTACCCCTATAAACTGATAAAGGAATCTCTCAAAAGGGCTAGATATTTCAACCGAGACTCCATGTTCTTACAAAAGGAAAAACAACTGACGGACAAATTGGTATGTGTGACTAAACACTCCAACATTGACCACAAATTGAGAAAGACCATCAACTCCTGTTGGTATCTCCTTAATATGGGCAATGAAGGTGACATTCTTCCCAAGCCTTTTTTTGCGTTCAAGAGAAATAAGAACCTTAAGAACTACCTGGTTAAAGGCAAAATGCAGGAACCACCATCTCCTCACCAAAAAGCCATAATTGGCCTTGGACCCATTCAAGTTAACCACCGGTGTGGCAATTGCCAGGCTTGCCCCAATGCCCTTATAGGAGACACCATTGATACCCCTGAACGCTCAGTTAAGCTATCAAGGATGACGAATTGTCGTACCTCTGACATTGTGTATGTCATCCTATTCCCATGTCGCCTAGTTTATGTTGGAGAGACTGGACGCGAATGCAGGACCAGAATTGGGAAACATAAGTCCAATATTTGGACCAAGAAATTGTCTGTTCCGTTAGTTCCTCATTGGCTTGAGAATTACCACACTGAACAGGACTTAAAGTGGTCTATTCTGGAGAGAATTGTGGCCAATCCCGGAAAAGACCCTACCCTGATCCGCAAAAAAAGAGAGGTGTTTTGGATTTACCTCCTCAATGCAGTAAACAAGGGCCTGAATGAACATTGTCCCTGGGAGAACGCGATAATAGAACCTTTCGGGTTATTGAACGCGCACCCCTTACTGGACGGACCTACGTGGATCCCCCTTGATCTGCCCAGATCCTTATTCACTGTTCCTATTGATATTTTTATTGCCCACTTTTCTTAGTTTATCCCGCCCTTTCTATTGCTTCACTGATGGATCCCTTGTTAGATCGATGTGATCATCTAGCCCCCTTGAGATACATATACATCCATTTTAGAATATTTGTATTCTAATTTTTCTGCCCAAGTATGAGATACATTGTATCACTTAGCCCTGGAATGGTTTGGAGACGCCTTATCTCTCTTTTTCTATTATTGTTTTATTATTTTCCCGCTTCCCTTCCTTTTTAATAGAACTGATCGGATTGTCTCCTTGAACCTAGTCTATCCACCCCTTCAAGATGGCCTCTTTGCTTGCTTTTTCGACTATTCATCTGTAGTCCTCTTTCTATTTTCTATGTTTTACCTCTGTTGATGACTTTTAGCCTCCCATTGGCCAGCCGACATTCTGTTACGGCTTATTACGTCTCTCTGCCTCTTACGCACCACCCGTTTCCGGAAGAAACTTTATCGCTTGTTAACTACTGAGACGAACGTTCTGTTGCATGTTATTCTGCTTGAACATTCAGGTAAGCTGCCTGGGACCTCCGTGGGATTTTATGCCTCCACCTAAGGATTTGTGTTTCGGATTGTCTTGTGATACCGACTTCCCGAACCTTGCCCTCATATACTGTACGTTACTGCTTAACTCCATGCGAGAAGTATTTTTTCCACCTCCGCTTTTTAAGTTTTGATGAAACTTGGTGTCTTAGGCACTGACTTATCTTCGCTATTGAAGCGATCGCTCATGCAGCATCTTACTTCTATTACCTTCAATTTTTAAGGTCACCCTGGGGTGAATCTTCTTTTCCCCTCTCTCCCCCGTTCATTACAATATTTGACGCATCTGCTCTCTACCAGAAAACGATTGATGAGCAGAACTACTCTGTCTCTTATCTCAGGGGTTCCCTAAGCTTTTATTATATTTTTTCCCCATATAGAGGGTATTTTTATATTTGTGTTCATACCTATCTGTTATTTTCATTGTTGGCTTCAACATTTGTTATGTATTGTTCATTTCCCTCATTTTTGTACTGTTTACAAAACCTTATTTTTTTGTCCATATAGTTTATGTGCTTTTACCTTATTATCTATTATACTTTTTTTTTTGGGACCTCATAGATATCGATTCTGTTCATTGCGTTTAAATGGTCAGAAGTCTCTCATCGCCTACCGCACCCTCTGATGAGATAGGCCCTGTACCCTATCTGTTCTCTGGAGACGGATCTTTCTTCCCGTTGGGCAAGGATCCTATTTTGGCCTGTTGTTGGTAGGTGGCATTGTTATCTGTCGCCAACCTGCGCCCATTCTACTATACAGTGAATCCCCCAAACTTGACTGTTAGTTATGTTTTTTCTTTTCTCTGGATAGATATCCCAGGTCCCCGACCCTCCTTGGAACCTATTCCATAAGCTGTGGAAAAAAGTGCTATTCGATCCTTTGAAAATAACTCGATCGCTAGGTACTTTGTGGCTTCTTTTTGAAGAAGTCCGTTTGATTAATCATTTTTTGATGGGCTATAAGGTGCCACATGTATCTTTCTGAGTTAATTTTTCCATTCTCTTAAATGCACCCATTGGGCATCTGGTACTGTTCTCATACCTTTTCTTTTTTTATCCTCCTGGCAATCTATGTCGCTTTAACGAGTTTTTGGTGTTCAGATTTATGCACCCTTTATTCTATAGTCTGAACACCCCTATACCTTTATTGGCTTGCTCTTTGTATATTTTTATTAAAAAAATGTTTCCTTTTCTTCTTTTTGCTATTGCACTTTATTCCAATTTGTAATTGTTACTCTCATCCTTTAATTTAAATACCACCATCGTGGCAAACCTTAAGTGACAATCAATCTATACAATAAAGGAACGATTGTGTATATATATAAAATCACTATGACCTAAAAAGAATTACAAACCCTTTTCGAGTACTCATTTGTTGTTTGACCTTAAATTGTCTTGCACTTTCAACATGTATA